>NC_089840.1:190971102-191691102 GCF_035609145.1 Eleutherodactylus coqui
GAGGGGAGGAGGGGGGAGGGGAAGAGAGGGAAGGAGGGCACGGGAACGGGGGGGGGGGGGGGGTGAGGGTGCAAAGTGATCCAGGCAGGTCCAACTGGAGAGGCACTACTTACTGTTGTAGTACGTCCATGAGCCTCAGGTCGCGCCAGGGATACCAAGTTTTTAGAAACTTATCGTACAAATTATTTTGCCAGCTCGCCAGCTCCTCAAGATTGTAGATCATATCTACTTTTTCCTTCCATTGAGATAGAGAGGGAGGCGCCTCGCTCCGCCAGTGCAAGGGAATCAAAGCCTTGGCCGCATCTGTCAGACAGGCTATCAGTATGTCTTTTCGCGGATTGAATTCCGGAGACGTTTTCCATAGGAACACTATCTCTGGTGTGAGTGTAAAATTTTGTTTGATTCTTCCCAGCACCTCACCCCCTCCCCTCCAGAAGGGCATCAGCTTCTCACATGTCCACCAAATGTGGAGGTAGGAGCCTACTTCGGCGTTACATCTCCAACATTTGTTATGCGGTGCCAACTTGTATGCATGGAGCCACTGCGGGGTTCTATACCACCTAATTAAGAGCTTGTAGTGGGACTCCTGGGCTAGGACACATGGAGAGAGGCCATAGGAGGTGGTTAATGTGTTCTTAACGTCACTCTGGGACAGGGATATTCCCAGTTCTTTTCCCCAGGAAATCATAAAGGATGGTTTGGATGAGGGTTGGGGTATAGTAAACTGCAGACGCAAGTTAGAAATTTTTCTAGTTCTGGAGTTTGGGTCTGCTAGTGAACACTCAAAGGGGATCCTGGGTCTAGTTGATTTGTGTATCCTAAGGAATTCCTCTATGGTTTTTTCAATTGTGGCTCGGAGAAGGAAGGAGGGGGTCCAGTTGGGGAGCAGTGAACTTATTATCTCCTGTATCGGTAGATGGGCCAATACCTGCAGATCTCCTACTGTTAGGTCTTTAAATTTCCTCCACACCAAGGTGGAGACTGGGTCCAGTGAGTGATCTAGCAGTATATGGAGCAGACTCAGAGGGGTGGCTAGGGAGGGTTTGGGAGCTAAGTTTTCTTTTAATCTGTCCCACACTTCGCAGGGGCCTCTTAATAGGGGATTAAAGTCTTTTGCTCTGTATCTACTTTTTTCGGGATACCACAGATCCTCTCGTGATCCGCTGTGGCCAATTTAGATAGTAGGGTGTCTCTTATCGGGTGTGTCAAGTCCATCCAATAGCCCAATTGTGAGACTCGATAGTAGTCTAGTATATTCGGGAGGTCCATTCCCCCCTCGAGTCTCCTTCTTGTCATTAGACTGTACGCCAGCCTCGGCCTCCTGTACCTCCATACATATCCTGTGAACGCCAAACGCAGGGCTTTAAAGAAGCTAGGGGGGAGATATATTGGTAGCATCCTCATCCTGTATAAAATTGTTGGTAAAATGTAGGACTTCAGGATATTCCTCCTGCCAAACCTGGATATCAAAAGTATATCGTAGTTTCCTAGGAGCATTTTAACCTGGTCCAGCAAGGGGGTGAAATTGACTTCAAAAATGTTTTTTGTCTTCTTGGGTATCTTGATACCCAAGTAATCCAGGGATGTTTCTGACCATGTAAATGGGGAAATAACACTGCATCTCTTGCACCTTGCGCTGGGAATGGAGATGTTTAGTGCTGTGGATTTATCAAAATTAATTTTGAAATTAGAGAGTTTGCCAAACTCATTCAATGAGTCTACTAATCTGGGGAGCCCTATTTCAGGGTTTCTGATCAGAAATACAATGTCGTCTGCGAAGGCCGCGGTAGACAGGCGGTCGTTTCCAATAGAAAGACCTGCTATGTCTGGGTCCCGTCTGACTTGTAGCAAGAGGGGCTCCAGGGCCAAGATGAACAAGGAGGGGGACAGGGGGCAACCCTGTCGCGTGCCATTTTTGATTTCAAAGGAAGGGGATAATGTGTCGTTCACTTTGAGCCTAGCGTAAGGGCACGCGTACAGGGAAAAGATAGCTGATACAAACTCCCGTGGTATATTATAGTGTAATAGTGCCGACTCCATATAACGCCAATTGACCCGATCGAACGCTTTTTCAGCATCCGTTCCAATGAGAACTAGGGGTATACCATGGAGTCGGGCGTAGTGTGATGCATGCAGAAGTCTACGGCAATTATCTTTGCCCTCCCTCCCCTTAACGAATCCCGCCTGTTCTATGTTGTTGAGTTTGGGAATGAATTTGCTTAACCTCTGTGCTAGAAGTTTCGCCCAGAGTTTCATGTCCAGGTTAATAAGGGATATAGGCCTGTAGCTGCTGCACAAGGCCGGGTCTTTATTTTCTTTGTGGATTAGGGTTATATGGGCCTCTTGTGCCTGTCTTGGGAGGGGGGCTCCTGATAGGAGAGCATTAAACAGTGTGGTCAGTTTGGGGGTTAGTATTGATTGGAAGGATTTGTAGTAGGGCAGGGATAGGCCATCTGGTCCAGGACTTTTGTTTGGAGATGTAGTTATTAGGTCCTTAATCTCTTCTTGAGTCGCCGGCAACAAGAGGGAGTCAGCCTTGCCGTCTGTTAATTTCGGTAGAGGTAGCTGTTGTAGGAAGGCGTCAATTATTATTTTTTGGGGGTTTGAGATGTCCTCAAGGGGGTGATGGGTTTGGAGGTTGTATAAGTTCGAGTAGAATAACTGGAACTCTTTTGCAATATCTATAGTTGCAGTAACCACCTTTCCGGACTGGTTTTTTATACTGGTAATTGTATTTTTCGCCTTCGCTTTTTTTTTTATTAGGGAACAGGTAAGCTTGCTCCTCTTGTTACCCTGGATGTATACCGTGCGTTTCCAATACAGATGTTTTTTGTTAAATTTAGAGTTAAAGGGGTTGTCCAGCGAAAGCAAGTGGGGGTATACACTTCTGTATGGCCATATTAATGCACTTTGTAATGTACATCGTGCATTAAATATGAGCCATACAGAAGTTATTCACTTACCTGCTCCGTTGCTAGCGTCCACGTCTCCATGGATCCGTCTAATTTCAGCGTCTAATCGCCCGATTAGACGCGCTTGCGCAGTCCGGTCTTCTCCCTGGTGAATGGGGCCGCTCGTGCCGGAGAGCTGCTCCTCGTAGCTCCGCCCCGTCACGTGTGCCGATTCCAGCCAATCAGGAGGCTGGAATCAGCAATGGAATGCACAGAGCCCACGGTGCACCATGGGAGAAGACCTGCGGTCCACTGTGGGTGAAGATCCCGGCGGCCATCTTAGCAAGGTAAGGAAGAAGTCGCCGCAGCGCGGGGATTCGGGTAAGTACTATCCGTTTTGTTTTTTTAACACATGCATCGGGTTTGTCTCGCACCGAACGGGGGGCCTATTGAATAAAATAAAACCCCGTTTCGGCGCGGGACAACCGCTTTAAGGATACGTTGAAGGTCTTTTCTCATATCGGTTAATTGTCCTAACAGGGCTTGGGTTTGGGAGAGTTTAGTTTTTTGTTCTAATTGGGCTATTTGTATTAGTTTATCGTCTATTTCTTTTTGGGTTTTCCTCTTGACCCTGGAGCCCAATGCTATCAATAATCCCCTGACATAGGCTTTGTGGGCCTCCCACACCATGGGAGTACTCACTTCGCCTCCTGAGTTTATCTAAAAATACTCTTCAATTAACGTGGATAGGGAGGACGTATCTACCTCTGATTCCAATAGGGAGGGATTCAGTCTCCATCTCCATTCCCTTGGCTGCTGCTGTAGAGAGCAAAGGTTTACATGTATTGGCGCATGATCAGATACGGTTGCTGGGTCTATCTTAGCTCCCTTTAGTGAGGTGAGGAGTCCAGATGATAATAGGAGATAGTCTAATCTTTGAAAGGTACGATGTACATGCGAAAAAAAAGAGTAATCTCTATCTGCTGGATATAGTAGACGCCAAGCATCCACTAATCCCAGGTCTTGTAGATTTTTATTTAATTTCCTCAGTCTGGATTGTGGTATCTGGGAGCGGCCCGTGGAAGAGTCGATTAAGGGGTTTGAGGGTAAGGTTCAGATCCCCTCCGAGAATAATCTGGCCTACTGCAAAATTTTTTAGTATTTCCAGCTGAGCTAGCAGCCAGGGGACCTGGCAGTGTTTGGTGCATACAAGTTGGCTATAGTAACCCGCGTGTTATTGATAGAGCCTTTTAAGTAAAGAACTCTACCATCGCCGTCCGTATACTGCGAATCACAGATAAAGTTGACGGTTTTATGAAAAAGTGTCGATACACCTCTGGATGTGGAGGTGGGGTGGGAGCTGCGAAAAAACTGAGGAAACTGCTTACCTTGCAGCGTGAAGCAACTGTCCCCCTTGAGGTGCGTCTCCTGCAGGAGTACTATCTTGGAGCCGTACCTTTTAAGGAGGAGGGCGACGTTATGGCGTTTCGCTGGCGTATTGAGGCCCCGGATGTTAAATGAGGTGCATCGTAGGTCGTCCATTTTGGATCACTTAAAACAGTAATAAGAAGAGTAGTTATAATGCGTGCTAATCTCTCTCTCAAGTTGGTGAAAGGGGGGGCAGGGAGGAAGGGAAACAGGAACGGAGGAAAGGAGGGACGGACAGGGAGGGAATACTAATAGAAATTGAACAGTGAGTCGGCCCAGCTGAATAGTCAGTTCCCTATGTAGGAGAACTGCCTCAGTCAGGCTAAAACAACTAAGTCTAAATGTCACGAATGTGTCACCGCTCAGGGCGGGGGCAATCAATTGCGACCAAGCCTTTAATGGAGAGACCCTGAGCTTACAGGGTCAGTATTAACTTGTTAGAAGTAGATTGGGTTGTGCCTATTCAGTCAGGTACCACAACTGAGAAATTTCTTGCTGTATTAATAAGGAAAGAAATAATCAAGTTTAGTAGAGGAAACAAGAGTTAGTAGTAAAGCTAAACAAACGGGTGAAACATGTGTAATCAAAGATACGACATTAGTCGTGAAAGTCTTCTCTTGAGATAGTCATAACTGTATTCAGGTATCGTCATATACAGTATCTTCTTTGTTCTTCTTTTTTTTTTCCCTTTCGGTGATTTAGAATGACTTATGGTCTGCCAGCTTTCAGCAGGGTTCAACTGTTGGAATTTAGGCAGTTCCGGAATTGGCAGCCAGCAGGGAAGGTCTAAAGGCTCCATGTCCAGTTGTCGCCAGCATTTATTTAAGTCCTCTGGAGAGCGGACGTTGATTCGTTTGCCTTTAATGAATATTCCTATGCTGAATGGGAAGAGCCAAGTGTATTTGATATCTTTTGCTCTTAGGGCTTCTAGTAGCGGTTTCAGCATTCAGCGTTTGGCCAGGGCTGTAGGAGCTAGGTCCTGGAAGAGTTGGATATGCGCACCGCTATATTGCAAGTCCTTTTTGCTTCTGGCAGCCTCTAAGATAGCTCTCGCGTCTGGGAAAGCTAGGAGTTTGCAGATCACGTCCCTCGGTGGGTCCGAGGGGGATGGAGGTGGTCTTAAAGCCCTGTGGATGCATTCTATTGTGATAGTGTTAGCTCATTCGGCGCCCAAGAGCAAGGTGAATATTTCTGCGGCAACCTTAGGGAGCGCTTCTGTTGCCCAAGTTTCTGGAAG
Source organism: Eleutherodactylus coqui (assembly GCF_035609145.1). Classification (NCBI taxonomy): domain Eukaryota; kingdom Metazoa; phylum Chordata; class Amphibia; order Anura; family Eleutherodactylidae; genus Eleutherodactylus; species Eleutherodactylus coqui. The sequence continues at coordinate 190,976,659 of NC_089840.1, forward strand.
GCCCTTGAATCTTATGTTACTATGACAGTTTCTATTTTCAAGGTCTTCTTGCATAATTAGTGTACGGTTTAGCTGTGAGTGATGTTCTTTGATTACTCCCTCTAGTTCTGCAGAGTGAGAGATAATGTTGGCTGAGGACGCTTCGAGGTCTTCCACTCTTCTCCCCATGTGCTTAAGTTCCTCCTTCATTTCAGAGAGGTCTGACATAATTGGGTGTAGCGCACTTGTGATCAGATCCCCCATGAAGCCTTTGAAAATATGCTCTCCTTCCTCGCCTCCTGATGATGCATCTTCCTCTCTCTCCAGACTACTGTGGGCTGTTGATGTCAAGTTCAGCGCATTTTTGCTAGACGGATGGGGTGATCTAGAGTTACGTTCTTTTAAGAAACGTTGCATGTCTGTTTGTCCTTTATGTGGACGGGGAGTGTTTAATGTGTCGCTGCTTTTCTCTCGACTTGTTTTTCCCATAGTGACACCGTTTCTTTATGTATATAAAATCCCGCTGTGGTGCCTTTTCTGACTCGTGTAGGCACTTCAGCAATAGGTCATGGTAGTTTAGGAGTTAACTGTGTAGATAAAGGGTCTCTGTTTCACCTTTTGTTGAAGGTTAGTAAATTCGCCGTGCTGTCTTGTCGTGATTGAGAGCACGGGGGCTCCTTCAAAAAATCCAGGCTGGGCCTGTGTTAGAGAGGGCCCTCCCTGTAGCTTTCCCTCTCTCAGAGTTTCTTTGTCAGTAGGATGGAAGCTCTTCTGTGGAGGGTGATATTGCTGATGATAATTGCTGTTGTTGCTGATATTGCTGGGGGGGGGGGGGGTGATGGGCCGTTAGGGTTGGTGAGGCGAGGTGGTGAGGTTGGAAGCGTGGGACCTGTTGTTCCCCTGTGATAGAGGTCTGCTTTTAAACATATATGTTTATATGCAGGGAAGAGAAGTGCAGCTGCGCAGTGGTGCGCTTTGTGAAAATGTCTCTACTTGTGTCCTCCTGTATGGCTCAATAATTTTGGCTATGCACAGTCTTTCCTTTGCTCTCCCGCTCCCCCGCGTTCGGGTGGGGGTGGGGCGCCGCGGGTCTCAGCGCTGTCTGCTCCCTCCCTCTGTTCCTTCTCCCTCCGCTCCCTTCCCCCCTGAAAACCTCTCTGCTCTCGTCCGGGGCTCTGAATGCAGCCGCTGTTGTTTAGTTACAGGCGCGGCGATGTCCTTCCGCGCGCGCCCTTCACTTCCGGTCCGCTCCGGCTCTGAAATTTAGGCCTCGGCTTCACCTCCCTTGGTAGGTCTCAGTGTCCGTTCTCGGCCAATCCGGTCCCGTGACCTCTCCTTTTGCTCCCCAGGCTGTGGAGCAGCTATTGCTGACAGTGAGCGGAGCATGGATGGCTCACGGGTCCCCGAAAACTGCTACAGCTGGTCTGGCTGCAGGAGCACAGGGATTCTGCTGCCTCTCGCTCCACAGGCTATGCCATGCCCCCGAAGAAAGCACTTCTTTAGAAAAAAAAAAACAACAAAATTGAGGGTCTAGATTGACATTTTCTTTACTGTGTTCTGGGGACTTTGCTTCTTTATGTTAACAGTTTTTCTTTTTTGCATTCCAACCAAAACAATAAATTGTGCAGTCAGTAAGAGTAAATAATTTATATGGCTGAACCCCATTAAACTTTAATAGTAGTAACAAGTAATTCACTAATGTAATTGTATAATAACCATCTAAAAGAGAAAGTGGAATCCAAATTATGACAAACGTATTAAACAGAAATGTAGCTGCAGAGGATAACACAGCCGATCACATTGTAAAGACTATTTAGGATGGCAACCATAGATGAACTTTTCTGAAGAACACAAATTTGCAAGATAAATCAGGAAGTATTACGCTTTAACATTATGCAGTGATGTTTAGTTTTAGAGCCCGTTGCTGTAATTGTGTTGCTACCATTTATTTAATTCTATTTATTTATGAAACTACATGATTTAGGTACTTTTTTTTGCCTCAGCATACATTAAGCCATAGTGTAAAGAACCCTTCATGATGAGAGATGCCTCTGCTTATAGCTACATAAATAACATGAAAGTGCTGCAGTATGTAATAAGTGTTTATAAGGTACACGGAGTACAGTCATGGCCCAACATTTTAAGACTGCTGTTATAGGTTGGTACTAATATACCTAATGATGAATATCTGCCCCTTCCTGATTAGAAGGCCTAAGGCCTCATGTCCACAGCGAAAATGAGGCCCGCCGCGGATTCTTCACGGAGAATCCGTAGCGAGTCCCTCCTGCCCAGCGGACATGAGGCTAAAAAATAAGAATAAACTCACCTCTCCTGACGCTGCGGATCTTCCTTCCTTCGCGGCCGGGTCTTCTTTCTTCGGCCCAGCGGATGTGCTCGGCATGCCGGCAGCGTGCCGTGCACATGTGCCGGGCACATCAGCCGGGCCAAAGAAAGAAGATCCAGACGCGCAGGAAGGAAGATCCCAGCGTCAGGAGAGGTGAGTTTTAATTCTGGTACGGGTGTTCCGTGGATCCGGACGGCATCCATAGGCTTCAATAGAAGCCTGCGAGAGTCGTCCCCGCGGGAGACCCGCACTAAAATGGAGCATGTCGCGGGTTTTTTCCCGCACGCGGATCCGCGGCTGAAGGGAAAAATGACCTCCACAGGTATTTAACTACCTGTGGGTGTCCAATGCATCCCTATGGGGCGCGGATCCGCGTGCGGGAAAAAAGCTGCAGAATTTAAATTAGAATTATGCCGTGGACATGAGGCCTAAGGGATGCACAGAAGAATCACACTGAAACCTTCTGTTCCGCTAAGGCTGTATCGGCACAGGCGACTTTGTAGCAATGCAAGATAGCTACAAATCGTATGCATGTAGACCCCAGGCTTTCTTATGGGTTCATCCACACAAGCGATATTTTGTAGCCTGCTACATTGCAAGACTACAAAATTGCGGCATGCTCTAAACATCTGCGATTTGCTATGTTTTGTAGCCCATGTTTCCCTATGGAGCCTCTTTGTTTATCGCATCGCATGGCACGAACTTGTGACGTTCATGCTATGCGATTTTAACATTAGTAAGTCCTATTAACTTTCTTGCTACAAAAGTGCCCTATTTTGTCGTGTGAGAAGATCGCATGTAGCAGCGACGCAATGCTACATTTTTAACAAGAAAAAAGCATCACTGACGCTATAAAATCGCATGTACATAGCAGCGATATTGCAGCTATTTTGTAGCAGCGATATTGCTGTCACCCGTGCGAATACAGCCTAAATGAAACTTCTTTATTCTTATCAAACTGCATTGGGTTTTATAGAAAGAAGTGATGTGTTGGAGCCGCAAGGCAGGGAACCCAAATATGTCAATGCATAGAATTAAAAGAATTCCATCTTTATTTAAGCCACACGGGCTTGATGCCAATGTTTCGTCTGTCGCCGCAGCCTTTGTCAAAGGTTGGGATGACAGCCGAAATGTTGGCATCAAGCCCGTGTGGCTTAAATAAAGATGGAATTCTTTTAATTCTATGCATTGACATATTTGGGTACCCTGCTTTGCGGCTCCAACACATCATTTCTTGCTGGACTTTATAGAGGTCAGACTCCTTTTGGGAGCTTGCAACATAACCCGAAAGGAGCCTCCCTTATTTGATAAGGCATGCACAAGTGCTGTTGTGTTTACGTTATTGGGTTTTATAGAAAGTATGCATAGTTAATACATCATGAAGTACGAATCTGTAGCTGATTGGTTATTGCATTGTATGGGTCTCCTCTTCCAGGAGCTGATGTTCTTATCTGAGAATTCCTGGATGAAGAATGTGCCATCTTGGGTAAACTGTTAGGAACACGGTGGGAGGGGGGAGCAAGTAGTTAGTCAGCATTTAGAGAGGCAACATGTGCTAGTAGAAAAAGCACATATTTGCAATAGGCATTTTACTTAGTTTATTACAATCCATTACAATCCCCTCTTAAAATGACTATTTTATCTGTCCCTAATTCCCGAAGACCTATCCACCTCCCCTGATATGCCTTTCTCGAACACTTCTGCGGCCCGTTTGACGACTCATAGCTTATCCATGGGCTCCCAGAGTCACCGTATGGGCATATCAGATGATGAGGTGCTTTCCCTTGGATCTTGTTGTATCTGGGGGGAAGGGACTGCAGTGGAGCATAAGGTTTCTCAACTTCTGTGTATTCGGGGTCCAGAAAGGGCATAGTTGGTACTGCACCAGCGATTGTCTTCTCGCACATTTTTCTTACACATGGTATGACACATGGCTGAAGTGGCCAGTTTTAAATTTGGCAACCCAGTTCTTAACTGTAGAATATGAAGGGCATTGATTCCCCAATGTCTGCGACATATCACCACGAATATCCTTCGTGGACTTTCCTTGCCGAAACAAGAATTTTATCACTCCTCTGCTCTTATTTGCTGTGAATATCGCCTTAGACTCTGCCATTTTGTTTTCCTGCGTGCCTAGATCACTGTTGCCATAAGCTACAAAAAACATTTTGAAAACATATATTAAACACATAAGGCTTTCATGTGATGTAACATTCGTTACCATAGAAACAAAAAAGAACACAAAGCCAAAGAATAATCAGCATCCCCTCGTATGCTGCACAAATACGCCAGTGTGAACGAGCCCTTAGAGAACCAAAATTATTTTGTAGATATGAAAGCTTTTAAAGCCTAACAAAATGAAATCATTTCTTAACCAGGTATCGAATCTACAAGATCATTTTGTTTCTCTAAGGCCTCATGTCCACGGGCAAAAGAAGAATTAAAATCCGCAGCGGATTTTAACTCTTCTCCTGCCCGCGGATCCGCATCCCATAGCGATGCATTGACCACCCGCGGGGTAGATAAATACCCGCGGATGGTCAATAAAAGTGATTTTTTAGAAAAATGGAGCATGAAAAAATCTGGACCATGCTCCATTTTCGAGCGGGCGGGAGGTAAGTTTATTCTGATTTTCAACACTCATGTCCGCGGGGCAGGAGGGACCCGCTACGGATTCTCCATGGAGAATCCGGAGCGGGCCTGATTTTCCCCGTGGACATGAGGCCTAAGGGCTCATTCACACGGGCGTATTGTCACCGCACAAAATTGTTTCTTGTGCATATCACGCGGTGGATGGAGGCAAAAAATCTATGGACTTTCACTCTTCCGTACTCACCGGTGTGTGGACGCTGCATATCGATACATAGGAGAAATAAATTGCAGTGCGCTCTATTTCTCAGCGTATTAAATGCAACCCTTGAAAGGGCTATGTGTGAAATGCTGCTCATACGCAGGCACTGCGAAGGGGCAGCGATCCAATGTGCTGCTCCATTGTACTGGCAGCGCTGTACGCATACACACGTGTGAATAAGCCCTTAGGCCTCATGTCCACGGGGAAAATCAAATCTGCTCCGGATTTGTAACGCGGATTTGGGCCGCGGATGCAGTGCGGATGAGCTTAAAATAGTATTTTATTGCATGCGGATGACACGCGGATGCGTTTTTTTTCACGCGTGTATGCACGCGGATGGCATTTTTGCATCTGCGCGTGAAAAAAAATGCAAGGCCAATGAAAAAGAAGCCAAACTTGTAATCCGCATGCAGATTTCACGCACCCAAATAAATGGCATTTAACACCCGCAGCGGATTTCCCGCACCCCATAGAGATCAATGGGGCCATCCGGAGCGTGATCCGCACCTAAATGGAGCATGTCCATTTTTTTTCATGCTCCATGATTTTTCTAATTCACATTTATTGACCATCCACGGGTATTTAGCTACCCGCGGGTGGTCAATGCATTCCTATGGGGCGCGGATCCGCACGCGGGTGATCCGCTGCGGATTTTAATTATTATTTTCCCCGTGGACATGAGGCCTAAGGCCTCATGTCCACGGGGAAAATCAGATCCGCTGCAGATTCTCCATGTAGAATCTGCAGCGGGTCCCTCCTGCCCCGCGGACATGAGCGCCGAAAATAAGAATTTAAAAGTATTTACCATCCGGCGCGGGCGGAGAAGATCAGCTGTTCCTCACGGCCGGATCTTCATTTTCGGCCGGCGGATGAATTCCTGACGCCGGCGGCACGTCGCCGACGTGCCGCGCGCATGCGCCGGGCACATCCGCCGAGCCGAAGCAAGGAAGATGCGGCCGTGAGGAACAGCTGACCTTCCCCGCCCGCGCCGGATGGTAAATACTTTAAATTCCTATTTTAGGTCTCCCGCGGATCCGGACGGCTTCCATAGGCTTCAATAGAAGCCCGCGGGAGCCGTCCCCGCGGGAGACCCGCACGAAAATGGAGCATGGTCCGGATTTTTCCATGCTCCATTTTTTTTAAAATCCCTTTTATTGACGATCCGCGGGTATTTATCTACCCGCGGGTGGTCAATGCATCCCTATGGGATGCGGATCCGCATGCGGGAGATCCGCTGCGGATCTTAAATCATATTTTGCCCGTGGACATGAGCCCTAAGACTAACTTCACTTCCTCTACCGCAGCTGATAGTTGTAGCAGAGGATCAGAGTTTCTCGCATTGTTTTCAATAGGGAGTCCTTGCATCTCGTGCACCCAGCATGTGGTGCGATGCTGCCGCGGGTCCCATTGAAAATAATGAGAAATACGATGCAAGAGCAAGAGCAAGCTAAAACATGACACCGTTTGTTTTCTGCATCGCATCACGGTGTGATGCAAAAAAGAAAAAAAGTCGCACATGTGTATGACCCCATGCATAAGAATGGGGTTCATATTCGTGTATCTCACAATGCAAAAATCTCCCCCATGTGAAATGCATGTGGAATCAGAAAACTCTCCATTACAAAATCTGCAGCACGTCCTACAAAGCAAGTAGATTTTGTGTGCAGTTTATGCCAAGTATGTAACCCCAAATCTGCAGGGTGTGAAACGCCCCGTAAAGATGCTAATAAATATAGTATTGATTGTGGTTAATATGGGAGATATTAACCACAACGGAAACCAATGTTCCTTTTGCAGGAATGTCATCTTACCAAGAGGCCACTGGGGGGCAGTATTGTTCCATGAATTTGTATACTAAAGGACCATTTCTTATCTTGTTCACTTGTGTCTGGATCTTTGAAGGCTATGAATACAGTAACTGTTCTAGCCATTGTAGAAGTATTATATGTGCCACAGACATTAGTACTCTGTCCTGTAGAGGAGCATAAGATATCACAGGTTCTTCCGAAAAGCATTGCTATGTCTTCATTTATAAGAAAATAACTATTCACACATAGATATATACTGCATTTTCTTATCTTATATTTTAGGGTGTATTCACACGGGCGAGAATTATATGGCTGTTCTGTCCGTGTTCGAGGTGGACAGAACTGACATGGAAAAAGAACCGAGTTGTTTGAATGGGTTCTTTCACACAAGCAATTTTTCTGTTGAAGTGGTTTGCGCCAACTTTAAAAGTTATCCTCCGCCTACACAACTTTCTGATTGGTAGGGATCTGACCACTGAGACTTCTACTGACCCCGAGAACGGTGGCCCTAAAGTCCTCGGAATACAACATTCACTTCATCTTTTGTATTTTTTTTTTAGGGGGGGGGGGGGAGGAAATAATTCCATCATTTTTTGTTATGTTTTTATAGCATTCACCAAGCGGTCCATGATGACCTTAATATCTGGGTCAGCACAATTGTAGAGATATTTTAATTTATATAGTTTCTTTTTTCGATTTTGCTGCTTTTACACAATAAGCAAGAAAAAAAGACATTCACTTTAGTAAATAAATGATATGTTAATTTTAATTCTGCAGGTCGATACAATTAGTGAGAAATTAAATTTATACAGTTTCTAGTATGTTTCCATAATTTTGCATAAAAGAATGCTTTTTTAAAAATTTGAATCCTTGCCTTCAAACACATAACATTTTTATCTCTCTGTTGGTGAAGGTGTGTGATAGCTTATGTTTTTCAGAACAAGCTGTAGTTTTTTAATGGTACCGTATTGTGGTTCATACAGCTTTTTGATCGCTTTTTATTGTTTTTTGGGAAGGAGAATATGTAAAATTTGCATAGTTTTTTTTATATTCTTTACATGCTGTTCACTGCGTCTGTTAAATTACATGCAAATTTTAGTTTGGTTTTTACGAATTTAGTTGTATCAATTTATGCTGCCTTTTTTTGTTTTAACAAAGAGGGGAAAGGCTTGTTTTTTTTTATTTTATACATTTGTATTGATCTTTTTTCACTTATTACTTTTTCCCACTAGGGGACTTAAACTTCACTCAGATTGATCATGTACTCTACAACCCTAGCATACTTGGTCTTAATAAGGGTAGACTTGGGGACCACCTTTAGGCTGCATGTCCATGGGAGTGATTCGCTGTATAAAGCTTTCTATAGCATTGCTATGGAAAGTGCAGCCGCGGCGTCCACGAGCGGAGAATCATAGTGATTCTCCGCTCGCGGGATTCAAAACGCAGCATGCCGCGTTTGCCAGGGTGACACTGAGCCTATCTCCACAATGAGAAGATGACGGAGAACCCTCCTCTGTCTCCTGCTCCCTGGTGGCGGCGATCTGCCGCGGAATATCGCTACGCCCGTGGACAGGCAGCCTTAGTCTTTAAGGTGCAATGATGATAATTATCCGTTCAGTCGCATCCAACCTTCAGTCACTTCATGGATCAATGTTCTCCACGCATGCCTGCTTTTTACGGCTTCTTACAGTTCGTCGATTGACATGCTGGTGGTTGTCTTGATTGTATCTAGCCATCTTGTTCTTTGTTGTCCTGATCTTCTCTTTCCACTGACCTTGCCAAGCATCAGTACTGTTTCCAGTGAGTTAGCGTTTCCAGTGATTTTTTGATTTGACGCGATCTAACACTATCTTGTTCATTATCATGGCAGTCCAAGGTATTCGTAGCATTCTCCTCCAGCACCAGAGTTCAAGAGCATCAATTTTCCTTTTGTCTGTTTTCCTGAGCGTCCAACTTTCGCAACCATACGTCATTATGGAAAAGACGACTGCATTGACCAGTCTGGTTTTTGTTGCAATGCTAATATCCTTGCTTTTCCAGAGTTTTGCATTCCTACCAAGTGTAATCCATCTCTTGAGCTCATGTCCAGATTGCCCGTTGCAATCGATTTTAGATCCAAGGAAGATGAAATCTTGGACCGACTCGACTTCTTCGTTGTTCATTTTTATGTTCACTCTACCGTTGGCCACCACGGTCATGACTTTACTTTTCTTGCTATTGAGATACAGTCCCATGTGTTCACTTTCCTTTTGCACTCGTTGGATAAGGTATTCCAGGTCCCTTTCACTTTCCACAAGCAGGGTGGTGTCATCTGCATATGGGAGGTTTTTGACATTTCTGCCACTGATTTTTGACTCCAATTTCTAATTTGTCTAGATTACATTACCTCATGATCGTTTCTACATACAGATTGAAAAGGACTGGTGATAGAATGCAGCCTTGCCATACACCTTAAGGTGCTATAAAAAACCTGCCATCATGTTGTCGGGGGTTCAGTGGGGGACAGAGGGAGCCCCTTACTCTGTCACCATCTTAGGTGTCACAATACCTTAGATGCATCTAAGGGGTTAAGCAGCCAGAGTCACAGCTAAGGGTAGTTTTACATGTAGTGATAATAGTTTGTCCGAAAGAATGAGCACACGATGACACAATTTGCTCGGGCGGTCAGTTTAAACACACAAATAAATCGTTTATTCTTTTTTTACAGGATCGTTCAGTTGACAGTATTAGTGAATGAGAATGACTGAACAAATCGGAATTTAAACCAAATAATTAGTGAACAAACCTAATATCTTACAGTATGCAGGACAGAGCTCCGATGTCGGAGGCTATTCTACATATGTATGTTACAGTATACAGGACAGTGCTCCGATGTCATATGTATGTTAGAGTATGTGAGAGCTGTCCTGTGTACTGTTGGAAACACGAGCTATGCAGGGAAATCTTAATGTCAGACAAAGGCAAACACTGGATTGAAAATGGTTAATTTTCAAAAAAATTGCTAATAAAATCATCATGACAGGTCATTTTTAGGTGTTTCTGTTGAGTAATTCCAAAAAATGCAAAATGTGTTTTCCCATCCATATAAGAGTTGGAGAGTGTGTGGGTAGAAGAGAAATTGGATTGGAAAGGGTTAGGGTGCCTTCACACTTGCGTTCGCGATATTGCTGCCTTTTTTAAAACACAAATGTCAATAGGACTTTCTAATGTTAAAAAACGCAAACTTGCGATTTTTGTGCGATGCTTTTTTAACATTAGAAAGGCCTATTGACATTCGCATTAAAAAAATGCAGCGATATCGCGATTGCAAGTGTGAAGGCACCCTTAAAGTGAATGTGGCTAACATGCAATAGCCCACACAGTCTGTGGCAGGCGCTGTATAAGAAGAAAAGCAGCTGTCTCTCTAATCCTGTGTAATCGCTCTAAAATATCACCTACAAATAATGCAGTTACTGACATTTCTCCTTTAACACCCAGGGTCGTTCCAAGGCTGTTATGCAACTGACTTCCTTCTCATCAGACTCAATGATCCAAACATTTAGCATGCTTAGTGGAGGAAAACTTTCATTCCAAGGGTCCCTGATCCAAAACATTAAGGTTCATTTCAGGCTGTAGACCAGAACAGGTGAGTCCAACCAGAATAACATTTACTTTCAAGTATTTCCCATGATGAGAGCTAATACATTAAAGAAAAAAGAAGGTCAGTGAGTTTATAAGTTCACAGGTTTGTTAAGGTTTAACGTTTCCTGCACAAGTAAAGGTCAGAGCAGGAGTGTTGCACTGTGTACAAGGATGCAGGAGGGTGTCAACTACTATTACTTAGCTAACATTAAAGATGAAATTTAATGTTGGATGATAAGATTTTAACCCTTTTCCAATCCAGTATCAAACCTCATCCAACATTCAGATTAGCTCTTATGTCAAGCGATGTACACCACGTTTCTAACACTATGCAGGACAGCGCTCCGATGTTGAAGGCTGTTCTGCATATGTATGCTACACTATGCAGGACAGAGCTGCGATTTTGGAGGCTTTTCTGCACATGTATATAACAGTATAAAAGTATGCAGAACAGAGCTCAGATGTTGGAGGCTTTTCTGCATATGTATGTAACAGTATAACAGCTTGCAGGACAGCGCTCCGATGTTGGAGGCTGTTCTGCATATGTATGCTACACTATGCAGGACAGAGCTGCGATGTTGGTGGCTGTTCTGCATATGTATATAACAGTACAAAGGCATGCAGAACAGAGCCCCGATGTTGGAGGCGGTTCTGCATATGCATGTAACAGTATAAAAGCATGCAGGACAAAGTTCTGATGTTGGAGGCTGTTCTGCATATGTATGTAACTGTATAAAGGTATGCAGAACAGAGCTCCGATATTGGAGGCTGTTCTGCATGTGTATTTAACAGTGTAACAGCATGCAGGACAGAGCTCCAATGTTGGAGGCTGTTATGAATATGTAACAGTATAAAAGCATGCAGGACAGAGCTCCAATGTTAGAGGCTGTTCTGCATATGTATATTACAGCATAACAGCATGCAGGACAGTGCTCCGATGTTGAAGGCTGTTCTGCATATGTATATTACAGTATAACATCATGCAGGACAGTGCTCCGATCTTGGAGGCTGTTCTGCATATGTATTTAACAGTATAACAGCATGAAGGATAGAGCTGCGCATACTATGATATACATATGCAGAACAGTCTCTGACATCAGATCTCTGTCCTGCATGCTGTTATACTGCTGCATACATATGCAGAACACCCCCCGACATCGGAGCTCTGTCCCGCATATTCTATTAATTTCTAATTTCTCTAATGATATCCATCTATCTATCGTTAGAGAAACTAGAACTTAATAGTCTTATTATATAAATGTATGTGAAATATATATATATATATTTGCAGGATTAATATAAATGCTCTTCCCAATATAAAACACTCATAACTCACGTCTAATTTTAAAAAAAATTGCTAATAAAGTCAGAGAAGCTGCCGGTCGACCATCATGGCCATACAGAACCTTTTTATTTTCTTTTTCTTGATAGCTTTAAGCTCCTGATGAAATATTTCAGCTCTAGATATAGAAACGCGTTGAGCCGGCATCTAGCGAAAGTTAGTATAGATGCAGATTGCCCAGACGATTCGCCGTCGGACATTCGCAGTACAGATTTTCCCAGGCTGTCGCTAGGCGATAACGTAGTTCCCGTGACCATTCCGCAATGTTAACTCTGAAAGGGCCGCAGGTCGATTGACCTCAAAATAGAACATGCTGTGATTTTTCCTCCGCAAGTGGAAAATCGCAATTGATTTCTGGTTGTGTGCAGGAAAAAGCTCTTTTCCATAGCATGTTATGGACGGTATTTGCTGCGGAACTCATGTTTCACTGAGGTTGGAAAAACTTTGCACCAGCAACAGGTTGTTCAAGCTAACTTTTTGGTTGCGTGACCAATGTCAATATTCTTTTGGGGTGTGTCAAGAAAGAAAAAAAAAATTCCAAACTTTTCCCCATCTAGATTGGTTCTTTTTTGCTTTGACGCTAATCCCTCGGATGTGTGATACAGGAGAGGATACAGAATACTCTAGAACTCAAGTCCTAAATATTTTTGGTGTTCATATGAATAAAAGTTGTATTTTAGGATCATAACTGAGATTTTCAAAACTTCTTTGAACCCAACATTTGCCCTCTGTGAATTTTTAGTACAGTGTACAAGGATGCAGAAGGGTGTCATCTATAATTACTTGGCTAACATTAACCCTTTCCAATCCATTGTCTGACGTCTGAAGGCATTCTGATTGTAGGCTGTACAGCTCCAAAGTCGGAAGACGTCTGGTGGGGTATTCTAACTGTATATTACTGGCCACTCTGTTGTCGGAAGCCTCTCCAGCATGTCCTATACCGCAGTACTGGCTCTAGCCAGCAGATTGCACCATTGTATAATGAAAGAAAGAGGAAAACCCCCTAGGTAACCCTGAATCTAAAATTGGATTGCAAAGGGTTAAAGATAAAATTTAATGTTGAATGATAAGACTTTGACCCTTTCCAATCCAGTATCAGTCCAACATTCAGATTTCCTTGCATAGCTCTGATGTCAGGCGAGGTCTGACACGTTTCTAACACTGCAGGACAGAGCTCTGATGTCAGAGGCTGTTCTGTATATGTATGTTACACTATGCATGACAGAGCTTCGATGTCAGAGGCTGTTCAGCATACGTATGTAACAGTATACAGGACTACACTTTGCATACTGCCTACTGTAATATACATATGCCGAACAGCTTCTGAGATCGGAGCTTGTCCTACATAGTGTAACATACATATACAGAACAGCCTCTGATATTGGAGCTCTGTCCTGCATACTCTATTCATTTCTAATTTCTCTAGTGATATCAATCTATCATTAGAGAAATTAGACTCTTATATAAATGTATGTTCAATATACATCTTCTTGATGTTAAACACTCATAACTCACGTTTATTTTTCATAAAATTGCTAATAAAATCATCATTACAAGTCATTTTTATGTGTTTCTGTAGAGTAATTCCAAGGAATCCACAATGTGGTTTCCCACCCACAATAAATAGGAGCTGGGGAGCATGTGGGGGGTGGGGCAGGGAAATTGGACTGGAAAGGGTTAATATTGTCTACACCCTCAGTGGTTGAACACTTACTGTATGGATTTACTCACCGGTAGAAATATCTAATCATCCAAATATATAGTAGAAAATCAATATATGAAAGCATGCAGAGATACTTTAGTGTAGGCTCAGAGTAAACACAATAGAGAAGAGATGTGATCAGAGTGGAATTGGCCATAAGATAACGGCAGGTGGCAGCCGGGATGTGTAATCATATACAATAATTTGGTCAGTTTTCATAAAGCAGCTGCCTCCCCCTAACGCAGACTCCTCCCCCTGGCCTCTCCCTCTCTAACACAGATGGCACCCCCCCTGGCCTCTCCCTCTCTAACACAGATGGCACCCCCCCTGGCCTCTCCCTCTCTAACACAGATTTCTCCCTCTGTCTAACATAGAATGCTCCACCTCTCCCGATTCCCGGCCTCTCCCTCTCTAACACAGACTGCTCCTCCTCTCTAACACAGACTGCTTCCCCCTGGCCTCTCCCTCTCTAATACAGAATGCTCTCCCCTGGCCTTTCCCTCTCTAACACAGAATGCCCCCCCTGGCCTCTCCCTGTCTAATACAGACTGCTCCCCCCTGGCCTCTCCTTGACTAATACAGACTGCTCCCCCCTGGCCTCTCCTTGACTAATACAGACTGCTCCCCCCTGGCCTCTCCTTGACTAATACAGACTGCTCCCCCCTGGCCTCTCCCTCTCTAACACAGTCTGCTCCCCCTGGCTTCTGCCTCTCTAACAGACTGTTCCCCCTGGCTCCTCTCTTTAGTCTCTCCAATATACAGTCTAATGTAAAGCACAACGGTCCCCCTGCCTTCAGCACCCCTAAACATAATGTCCCATGTAAAAAAAATCTCACTACTTCCATCTGCTCAACATACCATGCATAACACCCCCCCCCCCCGAAACATTCAGCCCCACGTAAAAAAAACTACACTACCTTAATTTCCCTTAATATACAGTCGCATGTAAAAACTTCTCTCTTGTCCCTTTCCCTCCAACATACAGTCCCATGTAAAAATCACTCCCCTCCAACATAGATTCCAATGCAAAGAAAAACATCATCCCCTCCCTTCAGTCCCAATGCAAATACCACACTCTCCCTCCCATTATTTTCTCCTACAGTCCCATGTAAAAACAACAACACTCCCTCTATCTTCAGCCTCTCCAACATACGGTTCCATGTAAGCACATCCCTTCTCCTCCCTTCAGTTCCATGTAAGCACATCCCTTCTGCTCCCCTCAGTCCCATGTAAGCACAACCCTATTCCTCCCTTCAGTTCCGTGTAAGCACACCCCTTCTCCCCCCTCAGTTCCGTGTAAGCACACCCCTTCTCCCCTCAGTCCCATGTAAGTGCATCCTTTCTCCCCTTAGTCCCATGTAAGCACATCCCTTCTCCTCTGAGTCCAATGCAAGTGCATCCCTTCTTCTCCTCTCAGTCACATGTAAGCGCCTCCCTTCTTCCCTCAGTCCCATGTAAGCACATCTCTTCTTCCTTCAGTCCCATGTAAGCACACCCCTTCTCCCCTCAGTCCCATATAAGCACATCCCTTCTCCCCTCAGTCCCATGTAAGCACACCCCTCTCCTCCCCTCAGTTCCATGTAAGCACACCCCTTCTCCCATCAGTCCCATGTAAGCACACCCCTTTTCCCATCAGTCCATGTAAGCACACGCCTTCTCCCCTCAGTCCCATGTAAGCACATCCCTTATCCTCCCCTCAGCCCCATGTAAGCACACCCCGTCTTCTCTCAGTCCCATGTAAGCACATCCCTTCTCCTCCCCTCACACCTATCAAAGCGCATCCCTTCTCCCCCTGGCAGCCCTATGTGAACACATCCCTTCTCCTCCACTCAGTTCTATGTAAGCACGCCCCTTCTCCCCTCAGTCCCATGTAAGCAAATCCCTTCTCTGCCCCTAAGTCCCATGTAAGTGCATTCCTTCTCCTTCTCTCCGTCCCATGTAAGTGCATCTCTTCTTCTTCCCTCAGTCCAATGTAAGCGCATCCTTTCTCCTCCCCTCAGTCCCATGTAAGGGCATCCCTTCTCCTCTCAGTCCAATGTAAGCGCATCTCTTCTCCTTCCCTCAGTCCCATGTAAGCGCATTCCTCTCCTCCCCTCAGTCCCATGAAAGCACATCCCTTCTCCCCTCATTCCCATTTAAGCAAATGCCTTCTCCCTTCAGTCCTATGTAAGCACATCCCCTCTCCCCTCAGTCCCATGTAAGCACATCCTTTCATATCCCCTAAGTTCCATGTAAACACACCCCTTCTCCCCTCAGTCCCATGTAAGCACACACCTTCTTCCCTCAGTCCTATGTAAGCACACCCCTTCTCCCCTCAGTCCTATGTAAGCACACCCCTTCCCCCATCAGTCCCATGTAAGCACATCCCCTTCTCCTCCCCTCAGTCACATGTAAGCACAAACCCCTTAGTCCCATGTAAGAACATCCCTTCATTCAGTCCCATGTAAGCACACCCCTTCTCCCCTTAGTCCCATGTAAGCACATACCTTCTTCTCTCAGTCCCATGTAAGCATATCCCTTCTCCTCCTCTCAAACCCATCAAAGTGCATCCCTTCTCCCCCTGGCAGCCCCAGTATAGTACACTGGTGTGTGTTTTAGACTCTGCGGTAGACCCTACACATGGCTTCCAGTTTTAGCTCACTAGGAGGGTAACTTCTTATCTCTTACTGCATTCCTTTGGTTCAGGCAGGCACATTAATAATTCTATGCTACTTGAGTATACAGGAATTACGTGTTCACATAGCGACATACACCTGGGGCGTAAAGATATGTTAATCATCAGCGTCATTACATACTAGGTCAACATGCATGAAGCTTCTCATTATAACCAATTTGGAGCAGACTGATGAAATCTTCTGGAATATATTATTCCCGTAACACATGTAAGCACACCCCCTCTCCCCTCAGTCCCACGTAAGCACACTCCTTCTCCCCTCAGTCCTATGTAAGCACACTCCTTCTCCCCTCAGTCCCACGTAAGCACACCCCTTCTCCCCTCAGTCCCACGTAAGCACACCCCTTCTCCCCTCAGTCCCATGTAAGCGCATCCCTTCTCCCCATCAGTCCCATGTAAGCACACCCCTTCTCCCCTCAGTCACACGTAAGCACACCCCTTCTCCCCTCAGTCCCACGTAAGCAGATCACTTCTCCTCCCCTCAGTCCCATGTAAGAACATTCCTTCTCCCCCCCAGTTCCATGTAAGCACACCCATTCTCCCCTCAGTTCTATGTAAGCACACCCCTTCTCCCCTCAGTCCCATGTAAGCACATCCCTTCTCCCCATCAGTCCCATGTAAGCACACCCCTTCTCCCCTCAGTCCCACGTAAGCACACCCCTTCTCCCCTCAGTCCCACGTAAGCACACCCCTTCTCCCCTCAGTCCCTCGAAAGCAGATCACTTCTTCTCCCCTCAGTCCCATGTAAGAACATTCCTTCTCCCCCCCAGTTCCATGTAAGCACACCCATTCTCCCCTCAGTTCTATGTAAGCACACCCCTTCTGCCCTCAGTCCCATGTAAGCACATCACTTCTCCCCTCAGTCTCATGTAAACGCATCCCTTTCTCCTTCCCTCAGTCCCATGTAAGCACATCACTTTTCACCCCCTCAGTCACATTTAAGCAGACCCCTTCTCCCCTCAGTCCCAAGTAAGCGCATCCCTTCTCTTCCCCTCAGTCCCATGTAAGCAGACACCTTTTCCCCTCAGTCCCAAGTAAGCACACCCCTTCTCCTCCCCTCAGTCCCATGTAAGCAGACCCTTTCTTCCCTCAGTCCCAAGTAGGCAGATCCCTTCTCCTCCTCTCAATCTCATGTAAGCGCATCCCTTCACATAATCCCATGTAAGCACATCCCTTTCACCTTCCCTCAGTCCCATATAAGCACATTACTCCCCCCCCCGCCTCAGTCCCATGTAATCAGACCCCTTCTTCCCTCAGTCCCATGTAAGCGCATCCCTTTCTGCTTCCCTCTGTCCCATGTAAGCGCATAACTTCCCCCCAGTCCCATGTAAGCAAACCCCTTCTCCATTCAGTCCCATGTAAGCGCATCCCTTTCACCTTCCCTCAGTCCCATATAGGCACATTACTTCCCCCCTGCCTCAGTCCCATGTAAGCAGACCCCTTCTTCCCTCAGTCCCATGTAAGCGCATCCCTTTCTCCTTCCCTCTGTCCCATGTAAGCATATAACTCCCCCCCTCAGTCCCATGTAAGCAGACCCTTTCTCCTCTCAGTCCCATGTAAGTGAATCCCTTTCTCCTTCCCTCAGTCCCATGTAAGCACATCCCTTCTCCTCCCCGCAATCCTATGTAAGCACATTCTTTCTCCTGCCCTCAGTCCCATGTAAGCACATCCCTTCTCCCCTCAATCCCATGTAAGCACACCCCTTCTCTCCTCAGTTCCATGTAAGCACATCACTTTTCCCCCCCTCAGTCCCATTTAAGCAGACCCCTTCTCCCCTCAGTCCCAAGTAAGCGCATCCCTTTTCCTCCCCTCAGTCCTATGTAAGCGTATCCCTTTTCCCCTCAGTCCCATGTAAGCACAGGTGTAGACCAGCTCTGTGCTGCAGCTTCCTGGTACCAGCCACATCCTGCAGTCGTAGAGGCCCCGCCCCTCACGTGACCGTACCTACCAGCAGCCACTCCACTATAGCCGCCGCCATAACAACACGGAGACCAGCCCGCAGATATATGAGTCCGCAGAACGAGTGAGTACGGCGGGCACACAGCACACGGACAGATGGCAGCGTCCGGGCGGCACTGGTTGAAATGGCCCCGGCTTCAGTTGGACGCAGAGCCTCCTGACCGGCGGCCGGGGGGCATATTAACTTTTTCTTCCCCACTTCTGCCGTAATCAGCAATTCCAGCACCCTGATTGGTTCATTAGGTTGGCTGGATGTGCACGAGGATAGAGTTACAGAGATGTGAGCCGTCAGTGGCAGTCAGCGGAGCTCATGTTTATGTAGTACATAGGGTGTGTTGTGTGGATATGGTGCATATTAGCATGTATTAGTGTGTGTATATGTGTGTATGCAGGTATTACTGCGTGGTGGTGTGCTAGCATGTGGTCATGGCTGTATGTAGTTTGCATGTATGTGTTGTGTTGGTATACAGTACATGTGATGTGATGTACATATTAGGGTGTGTAGGCTGTGTGTGGTGTAGCCAGAGCATATAAGCGTGTGGTTCTCTGTGTATGTGTGGTGTACTAGCATGTGCTTGTGTGTATTCAGTACGGTGAAGCATGTGTAGGCTGTGTATGTGGTGTACAAGTGTGTGTGCTCCTGTTTATGCAGTACGTGTGTTGTGTGAATATGGCACATATTTGTGTGCTCACAAAGCTAATATGCGGCCGGGGCAGGACGCTGCCGTCACGTGATCACTACTATGGATGCTGCTACTAGCAGTAGCTGAGGAGGTCTGCTAGGGGGCAGTAGTGTGCGACTGCTGGAGTCCTTGCCTTGTTGTGTATCATTTGGAGAAACCACTTGTTATAATAGTTGTGTTCAGATATTTACGGGGTTTTCCAAGCGGTGTGGCTGTCAGTGCAAGATATACAGGGGCCGGAGCGGAAGGGCTGGCTGTGTCGGCTACGCGGGGCCGGAGCGGAAGGGCTGGCTGTGTCGGCTACGCGGGGCCGGAGCGGAAGGGCTGGCTGTGTCGGCTACGCGGGGCCGGAGCGGAAGGGCTGGCTGTGTCGGCTACGCGGGGCCGGAGCGGAAGGGCTGGCTGTGTCGGCTACGCGGGGCCGGAGCGGAAGGGCTGGCTGTGTCGGCTACGCGGGGCCGGAGCGGAAGGGCTGGCTGTGTCGGCTACGCGGGGCCGGAGCGGAAGGGCTGGCTGTGTCGGCTACGCGGGGCCGGAGCGGAAGGGCTGGCTGTGTCGGCTACGCGGGGCCGGAGCGGAAGGGCTGGCTGTGTCGGCTACGCGGGGCCGGAGCGGAAGGGCTGGCTGTGTCGGCTACGCGGGGCCGGAGCGGAAGGGCTGGCTGTGTCGGCTACGCGGGGCCGGAGCGGAAGGGCTGGCTGTGTCGGCTACGCGGGGCCGGAGCGGAAGGGCTGGCGGGGCCATAAATGTTGACATGGGGCCACTCGGACCAACAGATTTATGTATAATGTACAACAGAAACTGACATGAATCCTACCAAGGTGTATACCAGGTCAGACCTGGTGTACATTTCTGAGAAGGCTCATGGAGGTGCCGAGGATATGCATGAAGATGCCTGCTTTTCGTCATGGGAATTTGTCTTGGGCCTCGCAAACTTCCTCCATAGTGAATATATCGATGATGGACATAGCCTAGAGGTCGTGCAAACTCCATGTCCAATGTGGGGTTGTCTCACTATTGTAAGTGACAGCATATTCTAGTGATAGGCTATTACTCGTTGACCAGTGGAGATCTGTCTGCCGGGATCACCACCGATCATTAACCCCTTAGTGACCAAGCCTGTTTGCTCCTTAATGACCAGGCCACATATTGGAAATCTGACGTGTCACTTTAACACAGAATAACTCCATAAAGGTTTTGCATATCCAAGTGATTCTGATATTGTTTTTTCGCCACATGTTGTACTTCAGTTAGGTTGTAAAAATAGACCGATAGAATTTGTGTATATTTATTAAAAGCGCCAAAATTGTGAACTTTTTGAAAATATTATTTTCAACTGCCTTTTAAATTTTACGTAATCGCTATTATCTGTTGGATAATGGAGATCACGTGACCGGGGACCGCTCACTGCGACCCTTGGTCACTGCTCCAGGCTCTTGGCTATCTTCAATAGCCAGGAGCAAGGAGATTTTAAATTCCTCGGGCCCTCGCCAGCTTCTGTGCTTGCGTCCACCATTTTGGCGAGGGGCGCATGCGCCGAAGCTGGGGAAAGGCCCATGGATAAAGATCCCATGGGGCGACATCGCCGCAGGCCTTAGGTATTTAATTTTACCTCCCCTTGTGAATCGGATTCGTGACGGGAGGTGAAACTTTAACTTTTTTTTACTTTTACGTGATCGTCGTTATCCAATGCATAGCGGTGATCACGTGACCAAGAACCGCATACTGTGGACCCCCCGTGAGACATCCAGGCTGTCGGCTACGTTCGGTAGCCTAGAGCGGGTAGATTTTATATTATCTGGGCAATCCGCGGCTTTTGCACATGCGGCCACTATTTTGGGATTGAAGCCCACTTGGGCAGGATGTAGAAACGCTATGGGCTGGTCACTAAGGGGTTAATTGTTGCAGCTCCTTCGCTTTTCACAGCACGCGGATGATCCCTGCAACTAGCTGCGCCGGCCGCCCCCATACATCCTACTCATTGAAGCATTTTCCCTTGGTCTGGTCAGGATCTGGTCAGAATACCCCTTTATCGAGAGGTTAATATACTTTGGATGGGTTTTGATGGGATGTACGTCTTGCCTAATTTGAAAGAGTATTTGGTGTGATGGGTAAATTGTGTTTTTTTTTTTTTATGTTGATCTTACAGTGTCCGAGGACCCTTTATGCAGCAGCACAAACTCTCATTATGGACCACCAGACACCAGCCGTTCAGACGAAGAAGACGCTCTACTAGGGGAGCATCAAATAAACAATTACTGTGCTCATAAACCTGTGGACCATTATAATGGGGCGTATATTATATTCTTTATACTGGGAGTGGGCTCCACACTTCCCTGGAATTTTATTTGCACAGCAAAACACTATTGGATCTACAAGCTCAGGAACTGTTCAGATCTCCCAATCATCGAGGAGCCTGACGTTTCAGACACTAGTGTGAGTATTACGTAAGATTTCTGGGGTGATACATTGACATACCAAAGGTCATGGGACAGCAATATGTAAGTTGATGATGAAGTGGCATTACCTCGGCGGCTTAGGGATGCTCACACCTCTCGAAGTTGTGAGGGGTTATCTTGTGAATGAAGTTGAACACCAGCCAGCGTTCTTGTGGTAAGGCGATAGGAATTGAGTTTGAGCAATGTGTGATAGTGGATGTCAGACGGATGAGACTTTCAATTTCTGAAGTTGTGCGTCATTTAATATTCCTTCATCCACACGTGTGTACCAGGAATACATCATGGAAGGCACTACCACCCACAAGGGCCAAAGTAGTGGCCAGCCATGAGTACTTATTGATCATGACTGGTGGCTGGCTAGTGTTGTCTGTGCAAACCAACAAGCGACTCCAGCAGTAATGACTGGGGGAGGAAGAGTAAATGGAAGCTGCATTGGCTGGGGGAGGGAGAGTAAATGGAAGCTGCATTGGCTGGGGGAGGGAGAGTAAATGGAAGCTGCATTGGCTGGGGGAGGGAGAGTAAATGGAAGCTGCATTGGCTGGGGGAGGGAGAGTAAATGGAAGCTGCATTGACTGGGGGAGGGAGAGTAAATGGAAGCTGCATTGACTGGGGGAGGGAGAGTAAATGGAAGCTGCATTGACTGGGGGAGGCAGAGTAAATGGAAGCTGCATTGACTGGGGGAGGCAGAGTAAATGGAAGCTGCATTGACTGGGGGGGGGAGAGATGGAAGCTGCATTGACTGGGGGGGGGGGGAGAGATGGAAGCTGCATTGACTGGGGGGGGAGAGATGGAAGCTGCATTGACTGGGGGGGGGGGGGGATGGAAGCTGCATTGACTGGGGGGGGGGGATGGAAGCTGCATTGACTGGGGGGGGGGGATGGAAGCTGCATTGACTGGGGGGGGGGAGAGATGGAAGCTGCATTGACTGGGGGGGGGGGGGGATGGAAGCTGCATTGACTGGGGGGGGGGAGAGATGGAAGCTGCATTGACTGGGGGGGGGGAGACGGAAGCTGCATTGACTGTGGGGGGGGGGGAGACAGAAGCTGCATTGACTGTGGGGGGGGAGACAGAAGCTGCATTGACTGTGGGGGGGGAGACAGAAGCTGCATTGACTGTGGGGGGGGGAGACAGAAGCTGCATTGACTGGGGGGGAGACAGAAGCTGCATTGACTGTGGGCGGGGAGACAGAAGCTGCATAGACTGGGGGGGGGGGAGGCAGAAGCTGCATAGACTGGGGGGGGGGAGGCAGAAGCTGCATAGACTGGGGGGGGGGGAGGCAGAAGCTGCATAGACTGGGGGGGGGGAGGCAGAAGCTGCATAGACTGGGGGGGGGGGAGGCAGAAGCTGCATAGACTGGGGGGGGGGGGGAGGCAGAAGCTGCATAGACTGGGGGGGGGGAGGCAGAAGCTGCATAGACTGGGGGGGGGGGAGGCAGAAGCTGCATAGACTGGGGGGGGGAGGCAGAAGCTGCATTGACTGGGGGTGGGGGAGGCAGAAGCTGCATTGACTGGGGGTGGGGGAGACAGAAGCTGCATTGACTGGGGGAGACAGAAGCTGCATTGACTGGGGGTGGGAGAAGATGGGGGCTCAAATGACTGGGGGTGGGAGAAGATGGGGGCTCAAATGACTGGGGGTGGGAGAAGATGGGGGCTCAAATGACTGGGGGGGGAGAAGATGGGGGCTCAAATGACTGGGGGGGAGAAGTTGGGGGCTCAAATGACTGGGGGGGGGAGAAGATGGGGGCTCAAATGACTGGGGGGGGGAGAAGATGGGGGCTCAAATGACTGGGGGGGGGAGAAGATGGGGGCTCAAATGACTGGGGGGGGGGAGAAGATGGGGGCTCAAATGACTGGGGGGGGAGAAGATGGGGGCTCAAATGACTGGGGGGGGGAGAAGATGGGGGCTCAAATGACTGGGGGGGGGAGAAGATGGGGGCTCAAATGACTGGGGGGGGAGAAGATGGGGGCTCAAATGACTGGGGGGGAGAAGATGGGGGCTCAAATGACTGGGGGGGGGGAGAAGATGGGGGCTCAAATGACTGGGGGGGGGAGAAGATGGGGGCTCAAATGACTGGGGGGGGGAGAAGATGGGGGCTCAAATGACTGGGGGGGGGAGAAGATGGGGGCTCAAATGACTGGGGGGGGGAGAAGATGGGGGCTCAAATGACTGGGGGGGGAGAAGATGGGGGCTCAAATGACTGGGGGGGGGGAGAAGATGGGGGCTCAAATGACTGGGGGGGGGGAGAAGATGGGGGCTCAAATGACTGGGGGGGGGAGAAGATGGGGGCTCAAATGACTGGGGGGGGGAGAAGATGGGGGCTCAAATGACTGGGGGGGGGAGAAGATGGGGGCTCAAATGACTGGGGGGGGAGAAGATGGGGGCTCAAATGACTGGGGGGGGGAGAAGATGGGGGCTCAAATGACTTGGGGGGGGTAACCTATTTTATAGAGTTTCAATTTTTGCAAAAATATTTCCAGTCGTTTAGGTAGCTGCATGTATATCCTCTGATATGCCTGATGACTACTAAAGGGGTTTTCTGGGACTATGAATTTGTTGTTCCTCAGGATAGGTCATTAATATTAGATATTTGGGGGTCTGCTGCTTGAGGCCCCCTCAACCAGCCGTTTGAAGAGGTCGCAGCTGTCATGTGGGCACCAGTCACAGCCTCCCTTCGGGCTCATCGGTCACATGGCCTGAGAGCCGCTTA
The DNA here is from genome assembly GCF_035609145.1 of Eleutherodactylus coqui. NCBI lineage: Eukaryota > Metazoa > Chordata > Amphibia > Anura > Eleutherodactylidae > Eleutherodactylus > Eleutherodactylus coqui. Next base: position 191,000,788 of record NC_089840.1, read on the forward strand.
GTTCCACTCAGGTGAATGGGATTGAACTGCTATACCAAGCACAGCGACTATATAACATACAGCACTATGCCTGGTGAGCTCTCACCAAGTGCCGTGGCCACTTAAAAAAACTGATCGCTTGGGTCCTGAGTGGCATACTCCCAACAATTTGATGCCCTATCCTGAGGACCTGAGGATGGGTAATCGATTTCTTAGTCCTAAGAAACCGCTTTAAGGATGCAGCCAGTTTGGTCTTAAGGTGTTGTCCCACAAAAGGAACTTACACCTTTTTACAGGCTTGGAGATGGCAATCTGATCCATGGAGTACTACTGATCTAACCTTGAGAGTGGAGGAAGAGGGGAGTAGGGTCATGAATGATTTGGAGCCTTGGTCACATGTGTGCACTTCCGCTCCATTCAACTCTCTGAGACTGCCGGAGACAGATAAGTGCTTGTACTCGATTGTCTCCGGTAGTCCCATAGGAGTGTGCACAAGTGACCTCTGTTCTTGTCCTTGGTAGGGGTTCAGTAGTTGGACCACCACTAAACAGAGGTTTGTCACTTATTCTCTGGATAGATCATGAGTTGTTTTTATGAGACAACCTCCTTAAGAATGCAGCAACTTTGCAGAACAAGTTTTATTTATTGGCTTTGGGTTACTCAATACTACTAACTGTTATGTTCATGTTGGCTAGTGTGCATCGGGCACCGGCATAGGTGACCCAGAATTGGTAAGGAACATCAGGTGAAACTTCTATTAGGGTAAGTGACACTGACCTACCTGAGCGGGAACATCGCCCTTGCCGCTCCTAGGAACTCACGCATCCAGGCTAGGATGCATACACATACCACTAATGACGGGGCCACCAGACAGGATAAGAAGACACACAGAGCCAGAATGACACCATGCAGCAGCTACTATGGAAATACTAGTAGCAGATGCCAGGTATTAATTGAGATTTTGGCCAAAATATGGTAACTAGCAGGCCACATCACAGCTCCTGGCTATACCGCTAGTCCCTACACTAACCAGGAGTCCAATGACACAACCAAATAAAACCACAAGACACAAACCTTTCTTGCAGCCCCCACACATAGACCCTGCTCACACCACACAGAAAGAGAGAGAGAATGAGAAAGATGACCATACCCACACCTGAGAACACCGCTTTATGTGTACTGACCTAGAGTGATTGGCTGACTGGAGACATGCACTCAGCCAGCTCAATTAACATCACCTGTGGAGCTTTGCTGCTAGAAACACTGTGGCACACACAGCTCCCAGCCAGCACAACCTTAACAGTACCTCTCCCATAAAGAGGGGCCTCTGGGGACACAGGTGCCTACTATGCTACTCCATCTTTTTGGTACCCACTAAAAATATTGTATACATTAGACGTAAATGCATTTTTTTTTTTTAAGCAATAATTTTTATTGAAAATGTTCAATTTTACAAAGGAATATAACATTGAGATAATGAATTTAGGCTTACAAGGCTGGCTGGGTTAGTGGTAGTAGTATAATTCTAATCCCTTATAGCCAGATTCTTCTCCGCCTTTCATTGTTGTTTTTGTCATAGAAATGATTCAAAAACCTCAGTGGCCTGGCCAGGGCCAACTTGCAGAAGGGGAAAAGAAGGGAGGTAGGCAGGTATTCGTGGGGGGGGGGGTTCTTTCATGGGGCAGCAACTCAAGGGGGGAGGGATCCCCAAGGTTAGCTTTCGAGCTTTGTATTCATAGTGCAGTTGAGGTGCCAGCCTCCACTGTAGGGAGGGCGTAATCTATCTATGGGGTCCAAATATTTAGAAATCTGTCATACCCATCCTCTGATATTGATGTTAATTTCTCATTAATCAGATACCAATTCATTCGGCGTTTAACCTCAGAAGTCCAGTGAGGTTTTTTGCCACGATCGAGCGATAGTTGGTTTTGTGGCTAGGAAAAAAGAACGCAATCAGCTTTCTAGAGTTTGGTGATATATTTGTAATCCGTTTGTTTAGTAGGGCTTCCCATTAGTTTTTACGCAGGTTATGATTAGTTACTGTTTATATGAGGAAGCATACCATAATCCAGAGTCTTTTGACTCGAGGACATGACTAACATATGTGGAACATATCTCCTGGGGAGGAGCATCCCTGGAAACAGTCTTTAGAGCGACCTGGAACCACGTGAGCAATTCTTGTAGGGGCTAAGTAGCAGCGTAATAGTATTTAATACAAGGTTTCTAACATCAGTGTATTGCGGGCACCACAATCGGTTGATCTCCAAATCTGGGACCATTCGTCGTCTAGAATGTTGCACATAAATGCATTTTTTTAATATTGTAGCTTATGGGTGAGCGATGCCACCGTATGACATTCAGCACAGACTTCAGTTTAAAGGATGTGCCATGATCTAATCAATAGCGTTTCACAATGCATTATTAAATGGATCCTATTATAGGCTATGGGTGATGGATACATTGAATGGATGTCTAACATTTACATCTGTTACCCATAGGCTACAGTGGTATCCATTTAACAGATACCTCAATAAAAGCTATTGAAAAGTTGGTTATATATTAAAAGGGTGCCGCTATAACCTATGGGTGAGCAATATGTTGTTGGGTATCCTTTGCAATCTCTGTTTAACTCGGCATTAAATTGAGACAAAAAAGTAATGTGACCAAGGATGAAAATAGTCGGCGTTTGTCTGCTTTGTAGTGACCGTATAGGAGCCGCTGTAATTATCACTGTGGCTAATAATATATATTTTTTTAGATTTATTTCTAATCTTTCCTTTGCTCCATCATATAATATCTTTGTATACAGTTGGCTCAGTACATCTACAGTGAAGAATGTTAAAGGTAACCTTGAGAAGTATATCTTATTTCCCATGACTAGCTATATCAACTGGTGAAGGGAAGTGAACGCTCCGGTAGAGCAAAACTTCGGACCATTTGTATTTTCCACAAGAGCAGCCCAGAACTCCGCTGCTGGGACCGAACGTGCTGCAGTAAAATAAAATGCTACATAAACATGAAATAAAGTGAACGCGCCGTTATAATTGTATTTGGTCTAGAAGTTGGAGTTGATCCAACAGTAATTCATCTTCACCTCACTAAGAAGAAAGGTGGTGTCCGTCCAATTGTGTACATGGCCACTATGAATCCTACCGGGCTAGAGTTGCTCTTTCTAGTACGGTAGCTCTCCATCCAGGCACATAGAATGGGGTCCTGTCCAAACTGTAATACGGTATATACACTAGTCAACTATAACATTAGGACCAATATGTAGGTCACCCTCAGGCAACCAAAACTCCTCTGACTTATCGAAGCATGGACTCTACAGGAGTCTGTGGTATCTATCTGGCAAGTCTTGTGAGGTACGGCCATCAGGGATCAGACTTCTTTCCCACAGATGCTCATTCAGATATAGATCTGGGGACTTTGGAAGACAAGTCATTGCCTTGAACCCTACGTCATGTTATTAGGACCATTCCTGAACAGTTTTTGCAGTATCTCAGGACACTTTATTCTGCCGAAATAGGCTGCTGCTACCATGCTTCCCCGAAAATAAGACCTACCCCAAGAAATGAGCCCTAGCCTGATTTTCAGGGAGGCTTGAAATATAAGCCTATAGCGGCATTACATATAAATAAGAATAAATTACCTAGAAGGCTCAGTCCAGGTCCCTCCCGCTGTTCTACAGAGCCCCGGCGTGTTTCCCGCAGTCCTTGGCCGCCCGCACAGGATCACTTCCTGGTTATGGGATTCATAAATCCCACCTCCACAAAGCGATGGCTCCGATTGATTCATTGAGTGCTGTATTGCTTGGCTGAGCACCGCTTGAAGATCCATTCACAGCCATCGCATTGGTTCATCGAGCACTGCATTGATTGGCAGAGCAGCGCTTAAAGAACCAATCACAGCTATCACTTATGAATTGGCTGAACCGCGGCTAGAACCCAAGGCTTCCCAGCAGAACATTGCCCAGACCATCCCACTGCTTCTGCCCGCTTGTTTTTTTTCATAGTGTATTTTGATGCCATCTCTTACCCAGAACGCTCACATACCTGGCCAGACCAGGCCATCTTCTTCCATTTCTCCATGGTACAGTTCTGTCAAGCCAATTGTAGGTACTTGTGAACAGGAGTCAGCTAGAGAACTCCGACTGATCTGCAGCAAGCTGTGCTGTGTGTTTTGCCACCTATATGCCATAGCCAACATTAACTTTGTCAGTAATTTATGCTAGAGTAGTTCTTCTGTGGGGTCAGACCAGACAATCTTTCTTTTGTTCCCATGTGTCAGTAAGACACGGGTGACCATGCTCCTTCACCAGTTGTCCTTCCTTGGACCACTTTTGATGGGTACTAATGACTACGTGCATTAAGCCCACAAGGCCTCTTGCTTTGGAGATACTTGAACGAAGCTTTAAAGAGACTGTTATCTACTTTTATTCCTATGAGCTAAGCTTATGGGCTGAAAGTAGGTGACCCGCTGAGCCCGAGGTTGTAAGTGTTATACTTACCTCCCTGACATTCTCCGGTATCACCGCTGCAGTGAAGTAGATCGCTCGTTATAGAATTAGGACGGGCAAACTACTTAACAGCATTGCTCAATGCACTGAATAGCGGCTTCCAGTGCTGACACTAGGGCAACAATAGGGGAGGTAAGTATAACACTTACATCCCCGGACTCAGCAGGTCACCTACTTTTAACCCATACACTTAGCTCATAGGGATGGAAGTAGATGACCGATTCCTTTTAAGAAGCATGTCCTTAATAGGCTGACTGTCCTAATGAGTCATTCAGCACTCATGAGTGAAGGTTGGCGGATCCCTATTATTAAAGCCTTTTCCCTTCTCATCCCGGCTGTTTATATTACAGTTGTGTCAGTGTTACCATTTTGTTAATTTTGGGGGAAACAACCACATAACTACAGATGTATCAAGGTTAGATGTGAAATGTGGAAATTGCTCAGTTTGATATTTCTGCCTCTTTTATGTGATACAAAGTCCCACTAATAAGAATAGCTGAATCTCGCCTAGTAATCTAAGATGCCTATGTCTAACATGACTGTTCTTAACCCTTTTCTTCCAGGACTACTTTGAAAGCTACATTTCCATTGCCTCAGCAGTGCCAGCAGTGCCATGCCTTATACTGAACTTCTACCTTGTAAACAGGTAATGTCCTGAGGGGAGGATTCGGCATTTAATACTTTGTGTTGGTTATGTCTAAGGTTCTTATCCTGAAAGCGACTGGAAGATAGAACTCATCCTAAAGGACTTGTATAAAAATGTCCATTTAGGGACTTCTAAAAATGTGTTCCTTTCAATTGTACGTCGTTCACACAGGGCGGATCTTGGTGTGGATCTGCAACATATTTTGCACTATGGATTCTGTGCAGATCCTCGTCAAAATCCGCATAATTTCATGCAGATTTTGACACAACAGATTTCACCCTTTTTAATTAAAGGGGTGAAGTCTGCTGCAGAAAACCCACATCAGGTCCTTGACGTGTGAACATGCCCTTAACTCCTTAGTAACAAGCCTATTTTTTCCCTTAAGGGCGCCCACCCACTGGCGATTTTTTTTTTTTTCTTTGCGTTTTTTCTCAAGAGCAATTAGAATTGAATGTACTCCTGTCCACTGGCGTTTTTTTTTTTGCGTTGCGTTGCGTTTTTTAACATAGGAACTGTCAGTTGCATATGTGTCCTTATTTTTCTCCTAATGCACCCATGAAAGTCAATGGAAATTAATGGAGAAGCCGCGAAAACGCGGCAAAAAACGCCGCGGAAAACGCGGCGTTTTTCACGCACAAAAATCGCAAACGCCAGTGGGTGGGCGCCCTAAGGACCAAGTTTTTTTTTAGCTGTTGCATTACAAGAGTTATAACTCGTTGACATAGACATATAAGGGCATTTTTTTTGTGTGTGTGTTTTGTCTTAGGCCTCCTTCCCACGAGCGTGACGGGCTCCGCAGCGTAATATTCCGCTGTGAAGCCCGTCACGGCGCCCCCCAGAGCCCCTATACTTACCTGCGGGAGATAGCGTGAAATCGCTTCCCCGCCCACCGCCGCGCGTCACCGCCCGTCACCGCCCACCGCCCTCGCGTCACCAGCCGTGTCACGTGCACGGCCGGCCGTGTCACGTGACGCGGCCGGACCGCGTCATTTGGCGTCATATGACGCTCGGCGGTGGGCGGGAAAGCGTTTTTTCACGCTATCTCCCGCTGGTTACAGCGGGAGATAGCGTGAATGGACGGCTTCCATTGACTGCAATGGAAGCCGTCAGTGCGTACAGCCCGTCCTCACCCGCAGAAAATAGAGCATGCTGCGGGTGAGGACGGGAGAAATCGCGGTGCGTAATTCCGCGGTGGAATTACGCATCGTGAGCATTGTGCTATTAGGTTCAATAGAACCTAATAGCTGCGGGCAACGCAGCGGATTTTCGCCGCGAATTACGCGGCGGAAATCCGTTCGTGGGAAGGAGGCCTTATTGTGGGACAAGTTGTATTTTTTTTTATTGGCACCATGATTACTGCAATACGAAGTTTATCTAGTTGTGTTTTTTTTTGTTACTACTTTTAAACAATAAAAGCATGTTTTTAGAGTAAAGAAATTGTATCTACATCGCTGCATTGTAAGACCCACAACATTTTTATTTTTCCTTGAAATGAGCTCTGTGAAGTCTTGTATTTTTGTGGGAAGAGTTGTAGTTTTTATTGGTTCCAGTTTGATGTACATGTGACTTTTGCATTGCTTTTTATTGGGTTGTTTGGGAGACAAAGAAAAATAGCAATTCCGGTGTTACTTCTTAAAGGCCCATTTACACGCAAAGACAATCTTTCAAATGATTGAAAGATTGACAGTTTTAGCAATCGTTTGGCATAAAGTGTTAATGGACACTAATGTCTATTAACACTTCATCAGCTTCATTTGCATGTAAAAGGGCCTCCAGGAGCTGTTTGCAGAGCACAGTATGTGGTCTGAGCTCTGCACCCTGCCCCTTTGTTCTCGCTCAGGCTGTCCACTGAATACGATGTAATCTCCGACTCCCGTGTGGAGCACACTGTGCAGTCCCGGTTATTTCACTCTGCCTGGACGATGTATTTTTAAACTCACCTTAAAATCATCGGTTAGCCAAGGAGTGAACAACGGCAGTGTTTACACGCAATAATTATCACTCATTTTGTCATTGTTTGAACGAATTTTGAGCGACAATTGTTTTGTGTAAAAGCAACTCTTGTGTAAAAGATTATTTTTTCAACTTTTACTATGTGCCATAAATAACAATTTTTTTCATTGTCTGGGTCATTACAATACCTATTATGTGTTATGTCTTTGAAATTTTAGAGGGTATTTCAGTCATTTAAAAAGGGGTTTTGTGGAGAAAAAATATATATACATATTTTTAAACTGGATTTCTTTCTTTCAATTAAACTTTATTGGACTTTTTTTACACTTTTATTTTTTAGTCTCTTAAGGGGAATTGAATATGTGATTGTTTGATTGCTAGGATAGTACAGTGCATTACTTAGGTAGTGCATTCTACTAAGCCTATAACAGCAGCCTATTAGACTATTAGGTAGGCAAGGCCTAATATGCTACATTATATGTCAGACTTGGCGGCTTTTGTCAGGCTTACAGCTGCCAAAGGAACCAATTAGTACCTTGCAATCATGTTTCTAGGTGCTAATGGGTTACAGAAGAAGCTCCCACTCCCTATCATCTGCTTACATGCTGCAGTTGCTATTGAGTGTGGCATGTAAGGGGTTAAACTGCCAGGATCTGAGGTCTTTCTGTCCCTGGCTGTTAGAGCAGGAGCCTGGCTGTCAATAGACAGCCAAGCCACCACTTTAAAAAGATGTATGTACAGATTTAAAGTCCATTAGTGATATCAGTAAAAAGGCGTATTGGCCGTCACTAAGGGGTTAAGAGGTTTTCCAAAACTTCTTAAGTGCCTAACGGATAGAAATGGGACAAAATAACAAACTACGCAGTACTCGCCAGTTATGTCTTGCTGGTTTAGAACAACAATTCCAGTGCCGGAAAGCCCCTCACTGACACTGCAGCCAATCACTGGCTTCATCAGTCACATGTGCACGAACAGCACATGAGTGGGACAATGCTGCAATACTCAGAACAGCCACTAGGAGATGTATGGCTATCAGAGTATGATTCATACTACACTGTGATGTAAACAATGAGGGGTAAGATGAGTCAGACCCGCAGTGATCAGATATTGATGGCCTGACCTAAAAGTAGGCCATCAATTTTATAAACCCGTATAACCCCTTTAATAATAGGCTATTCCAAAAGGAGATCTGTAGGTACATAACTGTGAATGATGGGTTTACCCACTTTCTAAATGTGTAGCAGTGAAGAAATAACCACGTCCAACAAGTGGTGATCTGTTAAAAGGAGTCGGGCGTATCTGCTACTTTCCAGCCCTCCCATGGGCTATATGTGAAGGTATTGTTTAGTACGCTCTTATAGATAACATTGGAGAAGAGAAAACGAGCATTTGTTAGAGAAGGGGCTTCTGGGAGGTAGATGCGTCCTGATAGAGGGCCTTAATCTCTTCTAAAGGAGTGCAAGTACCGCTGTACTACCGGGGCTTTGGCAGTGATACATTTTCGGCACAAAGTAGAGAAAATAAGTGAGATGTTTATCGCAAAATTATAAAGTAGAAGAAAAGTTTAATTTAGTTTTATTTATGTGTCTTATTTCCCTGCTTTTGCCTTTTGGGTAAGTACCCTATCTTTCCTCGCAGCGTCTGATAGGCTCCTAGACAGCTAATTATCTGCCACTGACGGTAGACATGGCAGTGAACTTGGACCTGGATCTGCATTCCCTGAGCCGAGGTTATTAACATCCCGCTGCAGTCACAGGAATAAACGGTTTAAAATAGGTGTCTAACCCAGAAGTGGAAGGAGGGGGTTTAAAAATAACACACGCTAACAATGGCATTGTGGCAAAGCTGCAAATCACAATTTGGCCCAAAGTTTTTCTTCACCCTGCAATATAAACAGCATTACAAGAAAGAATTGTACTTATTTACTAGCTATAATTGGCTGTCATTAAAATGATGGAAGTGTCATTTTGCGCTCAGGCACACACTGACTCACAGGAAAGGTATGAAAATTGCATTACCATTTAACTCTTCACTTATTGGCAGACGGGTAAGACCAGAATTATTGTTGTGAACTTTGCCGGTGGAGATACAAATTAAGACATCTAGATTTCATTTGATTACCTTGTATCATCTCACCCTAAGTAATGTAGAATATGCACTAGATATATACACTTCAGTAGTGGTTATCTATACCCTTTTCCAAAATCGGAATTGAATTATGAAGGCAATAGTCGCAAGATTTGCTAAAGCCACCATGGGGTCTTCAATAGAGTCACATAAAATGGTGGAGGCACGCTTGACTTTTCAGCAACACAAGATTATTTTAATGTGGTATTGCAAATTTTGAGAATGCGTGTAGCGCGCAATGACAATGGTGATGTGAGTCTGGAACGAAGAACCACCAACACGCCTGACAATCGCATGTATTCATGATGAGTTGGAAACCTATGTCACCATGTGTGATTGCACAAGCAAAGATCTGGGAGGTGTTGCGCAACAGGTCCTGCTTCATCGGTTATGGTGCTGGTAGAGTTTACATGCTCAGCGTAGAAGTCCATCTAACAATGTGCCCGTGAGACAGGAGTTAGCAGATCAAGCATGTAACACATTCTTAAGGCCTCATGTCCACTAGCTAAATGTAATTGCGGATTTTGCCCATAGGAAATCATTGGCCCTCCGCGGTCCATTTAATTGATTTTTGCACCCGCGGATGGCATTTTAAAAGAATTGCGTTTTTCACACGCAGGAGAAAAAACGCGGCATGCTTCATTCTGCCGCGGATCGGCAACATTGCTATCACATTGATAGCAATGTGTGCAGATATCTGCATGCAAAAAAAATACCATTTAAAGCAAATCCGCGACAGATTCTGTGCGGATTGTATTTTTCTAGTGGACATGAGGCCTAAGGCCGAATGTCCACGGGCAAATTAAGAAATAAAATCTGGAGCGTTTTTCCCACACGCGGATCCGCGCCCCATAGGAATGCATTGACCACCCGCGGGTAGATAAATACCCGCGGATGGTCAATAAAAGTAAATTTACACATTTCTGGAGCTTGAAAAAAAATGGACATGCTCCATTTTAGTGCGGATCACGCGTGCGGGAGCTCATAGAGCACATAGCTCAATTGATCTCCTGGATGAAAAATAAAAGACAATTACAGTGCATCCGCAGCCCAAATCCGCGTTACAAATCCGCAGCGGATCTGATTTTCCCCGTGGACATGAGGACTTAGGGCTCATGTCCACGGGCAAAATATGATTTAGGATCCGCAGCGGATCTCCCGCGTGCGGATCCGCATCCCATAGGGATGCATTGACCACCCGCGGGTAGATAAATACCCGCGGATCGTCAATAAAAGGGATTTTACAAAAAATGGAGCATGGAAAAATCTGGACCATGCTCCATTTTCGTGCGGGTCTCCCGCGGGGACGGCTCCCGCGGGCTTCTATTGAAGCCTATGGAAGCCGTCCGGATCCGCGGGAGACCTAAAATAGGAATTTAAAGTATTTACCTATCCGGCGCGGGCGGGGAATGTCAGCTGTTCCTCACGGCCGCATCTCCCTTGCTTCGGCTCGGCGGATGTGCCCGGCGCATGCTCGCGGCACGTCGACGACGTGCCGGCGACGTGCCGCCGGCGTCAGGAATTCATCCGCCGGCCGAAAATGAAGATCCGGCCGTGAGGAACAGCTGACATTCCCCGCCCGCGCCGGATAGGTAAATGCTTTTAAATTGCTATTTTCGGCGCTCATGTCCGCGGGGCAGGAGGGACCCGCTGCAGATTCTCCATGTAGAATCTGCAGCGGATCTGATTTTCCCCGTGGACATGAGGCCTTAGGGCATCTTCACATCTGCATTCAGGGATTCCGTTATGGAAGCAGGAAAGATGAATCTTATGGCTGAACAGACTCTGTTTGTGATGGAGCTGAATGGTAACTGATGGGGTCCATACAGTTTCTGGTTTCAATTCAGTCATCTGGCATTTTAGTGGATAAAAAAGTCCTTTATGCAGGACTCTGTTGCCCGGTATTTCATGCCAGATCTGCAACAGAACCTCCGGATACAGATGTGAACATGGGCTAAGAGAGCACATAAGAAAGTTTACATTGCCCGCTTCAGTCTTCTGTTTACCCTCGTGACCGCTGCAGCCAATAGAAGGCCCGGCAGGGACGTCATCAATGACATCCCGCAAACCTGCCAGGAAGCCCATGTCCCATGTACAGGACATTACTGGGTCTTGTGCCCAGTGACCTCACCTGTCAAATTCCTTGGCGCTGAAGCAGTGGTCCAGCGCCATAGTAAGTATATTGATTCTATATAGTTTTGGGCACATAGAGCCCAAAACTATATTAAAAAATTTAATTTGGGAAAACCCCTTTTAATGGTGACCTCTTTAAGCTCCTAATGTGATTGCAGAAGTCCAACCTGACGTCCAGCTATCCTGTAATGTCTATATACATCTAGTAATAAAGCTTTTATGCAGATTTTTTGATTTCGAGGTGTGTATACTTTTTTGCGACACCCTACATATCTACAGCCATATTTATATGTGGTGTCTCCTTTTCTCATAGAGAAGAGTGTTTAGGCTTCCATGTATGTCTTTGAGTAGATTGTCACTATGAGTATGACTGTGCTTTCAAAAGGTTGTTACCGCCATACGATTAAATAGATCGTCCTCTGTTTTCAGGATTTCATCCCAGGCCAGAGTGCTGTGGTCGTTAGCTATCATGCTGCTCATCTTCATCTTCATCACCATTCTGGTGAAAGTAGATACTTCATTCTGGACTACGGAATTCTTTGCCCTAACTTTGATATGTGTGGCCATTCTCAGTGGAGCATCAAACATCCTCATGGCCAGTGTTTTTGGTGTAACTGGACGTTTCCCAATGAAACACTCCCAGTCGTTAATATCAGGTAAGGATGTTTTGATATGCAGAAGTGTGTTTTTTAGCAGCAAAAGTAAAAAAAAACAAAAACTACAAACCATCTCACTGCCTCTTGGAGTTTTAAGGCCTCCTTCCCACGAACGGATTTCCGCCGCGTAATTCGCGGCGAAAATCCGCTGCGTTGCCCGCAGCTATTAGGTTCTATTGAACCTAATAGCACAATGCTCACGATGCGTAATTCCAGCACGGAATTACGCACCGCGATTTCTCCCGTCCTCACCCGCAGCATGCTCTATTTTCTGCGGGTGAGGACGGGCTGTACGCACTGACGGCTTCCATTGCAGTCAATGGAAGCCGTCCGTTCACGCTATCTCCCGCTGTAACCAGCGGGAGATAGCGTGAAAAAACGCTTTCCCGCCCACCGCCGCGCGTCATCTGACGCCAAATGACGCGGCCGGCCGCGTCACGTGACACGCTCGGTGACGCGGCGGTGGTGGGCGGTGACGGGCGGTGACGCGGCGGTGGTGGGCGGGGAAGCGATTTCACGCTATCTCCCGCAGGTAAGTATAGGGGCTCTGGGGGGCGCCGTGACGGGCTTCACTGCGTAATATTACGCGGCGGACCCCGTCACGCTCGTGGGAAGGAGGCCTAAGTCTGATTATTCCGAGCTGAGAGACCTGTAAGACCAAGAGAACAATTGTTTCTTTAAAGAAAAACAAGGAATTACTACTATATTTCCACCCTCTCCAAGAAAAGCAAGTGTACTGTACTTACTGCAGAGTTTGATAGCAGCACCGATGGCCTACAGGAAAGGCATAGATAATTAGTACTATCTCCATTTATTGGCATAGTGGAGTATGCCAATAATCGCATGCAAGGCAGATCGCAAAGTTGGACCATCTACTTGCCTTGCTGTCCCTTCAGCGGACATGTTACTCACTCGTTCAAATGAGAATCTGATTGTCTACAAGGACCCTACGTTTTTCAAGAATTTTGAAGAATGGGTTAGATCCATACTGAAATGCATATCTTTTATATTCGGAAATGATCAATGAACGGTACTGCTACTATTCTAATACGTTTTGCAGTTTCAACGCTGGCCGAAAATCGCGACTGTCTGATGTATTGAATTTTAATGCATATGTTCAGATGGGCGATTTTTGGGGGGCGTGCAAATGAAGTGTCATTTTGCGCTCAGGCACACACTGACTCACAGGAAAGGTATGAAATCGGGCGTAAAATCAGACAACCAGAAAAGATAGGTCCAGACCACTGTTTGGCCAGAGTATGTCGATTGGTCCCATAGACTTATATGGGTGCTGCCAGAAAAAGGAGGAGGAAGGGAGTTTAGCAGCGGCTCTGCTGAACTCCCTCCCCCTCTCCACCCCTTGCTGGCTGCCAGCAAAAGGGAGTGGGTAGGACGGAGCGGGAGATTAGCACATTAACTCCTGCACCCTCCCCCTGTTGCAGCCAGCAATGGGCGGCGGGGGTGAGGGGCAGGAATTTAACATACTAGTTCCTGTCCCTGCCTTTGCCAGCAGCTGGCAAGGGGCGGAGGGGGGAGGGAGTTTAGCAGAGCTGTGGCTCTGGCGATCAGTGAAATCTCCTGCAGCCTCCCTGCTGAGAGCTAACGCAGCTTACCCGCAGCTGATTTCATACTATGCAGCGCTTCCCCTCAGCTCCTCTGAAGGCTCCCCTCCGTCAGCACTCCCTGGTTTCTGGTTCTCAGCTGCCTGTAGTTGCCTCACCAGACCAGCAGCGCTGCACCTGACTAGGCTGCTGGGAAGCAGAATCCGGGGCCACTGGAAGCAGGAAGCCTTCAGAGCAGGTGAGCGTCACATAGTATGTAATCAGCTACAGCTCTGTGGTTGATTTCCAGTCAAAATTTGCACCAATGGTACGGATTTTGACTGTTTTTTTGGCTGCGGAAATGCTGCAGAATTTGCCACAGAAATTTCTGCTGCGGGCATTCAACAGCATTTCTGCAACGTATAAACATACCCTAAGTCAGCTTGAGGTATGCTGCCACGTGTAGAGTAGCCCAAATAGTAATGTTAACCCACAGTAGCCCCAGTATTAATATTTAACCCCACAGTAGCCCCAGTAGTATGGTTTTCTGTACTCTGGTACTCCTCAGACATTGGACCTGTCCTCATGGCAGTACTGGAGTCGTCACTTTTGGGACAGTGCTCCGCTGCGAGGTGGGTTCTGTCAGAGGGGTTCAGAGTGCCCTGCACTTATCACTACCTCTTGTGTCTGTCTACTCCTGCATCTAGCCACTTGTATAGCAAGTAGACACAAGTCCTGACTGCTCCAGTACCAAGTCATCAGAGTTTATTATCTGTCCAGGACGAACGTAACGGCAGCTGTCAAGCACATTCATTTGGGCTTATTTTCTTAGTCCTTATTTGAGAAAGTGTCCAACATTAGATTCCATTCACCTAAAAATGAAGCATCAGAGGGAAAAGCAGACTTAAAACATATTTTCAGGCATCTAGGGGCCATCTTGTTGTCCTTTATAGATCATTAAAAACAACCAGTTAATTGTATGCCACCATAGCATTTCAGCACACTCCTTCAAGGCATGTTTAGTCTAGTCTATGAAGGTGTTCTAGAGTCAGTGCTTCCAATAAGTTTCTCAGGCCCCAACAAGTCCTCAAAGGTCAAAAGCAAGTTCACCTTTAAATCCAAATTTGTCTCCCTAAGGCTGGGCTCACATATATGGATTTGAAATGTAGATTCCGCGATTACCATCTGCACGGAAGATCGTAGATGCTGTGCACAGCCAGTTTTTTATACCACGCTCTCTTGTTTTCCGCATGGCATTGTATGGCCCGAGTACATCATCAAACAGGTCAATCCCTCCCATGAACCTGTTGTAGCCAATTATGCAGTTTGGCTTGGGGTCTCTGTGCTGGTACCTCATACTGGGAAGAGGGTATTGCTATGGCCAAGTATTGTGCTGAATATAAGGCCATTCCTCTCCTTGTACTTGACACACAATACTTTGTCGCTGTATAGTGCCCGGCTGTCATTCCTTCTGATTAGTTGCCCATGCAGTGTTACAGTTGTTATATATGTTAATTGAAGATGCGGTGGAGGAGCGACCGGGACAATTTTTTTTGCAGAGAATATCTGGATAAAATCAAAAGTGGAACTGGCGCAAAAAACCCCCCAAAAAACATAGCTTATGTATATCAGGCTGAGCATGAAATTGCGACAAAACTGTGACACGCTGCTACCCAGCACTGAGGCTGTGGCTGAAGAGGTCGAGGAGGAAGCCCAGATGCTCAGCGTGCCTGTAGAGTCGCAGCCTGCAGAAGTTGTGGAAGAGATGTCGGCGACCACTTCAATTACAAGTGTCTCTGCAACTGTTAGCCCACAAATACAACCACCTCGGCAGACTCAGAAAAGGAAAGCTACCTCTGCACCTGAAAAATATGTGGGACTAGGGGATAGAAGATGTTTGTGGGCACATTAAAACTGGATGTTGGGGATTAACCTGTCTGGGTTAGTAAATTACAGAGAACTGGAATTGATAGGGCAAAGTCTTGAAGAGGGGAATGTGAGTTTCAGATTATAGCAGATAGACTGGGATGATGGAGTGATATAGAAAGTGATGAGTTTATATTGTATTCTATAGTGGATGGGCCACCAGT
This sequence comes from Eleutherodactylus coqui, assembly GCF_035609145.1. Lineage (NCBI taxonomy): Eukaryota > Metazoa > Chordata > Amphibia > Anura > Eleutherodactylidae > Eleutherodactylus > Eleutherodactylus coqui. The sequence continues at coordinate 191,016,429 of NC_089840.1, forward strand.
GTAGTGACTAGCACAGGCTGGAGGCATCGCGGGGTAGTGACGGGCACAGGCTGGAGGCATCGGGGGGTAGTGACGGGCTCAGGCTGGAGGCATCGGGGGGTAGTGATGGGCACAGGCTGCAGGCATCGGGGGGGTAGTGATGGGCACAGGCTGCAGGCATCGGGGGGTAGTGACGGGCACAGGCTGCAGGCATCGGGGGGTAGTGACGGGCACAGGCTGCAGGCATCGGGGGGTAGTGACGGGCACAGGCTGGAGGCATTGGGGGGTAGTGTCGGGCACAGGCTGGAGGCACCAATGTAGTGTCGGGCACAGGCTGGAGGCACCAGTGTAGTGTCGGGCACAGGCTGGAGGCACCAGTGTAGTGTCGGGCACAGGCTGGAGGCACCAGTGTAGTGTCGGGCACAGGCTGGAGGCACCAGTGTAGTGTCGGGCACAGGCTGGAGGCACCAGTGTAGTGTCGGGAACAGGCTGGAGCCATCGGGCTGTAGTGTCGGGCGCAGACTGGAGGCATCGAGGTGTAGCGTCGGGCGCAGACTGGAGGCATCGAGGTGTAGCATCGGGGTGTAGTGTTGGGCACAGGCTGGAGGCATCAGGGTGTCTCGTTGGGCACTGTGGGGGCATCATCAGGCACTGTGTGGGGGCATCGGGGTGCAGCGTCGGGCACTGTGTGGGGGCATCGGGGTGCAGCGTTCGGCACAGGCTGGAGGCATGGGTGCAGCGGTTAGACAAAAAGATAAGGCTGATTCATTCACGGTGAATTGGAGAGGGGAGAGTTTAGTAAAGAGAAGACTGATTGGTAAGTAGTTGCAGTAATTAAGCCAAGGATGTGTCAGGGTAGGGCTGAGCGATTAATCAATTTCTATTAATTTGCACCTTTAATGCCACATAATTCATATTAGCGGGATTGATATTTGGCCGGGGGGCGTAGGTTGTGCATCCTGCGGCAGGGGCAGCATCTAGAATGGAGTGGCCCCTGGTAGGTGCTCCCTTTAGCAACTCTACTCTCAACACTTCGCCATTGAGCTGACTAGTATAGAGTTGCTAGTGTTAAGTTTTTGGAAGACTTTAATTTTAGGCCAAATCACCCAGCCCTAGATCAGGGCAACAATAAGAGTTTTACTTGTTCCTACTATAACGGTTACTGTTTTCTGCCCCCTCAAGCTCTATATAAAGAGTGTGCAATGTGCAGAGTTTATACAATAGAAGCAGTGGCATCTCCGCTGTCTGACGGTCCCGGTGAGTAAGTGATCATGGGGACAACTGTCAAGTGACGGTGCTGCTGGCTCTAACTAGACACAGCACTGATTGTGACAACTGTCGTCAGGGCTGTTTTCCCCTGTAGCGGGGCTGCTGTGGGAGCAGAAAATAGCTAAAAATGGCCTGGTCATTAACGACCAAAACATGTGCGGCATTAAGCGGTTAATAGAATATTCCCAAGGCAAAAAGTGACATTTCTAGTAACCATTATTAGAAAACTGATATTTCAGCAGTTTCCCAACACATCTTGCAGCAACACCAAAAGTGGCTTACATATGGTCACTAGACCGCATTTCATGTAACTGTATTGGACAGTGCAATTATCATAGTTGCCCTACGATACATGGGGATCCCACTGGAACATAAAAACATATACAGGGTTAAATTATAGAATTTTTATTTTGTCGCAGTTGGGTAAAATGGTAGCAGTATGTAACTGCATAGACTTACTAGGGGTGTTACGATTATTGCTCAGCTTTCTCTTTCTTCAGTTCACGCTTGTGTTTGAGGGTTTTCACCAATGTTTTTAGTATTTTTAACTGGAAGAAGAGTGAACTGCAGTGATTTTCTATTTTTTATAAAAATGTTTCCTCCATAAACAGTACAGCATTGTAAAATACAGAGATACTTTTTTTTGAAAGGGAAGCTACACCATGAGATATAAGAATACTTATATATACAGTTGAAATCTAATACAGCAAATGAAATGATGTAAATAGACTCCCCCACAGGGGTCCAGTCTAATCCCTCTACCCCGAAAAGCCAAGTGGATTTGTAATTTGGAAATAAGCAGTCCTGTAGTCCCACTACAGCGCAGACCTTACAACTACCAATGTGCAGAACTCAAAATGGCATGTTAGACACTAGAGAGTATTTACCCACTCCAAGCCGCATGCAAGCTTTGGGGCAATATAGTTCCCACACGTTTCCATAAATTCAAGAGAAGACACGCCATGCTTGACCACGTGTGATTGACACGACTGTTTTATAGTTTGGGTTCTTGCGGACACGGCAGTATCAATTATATGGCCTTAATTTATTTTTTTACATTTTTTGACATAAAGCATGCTAAAAAGTTACAATCGCAGCCGAAGGGGCACAGCACATGGCTGCCGTTTCGTTTTAGTCATCTTGGGGAATTTTGGCCCCCTGGCCCCTACCAAACAAAGCTTCTGACATGTCAAATGTGTATTTACTCTCTAAACATTTAATTTATTAAAGTTTTTATTTACTTCTGAGCTTCTGTGAGCTTGATCACTCCCATAATACACTGCAGTACCTTGTTATGGCAGTTTATTATGCCTTGCAGTATAATACTGGTAGGCATACTATTAGGCTCTGCCTCTAGCAGGACCTAATAGGTGTAGTAAGATGGCAGATGGGGAGCCATTTATTAGACCCCCAGTTGCCATAGGGGTCTGTTTGCACCCCATGTTCTCATTAAGGGGGAAGAATTAGAAGTCCCCTTCCTCTGTCTAATTGCTTGGATGCCATGGCGAACAGGATCAGCGTTCTCTTTGCTCTTAGCCATTAGAATGGGGTGTCGGCTGTATAATACTATTACATAAATTCTTGGAAACTACATATATCATGGGGCGTTACTTAAACAGCGCCTCATATGAGGAGTTGAATCACTATAGAAACGGCATACAAAATCAATGTGATGTGTGTGTATAACACACCTTCACGATGAAAGTATGCCGAGAATGCAATGTATGCTTGGGGTGCAGGAAGTGACACACTGCTGAATGACACATCCACATATAAATGACCTAGCTTGGTAGACTGTCTTACCCAATCTCCTTTTCCCTATTTCTCTTTTTCTCTTTCACTTCCCCCAAAAAAGTGATTTCTAGGAAGAATACAATATTCTTGCAGTCAAAAACTCCAATGGTAACGGCCTGATCATGTGAGTTAAAATCTGACAGATCCATGTTGGTATTTTTTTTCCTATGTGGATTTGACACTTGGGACTCTGAGCCCTTTATCTCTGCCACGGATTGCAGATCTGCACACAGATTTAGCCCCAGTCAATGGGACAAATCCACTTCCAGTCATCCAAACAGAAGACGCGCCAAGAATTGTCAGTTCTCTTTTTTTTCTTTTTTTTCCACAATGCGGATTTCAATATCAGAATTCCCTAGCCTTCAAGTCAATGCTGAAAGAGTGCAGATTCCATGTCCGCTTACTCATTAGAAAGAGTCGTGTGAATGGGACTTAAAGGGGTTGCCTCACGAAAGCAAGTGGGGTTATACACTTCTGTATGGCCATATTAATGCACTTTGTAATATACATCGTGCATTAAATATGAGCCATACAGAAGTTATTCACTTACCTGCTCCGTTGCTGGCGTCCCCGTCTCCATGGCTCCATCTAATTTCGGGGTCGTCTTGCTTTTTTAGACGCGCTTGCGCAGAAGGGTCTTCTCCTTCTGGTCGGTCCGGGCACGAGCGGCGTTCTGGCTCCGCCCCCTTCCACGCATCATCGCGTAGCTCCGCCCCGTCACGTGTGCCGATTCCAGCCAATCAGGAGGCTGGAATCAGCAATGGAACGCACAGAGCCCATGGTGCACCATGGGAGAAGACCCACGGTGCACCATGGGAGAAAACCGCAGTGCATCCCTGGGAAAGGACCGGCGGCCATCTTGGGAGAAGAATTTTATAAGTTCATCTTTCATCACATCGGTGAGTAGCAAGCGGTTTAAAAACTGCTTTAAAATGCTATTTTATGCCAGGGGGGTGACAGGGGGAATGGGCTAATGTAAAATTTTGATGTTTGCCGCGAGACAACCCCTTTAATGGTACATATATGCTGTGTGGTATATTGTGACTATATTTACTCAGTATTTTTATATTTTTGCAGAATTTTTTTTTTGATTTTTCTGTTTTGTAGAAAAAATCTCTCTGGAATCTTAAGCTGGTTGTTCTTTTACTTTAGTGACCACACCATATACTTTTAAAGTCCTACTTTAGTGGGCTTTATTCGCCAGGGTCGTAAAAACATGCTCGCTTTGGGGATTAAAGCCACACGGGCTGAGGATGTGACAGCTCCAAGTTGTCGGCAACCTGGAGCTGTCATGGGGGGGGGGGGGGGGGTGCAGAAAGCCCCTCCCCCGGTCATGGGATCAGTGCGGCAAGCTGCTTTAGAATTTTTCTCGTGGTCATCTTCCTGCTCTGCTTTAAAATCCCTGCCGTCAGCACTGTGTAAGTAAGTGCTGTGATTGGATCGAGCACCGGCCAATCACAGCCGGTGCTCGATCCAATCACAGTGCTTACGGCGGGGGGTGACAGAGCCGAGCAGAGAGGACGGCAGGGGATGACTGCAGGGAGGATTCAAGCAGCTTTCCACACCACCGCCGGGGATGCAGACGCTGCCTGGGAGGTGAGTATGGAGGATTTTTTTTTTTAACCCAGTATATACTCAAGTATAGCTCGGCTTATACTCGAGTCAATAAGTTTTCCCAGTTTTTTATGGTAAAACTTATTGACTCGGCTTATACTCGAGTCGGCTAATACCCCACTATATACAGTAGATTTGGGCTACAATGGGTATGTTTCTGGGACAAACTAGTATCTATTTTGGGGTGCAAGTCTTCATTTATATGTGTGCCATACAAAAAAAATCATTTATTCAAAAATTATGGGGCTAAAATACGCAGTACACCCCTAGATGAATTCGTTAAGCGGTCTAGTTTTCAAAATTGGGTCATTTGTGGGTGTTCTCTATCGTTTTGGCTACTCAAGGGCTCTACAAGTGGGCAATGGGGCCTAAATCACCTACAAGCAAAATTTCTGTTCTGAAAGGCACCAGCTGCTCTTTTAATTTTGGGCCCGTTGTGCATACAGACATAATATTAGGGCCACAATGGGTATTTTTCTGAACACACAATTTTCATGTGCACTATAGAAAAAAAAACACCTGCCTTCAAAATGACATACCGTATATACCGGCGTATAAGGCGACGGGGCGTATAAGACGACCCCCCAACTGTCACCTTATACGCCGGTATACAGTGGAGAAAAAAAAAAAATTCATTACTCACCTCCCACGGCGTTCTGTCGCGCTCCGGCAGGATGTCGCTCGCTCCTCGTCCCCGGCGCAGCATAGCTTTCTGAATGCGGGGCTTGAAATCCCCGCTTCCAGAAAGCTAATACACACGCCGGCAGCCATGACATCATTGAATGGCTGTGATTGGCTAAAGCACACGTGGCTTCAGCCAATCACACTATTCAATGACATCATTGAATGGGTGTGATTGCTAACACGTGCGCCTTCAGCCAATCACAGCCATTCAATGATGTCATTGAATAGTGTGATTGGCTGAAGCCACGTGTGCTTTAGCCAATCACAGCCATTCAATGCTGTCATGGCTGCCGGCGTGTGTATTAGCTTTCTGGAAGCGGGGATTTCAAGCCCGCATTCAGAAAGCTATGCTGCGCCGGGGACGAGGAGCGAGCGACAGCCTGCCGGGGCGAGCGACATCCTGCCGGAGCGCGACAGAACGCCGTGGGAGGTGAGTAATAAATTTTTTTTTTTTACACTTTTTTTTTTTTGTATTACCGGCGCATAAGACGACCCCCGACTGCAGAGCAGATTTTTCGGGGTTCAAAAGTCGTCTTATACGCCGGTATATACGGTATTTGCAGAAATATGAAACTTTATTTTTTCTCCTCTTAATTGCATTAACTTCTGAAAAACAACCTGTGGGGTCAAAATACTCCTGACACTCCTCAGTGAATACATTAAGGGGCGTAGTTTTTAAAATGGGGTCATTTGTGGGGGTATCTATCATTCTGACTCCTATGAGCCTTTGCAAACCTGGCTTGGTGTAGGAAAGAAAAGTGTTTCTCAAAATGTTAATAATTAGAGATGAGCAAGCACGGTTGGATAAAGCAGTTACTCCAGTGAGCATCGCTCTTCTCGAGTAACTGCTTACTGGTCCGAGCAGGCTCGGGTGGTAGCGGGGGGGGAATAAACAGATCTCTCACTCCGCCCACCCCTCGGACCAGTAAACAGTTACTCGAGAAGAACGATGATGCTCGCTCATCTCTATTAATAATTAATGTTACATTTTTTAAGTCTCCTAAATAGTTAAATTAAAAAAAAGAAAGTTTTCAAATGTGCATCCAGAATAAAGTAAACAGATGGAAATATATATCTTATCGAAAATTTGTCCAGTATGTTTGCACATATTTGAGATATTGCAATTGAAAATGTGAAAAAATGACAATTTTCTTCAGCATTTTCCTAATTTTGGCGCTTTTAATAAATATACATAAATTCTATCAGTCTATTTTTACTGCCTAAATGAAGTACAATACGTGGCGAAAAAAACAATGTCAGAATCACTGGGATATGCAAAATCTTAACTGAGTTATTCTATGTTAAAGTGACACGTCAGATTACCCAAATTTGGCTTGGACATTAAGGCACAAACAGACTTGGTCACTAAGGGGTTAAATACTTTTAAGTGTAGAAGCCGGTCATGCTACTCATATGGGCACAAAAAGTCCAGGTAGTCAATAATTGCCCTGTATGGAAAGGAAAAGACTTTTATGTTTTGGACTTTGATTAGAACAGAATTTCGTGAAATTTTACAGTTGAGATTTGAAGTTGTGATGATTTGATTGTCAGTATACTATGCGGGAATACTTTATTATGTATGTACGTAGTGCAGTGTGTAGTACTTTTACCGGCAGCCTTTTAAGCCCTGCCACAGGTAGGAGTTAATATGGTGACATCCATGGCAAGTTTGGCAGCCTTCACAAGGCCCCAATCTTACATAAGAACACATTAGCACCCTGCAGTAGCATCTCAGGGGGCCAAATTCGGCTTCAGAGGAGGAGTCCCTCCCCCGCCCCCTCACGCTACCGTAGTTGCTTAGTCAGCATTGACTGTGACATTTAAAGGGGTTGTCTCGCGGCAAGCATCAAAATTTAATATTACCCCTGTCACCCCCCTGGCATAAAATAGCAAATTAAAGCGGATTTTAAACCGCTTGCTACTCACCGATCTGACGAAATAAGGAGTTTAAAAAATCTTCTCCCTAAGATGGCCGCCGGTCCTTTCCCAGGGATGCACTGCGGTTTTCTCCCATGGTGCACCGCGGGTCTTCTCCCATGGTGCACCATGGGCTCTGTGCGTTCCATTGCCGATTCCAGCCTCCTGATTGGCTGGAATCGGCACACGTGACGGGGCGGAGCTACGATGACGACGCGGTGACCAGCTCTCCGGCACGAGCGGTCCCATTCACCAGGCAGAAGACCGCACAGCGCAAGCACGTCTAAAAAAAGCAAGAAGCCAGCGAAATTAGTCGGAGCCATGGAGACGTGGACGCCAGCAACGGAGCAGGTAAGTGAATAACTTCTGTATGGCTCATATTTAATGCACGATGTATATTACAAAGTGCATTAATATGGCCATACAGAAGTGCTTAACCCCACTTGCTGCCGCGAGACAACCCCTTTAAGCCATATGGCTGCGATAAGTGTTAGCTCTGATCGCAGTCGTTGCTAGCGGCTGTCAGCTGCCAACAGATGGCTGAGGTCGCTCCATTCCTGTGGCTCTCTCGCCCACTGCATACCCACCTTAGAACCAATGACTGATATATGTGTATATATAAAGGTTGGTGAGGGGCTAATAGGAATGCAAGTATTGACTAACAAAAGATACGTTGGGAGATGCAAGAGATTCTCTTTAAGGTGGGACCCTTTAAACACATGGTAGTATCTTTATTAAATCCTACTGACCCCGTGTTATCATGAGCAAGTTTGGCTTCTTCTGTAATCTTATTTCTTCACAAAACAATTATCACATTTGCAAATAAGTAAAATGCTGTGTTAACATTCCATATTTTACCAGAGTTTCCATATCAGATTTTTTTTTTTAATTGTCAATTTTCTACAAAAGCGTTACAAAAATCCCTAAACATTTGCATATTGTTTCCTTTAAAGCAATCATCCGGGCCTGGTGAAACAAAGATGGCCATACAGCTTCTTGGACTACCTGATGCATCCTGTGCCTTAGTATGTATCATTAGTCTACGACACTACATCTGCCTTGATTAACCAATGCCGTCCACATGAGCAGCGCCGGCCAATCAGAGCAGCAGGTAATGTCTTGACTACCAATGCCTGCTATGCAGTGTAGTCAGAGAAGCAGTGCGGCCACCTTAGTTTCATCAGACTCGGAGAGTCGCGTTAATTTCTGTATAATGTGTTTTATCATCTGAATGTTCATCTATGTCATGCTCATGTTACTCAGAGCTTTGGCACGATGTTGTTAGTCACTCTTAGTTTTGGCCTTTGTGCATTTTTTTTAGTTATTCAGCAAATAATTGTAGTGGTGAAGCAAAACTTGTAAATAAAACACATTTTAATGTGTTACGTAACACAGCGGCACCGACCTCTCATCCTGGTCATAGCCTCGTATTAACCCTACGAGTCAACGGAGTACTACTAGGGCATGAGACATTGGTATGACTTCTCCTTCGGAGCACAGACCAGCTGGAATGGCTATAATATTATTAAAACAATAAGTTCGGCATGACTTTTGTTACCGCTGTATTACGTTGTTTGGAGCGGCCGTGGCGGAGTTTATCGTGACCTTTTGTTGCCTGCGTAGTTTAATTGTAACAATCAACCTACCATAAAGAACAAAGTAATGTGGAACATGATGTGTTTTGTATAAAACGTTTACTGGTGTATTGTGGTGTGTAGATGAAATGTCACTTCATACAGTTTTGTGCAATGATTGAAGGCTAAACACTCAAATCGGCCCTAGCTATAGTCTCGTGTAACCATTTCCAATCCAGCGTTGGCCCTCGCCCGACATTAAAATTTCCTGATGTCTGATGAGGACCGACACAAGTTTCTAACAGTATGCAGGACAGCACTCCGATGTTGGAGGCTATTCTGCCTACGTATGCTACAGGGGTATTATTGTATCTTGACGCCACAAGGAAATACTGGTGAAGTCGAGACTGACGGGGTGACGCCCCCTGTACGTGATTGGCTGCAGAGATGCCTCACCTGCTGGTTCTGCCAGCTCAGAATGCTGTCGTCCCTGATGTAAGGTCCCCGCTGCTGGTGGTAGGAGTGGATAGTGTAGCTGCGTTCCTCCGCTCCCAGCAGCATGCTGCAGTTCAGGGCACTGCAGACATTCAACCACCCAGCAACTGGCCATCTCTTGCAGCGCTCTTTCCCTCTGTGTGCAGAGCATGCTGATGTTCCAGACGCTGACCTCCGCTGCTCAGAGTAAGTGTCCCCAACCCCCTCTGGTCTCAGCAGCCTGCTGCACTTCACGCCACTGATCAAACTCACCCACCCAGCAATCGGCTACCTGTTGCAGCAGTCCTCTGGTCCTAGGAGCATGCTGATGTTCCACACGCTGACCTCCACTGCTCACAGTAAGCGCCGCCGCTACTGCACTTCACCCCGCTGCTGACAGTCACCCACTCTGCAATAGGCAATGTCTTGCAGCGCTTCTTTGGTCCTAGGTTCCGAGCAGCGTGCTCCTCTTCATCCCGCTGAAGTGCTCAGCTCCTCCGCTTCTCCCAATCAGCGGTACACAATGCGGGAGGACACGGTTGGTAGTAATTTTAGGCTGGCCAGGTGGGGTATACAATTTTTTCTGTGGCGCTTTTATAAGTTACATCACTAACGACACTACTAGCACCTTCAAGGACCTTTAATAATTCTGCCAATCGGGAGCTAGGGGTGTGACACGGACGTTTCTCCTGTCAAACCCCTAGCTTCCGGTGGCGTCAAAATACAATAATACTTGCTACAGGATAGAGCTTTGTCTGTCATAGTGTAACATACATAGGCACAACAGCCTCCGACATCGGAGCGCTGTCCTGCATACTGTTAGAAACTTGTGTCGGCCGTCGGATATATGCAGAGATATGTAGATGTTGGTAGAGGGTCGACACTGGATTGGAAAGTGTTAATTTAAAGAGAAATATATATGCTAATAAAATCATCCTGACTTTTTTTTTTGTGTGTGTGTGTGTTTCTGTTGAGTAATTCCAAGGAATTTCCACCCAAAATAAATAAGAGCCGTGGAGTGTGCAGGGAAATTGGACTGGAAATTCAGTAAACGTTACTCTGATTTGTTGACATTATGATTTTTGTGTTATCCTTTAGGGGACTAATCGGACATGACATCGGGTGGACAGTATGTCTGCACAACCTTTTAAAAAGTTACTTAAATTTTTATTTTAGATGCATTGTAAATTTTTTTAAATTAGATGCAAGGGTGGGCCTTCCCTATAAAGGGGTATGATGGGACTTTTACTATTAATGACCGACAGGGACCTGTCCTCAGGTCCCTGACGATCAGCTGATTCCAAGTGTCGCTGTCACTATGGTCAGCTCAGGAAGCGGAAAGTGCTGACCATAGTGCAGCGGCCCCGCTTGCTGTTGCAGCCCTGTTCCCACTGAATTCAATGAGAGCTGTGCCTGCAATACCAACTCAGGCTGCTGCACTATGGTCAGCACTTCCGACTTCCTCCACTGACCATGGTGCAACACCGGTCCCTGCTGGTCATCAATAGAAAAAGTTAACAAAGCTGCAGAATACTCCTTTAAGGAATTCCCTTAAACCTCTTTTCTTTTTAGGACGATTACCCAAAATTGCATTAAAAATGATCTTCTAGACGGACAAGTGTGCAAAATAAATGATGGAACTAAAAACCTGTCACAGGAAACCTAATCCAGATGACGGTAATGGCTTTTTGGAGAGGTTTCACTGAATGTTCACGTAGGTACAGCAGTGATAAACCTGCACTAAGCCAGTAGTTAATAGCTGTGGGATGTACGTTCTGTCTGGGGATGGCGCCGAGCAGCCGGCGGCACGTGTGTCCTCGCAGTCATCTGTGTGCTTTTGTAACGACATAGACTTCTCTGGGATCGGCCTAATTTGCATGTTTGATAAGTTGCTAATACATTTCTATGAATGATGAGTCCCCTGCAGGATTTTATATGGTGGTGTTTTGTTCCGTGCTTCCGTTTTCGCTCTACATTTATCAAGTTAACAGACACTTACGTTATTTATTATTTGTAAACGTCTCCCGCAGGAAAGAAATGAGACGTTTTTAATGCATTTGCTTTCAATTTTTTTTTTTTTTTTTTGAACGCTTCACGTTTGCCCCATATCATGAATATTTATATATTTTTTAATGACTACAAAAAAAAAATCCCTGGAAAACAGAATCATTTCTATGTTGACAGTCATATGAATATCTATGTGCATCTAATGGTAGACCTGCTTCTGCGTGTAATAAGATGCGCTTCAAACCTTAGAAACAGCCATTACTCAAGGTATAAAGGCATTTCATGGGTTAAAAAGCCCGGGCTTATTAAGAATCTCTGTGTTGTAGGAATGCTGTGCGGGCTCCGAACACTTCCAATAACTGAAGTGCAGGTCACATCCCTAGTAATGATGTCCTGAAGGGCGGAGAGCTGTCATGACTGCTCTTCAGGCCTCCGCGTCACGGAGATGGCTTAATAAATCTAACTACAGAATGACTTTGTATCCTCAGCCATTCATTCGGTCGCGGCTCTGGTCACAAGACGTGAACGGGTTTTTTCCAGCTTCATGTAAATAAAGAATATTCATTGTAGAGTGGAAAGTTGTGCAAGACTTTAATATACTTAGGGCTTTAACTCCAAGCGTTCTGAGCCGGAGAGAGAGATCTGTGCCGCTGATTTAGGCTGGCTTGAAATGCTGCAGATTTGTGGACCCCTACAGTAAGGTTCATGTGGACACACGGGTCGGATAGTAAGCCGTAGATCTTCAGATTCGCAGTATGCCGATTTTTGTTGCAGCCTTTCAATGCAAATTTTACCTTTCCAATTCTCATGGTCAGAACCAATCCCTCCCCTAGAAGTTGTCAGAATGGAATGAAACTTTCTCTGTGTGATTGTAATGTTAATATAAGTAATTACAATATCAGAGCAAAAGGATCATTTATTGTGGAGAACTGACCCCTTGAAGGGAGGCCCCAATAGACTGTTGTACCACCTCTAGCTTATATACAAGATGTGATGCGGGAGGCATGGAGGCTCTAGTATTCTAATGTATCACTTCTAGCTTGGATACATGATGTGATATGGGAGGGCATGGTGGCTTTAGTACCATGTTGTACCGCCTCTAGCTTGGATGTAAGATGTAATACGGGTGGGTATGGAGACATACAGGTTCCGGATGGTATCCTGCCACATATCGCTTCACATTTGCTGTAAAATGAGCCTCTAGATCATGCAAACTCGTAGGCTGTTAAAGTTGGTGTCCCAGATGGTCCCATACATGTTCTATTGGTGATAAATCTGGAAACCGGACAGGCCACTATAGTGTGGCAATGTTGTGGAGACATTCCTGTGAACTCTTTGTGTGTGCGGCCGAGCATTATCCTGCTGCCTCTTGGAAGCCGCCAGGAGAGGGAACATATGTGGCTGCAGGATGTCCTGAACATATTGCTGAGCTGTCATTGATGACCGGCTGTCATATGCGATGGCCGCCAGACCATCACACCAACGGGGGGGGGCAGTGTGCCACTCCACAGTAAAGGCAGGCCTGAGGCGCTCACCCCTGGGTCGCCAAACATGAACACGGCTATCATCAGTGCCCAAACTAAACTTGGAATTGTCTCTGAAGACAACCCGGTTTCACTCCGTAGCAATTCAGTTTCGTCGTTCACAACACTACTGCAAACGGAGGTGACCGTGGGTGGATGTCAAAGGCAGCACGTGTAATGGGCCCCATGAGACCAAATGTCCTTCAGTCAAGCACCTGGAAATGGTTCTGACAGACACAGGGGTATAACAATGGCACCAGTTGTCTCTGGATGATGGACAACGAAACAGTTGGAGCTTCTCCTGCTTGTCAGAAGATCCCTTCTAGTGTTGGTCTGTTGAGGGCATCCTGAGCCCGGTCACCTTTTGCGTGTGTCATCATGCATCCATTAAATCCAATTCCTCTTAACAGTTTGATTAGAACAGGCTAGGTGGCGGACAATTCGGCAATACGACCATCCAACCTCTTGTATTTCAATAATGCCCCCCCCTCTCAAACTCTTGAGAGCCTTTTTATAGGCCATGGGGGGAACCACTATTAGGCCCTGCGGTTACAAGACCGTTCATCTAATCACACCACAACTCTCATCAATTGTATATCTCAGCATTAAGCCTGTACAGATTTCAGCTTCTAAATAACTATGAATGTTCCAGTTTACTGGAAGCAAACCACTCAAAAATTGTGAGGGATTGCAACACAGAAGTATGTTGAAAAGTTGCACAATTTTTTTTATTATGAAAGGATTACAGGGGTTTTCCATGGAAATGCTATTGATGACCTAGGTCGCTTGGGACCCAGACCAATCAGCTGAGAGGGTGCATGCGGTCAGCGCTGCAATAACAGAGGTCCGAGCAGAAGCCTCTGGGCCGACCTCCCATGTAGTGGCCAGCGCTTGTAACTGCAGGCACGGCTCCTATTGATTTTGCACAGTTGATCGGTCGGGGTCCCGAGTGACGGACCCCAGCTGATCAACTGTTGATGACCTAGCCTGAGGATAGGTCATCAACAGTATTTCCACGGAAAACCCCTTTAATTTATAATAACATGCCTTGAATGCCAGAATGTAAAGCTATCCCCTGTCCAGAAATGGCTAATAACATTATAATCGGTGGGGGTCTCACTGCTGAGCCCCCGACATTGACCCTTAGAAAGGTGCTTCTCCCACCGGGCATGCACGGACGCCGCTCCATTCATTTTAATAGGATTGATGGAAATTGCCAAGTGCTTGTACTCTGCTACCTCTGGCAGTCCCAATGAAAGTGATTTGTAGCGGCACCGCACATGCATGACTGCCACTCCATTCAATATCCCCCTTATTGCAGGGAGTATAGTAAACCTGCAGTGGGGAGGTGAGGAAACATGGGACCCCCAAAGTCATACTTGATGGGGGTCTTAGCAATAAGACTCCCGCAAATCATAAAATTATCCCCTAGCTTTAGACTTTGGGATCACCACTTAACATCTCCGGTACAGTAAACAAAAAGACTTGTATTTTAAAAATGCCTAATTTCACGCTTTACACTCCTCATAATGGGCCAGAAATTGTGGTTGCCATTTTCACAGTTTATGACCTGTCATGATGCGGAGAGCGCAGAAGAATTTTAATAGCTAATTGGATTTATACTTCGAATTAAAAAAGGACTAAAAACTAAGCACAAAATGCAGCATTTAAAATCTGTGTCCTCGGCCCGTGGTACTGCCTGTCCTCCTAAGCTCAGTGTAAAGAGGACCTGTTGTAAGATAAATTGAATGGGTGACGTCGCACTATCAATAAAGTGTAACGTTGCCCACAGATGGTGAGCAGTTGGTACAGCCCACTTGACTCATGGAGTGTGCTGGGAGCTGAACCTAAGAAGAGCCGTTCCGGACAAAGGGAGGTGAATTTGGGGGAAAAAGAAGGGAATGGATTCAACGGGGATGTGGATGTAGAGTAATGCCGCCAACCCTACTGACTTTATCCCTTGACAGGTTGTTTTTAAGACAACCACAATGTGCCTATGTTTCAGTGCTAATTATAGGCTGTGTTCAAACATTGGGTTTAGGCGTGGGTTATTGTTCAGTTTCTTTATGCAGAAACCTGAGAATCATGCTGTTCAGTGTAAATGGCAGTCGTTCACTTTTGAACGACTGTCTGCTTACATTGAATGAAGGCGGGTGGGGAAGAGCGCTTCCCGGCTGCTCCACCTCCATGCCGACAGCGCTGTGAGAAATGCTGACGATACTCACTCCTGTGTAACATCATAGAAGTGAGTATCACTGGGACTAGTGTTTGGCCTCGTTTGCCCTAAAGCTCCTTCTGTATAAAAGGACAATTGCCTGTCCACACCCCTCTACTTGTCTTGGTTCACAATATAGACCATTATTCCAAAAGCAAAACGCTAACGTAAAAACAAATTGGGCCTGACTCGCAGAAATGTTATAGAGCTAGATGAATTATTAAATATTCCTAATACCTCCTTGCCTGTTAGGGTTAAGGAGAGATATATGGGGGTTGTAGGACAGTATAAGAGATCGGGGTGTGATACTTATTAGCCTGTTCCGTGGTGCGGTAGCTTCTCCTTCGTCCCACTGTTCTTTTGTATTCCATCTCCTCTCTAGGCCTTCTATTTATTTACATTTAGCCATTGATTATAGTGCGGCCTGTCCTGATCCGCCACATTTATAGGAGAACAGAGCAGTTTTTGTACACTTCCCTTTTAGGCTGCTTTAACACTGCCGAGAAAATGACGCGAGATTTGTGCATTGCGAGACGCACGAATATCAACCACATTCTTTTGAACAATTTATTTTTTCCTGCATATTTTCTGGCATGTCCTATTTTTGGATGTTCCTTTGGAAGGCCTTGGCCATTGTTTTCAATGGGGTCGGCAAAAACATTGCACAATGAGCGAGGTGCATACGAATGTGATGCCATGCCAGGTTTCCCATTGGAACAATGGGGAAAAACAAAAACTCCTCACATCCACAGGAGCATCACATGACTGTTATATTGGACAGAGTTTCACAGCCCGATATGGCACTTGCCCATGTGAATATAGCTTTTGTAAATGCAGGATAAAAGCAGTCTAAGGCTCTGTTCACACTGCCAACCATGGTTTTCCTAGTAAAATTACGGAAACCAGATTGAATCTATTATAGTCAATAGATTGCATCAGTTGCCGCTCGGTTCCGCCATTTTGATGGATCCGTCACAATGTTGTTTCTCCTCGTTCTTTTCTGCCATAACAGAACACAAGAATGAAGGTATAACCAGAGCCTTACGGACATTAAGCCGAGTAGTGGGTCTTCTATTTTTGGTAATCTCTATTTTAATTTGGGGGACGGATGAAGAAGTAGCTCCTGTTCTTTAATTGCAGTTAAAGAAAGGTTTCTGGTGATGCGTCTCCACAGCTCAAGTAGCATGAGCTGTGCGCTTATCCCACAGTAAGTGTTTGCTCTCAAGAGAATGAAGTATAGACCAAATGGATGGTTCCTATGGTACATAGGAAATTCTTTCTTTTTAGTGACTTTTTTTTCTTGTATTTCACGGGCAGCACACGGACCCATAATGGCTATTTAGACTGTCCACATGGCTGTCTTTTCATGCGGGCCTATGGTCCATATGAAAATAAAAATTGCTGCATGTTCTCTTCTTGTCCATTTTCATGGACAATAGCAGGGCATACTGCATATTGTCGGCAGAGAAAATTGAACCGCACTCGGACAGCGTTTGTGTGATATCAGATTTTTTTTGTTCGGTTGTACCGAAATCACCAATGCCTGTGTGAATAGGACCTTTGTTATGGAACAGAATCAAGGAAAAAGACAGGTATGTTAGTTGGTGACTGGTGGTATTTATGTATTCATATTATTGTGAGACCATGTTATTTGCAAGGTGCTTGGAAGGCGGACGTTTCAGTCTGGCTTGGAGATATGTGATATAACTTATACTGTAGCAGGCGGCATGCTCAATACAATTCTATTTTAACACCATTGTCTAATGCTGACCATTGTGAAAGATGTAGCTCAATGCGGTTAGCTAGTTGTGGTTACAGACAGTAACACTAGTGTATCATAGCCTTAGCAATCAGGTAAGCCTAATTTATTATTCGATGAATTGAAAAAGAAAATGGTGAGAAACACTTAAGTGATGTTTCCAAGATCTTCTGTGTTATTGTTCCAGTGCAAGAGGTCTTCTAGTATAACAACCCCCACAAAGTAAACAATTCAAAGTCTACAGCATGTGTGATACTTCTCTCTTAGTAAAACATAACAAAGGTTAATTTTGATAAAGCTGCATGCTCAGCATCTGAGATCCTGCTAGTAAAACTATAATATGTGTCTTCTGTGTACACAGTTCTTGCTAAGCACAAAACACCACTGCATGCAATATAATTCAATACTTTCACATTTTCAATTGAAATTCAGTGACACTACTGCGTAAAGTACAATTCAATACTTTCACACCAGGATACAGTTCCTACAGGGCCTTATTGTTGTCCATTAAAACTGACGAAAACATCTATTTACATTGCGGCTCATACAGAAAATAAAATCCTGCTTGTCCAGCACTAAATGAACACTTGTCACCCTGACAATACAGGTGGCTTCCTACCAGCCACCCGTCCAGACCAGACCTCAATACAGTACGCTAAAATACCCCATGTGGTCTCTTCTTTTCCAGAGAGGAGTGGGGGTTCTGTCTTTCAGCCCCCCAGTGCACTGTGTGGCTCTAGAAGGGAACAGACTTGCTAGAAGTCCTAAGCAGATGGTTCTTTTTAGGACAGCATGGTTCCTGGATTCTTTTTATCCCATCCAGCTTTTCCTATATGTGATATACTTTTTGGGCCTAATACATAAAGGACAGCATTCTGGGAGAAACAGCAATCTTCCAGTACTCTCCCCATCACTATCTCACACCTTATAGTATTTGTGACTGTCACAAGGGGGCATCCTCTTTGTCTAGAGGAAGGTTTCTGACATAGAAGGGGGTTCTTTGCTGTAAGAGTAGTGAAACTATGGAACTCTCTGCCTGAGGATGTGGTGATGGGGAAACTCGATAAGAGTATAAGAGGGCCTGGACGCATTTCTTGAGTGTTACAATATTAAATGTTCTATTACTTCAGAAGAGTTGTTAATCTGGGGATTATTCTGATTGCCAGATTGAAGTCTGGAATTAATTTGGTTCCCCTTAAATGAGGAAAATTGGCTTCGACCTCATTAGGTGTTTTGTCTTTCTCGCCTTCCCCTTGATCAACTCTTTGGGGGAAAATAAGCTGAACTGGATGGATATATATCTTTTTTTTTTTTCTGCTCAACATACTATAGATAGATAGATAGATAGATAGATAGATGGATAGATATAGATATAAAATTCTCATCAGAACTGATCCATCCACAGAAAACCAGCCAATATACATGAGTAAGGTTAAGTTACAGAATAGTAAGATCTTCTCAGTGATGGGGCCAAGAAGAGAACCTTCCCTCACTAAGCAATTCTTCTACGAATGGACAGCTTCCACTAATGACGTGTTTGTGTTCTTAAAGCCAAACAGGATTACAATAGTTAAACTTTGTTTAAAAGATGGCATTTACAGCTCAGCCCCCCCCCCAGGGGATTGCGAGGAAGATTCGAAACTTTATACGCGTCTCCAATTCAATTTTGACAATCAACGGTCACATGACAATCTTTAGGGCATGTATTTAGATGAAGACAGGGAAGCTACTCTTGTAAGCACAGTAATTTATACTTTTCTACTATGACCAGCTGATTACACCCTGCATGTGTCGCTCTACAGAGTACAAATGCTTCATCTGTATTCCTTTATTTTCAGGTCAGGCGATGGGGGGCACCGTCAGTGCTTTGGCAGCAATTTTGGACCTGTCCATAGCATCCAACGTTACAGATAGTGCACTTGCTTATTTCCTTACTGCTGATATCTTCCTTCTTCTATGCATTGGTGTGTATCTAATCCTTCCCAGGATGGAGTATGCCAGGTAAGACTTCAGTGCTGTGCTGTATCCAGAATGTAGGATGTAGGGAAATTAAAGGGTTATATTGACTCCAGATACTGATTACCGTACTGTAACTAAGGGTTACCTACAGCGAAGGCCACATCTATTGGAACTCTGATTTTGGAAAATGAGTTGTGAAAGTAAGGAGAAGAAAAATGTACACATCAAAGAAAAATAAAAACCAAAAAAATATAGTTCTCTGTCCGAAAGCGCCGCGGAAGCTGCTGAAACACTTTACAGGAATCTGAATAAGCTCCTTCTCTCAACATATAAAGTCTTCCTCACCTGTGGACTGCTTGGCACAAGTAGAGTTGGTTATATGTGGCGCAGGTAGAAAGCCGCAGAGCCATGTAGTCCCTGCAGGTTGGTGGTGATTGGTCAGACACAGCTAAGGAGGCAGTGTTATAGAGTAACCTGGTACTAAAGGCCGCATGCACACGGGCAGATTTATGCTGCGGAATCCAGAGTGGGCGTCCGCCTCCGGGGTCCACAGCAATAACCCTCCATAGCATGCTATGCAAAAATGATTCTTTGTGCACATGAGCGGTAACCAATTGCAGTTTCCGTTTGTGGATGAAAAATTGCAGCATTCTCCATCTTCGTGTGGTTCCCGTGTGGACGGCTTCCAAGTCAATGAAAGCTGGCCTACCCGCGGGCCGGAGAAAAGCAGGAGTTTAAAAAAAGAAAAATTTGTACTGCACATATCCGACGGTGAGCCGTGTGGACCATCCGCAGTACGGAGAAGCTGGAAGGAAGATAGGTCTGCGCGGACGTCTGCAAAGACAGCCGCCTGCACACACAGGTATGCAGAGTTACCCGCCGCGGTCAGGGCTGGATTCCATGTAGGATTCCGCAGCTGGAATCTGGACCTGCCATGTGCATGAGGCCTAAGACTGGAAAAAGACATATAATGTCCATCCATTGCAGCCTATTATCCCCACAATAAATAAGAACTCTAGAAAATGTAGTGGGACACTGAACCTCCATATCAAGAATATGGTAACAATACAGTAAAAGTATCAATCCAGTGTAATTGGCCGCACAAATATCGTAAACCAGCAACAAAATAAGTCCACAAATCTATCCTATTAAAACTATTTTATTGTAAACATATTAAAACATATAGTATCTTAAAAAGATGAGTCGCCATAGGAAAAACACAGAGCCACGGGGGAAGAATCCCAAGACACGTAGATCAGTATTACCCACAGCATGTCAGGCACAGCGCAAACTAATAAAGAATAAAATAGTATAAAGGTATGGGCAAAAATATAGGGGAGAAAGACTTCTCTCAATTGTCTGGGGTCCTGCACACACTTGCCTTTTGGCGTATTTACCTTTGTCTGATAGTGGGGGCATGGCGTTAACCTCGTTAATTTATATAAACCCCAACCAATGAAATGGCAGAAACGCCACTACAATCACTAATACATACTGGGCCCGAGGCGTAATATAAGACACGTCTCAAGTCACAGAAACCCGCTCTCCCTGTTCAGTGTCTTGGAGCTTCAGGTGACGTCTCTGACCATATGTGGGGTCACATGATTTATATGTCACTGACCCATCTGTCACAGAGGCCCGAGTCATGAGCGGGTTATATATAAATCCCCCAGACGAAGGCATGTACGCCAAAACATACATTGGGGCCTTCGCCATGCTGTGCAGGACCCCAGACAATGGAGTGGTGTATTTCTCCCTTCGTGTAAACGCATCTATATATTTTTTTCTATATGTTTATTAGTTTGCACTTTGACATTCTGTGGGTAATATTAATGTATTTGCCTTGGGATTCTTCCCCTGTGACTCCGTGTTTTTCCTATGGTGACTCATCTTTTTAAGATATTGTTTTGTTTAATGTGATTTACAATAAAATATTTTATTACAGCATTTTTGTGCACTTTTTTTGCTGTTGGTTTCCTATCCCACAATATTGATCTAGAGGAGAGTAAATAAAAAACATTAGGTAGAATCCAGTTTTCCTTCTTTTAGGGCAAACAGCTTGGCCATTCAGCGTATATGGCTTCGTATGTCCAACTGCATGTTGGCGTTCAGGTATGTGCGGATCACCTGGCTGGCGCCATACGGTGCACTGGACACATACCAGTGACATACATTGTGTCTCCTACTACAACGGATAAGAAGCAGCATTGTAGACTTGGATACAAGGGGATTGCACAGTTCCTTATTTGATACTAAATGAACTAAATACGATGCGGAATCCCCTTGTAATTCATCTTTTTTGCCTTATGATATTTAGCCATTTGACTGCAGTGCTGCATTTAGAGTGATCATCAAATAAAGAAACCACAGAATGAAACTTGAGAGTTTCGCCCTCAGATCACTTATGACACAGTTAGATCATGCCTCAGAAACCAAAAGAGAAGTGTAATTGTCAGACAAGAACACATGAGCGTCCTAATGGGCAGATGACTAAGGGTTCTTCCTCAATAAGTAGCATCTGCTGCAGCTTTCTTACTGCTGTTGGCACTAATAGGAAACTTAAGTACAACTTCAGCAAAAAGAACAACTGTCTTGTGTCTGGTCCCATTACACAACTAAAACAGAAAGAAGTGCAAAACCTTCTTTTCAGAATAGTTTGCTGTCATCATTTAGTATACGGTGGATATAAAAAGTCTGCACACCCCGTTAAAATGTTGGGTTTTTGTCATGTTAAAAAATCCAACCAAGATGAATCATTTCAGATGTATTCCCACCTCCGAGACCCGCTATCTATGCAATTCCATTGGAAAGCAAACTGAAATCTGTTAGGGTGGGAAAAAAATCTGAATAATGTGGTTGCATAAATATGCACACCCTAAAACTAATACTTTGTTAATGTATGCTTTGATTCTCTGACAGCATTCAGTGTTTTGGGGTCGGTGACTATCATGGCACATCTTGACTTGGCAAGCTTTGCCCACTCTTCCTTGCAAAAGTGCTCCAAATCTGTCAGATTGTGAGGGCATCTTGTGTGTAGCGCCCTCTTCAGGTCAGCCCACAGGTCTGCAGTGTGATTCAGGGCTGAACCATTGCAAAACTCTGATGATCTTCTGGTGAAGCCGTTCTCTTAGCGATTTGGCAGTATGCTTTGGGTCGTTGTGCTGAAAGTTGAAATTCCTCTTTAGCTTTTTAGTCGAGGAAGGTTGTGTGCCAAAAGGGACTGATTTTTGAAATGGTTCATAATTCCCTCCCCTTGACTAAAGCTCCAGTTCCAGCATCAGAACATCCCCCCCACATAATGCTTCCTCCACCATCTTCACTGCTGGTCTGATCATCTTCTGGTGATGCACAGTGTGTCCTTTTGTGCCGAACATACCTTTAGGAATTAGTGCCAACAGCTTGAACCTCAGCCTCATCAGACATAACACGTTCTCCCAGAGACTTCTGGCAGACTTGATGGAGGTTTTAGTAAAACATAGCCACCTTGGATGTTTTTATTATTGTTAGAACAGGCTTCCCCCCCCCCCCCACCCCCCTTCCCATTTCACAGCCCAGACATATGAAGAATACAGGAGATGATTGTCACATGCTCTACACAACCAGTACTTACCAGAAACTCCTGCAGCTCTTTTAATGTTGCTGTTGGCCTCCTGACAGCTTCCAGACCAATGTTCTAGTTTTTCCTCAATTTTTGAGGGACGTCCAGTTCTTGGTAATGTCACTGTTGGGCCATTAATCCCCTTCTTGATGACCGTCTTTACTGTATTGTTTTGGCCCTCTTCTCCTGACTGATACCTTCCAACAATCAGATCCCTTTGATTTGCTGTAAGATTTTTATGGATCAACTAAGAAAATGCCAGGAAAATCCTCCTAGAAGAGCCGAACTTTATATGGGGGAAATCAGAATCCCTGTAAATACTGGCAGTGGAGTGCTGACTACTAGTTATCATGAGTATAAATGTGATTGGCTGATTCTGAACACAACCACATCCCCAATATAAGAGGGTGTGAACACTTATGCAACCGCATTGTTTTAGTTTTATTATTTTTCCATCCGTGTGATTGAGCCCTCAGAGGAAACGCTTTAAACAGATTCATTAAGGCTGGCTTCACACTGGCGTACACACAATTACGCATGCCTTAGCATAAATAAGGCTCTTTTCTGCACGTATCAGCATGTTTTTCTGTACTTTTTCCACCCACAGGACATGTTCATTTCCGTACAGCAAACAAACTTCTCGATTGTATGGCTTATTATTTCCAGATGTTGTTTTCCAGCTGAATTATGTAGTGTTTCTCGCATCTCTACATATTCCACACACATTTGCGCACTCCATTGGAAAAAAGATAGAGCATGCTCTATCTTTTTTTTTTTTTTTTCACGGCTGTAGATGTGCACACGAAATGCGCACATGAGAGGGAACCCATTGAAATCAATGGGTTCTAAATATTGCGTGCGCAAATACGTCCGTGTGAGCCATAGGGTATTATTTATCCTCCAGCCTTCTGTTAAAAATCTGTAGCTTTTCTGTGGAGAACAGGAAGAGACCCGCTGTACTCCTGTTTGTTGTCAGCAGGTGGCGCTGCACTACTTCTCTTGGGAGAATGTGCCGTGTCAGACGTCTGGGAATTCAGTCTCGTTACCTTCTGCAGTTTTCGGCAGGTTCACACTCGGTGTCTCGCTGCAGTAGTCTACCATATAACAATTAGTGGCTCGGCCCTAGTAAACGCTAATCATGCAATGTCATAGACTCCTTACATGCAATGTTCAACAGTGAAGGTCGAGTTCACACCTGGCGGTCACGATGGGGCCAAAAATTGCACCAACATGTGGTTTTACTGCAAATCTGCGCAATTTTCACATAGGCAAGCTCTTGCAAGCGAACTGTGGTTTTAGCAGCTAAATGTGCTGCAATGAGCGATCTGTTTCTACTTTTATCGGTTTATACATACAGTATGCGATTAACCCTTTTGTGTTTCTCTTAAGCTACTACTTGAATTTAATTGAAGCAAGACCAGACTCTTCCGATGATGAAGGTTCTGAGGAGAAAGTGGACACTTCTTCATCAAAGACCAACTCTCCGCCAATACTTCCTATCCTGAAGCGAGTCAAAGTGCTGGCCGCCTGCTTGTTTTACACATTTTTCATTAGCATCATCATCTTCCCGACCATCGCTGCCAGCATCGAGTCTGTAGACAAGTCTTCCGGTAGCGTATGGACCAATAAGTTCTTCACTCCCATCACCTGTTTCCTGGTGTATAACTTTGCTGACTGGAGTGGCCGGCAGATCACAACGTGGATACAGAGCCCCGGGCCGAACAGCAAAATCCTGCCCACCTTGGTTTTCCTCCGGACATTATTTATCCCCCTATTTATGTTCTGCAACTACCAGCCCAGAAAACACATCTACCTGGTCATCTTCCAGAGCGATGTCTATCCCATCATCTTCATCACTCTGATGGGACTTAGCAATGGTTACTTGGGGACACTCTCCATGGTGTACGGTCCCAAGGTGGTCCCCAAGGAGTTGAGCGAGGGCACTGCAATAGTCATGTCGTTCTTCCTAGGGTTGGGGTTAGCAATAGGAGCGGCTTTCTCCTCGCTCGTTCACTTAATTTGATGTAGCACTAAGGGCTTATTCACATGGCAGGATTATTCATCATGTTTTTGTAAGCCAAAACCAGGGCTGGAACGTACGGAGAGAAGGTAGAATGGGAAGATTTGCATTTTTGGGGGGATTTTGGACCCACTCCTGGTTTTGGCTGATACTGATGAATACTACTAACGTGTGAATAAGCCTTAACTTGGACCAGAATTTTTTTTTAACATTAGCAACAAATTTTCTCCAGAGACTTCGGGATGCACCATAAATGGCGGTTTCCTTAGAAAATGAACTAACTTTTAAAAAAATTTTTATATTGATTCATGTGTTCAGTTGTTTGTTTTACCCAAGTCCTGTACTTGTATGCATGAAACCAGATTATTGCCATTTTTCCTTTTGAAGCAGATCTTCCCTCAGACTATGCTGCTCTGTTTAACCCCTTAAGGACACGGCCTATTTTTTTTTCTTTTTCAATTTATTTTTTTTTTCCCTTTCCACTTTCAAAAATCCTAACTCTTATTTATCCATCAACGTCGCTGTCTGAGGGCTTGTTTGTGGGACGAGTTGTATTTTTTTAATGGTACTATTTAATGTACTGTATAATGTACTGAAAAACGTTTTAAAAAATTCAGTGAAGTGAAATGGGAAAAAAACACAATTCTGCCATCTTTGGAGGGGGAGGTCTTGCTTCTGCAGTGTACACACTGCAGCAAAAATGCCATGACCACTTTATTCGATGGGTCAGTGTGATGATGCTAAGTTTTATATTTATATATATATATATATAAATTTTTTTTTTTTTTTTTGCAGTATTACTTTTTAAAAGAAAAATATTAGTTTTTTGCTGCCATCTTCTGGCAGCCAAAGCATTTTTATTTTTCCTTTGATATACTTGTGCAAGGGCTCATTTTTCATGGGGTGTCCCATAGTTTCTATTGGTACCATTGTGGGGTACATACGATTTTTTTTTTTTTTTTTGGAGACAGGTGACCACAAAAGCACGACTATTCCATGTATTTTTTTTGTTGATTAGGTAACCGTATGGAATAAATAGTGTGTTACATTGATAGATCGGATTTAACAGACTCAACAATACAAAATGTTTATTTTTTCTTTTTGTTTTTTGCTTTTTTTAATTATAAATATGCAAAAAAGGCTTTTAATGTTTTTTCTTAGTCTCCATAGGGGACTTTGAACTAGTGATCACTTGATTACTCATACAGTATAATGGTATTACATAGTACTACATTATACCGCAATCTGACAGGCAGTCTATTAAGCCATACCACAGGCATGACTTCATAGGTAATCTGCAAGGACAGCCCTGAGAAGGTGCCTGACTGCCAAGGCAACTGAACAGCACCCTGTGATATCGTCACAGAAATGGGGTTGGGGGGGCATTTAAAGGGTTATCCGCCACGATCCGTGTGAACCCTGATCTTGGCTGTTGTGAGCGTGTCAGCTGTAAAAGACAGCTCCATTCAAACCCCAAACCTCCATGACTTAACTGGGACTTATGGAACTTTGTTGTTTCAGCAGCTCCTGAGTTATTGAAGCAATGTAGCTTGCTGTTCTCCATGGTTTGCATAACTATTATTGACATTTATGGGAGTTATGGAAATGTTGTTGTGACGCCCACTCGGCTTTTTCTGTAAATCCCAACCATTCCCAGCCACTGTATTCAGCTGAGCCGGGCTTGGTGGGGGCTAGAACTAGCGATACATGTGAATCCAAAAGGGGATTATGTACGAATCTATTGGACTTTTTATTGTGTATCCCATGGGTATGCCATAAGTCCCAGATTGGAATACCGCTTCATGAGTCGGCTGTACTCTTTTGTGGTGCCTATATTTTCTGTGCCATGTGGACTAACCTTAAACAGGGTAGCATAGTCTTTACAATTTTCTACAACTGTTCTACTGCATCGTTCTTACTGTTCATATTTATACTGCTTCAGGTGGAAAATCTGTTTATGTAAGTATAGTGTTACTCCATTAATATGTGCCTACACGGAACGGTAAATATAGTCGGGGGTTTGCCACAATGGGTATTTGGGATAAGTGTTATCGTTACTACTATTAGTACTGATGCTACTTCAGTATAGTCATGTTTTTGGACGTTCTACAGTGACATCACTGGATGTGGTGTTAGCAGATCTGCTGGAAACAGATCTCTGAATTAGGGTTACACTATATTTATTGTAGATTTGGAGCTCATCAAGATGAGATTTAGATTGCATAATGAAATGTCCGCTCCCCGTAAAAGGCTCCATCACTGCAGCTTTTTGTTTTCCATTCTTAACTGATTCATTTAAAAAGAAATGAAATTATAGCAAACTGAATCAAACTAGAAACCATAGTTTTGTTTTCTTTATTTTTAATGGATCTGGTAGACCGCTGTCAAAAAAGGACCACTTCTGTGTTTCTTTCCGTTTTGTTTCATTTACATCTGTTTTTTAATGAATCCGTATTGTATTCCTTTAGTCTTTCTAACCACTTGCTCATGGTCACTTAATAACGGATAACAAAAACTGATAAACTGAACTAAACAGAAACCTTTCCACGTAGTTCGGTCACCCATTGACTACGATTTAAAAGAAAAAAACTAAAAATGGAAGTCTCCTTTCAGTTTGATTTCCGCTTTTAATGGAAACAGTAGCATAGCAATCTGCGCTATTATATCCATTTGAAAAGCAGAAATCAAACTGAGCTGAACTGAAGCACTTCAGCTCCTATTGAAATCAATGGGAACCCAAATGGAACCATTGTTTTCTGTTTGCCTTCTCCTCAGGTTGAACAGCTATACAGAAAATTAAAAGTGTAGACGTGAATAAGCATGTTACCAATGGCTGATGATATATATTCTGCCGTTTTTGATCAAGTGTATTTCACATGAATACGTTAATAAAATGTTAATATATTTAAAGAGTACCTGAGTTTTCAACAAGTTCTCTAAAATGTAACCGGTTCTCCTTCCCCTCTCATTTGCCACTGTGTGCACCCTGTTTCGTGTGGTTAAGTTCTGATTTTCAGGTGGTCTTCATTTTTCTGCTGTTTGCGATACACTTTTAGACAGGAGTAGTGTTGTAAGCCTACCATTTTGCCAGCAGTTCACTGTCCTGTATTTCCTTTCCCTCGTTTCTCATGCTTCATTGCTCTGTCTATGGCTAATCAGCAGGGAGGCAATATCTGCATTCCCAGCATGATTTAGACATTTAGAGACATTCTAAGCAAATGGTTAGTTAACATTTGCAGCCACTTCAAACTTGATTTACAGTGGTAAAACATCTAAACTTTTAATGAAGTATATTACAAGAATGATGAGACACATGAAGACTATTAGATGACCATGCGTTGTTTGAAAGGAATGGGCCCCTTTAGGCCATTCCAATCCAGTGTCGGACATTGAGATTTTCCTGTATGGCTCCCATGTCGGGCGAGGTCTGACACATGTTTCTAACACTTCAGGACAGAGCTTCGATATCGGAGTCCTCTTCTGCACATGTATATTACAGTATGCAGGAGAGGTCTGATGTCGCTGC
Organism: Eleutherodactylus coqui; assembly: GCF_035609145.1. Classification (NCBI taxonomy): domain Eukaryota; kingdom Metazoa; phylum Chordata; class Amphibia; order Anura; family Eleutherodactylidae; genus Eleutherodactylus; species Eleutherodactylus coqui. The sequence continues at coordinate 191,044,341 of NC_089840.1, forward strand.
TCTCTGCATACTGTAATATATATATGCAGAAGAGGATTCGGATATCGGAGCGCTGTCCTGCATAATGTTAGAAACACATGCTATACACATTGTATGCAGTTATAGGATGCCTCTGTATAGACCTGTACTGCAGAGATAGATAGATATCCTTAGAGAAATTAGAAATGGAGTATTATATAAATGTATGTAATATCAATATACATGCATATACAGGGTTATTACAAATGATCTTCCCAATGTAAAACACTCAGAACTCACGTTTTATTTTTAAAAAATTGCTAATAAAATTATCAGGATGGGTTGTTTTTATGTGTTTCTGTTGAGTAATTCCAAGGAATCCACAACGCACTTTCCCACCCAAAAATAAGAGCTGAGGAGCGTGTGGGGGGCAGGGAAATTGAATTGGAAAGGGTTAAGCTTACATGTTTTCAAGAGTACAGAGAGGGTAAAATGCTTTTTGATAAGTCATTGGTGATTAAATGGGGTCTGTCTGCTCCCCTTATATGTCTAAATAAATACATGTATTCCCCATGATATAACAATTCTGTAACCTCTTTTATTAGAACTTTCTTGTGTCGTTCCTCTGTTGTTGCTCCTGAAAGTGTATTAATAGGTTTATAACTGGCTACTGCTATTCCCATTATTATGGTGTGCATCTACAGTCTAACACTGCTCAGTGAGTGTAGGGATGTGTCCTGTTGCCAAGAATCATATTTTTTTTCTCTACACTTGCAGGAAAAATGGCATAGGAACAGCGCAGCGCAGACTTTTATGACCCAGATTGATGTCAGTCGGCTAAAGTGGTTCCCACTCTGGCAGACACAGCTATCCATGCATTACATGGCCATTTGATTTGCCACCATGTAATACTATAGTTTCCCTTCAGCGACTGTGAAGAGCATGGCCAGACATGGCATTCCCAAGCAATACCAGCTAATGAGCAGCTGTTCGAGGGGCTGGACTCATGGCGAGCAGCTTTTCTTGGGTAGATAAATAGTGGAGCACTTGTCCAGAGGAAAATATCAGATACAAGTTGTCACTTAGCAGTTCTAGACGACTACTGTACTTCTGTTGAGTCATTATAGCTGTGTTCATTTTGCATTCACACTTGGCGTATGAGCCAGGATATTTCTTGCACAATCGCTGAATGTATCAATAGAAACCTATTCACGCCACACACTGCCCTTTCCTATATGGTGTGATACCACAAAAAGGTAAGGTAAAGTCCCATGGTGCAAGCACCGAGTCATGACTGACTCTTAGGTTGACGTCACACGTTTGCTGGTGTTGCCATTGCCTTCCCCAGTCATCTTTTACCCTTTCACCCTCCCCCCTAGCAAACTGAATACTCATTTTACCGACCATGGTAGGATGGAAGGCTGAGTTGGTATTATTGTATCTTGACGCCACCTGGAAGTCCTGGTGGAGTCAAGATTGACAGGGGGGGGTGACGCCCCCTGTACGTGATTGGATGGGCTGCAGGTCCTGACAGCCCAGTAGCATACAGCATACTGCAGAATTTCTTTGAAATTGAGTCAGCGGCCCCGGCTCTATTTTCGCATTCGCCGCTGCAAACGCACTCCCCGCCGGCGATGCCACAGAATGCGGCACCCCCTCAGTGTTTACTCGCAGAGCGGGGTCGGCAGCAGGGAGGGCAGACCATCGTGAAGCATTTTTTCCTGCCAGTGGCGGCTGACAAGCGCGCCTCCCAACACATGTAAGGGAGAAATCGCCGGCGGCAGCATGGGGAGAGAGGCAGTCACAGCCACCGACCCCAGACTGCAGGCTGTGACTGTGGGGAGAGCACAGTGGCGCAGGACAGTTGCTGACATGACTCCACCGCACACAGCTATAGCACACCTGGGAGCCAAGTGTGGCGGGGGACTGTCACTCATAGGCAGCGGTTACAGACGGCAGCAGGAGGGCAGAGCGCCAGGGGGAGGACAGGCAGGTACCTGCAGTTACAGCGCTGGAGCTGAGCGCCGTCCGCTTCTGGAAGAAAAGCATAGTAGCAGGACCTTCAGCTCTTGAGCCATTCAGAAACTAGGGGTGTGACGGGGTGTTCCTCATCAAGCCCTGTCACACGCCTAGCTTCCGGTGGCGTCAAGATACAAAAATATTGGCTGAGTCAACATTTCCTAATAAAAAGTGGAACTTTCTGCCTATGCCAATTAGAGTTCAGTTCTCATTTTCTAAGCTGCCCTCGAGTTTATTTTTTTCTCTGCGAGACCATGTTGATCAACTTTTTCCATTGATATAATCTATTGTATCATGTTTCGGTTTTTCGTCTATACAATAGAAGTAATACAAAGCTTATGGCCTTGCTAAAAGTTTCTGCTTCTTATTTTGTAACTTGAACCACTCGGTCATATTTGTTTTTGTAGTAATATGCGTTGCAGTATGGCTTTTACTGGCTGCTTTCATCTTGGGGCTCCATGTAAATGACTGATTAGAGACCCATGTATCACTGCACATCAGGCATTCAGTTAATTCTGCCAGAAAAAACTGATGTAAAGGAATATGTTTGCAGGAAACTCCTCATGTTTGAACATCTGATCTATAAATACTATTATTGTGTCGAGGTTATGGTCCAGTGTTACAACCTACTGCAATAAAAATGCATAGTGGACGGTCTGAAAATATTTACAGGTCTCCATAGATCTGTTCACAGGAGGTAAGTCAAGTCAAAAACTGTAGTGTTCCTAAAATACATCACACAGAGCAAGACTTTCCCTTTTTTTTTGTATTCGGACCAAGGTGAGCAGCAGATGCATCAAAATGCTGGACCCCAGAATTTAATTTCACTGCTCATTGCTGCAATGTGTGTTGAAGAGTAGCAAGTTCTCTTCAGCTTGGTTGGGTCAGATAAAGTATTACTTTAGACAGAAGGTAATTGGATTGTGAAATAGGCTGCGGTGAGATGTAGCAGACACTCTGGCAGCATTAAAACGATTCAAAAACAGTTTAGATAAGTACGGAACATAGAGATCACTAACTAGAACTGCTGCCACAGCAGAAGGATGACCTAGTCTTCTGCTGACCTTAAGAGAAACTTGGGCATCTGGAATGCAAGTTTAGAACAGTTAACACTGCACAGATTTAATTAATAAAGGTGGCTCTTCACCTGCTGAGTAGCTTCCATAGAGGATTCATTGCTTAATGAATTAAGGGCACATGGTGTTTTAGGACCAAGTAATGTTCTGTTGATAACATTTAATACATGCTCTCCCTATGACTATTGGGGCGATTTCACACGCTGCAGAATTTTACTGGTCAAAGAAAAAAAGATAATTTCCATATAATGGAAAAATAAGGTAAAAAAGAGAATGCTGCTGATTTTCTAATCCTGAGAGCTCTTTCCCAGCGATGGCATTTTTACGTTTTCATGTCTGCTCCTTATAAGCGCCTGAATGGGCGTTTTTCCGTGATCATGACCAGCGTTTTCTTGTCCATTCACACGACCGCGAGCATAGTTTTTAGCAGAGATATACGCCACACCCCGGAAGACCTTCACTCTGCCCAAATCCTCAGGATCCCTTCCAGTACTTATAGAGGCACCTTTAAGCCTTTCCCAGTGTTGGACGCTGGAAAAATGCCTCCCCTCGCTTCTCTTACCCTGCTCCCATAGGAGTCTATAGGAACCGCCGGCGTATATTGGCCAAAACACAGTTCCAGAACTATCTTTTGGCTGAGCTTATACGCGCCAGCCGCGTATATGTTCTTTTTTTCATCCTGGCGGCATATTTACGTGCCGTATAATCGCCCATGTGAATGAATGCATTGCGAACCTATGCTTCATATGGGTAGTGAATATACGCCCAGGTGCGAAAACGCGTTGTATATGCGCTCGTGGAAATAAAGCCTCAGCATGTGAAATTCTTGAAGATTTGCACAAGGCATTTTCCTCAGGCCACTTTCACACAGATGACAACCTATCAGCGCCACCCAATTGCAGCAAAATCGCAGCTGTGTTCCTGCGATTTTGCAGCGTCAGCTATGCATTTTTCTTGCGAAAAATTGAGCATTACTTTTTCTGCCAGCGATTAAATCGGGTGATTTTATTGTGTGAAAGTTAAGCCCTATCGAAATTCCATGGGGGGGGGGGGAGTGAATACTTTCCCAGAAGGCTTGGTCCGGATACTCCAGCTGCTCTCTGGAGCTCCGCTGGGTGTCCTGCAATCCTCGTTCGCTCACAGAGGATAACTTCCTAGTTGCGGGATTCAAAAATTTTGTCTCCTGGATGCGATGGCTCTGATTGGTTCATCCAACGCCTCTCAGCCAATTGATGCAGGCCTTGATGAACTTATGAAAGGGCTGTGATTGGTTCTTCAAACTCTACTCAGCCAATCAATGCAGAGCTGGATGAACCAATCACATTGTAAAGGCGGGATTTATGAATTGGCTGAGCCGCGGCATTGATTGGTACTTCAAACTTGTGACAGTTAATCAATACAGAGCTGGGTGAACCAATCTCAGACCTCACATTTGTTCATCGAGCGCTGCATTGATTGGTTCATCCAGCGCTACTCAGCCAATCAGAGCTATCGCTTCCTGGAAGCAAAATTTTTGAATCCCGCAACCAGCAAGTAATCTGTGAGCAAACGAGGACTGCACGATACCCGACAAAGCTCGGAGATCAACAGGAGGGCCCGGACTGCACCTGCTAGGTAAGCATTACTTTTTTTTCTAGGAATGCAGCTAGGGCTTATTTTAGGGGTAGGGAATCTCATCTCCTAAAAATCGCTACTTTTTGAGATGCAATGCGATTACCAAGGAAGCTCCACAGGAAAACATAGCCTACAAAACATCCCAAATCGCGTCAGTATACAGCATACTACAATTTTTTATAGCATTAGTGAAAACATTGCTAATGTGAAGTAACCCATTGAAAACCATGAGCTTTACATACATTCGACTTGTAGCACTGTCACATCACAAGAAAATTGCGTGATTTTGTTGGCTCTGTGAAAGCGGCCTCATTGTAATGTATAGAGTCAAATCCACATTTAATATTTGTACCAAAATCGGCAGCAGATTAAGTATGCTTCGAGAAGACTATGGCTGAATACAGCCACTTACACTATCTGATGATCTATAACGCAGTGTACAAGGGTTAGACATTATACTCTATATTGTAAGGAAACACCCTCAACTGACTTCAGATGATTAGACCGTCCTCTCTACTGGCAAAGTACAAGCAGCTCTAACTCTTTCATTGTCCACCAGCCAGAGACCGGTGGCACCATCGTTACAGGCCCTGTATCTATTGCCATCATTTCCAGGAGCTTGGCAAAGGACATTTGGTCTCACGGTGTCCATGATGTGTACTGCCAGTGCCTCCATATGCAGTGTTGTCGTGAACAACTAAACTGGATTGCTATGGAGTGGAACCAGGTTGTCTTTAGTGATGAATCCAGGTTTGCTTTGGGCACTGATGACGGCCGTGTACCCGTGGAGACCTCGGGGTGAGCTACGCAATCCTGCCTTTGCTTTGGAGCCGCATCCTGCCTCCACTGCTCGTGCGATGGTCTCGGAGGGCCATCACATACAACAGTCGGTCACCCCTAGGAATGGCATGAGGAACAATGATAGCTCAGTGATGTGTTCAGGACATTTTGCAGCCGCATGTTTCGTCTCTCATGGAGACTCCAAGAGACATTTTCCAGCAGGATAATGCTCGGCTGCACAGACAAGGGTATCACAGGAAAGCCTCCACAACATTGTCACACTACCATGGCCTGCCTGATTGCCAGATTTATCGCCAATAGAACGCATATGGGATCATCTGAGATGCCAATTTTGACAGCCTATGAGTTTGCACGATCAAGAGGTTCAGTTACACCGAATATGGAGCGATATCCTGCAAGGTACTATATGGAACCTATATGCCTCCACACCCACCCGTATCACATCTTGCATCCAAGCTAGAGGCTGCCCGACAGGGTACTAGAGCCTACATGCATGCCCGTATCATATCTTGTATCCAAGCTAGAGGTGGTACAACAGGGTACTAGAGCCTCCATGCCCACCAGTATCAACATCTTGTATCCAAGCTAGAGGCAGTACAACAGGGTACTAGAGCCTCCATGCCTGCCGTATCACATCTTGTATCCAAGCTAGAGGCAGTACAACAGGGTACTAGAGCCTCCATGCCTGCCCATATCACATCTTGTATCCAAGGTAGAGGTGGTACAACAGGGTACTAGAACCTCCCTTCAAGGGTGTCAATTTTCTGCTATAAATTCTCCTTTATTGCAGTGGCACATAGAAAGTGTTATTTGCTTCCATCAACTCCTAGGTGCTTCATTTTTTTCCACAATGAGTGTTTATGGATGTGGGGGATTGTATTGTCTGCACTGCAGCAGCTATTTTTCTCCTACTTCTTGTTATGACCTTCATGTCATGTTGATTGTGACTACCACAAAATCTCTAGTAATCACATATATAGTGGTAATAGCTATCCAGCATACCTTATATATAGTCTTTTCGTGATGACATCACATGCTAGGTAACATGTTATGGAGAGAACACCTCAAGTACAGGAATGTCTGCAGAGCACTCTCCTCTCTATCATTAATCTACTATTACCTGTATAGACTAAAGACAAGATAAAAAGACAGTAAATTATTTAAAGCTACCTAACTTTGCAGAAGACTGTTCAGAATTAGCTGCCATGTGTGTTCACATTAGGAATGTGGGGATAAACCTAGTGGGTGAGTGGTTCGGGGGGGGGGGGGGTGGGGGGGGGGGCATTATCTCTCACCAAGGAGAGCACCCAGAAGGGGTGTGAGAAGACACCTGAAAGGCAAATGAGGAGACTTCTTAGGCCATGCATGCTCCTCTGGGTAATTTATGCAGATGAGGAAGATGGAACAATACCTCTGCAGCGCCACCTATTGGATGGCATCATTCCTTCAAATTAATGTATGACTCTTTAACAAGTCTTTAAAGCAATGATTTCAGGTGTCTTCTCACACGCCTTCTGGGTGCTCTCCTTGGGGAGAGTAGATCCCCCCCGACCCACTCACCCCCTACGTGTCTCCATACACTTTTTGGGTGCTTTCCTTAAGGAGAGAGACTGCAGCCCTCTTGACCCACATCACAGGCCTCTCACCAGCCAAGCCAGAAACCTACCGCACACTGATGAGGGGCAAACACCCCGAAATAGCTGTGTATGGTATTCTGGGCTTGGTTTCCTATTCCCAAACATTGTTTTACAGACTTGTTAAAGAGTCATACATTGATTTACAGCAATGCTGCCATCCAATAGGTGGCTCTGCAGAGGTATTGTTCCATCTTCCTTATTTGCAAATGCATGTGACATAATGAAACTTTAGAAAAAAATAAGCATTGGAAACAAATTAGTAACTTTTTTAGGTTTTGTGCTGCTACAAATACCTTTGGACAGCAAGAATAGCAAACATAGAATGATAGAGTTGGAAGGGACCTGCGGGTCATCTGGTCCAACCCCCTGGTCAGTGCAGGATCAATAAATTATCCGAGACAGCCTCTGTTTGAAGACTTTCATTGAGGGAGAACTCATCACCTCCCATGGCAACCTGTTCCACTCATTGATCACCCTCACGGTGTTTTTTTTTTTTTACCCCTTAGTGACCAAGTCAGTTTTTTTTTATAATACACCTGAAAATGAGGATTTACACCCCAAAATGGATACCCCTGTTTGTTCTGTGTTCAGAAACATACCCATTGTGGCCCTAATATCATGTCTGTATGCACAACGGGGCACAAAATGAAAGGAGCAGCCAGTGGCTTTCAAAACAGAAATTTTGTTTGAAGGTGTTTTAGGCCCCATAGCACACTTGTAGAGCCCTTAAGCGGCCAAACGATAGAGAACCCCCACAAATGTGACCCCATTTTGAAAACTAGACCCGTTAACAAATTAATCTAGGCGTGTACTGTGTATTTTGACCCCACAGTTTTTGAATGAATCTAAGCAAAGCAGAAGGAAAAAATTACAATTTTTGTTTTTTTGCCAATTGTGTAATTTTAAAAAACATTTTTTGTACAGCACACCTATGAATGAAGACATTCACCCCAAAATGGATACCCCTGTTTGTCCTGTGTTCAGAAACATACCCATTGTGGCCCTAATGTTGTGTCTCTAAGCACAACAGGGCCCAAACTGAATGGAGCAGCTGGTGGCTTTCAGAACAGAAATTTTGCTTGAAGGCGTTTTAGACCCCATTGCACAATAGTAGAGCCCTTGAGCAGCCACAACTATAGAGAACCCCCACAAGTGACCACATTTTGAAAACTAGTCCCCTTAGCAAATTCATCTAGGGTGTACTGAATATTTTGACATCACATTTTTTGAATGAATCTCAGCAAAGCAGAAGGAAATAAATTACGATTTTCATTTTTTTTGCAAATTGTGTCAATTTAAAAACCGTACAGCACACATATGAATGAAGACACGTATTAATTTGTCCCATGTTCAGAAACATACCCATTGTAGCCCCAATCTACTTACAGGACAACTTGTAAATGAAATTACGGGAATGTGCACGCATGCAGAGTATTTTTTTTTGTAAATTCTTTTTTTATTGAAATCGATTGCAAGTACAATACAGCGAAAAACACAAATGTACATGTTGTTATGTAGCATTGCGATCACTGCACTGCTGCTATGCAGATGGAATTCTACTTTCAACATTTTTATTACATAAATATACAATAAATGCAATTAAAGATTAGATGAAAGAAAAAAAAAAGAATAAGGCCTCATGTCCACGGGGAAAATCAGATCCGCTGCAGATTCTCAATGGAGAATCTGCAGCGGGTCCCTCCTGCCCCGCGGACATGAGCGCCGAAAATAGCAATTTAAAAGCATTTACCTATCCGGCGCGGGCGGGGAAGGTCAGCTGTTCCTCACGGCCGGATCTTTTTTTTCGGCCGGCGGATGAATTCCTCACGCCGGCGGCACGTCGCCGGCACGTCGTCGACGTGCCGCGCGCATGCGCCGGGCACATCCGCCGAGCCGAAGCAAGGAAGATGCGGCCGTGAGGAAGAGGAGACCTTCCCGGTCCGCTACGGATGGTAAATACTTTAAATTCCTATTTTAGGTCTCCCGCGGATCCGGACGGCTTCCATAGGCTTCAATAGAAGCCCGCGGGAGCCGTCCCCGCGGGAGACCCGCACGAAAATGGAGCATGGTCCAGATTTTTCCATGCTCCATTTTTTTTAAAATCCCTTTTATTGACGATCCGCGGGTATTTATCTACCCGCGGGTGGTCAATGCATCCCTATGGGATGCGGATCCGCATGCGGGAGATCCGCTGCGGATCTTAAATCATATTTTGCCCGTGGACATGAGCCCTAACAGGTGTTGAGGAGGTATAGGTAAAAGGGGGAGAGTTTGTAAGGAGGGATATGTGGGGCGGAGTGGGGGGGGGTAAAGGACAGTGAGAGTTGCATTATATAGAATGCAGTGATACTTCTGGCTTAACCAAATAGGCTAGAGGTTGGAAACGGAGAGACCAAATAAGGTAGGCCCATAGCCCAACGGCTAAGACTCATGCTTTAGCTAGGAGTATCAGCTACCAAAGTAAACGTGAGAGCAATAAGATTTTCAACAGTCATAGGCCCCCCCAAAACATAGCACAAGTATTTTCCTCAGCTGTTTTAATAGTTTAAGAGATTAAAAACGTAGCTTCCATGGCAGATAGATAGATTCAAATGTGTTATGGCATCTATTAGCCCAACTTGACAGTTCCTCAAACCTGCGAATTTCATTGACTTTTGCTAGCCATTGGTTGAAACAGGGAGCTATGGGTTGACGCCATAGGAATGGAATTAAAGACTTAGCTGCCATAATTAAATGTGTGGTGAGATTGCCCCTGGGAGGTTTATAGTCAATGGAGGGTTTGGAAAGAATCACATTTTCAGGGGTAAGTCTGAAAGAGCTTCCATTTATGTCGCATATGGTTTTTTCTATCTGCTTTTAAAACTGAGCAGGACCACCATATAGGTGTTAAAGAGCCAACTTGTTCATTGCACCGCCAGCAAAGATTAGATTTAGATAGATTATGAGCGAAAAGCCACTCGGGTGACTTGTACCATCCTGTCAGCAGCTTGTGGCGGTTTTCTTGTAACCTAATGCATTTAGAATGGCCATGTGAGCTGCTTAGAATAGACACAACCCCCTCATCCGACGACTCAACACCGAGCTCCTTTTCACAGGATATAATGAAAATCAGTTTGGTGTCGACTTGTGGTATAATAAATTTTCTTTTGAGGAGTGCAATCTTCCTACTGGTGCTACATTGTGCTACTATAGTACGCTAAAGCTCTGTGAGTGGACGGGAGGATAGGAACTTAGTGTTGAATCTATCCAGGATTTTACACAGATGCATTTTTTGCAAGGGGTCTAACGAGGGGGCTGCTACCTCGGGAACAATCTCTCCAAGAGTTGCTCTCTCTTCAATGTGCGTTGAGCCCAGAGATCTGCAATTGAAAGGTCACTTAAAGCACGCAGAGTATTTTTTCCTGCTTTTATTGAAGAATGTGCTTACAAATCATGGTAGATGGAGAACGCGTTTTGATTATAACCGCTCTCCCCCGCTCTCCCCCGCTGCCCTCCCGAGCACACTTGGACAAGAAGAGAGTTACTTGAGATGAGCGAGGCTCGCTCGAGTAACTGACCTTACTGAGCATGCTCGCTCATCTCTAATGGCTAGGCCTATAATGGAGGGAACACCCGTTGGATTTCAGAGTACAACTGAATAAATTCCAGGCCCCATTGCTCACTTATGCAGAAAAAAATCTCATACTTTTTTGGGGGGGTATTTCTTGACCCCAGTGGCATGGATGGGGTGTAAAAAGTGGCGCTCTGTGAGGCTTCATATGCTTGCTGAGGTGCGGCGGTCTCACACAGAAGGCGCTCAACAAGCTGTCCTGGAACTGCAGGAAGGCGAGCGTTCCTGGGGCTTCTTACAGGTAGCGATCTGAATAATGCCAGACTCACACGGCCATATGTGGAATCCGCTTGTGGAGGCCCGCAGCAGATCCCAGCTGTGAGCCCAGTCCTGGCCCTGTGTACGGCTGCACAATGTACTGCAATTAACTCCGTACTCGCACAGGCAGTCATGCACAGTACACCTTTTTTTTTGTATTTACCGCACCGTCACTTAGCGATGACGCGGGTACCCCCAGCCCGTACACAATGTAGTAACCTATGGGCTGCAGATATATTTGCAACCATGGAGCACGATGGGCTCTATTTTGCTGATATCCATCGTAAAATAGAACATGCTGCGTTCTGTTTTCTGCAAGTGGATTACATAATTCCAACCAGGTATTGTGAGCGAAATTGTGTAATCCAATGCATTTGATTGTTCCGCGTGACATCTCTAGGCTCTAGGTTACCTTTGGTAGCTAGGAGCAGGGAGATTTAAAATTTCCTGGGTAATCCTCGACTTTTTGCGCATGAGTCCACCATTTTGGTGATGGGCGCATGCGCAGAAGCCGGGGTAAGGTCCGCGGATAAAGATCTGTAAGGGGAGATGAAACTTAAACTTTTTAAAACTTTTTATTGTAACTTTTTTTTAACTTTACATATTTCGATGGATAACAGTGCTCATGCACATATGATCAGTGCATGTGCAGAAGCCCGTGGCAGGTGCAGATTACCGCAGGACTTCACAGAGGACAGGGGTGAGTATTTTCACCTCCCCTCATGGATCCGATCCATGAGGGAAGGTGAAACTTTTTTTTTCACTTTTCCGTGATCGCCATTATTCATTGGATAATGACTATCACGGGCCCGGGGACCGGTCACCGTGGTCCCCGGTGATATCTCCTGCTTCCTGGATAACTTCAAATCTCCCAGACCTCACGGCCTTCCGTGTGTGCGTGTGATGTTTGGCGCGCATGCGCAGAAGGTGGCATCAGGTCCTTTCTGGACTGGATCGCCACGGAACATCATGGAGAATTGGGGTGAGTACTTTCAGCTGCCCTCATAGATCCGATCTGTCATATACCATATTTATCACTGTAAGGGCTCCTGCACACTTGCGTTTTTCTTGCGCATTTTTTTCACGCGATTTGTCAATGGGACTTTCTAATGTTAAAAATGCATTGCACAAAAATTGCAAAGCACAAACCTGTGATGTATTTTTAACATTGCCCGGGGAAGCTTCCCTCTGCCCCCCATGACAGCTCCATGTTGTTGGCTACCTCCGGAAACCAACAGCATGGAGCTTACACGTCCAGATCCTGCAGGGCTTTACTCCCCAGAGGAAGCATGTTTTTTACCTGGGGATTAAAGCCCAACAAAGCAGGATGTAAAAAGGCAATGGGATGGTCACTAAGGGGTTAATATAATATATGGTGCATTTAATAATACCATTAGGTCAAAGTTCTCTCTTGTAGTAAGAAATAGAAGCATGTGTAGCAATCCATCCCTTGCCGCACATTGACTATTTCTTGGACTTACTGGTTAGGTGATCTTTTTTTTATTACTAGCTTTCATATAAGCACCTGAGTGGTTTTGAAGATACATGCTTGTAGTGCTCATTTATTGTTGTCACAGTGATAAACATGGTATATGACAGACTGGAAAATGTTGTATACGCCTCTTCCATCAGTGATGCCTGTCACTGTAAATGTGGATCCATCCAAGAGGATGACAAGTTGAAAGAATGGATGCCATGAATTTTGTCAGTATGTTCTCACACTAACGTCAGTGGAAGACAGACCTCCCATTGACATTCATTCAAAAGTCTCTGTATTATGCTCCACATGAAATCAAAAGGCATATAGATATACAGTGGAGCCACCTACGAGTCTTTGGATACCCAATTATAGCAACATCCAACTCAGCGGTAGTATTTCAGCTTTTTGCATTGGACCTTACTGTATTAAATAATCCATGTTTCTGATACTAAACCTGTGCAGATGACAGTCTTGTAACAAACTGTGTTGGCTCACATTGAAGCAACAGGCAATTGGATGTCCCCATTGCTGTCTGCTCTATCATTCATAAATATACTGTATATACTTGGGTATAAGCCGACCTGAATATAAGCCGAGGCACCTAATTTTACCACAAAAGACTGGGAAAACTTATTTACTTGAGTATAAGCCTAGGGTGAGAAATGCAGCAGTTACACAGTGCGTACACAATATAGGAGTAAAGAATCCCCTGCCACAGCTGTCACAGTTGTGGCAGAGGATCGCGATGATCAATAGCAGAAAATCTCAATGGGCTGCCCGCAACCCCCCCCCCCCCCCCCGCAGTGATTTTCGGGGAAGAGCTATAAATATAAGCCCTTCCCTGAAAAATCATCTCTCGTTGTAGTAAAAAATAAAAAAAATCTATACTTACCTCTCCGCCGCTGCCAGGGCTCATACACGTCTTGCCGCTTGGGTCTTGCCACTGTAAAGAAGTTCTTTCAGCAGGCAGGAATTTAAAATCCCTGCCTGCTGAAAGGGCTCTATCTCATTGGCTGAGCACTGTGACCAATCACAACCAGCACTCGGCTATTCATTGAATTCATTGTATGGCCAAGTGCTGCCTGTGATTGGCTGAGCGCTGTGACCAATAACAGGCAGTGCTCAGCTGTCAATCAATGAATGGCTGAACGCTGCCTGTGATTGGCTGAGCGCTCAGCCAATCAGACGCAGCCCTTTCAGCAGGCAGGGATTTTAAATCCCCACCTGCTGAAAGAACTTCATTACAGTGACGGGACCCAGGCGGCTAGATGTGCCTGAGCCCCAGCAGCGGCAGGTAAGTATAAAATTTTTTAACATTTTTTGTGTGAATGAGGCCTGAGTACAGGACCCTCACTCGAGTATAAGCCAAGGGAGGCTTTTTCAGCATAAAAAATATGCTGAAAAAGTCAGCGTATACACGAGTATATACGGTTCTTAAATTACTGTATATGCAGTTCCCTCGTGTGAATTCACCAAAATAAACTTAAAGGGGTTGTCAAAGTTGTAGTTTCTCTGTAAAACCCAGTTCTTTATGCACTAACATACAAATAGCTTTACACTCCTATCTCCCCACTGTGTCTCACACCACCGCTCCTGATCTCTTCTCTAAAGTTCTGTTTACAGGATTCCCCGCCTGTTTATGAGACGTCACTGGTGCTGCAGCCAATGACAGAGCTTGATCGCTGAGCTTTGTCATTGGGTGCAGCACCTGCGATGTCCTGTAATGCGGGAGGGACTGCAGCCTGTAAACAAATAAAGAAACAAAGGACCAAGCAGCAGCATGGAACACAATGGGGAGAGGTGAGTATGTATCTATTTATGTTAGTGCATGGAGAACTGGTTTTACAAAGAAAATATAATTTGGACAACCCCTTTAAAATACTTGGATGCAAGAACTGTATTGTCCCACCTACAGATATCAACTGTTTAGAAATACTTAAATGGGCGGGGTTCATAAATCCTACCTACAGGAAGCAATGCCCCTGATTGGTTCAGCGAGCGCTGCTTTCAGCCAATCACAGCCGTCGTGTTGGTTTAGCGAGTGCTGCATTGATTGGCTGAGAGCAGCACTCACTAAACCAATCAGAGCCATCGCTTCCTGGAGGCTGGTCTAATAAACCACACAACCAGAAAGTGATGTTCTTTCCGCGGCCGAGGAGTGCAGGATGTGTGGCTGAGCTACAGGACTTTGGAGGCCAATAAGACCTAGTGCCTCTTTTGGGGCAAAAATTAATATAAGACAGGGTAAGGGCGCCCACCCACTGGCGTTTGCAAATTTTTGGGGGGTGAAAAACGCAGCGTTTTCCCCGCGTTTTCCGCGGCGTTTTTTGCCGCGTTTTCGCGGCTTTTCCATTAATTTCCATTGACTTTCATGGGTGCATTAGGAGAAAAATAAGGACACATATGCAACTGACAGTTCCTATGTTAAAAAACGCAACGCAACGCAAAAAAAAACGCCAGTGGACAGGAGCACATTCAATTCTAATTGCTCTTGAGAAAAAACGCAAAACGCAAAGAAAAAAAAATCGCCAGTGGGTGGGCGCCCTAATACTGTAGTAATAAAATATTACTACACGTCACCTGTGAATACATCCACACCTCCACAACGTTTCTTTTCAACAAGGTATATTACTGTGTGTTAACGGTAGGGTTATATGCTGGATTTTAATGTTGATTCTGTGCCAAAGTAAGTGACAAATCTGCATCCCATGCATTTGAATGAAAATCCACATTTCTGTCTTCACAACAAACTTCTCCACTTCGGATCTGAAATCCACATTGCTGGAAAAAAAGTCATAGGACCACTCATCATAGGAGCACAGAGTTCTGACATTCATATTAACAATATATATCAACTAACATATCCTAGACCTAGAAAAGCACCAACTTGGTGCTATAATACCATTGTGATACATTTCAATTAATATATTGAAACTTCATGATTTTGTATTTCTCAGCAGTTGCTATGTTAACATTTTTGACATCAGTGTGTCTCCTGACTATTGCTCACAGTTGATTATGGGTAACAAAGTCTAAAAGATTTGGGGAGTTCCGCGTTAGGGCTTTTACCCAGTAGAGTTTTTTTTTTCACTGCGATTTCGCTGCGTTTTTTCCCCAAATGTCAATGGGACTTTCTAATGTTAAAATCACATTGCACAAGACACGCAGAAACGCAAACTTGCGATTTTTGTGCAATGCGATTTTAACATTAGAAAGTCCCATTGACATTTGAAGTGAAATCGCAGCGAAAAAAAACACACTAGTGGGTAAAAGCCCTTATAGTGTTCAGTTGCACATTCTACATGTGGTCAGTGGTATGTATACTTCAAGGGGTTGTACCAAGATTAACTTTTATCACCTATCCATAGGATATGTGAGAAAAAAAGTCTGATCACTATGAGGTCTAACTGCTGAACCCCCTACCAATCCTGAGAAGGGGGGTGCTGTGTCCCATCCCCCCCCCCCCCACCCACAGAGTGACGTCAGATTGAATTGGAGCAATGACCGAGCATGTGCGACCGCGACTCCAGTCATTTAAAAAGGCTGATGGCAATAGCTGAGTACAAGCATTTGGCTATCCCCGGAAGTCTCATTGAAAATGAATGTACACATGTGCGACGGCCGCTCCATTCAATCTCCTTCTCACTGTGGGAGGTGTAAGCCTGCATTTCAATAAAATTTAAAGAAAAAAAAATCACAGTTAAAACCAATCCAAAAAGTCACATGTACTTCAAAACTACAACTCTTCCCGCAAAACAAGACCTCACAGAGCTCCAGTACTGGAAAGATGAAAATGTTCTGGATCTTAAAAAGCAGTGATACAGATTCAACAGTTTTTCTTTAAAAATGTGTTTTCAAATATAGTAAAAAATCTCAATAAACTTGATATTGTTGATCAGATAAGAAAATTCTTTTTTCCGAATGGTAAGTGCTGTTAAAACAAAAACAATGGTGGAATTTGTGTGGGGTCTCCTCCCCCCAAAAGTGCAACAAGTTCTGCAACACATTTTATGTATCCCAAAGTGGTGCCATTAAAAAATACAACTGGTTCCAAAAAAAAAACAAAAACAAGATCTCACATGGCTATGTCAACGAGTTATGGCTCTTGCAATGTGACTATGAAAATTGCTTGGTCTGTAAGGCAAAAAATATGCTCGTCACTAAGGGGTTAAACTATAGCTCTCTTGCCATTAAGGGAGTTGCATGCAATTAAAAAAAAAAGGAGCCAAGAGCAGGAAACGGTATAACATGTTACTCACCTGTTACGTTTTTTATGGCTTATTCACACGGGCGTATATCGGACGGGTTTTCACGCCCCAGCCGATATACGCTGCCCATCTGATGCACTGGTTTACAATTCATCACTGCACAGGGGTGTATCTCCGCAGTGTAAAAAAGCGCATGACTGGGCGCTTTTACGTTGGCGACGGCAGCTGCATTGACCCCTATTGGAGCCAATGACAGCTGCAGGAGAAGTGAGGTGAGTGAGAGTTTAGCAACATGACTGCTAAACTCCGCCCCTTCTCTTCTCCTCTCCACCCCTTTCCACTGTTTACAATGGGAGCAGTGGGACAGGGCAGAGCTAAGCCCCTTCCATTGTAAACAGCAGCAATGGGCGGAGAGGACACTAGCTCCCATCCCGCCTCCTTCCCTTGCAGAGAGCCGGCAAGGGGGAAAAAAGGTCTGTCTCCCCCCCTCCCCCGCCCCCGAAGGCGTATACGCTACCCCGTGCATCACACGGTAGCATATATCGGCCGTCCATTTTCACAACCGGCCGATATACGCTCGTGTGAATAAGCCCTTATGCTGTTTCTCCAGAGCCAGCTCATCTGCAGTGCCATGTCTCAGAAATACAAATATTGAAAGATCTGTCCATTAAGATGGCAGAGAGCTTCCCAGATGACTCCTCCTGACTCCCTTTTAAAACTATGATTTCTGTGAAAGGCTGCAAGGTTTGAGTAAAGCAGATCTCCGTAATGAGGGTGTTGGAATTATATGCCACCTTGCCTGGGCTCCAGACCGCATGATGCTCCTGATAGGTTTACTTTCAATATTAACAAGCAAGCAGACATGCCACAGTGTTAATAATACACAGGGGCTGCTAAATGTATGTGTTAGTGTTCAGTTAATAACAGGATCCATTGGGACTGTTTCCTGCTTTAACAATTGCTACCATTGATTTAACATCATGTGAACGTATCTGACATTCTTCTGTATGGGGAAACAAAGCACAGCAGGAGCCTAAAAGTCACAAAGGGCAAATAAAACCTTAAAACGAGATAATGTGCAATGTTTGTAAAGCATGTGCGATGTTGTCATTAAATGCCATGCACTGGAAAATAAATTGCCAATGTCCAAATAATTTCTCCCACTATTATAACAATATCAAGGGTGAAGATTTGTAAATATGTTGCTAATGTTCGCAACTGTTCTGTTACAATGGAATGAATCATTTTTGTTCATTGAGTTATAAGCAATACTTCTGTGTTGTGTTTAAAAGGCTACACTGGCAAAAACACATTTTTCCATTCTGCCCTCCCCTTACCTGATTGCCTGTACACACTCTGGAGGTCTCCGCTGCATATCACAGCCACTTCCATGCAGTGTAGCCTCCTGTCTAATACCTATTAGCCATCATCTTGATTTTGCGATTTCTACTTTAACTTTCACATCAATCCCATGATGTATTAGCTATCAGCAGTACCATTTCTGCCCGCAGGGAGAACAGTTTTATTATCTTTACCTTCTATATTCACATAAATAAGCTACAGACCATAAGTATACAGTCAGATGGATGAGCTGTGATCTTATCTATTATAACCAGAGATGAGCGAGCACCCAAATGCTCGGGTCCGCGTTATTCGAGTCAAGCTTTTCGTTAAATTCGAGAGCTCTACTCGAGTAACGAACCCAATTGACTACAATGGGAGATTCAAGCATTTTTGTATGTGGGACGGCGGGTCCCGAGCTTTTTTTTTTTTTTGTTCTCTCTCTCTCACGTCACAGCGGGGAAGAGACAAAAGCTGGGGCGGGGTTAAACACGATTTGATGCTCGTTTGAGTAATAAGCACCATCGAGTACGCTAATACTCAATCGAGCATCAAGTTTAACAGAGTACGTTCGCTCAACTCTAATTATAACTGTTTAACAGGAGCTGTGTGATCACCAGAGTGGCCCTTTAAGAGCTATGAGAATTAAACTCCATGTAAATTCAAATGGAAAGATGGAATACCTCAGCAGTGCCACCTATTGGGAGGCAGCATTCCTACAAGTCAATGTCAGACTTTTTAGACAAGCCTTATAACAATAACTGGGAATTGTAAGCCAAGTCAGAATAACCATACACAGACAGCTGTTTCTGGGTTTTTGCCCCTCATTAGTGTGCAGTTGGTTTCTGGCTTGGCTAGTGAGAGGCCCAAGGACATCAGTCAAGAAGGGTATCATTTCTCCTTAAAGGTATTCTGTCTCTAACTTGCAGGAATGCTTCCTTCTAATAGGTAGCGCTGCAGGAGTATTGTTCCATCTTCCCATTTGTATATTTCCCAGAGGAGCATGCATGGCCTTATAAGTCTCCTCACTCACTTTGTAGGTGCTCTCCTTAAGAGAAACCATACCCTTTCCTATAAATTCAAAGTTACAGTAATGGCCCACAGCAATTTATTGGTGCCATATTATGATTCTCTCCAACACACATACGTAATGTAGCCATGAGCAGGATCAATGTGTGAATATTCAATTGCTGACCTGATTTCAATGTGCTCAGTGTTCGGGTACACCTAGATATAATTCAGCAAAGAAAACCACACCAGTCTTGGCTGCAAGATCAACCCCCAACCCAAGTACTCACAACCCCTTTGCATCATCAACATCTTCTGTAGATTAACAGAGTTCCTGTATGAATGTGTAACTCGGGAGAATTGAGAAGTGGCAGAAATAATGTTGGGCTCTGGATAATGCCATCAAATAGAAAAATGTCCCACTCTGACGTCATCATGACCTTCAGTCTCCTTCAGCTCTATATATATATGCAGCAAATTTAGAGTGAATGGAAACCTTTTCAATAAAATACAGACTTGTAATATGGAAGATGTAACAGCTGCTTGCAATAACAATAAGTATTTCTTTAAAATGGTCCCATGACATCCATTACACAAGAGCCAGTAAATGGATCTATCCATAAACTTAATATAAATAAACACTGCACTGCGGAAAAAAAGCAGAGAGAATGTTACTCAATATGTTATTTACAGCTTTAAGAGGCAAAAATCTAAATTCCATTAGATTCATAAAACATGCGTTCACAGTTGCAAGAAAAAGTAAGTGAATCCCTATAAATTGCCTAAATTTCAATATTGATTGCTAATAAAATGTGATCTGATTCTTATCTAAGTCACAATTCGAGGAAATTACAATCTAGCTAAGCTAATAAAGCAGGCACAAACAGTTGTAGCATTTATGTCTTTCATTGAGCACATTGAGTAAACATCTACATCCACGACATCCTCAAGAATAACTATGTGGACCTTTGTGTAAATAACTTTTCCAAGAAATACTGTAATTGGCAAATGTGTTTGTTTCAGTTAAGGAAATGAGTGCATGTTTCGCAGGTGCTTTGCACAAAAAATAAAGGCACACAAAGCCTAGTTACAGACAAATCTGTCTCAAGTATGAACCATGGCTTGGTCCAAACAACTTTTGGATGACGTGTTATGGAGATGCATGAAGCTAGAAAATGCTGCAGAAACATTGCTAAAGATCTGGATGCACATCAATTCACATAAAGACAAACTATCTAAAAATGGAGAAAATTCAGGACTACTGCTACTCTCCCTAGGGTTCAGCATCCAGTGAAGATTACCCCAAGAACACAATGGACAGTGCTAAAAGGAAAAAAATAACTCAAGAGTGAAGGTACCTTTACACAGAGTTAGAAAAGTCATTAAAGTGTCTGAGCAAAATTTGTTTGCTTATTGTTCATTAGCTGTTTGCCGAAATATCATTTGTAGGGGGATCTCCATACAAATTCAGCTAATATTTGTGCCATGTAACGGTACTAGAGATGAGCTAGCATGCTCGCTAAGGACAATTACTCGAGCGAGTATTGTCCTTAGTGAGTACCTGCCCGCTCGGAAGAAAAGATTCGGATGCCGGCGCGGGTGAGCGGTGAGTTGCAAGAGTGAGCAGAGGGGCGCCAGGGGGAGAGAGGGAGAGATAGATCTCCCCTCCGTTCCCCCCTGCTCTCCCCCGCCGCTCCCCACCCCCCGCCGGCACCCGAATCTTTTCTTCCGAGCGGGCAGGTACTCGCTAAGGGCAATACTCGCTTGAGTAATTGTCCTTAGCGAGTATGCTCGCTCATCTCTAAACGGTACCTTAGCCACAAACAACCTACTCTACAAATTGCAGACCTCTGTTCATCTGTCCTCTATTGCAAAACAGTGAAGAAGAGTGGACTTCATGGAAGAACACACCACAAAGTGTGTCTCAAGTTTGCTCAAGACCATATGGATGCTATACAATGCTTCTATGAAATTGTTCTATGAACAAATGAGACCAGAGTGGAACTTTATAGCACAAATGCATAAGATTGTGTATGTTTTATGGAAAAATAACACTGCAACAAAACGTTATGCCAACTTAGAAACATTGTGGAGGGAGCATAATAGTTTAGAAATCTTTTGCTGCCTCAGAGTGTGGACATTTTCCAGGAGAATGTGAGAACAGAAGTCCATGTGCTCAAGCTGAAGAGGCATTGTCTTATTGCATTATCCAATGACTAAAAGTACACAAGTAAATTAGCTACAAAATGGTGAAAAAATAACATTTGTATTTTGGAATGACCAAGTCAGAGTCTTGGCCTTACAGGGGTTTTGCTACTTTTTACTATTCATGACCTCTCCTCAGGAAAGGTCATCTATACCAGATTGGCAGAGATCCGTCACTCAGACTCCTCACCGAACAGCTGGACATCCGCATTGGTGGCCAAGGCTGGAACTGTAATAGACAGCTTCATTCCCATTGAAATTAATGAAAGGGAAGCTATTGATTACACTTCTGGCCCTGACCACTGAGGCAGACATTTGGATCCACCGCACTGTTAGCAAATCAGAGGATCAGCTGATTGGTGGGAATTCCCAACAGGGGATCCTCAACCTATTTACTATTGATGACCTATACTTAAGTTGGTCATCAATAGTAGAAAGTGGCAAAACCTCTTCAAAGGGATTCTGTCACCAATATTATGCGTATTAAACTGGCATCATAGAGCTCCATGGCATATAACACAGAAACTACACATACCTTTATTAGAGCAAACTTTTTTCTTATTTTTTGAAAAAACG
This sequence comes from Eleutherodactylus coqui, assembly GCF_035609145.1. Taxonomy (NCBI): domain Eukaryota; kingdom Metazoa; phylum Chordata; class Amphibia; order Anura; family Eleutherodactylidae; genus Eleutherodactylus; species Eleutherodactylus coqui. The sequence goes on from NC_089840.1 coordinate 191,066,132, forward strand.
CACTTTTATTCTTACCCTTGTTATATGCAAATTGGCCCACCTTAAAGTCAAGAAGGTGGACCACTGAAGCCCCTAGTCACCCTGTCTGACTGTTCTGCATGCCCCTCCAGCCATTCGGCACTTCCCCTTGCCGCTTACATCAGCGTAAGCAGCAGTGAAATCCTGTGCTTGTGCTGTGCTCTTACACATCCAGAAGCGGTAATGCACATCGAAGTCCAAGTGTCTGCTTGACTTCAGTGTGTATCATCACTTCCAGGTGTGCGAGAGCTGCACAGTGGATACTCAGGATTTCACTGTTGCTTGTAATGACGTAAGGGATAAGGGGAGGTGCTGGACGCCTTGAAGGGCGTGCAGAACAGCCGTACAGGGTGACTATGGGTATGAGCAGCCTGACTCATAATGGGTCAATTTGCATACAACGTGGGTGATAAGAAAAGTGAGCTTTTACAAAAATTGTATAACTGCTTGCTCTGATAAAGATATGGGCAGTTTGTATGTATATGCCAGGGAGCACTAGCGTGACAGAGTCCCTTTATCTCTATCAAATCAAAGTAAATGAACCAGGTTAGCGCTCCTGAGTGGATAGGCTATATACTGACAATGTGTGAACAAAATATATTAATCACACTCACCCGGTGTTTGGTAAAGACCTTATCCAAGATCCTTACCAACACCCCTTAGTCCAGGAGAGCCTGTAGAATGAGTTGCCGGTGGGTCCCTTAAAATCCCTCTGGGCTAGACAGGGGAGAGATCTGCAGGTCCTCCGTCTCTCTACCTCGAGAGCCGCTGAAGTTGAAAGCTGTATACTATGAAAATAGGACACCGCGCTCCTAGGAATATCCACCCTCCGGACAACCGTCTCTTTCTTTTACTCCGTTTATTAGAACAACGCGTTTCGTCGATTACGACTTCATCAGGTACAAATTATTGCATAAAATCACCGCTATATATATACATACAATCAATAAACAAGTTATTACCTGCGTCTAACGAGATAGATGTTCATGTATTTATATATTTATATGGATTTTAGGGTATTTTAGATAGTTTTTATCAATGAAGTGTTGTGAATTAAGAAGGCATGTAACAAGGGCAAGTTAAATATAACACGGTGTAGGCTAAACGCACTGATGTGTAAAAAGGTAACCATAGTAACCTCTATCAACAGATTCAGCGGCAGGATCCGAGCTCACCCCTCCCCGCACGAGGGGGGGCGCCCATTACAGCTACGTCCGTGTCACGTGTGTCTACGTCATCAGTGACGCTTGGTGCAGGGCAGGACAGCGCTGGACGCCAGAGGTGAGCGGGATCTGAGCGTGCATCATACCGACTAAGGTAATAACTTGTTTATTGATTGTATGTATATATATAGCGGTGATTTTATGCAATAATTTGTACCTGATGAAGTCGTAATCGACGAAACGCGTTGTTCTAATAAACGGAGTAAAAGAAAGAGACGGTTGTCCGGAGGGTGGATATTCCTAGGAGCGCGGTGTCCTATTTTCATAGTATACAGCTTTTATCTCTATCAAGATACTATTAATGCAATGCATCCCAGAAATATTAACTGAAGCATACTTGTAGACAGCAGACGTGTTGCAAGGATCTTTAAAGATCAGGAGTCCAAGTCTCAAGGTTTATGTTGTCTCCCCCCACAAATACAAAATGTGATTGTTCCCAGCAAGAGAAATCAAGTAATCCTGTAGATATGATACCTTTTAATGGCTAACAAAAATACATGATGTCATAGCGAGCTTTCAAACCTACCCAGGTTTCTTCTTCAGGCATAATGAAATAGATGTGAAGAGCCATTGATATATACACACATACTTATGACAAGGCACAGACATGGATGTGATTAATTTGCACTTAAAAGAATACCCCAAAAGGATGAGTAGAAAAATAAATAAATACTTAAAGGGGTTGTCCCGCGGCAGCAAGTGGGTCTATACACTTCTGTATGGCCATATTAATGCACTTTGTAATGTACATTGTGCATTAATTATGAGCCATACAGAAGTTATCAAAAGTTATTCACTTACCTGTTCCGTTGCTGGCGTCCTCGTCTCCATGGTTGCCGTCTAATTTTCGCCGTCTAATGGCCAAATTAGACGCGCTTGCGCAGTCCGGGTCTTCTGCTTTTCTCAATGGGGCTCCGTGTAGCTCCGTGTAGCTCCGCCCCGTCACGTGCCGATTCCAGCCAATCAGGAGGCTGGAATCGGCAATGGACCGCACAGAAGCCCTGCGGTCCACCGAGGGAGAAGATGCCGGCGGCCATCTTCACCGGGTGAGTAAGAAGTCACCGGAGCGCGGGGATTCAGGTAAGCGCTGTCCGGTGTTCTTTTTTAACCCCTGCATCGGGGTTGTCTCGCGCCGAACGGGGGGGGGGGAGGGTTGAAAAAAAAAACAAAAACGTTTCGGCGCGGGACAACCCCTTTAAACAAGTCCACTGATAAAGATGTGACGGTTTTATGGTCCCTGAATTAGTATTGGGGTGTCACCAGGCCAGAGTGTTATTTGTGCTATAGATTTCTTATATGGTACTTCCCATTCCCGCATAAATCCTCTTGAATAATGTAACACTGTTGAAAGTGTCAGAAGTTGTTAGAAATTTGTACTCCCAAATTCTTCTATGGCTTTGTGATTTGAAATTGCCTTTAAGTATAATAACTTTCATTAATTCCCCTTAATTCACCTGAATTGTGTGGTGATGAGATCTAATCCTGACTTTCAGATTTTCCAACCTAAAAGGCCCCCTAATAGAGATGAGCGAGCACCAAAATGCTCGGGTGCTCGTTACTCGGAACGAACTTTTCGCGATGCTCGAGGGTTCGTTTCGAATAACGAACCCCATTGAAGTCAATGGGCGACCCGAGCATTTTTGTATTTCGCCGATGCTCGCTAAGGTTTTCATGTGTGAAAATCTGGGCAATTCAAGAAAGTGATGGGAACGACACAGCAACGGATAGGGCAGGCGAGGGGCTACGTGTTGGGCTGCATCTCAAGTTCACAGGTCCCACTATTAAGCCACAATACCGGCAAGAGTGGGGCCCCCCCCCTCCCAAAAACTTTTACTTCTGAAAAGCCCTCATTAGCATGGCATACCTTTGCTAAGCACCACACTAGCTACAACAAAGCACAATCACTGCCTGGATGACACTCCGCTGCCACTTCTCCTGGGTTACATGCTGACCAACCGCCCCCCCCCTGCCCCCCACAGCGCACACCAAAGTGTCCCTGCGCAGCCTTCAGCTGCCCTCATGCCACACCACCCTCATGTCTATTTAGAAGTGCGTCTGCCATGAGGAAGAACTGCAGGCACACACTGCAGAGGGTTGGCACGGCTAGGCAGCGACCCTCTTTAAAAGGGGTGGGGCGATAGCCCACAATGCTGTACAGAAGCAATGAGAAATAGAATCCTGTGCCACCGCCATCAGGAGCTGCACACGTGGGCATAGCAATGGGGAACCTATGTGCCACACACTATTCATTCTGTCAAGGTGTCTGCATGCCCCAGTCAGACTGGTAATATGTACCTTAACAGTAACCGCGTTGGTGGTAATGTGGTGGTGACTGCGGACCTAGTAGCGCGGTTTTATTTTGTTGGTTTTCGGAATGTGGCCAGGATTAAGTGGGCCGTGGCGGGGGGATGGTGGGGGGGCTCTCTTGTAGTGTCGGTAAAGGTGAAATTCTTGGACTGCCACCAGACGAACCAATGCAAAGGCATTTGCCAAGAATGTTTTCCCTGTTGGAGGAGGAGGGGGATGTTTTTGAGGCACTACGTGTCCTCTCCACGTGTCCGTGGTAATATGCACCTTAACAGTAACCGCGTTGGTGATAATGTGGTGGTGACTGCGGACCTAGTAGCGCGGTTTTATTTTGTTGGTTTTCGGAATGTGGCCAGGATTAAGTGGGCCGTGGCGGGGGGATGGTGGGGGGGCTCTCTTGTAGTGTCGGTAAAGGTGAAATTCTTGGACTGCCACCAGACGAACCAATGCAAAGGCATTTGCCAAGAATGTTTTCCCTGTTGGAGGAGGAGGGGGATGTTTTTGAGGCACTACGTGTCCTCTCCACGTGTCCGTGGTTATATGCACCTTAACAGTAACCGCGTTGGTGGGAAATGGCCTCGCCGCCATCATGTCTTTGGGAAGCCTCTGTTTCCACACCCCAGAGACATACCATTAGCAGCGGTATAGGCAGAGCCCAGAATTCGTAACATTTCAGCCGTAGCATTAGGACAGGCCCCACTAACATATCACTAGCAGCATTATAGGAGGAGCGCAGTCTTCGTTCCATGTCAGCAATAGTAGCACTCAAGACAGGCCCCAGTAACAATTCCGAAGTAGCAGTATAGCGGGAGCGCAGTCTTCGTTCCATGTCAGCAATAGTAGCACTCAAGACAGGCCCCAGTAACAATTCCGAAGCAGCAGTATAGCGGGAGCGCAGTCTTCGTTCCATGTCAGCAATAGTAGCACTCAAGACAGGCCCCAGTAACAATTCCGAAGCAGCAGTATAGTGGGAGCGCAGTCTTAGTTCCATTTCAGTAGCCTTAGTATAGCCAAGGCCCAAGTTACATTTATGTAGCTAAAGTGTAGGCCAACCCCACACACACTTCTGTACCATGAGTGCAGGCGAAGAACATACAAATTGCTATGATTACACTGTTGGTGAGGGCCCCAAAAAATTGGTGTACCAACAGTACTAATGTACCTCAGTAAAAATTGGCCATGCCCAACCAAGATGGCAGGTGAAACCCATTAATCGCTTTGGTTAATGTGGCTTAAGTGGTAACTAGGCCTGGAGGCAGCCCAGTTTAACGAAAAATTGGTTCAAGTTAAAGTTTCAACGCTTTTAAGAGCATTGAAACATATAAAAATTGTTTCGAAAAATTAGATGAGTGAGCCTTGTGGCCCTAAGAAAAATTGCCCGTTCAGTGTGATTACGTGAGGTTTCAGGAGGAGGAGCAGGAGGAGGAAGAGTAATATTAGACACAGATTGATGAAGCAGAAATGTCCCCGTTTTGGATGGTGAGAGAGAACGTAGCTTCCATCCGAGGGTGCAGCCTACGTATTGCTTACGTATCGCTGCTGTCCGCTGGTGGAGAAGAGAAGTCTGGGGAAATCCAGGCTTTGTTCATCTTGATGAGTGTTAGCCTGTCGGCACTGTCGGTTGACAGGCGGGTACGCTTATCTGTGATGATTCCCCCAGCCGCACTAAACACCCTCTCCGACAAGACGCTAGCCGCAGGACAAGCAAGCACCTCCAGGGCATACAGCGCTAGTTCAGGCCACGTGTCCAGCTTCGACACCCAGTAGTTGTAGGGGGCAGAGGCGTCACCGAGGATGGTCGTGCGATCGGCTACGTACTCCCTCACCATCCTTTTACAGTGCTCCCGCCGACTCAGCCTTGACTGGGGAGCGGTGACACAGTCTTGCTGGGGAGCCATAAAGCTGGCCAGGCCCTTAAAGACTGTTGCACTGCCTGGGCTGTACATGCTGCTCGATCTACGCACCTCCCCTGCTACCTGGCCCTCGGAACTGTGCCTTCTGCCACTACCGCTGTCGGATGGGAATTTTACCATCAGCTTGTCCGCCAGGGTCCTGTGGTATAGCAACACTCTCGAACCCCTTTCCTCTTCGGGAATGAGAGTGGGAAGGTTCTCCTTATAGCGTGGGTCGAGCAGTGTGTACACCCAGTAATCCGTAGTGGCCAGAATGCGTTGAATGCGAGGGTCACGAGAAAGGCATCCTAACATGAAGTCAGCCATGTGTGCCAGGGTACCTGTACGCAACACATGGCTGTCCGCACTAGGAAGATCACTTTCAGGATCCTCCTCCTCCTCCTCCTCCTCCGCCTCAGGCCATACACGCTGAAATGATGACAGGCAAGCAGCATGGGTACCGTCAGCAGTGGGCCAAGCTGTCTCTTCCCCCTCCTCCTCATCCTCCTCATGCTCCTCCTCCTCCTCCTGAACGCGCTGAGATATAGACAGGAGGGTGCTCTGACTATCCAGTGACATACTGTCTTCCCCCGGCTCGGTTTCCGAGCGCAAAGCGGCTGCCTTTATGGTTTGCAGGGAACTTCTCAAGATGCATAGCAGAGGAATGGTGATGCTAATGATTGCAGCATCGCCGCTCACCACCTGGGTAGACTGCTCAAAGTTTCGAAGGACCTGGCAGATGTCTGCCAACCAGGCCCACTCTTCTGAAAAGAATTGAGGAGGCTGACTCCCACTGCGCCGCCCATGTTGGAGTTGGTATTCCACTATAGCTCTACGCTGCTCATAGAGCCTAGCCAACATGTGGAGCGTAGAGTTCCACCGTGTGGGCACGTCGCACAGCAGTCGGTGCACTGGCAGATTAAACCGATGTTGCAGGGTGCGCAGGGTGGCAGCATCCGTGTTGGACTTGCGGAAATGTGCGCAGAGCCGGCGCACCTTTACGAGCAGGTCTGACAAGCGTGGGTAGCTTTTCAGAAAGCGCTGAACCACCAAATTAAAGACGTGGGCCAGGCATGGCACGTGCGTGAGGCTGCCGAGCTGCCGAGCCGCCATCAGGTTACGGCCGTTGTCACACACGACCATGCCCGGTTGGAGGCTCAGCGGCGCAAGCCAACGGTCGGTCTGCTCTGTCAGACCCTGCAGCAGTTCGTGGGCCGTGTGCCTCCTATCTCCTAAGCTGAGTAGTTTCAGCACGGCCTGCTGACGCTTGCCCACCACTGTGCTGCCACGCCGCGCGACACCGACTGCTGGCGACGTCCTGCTGCTGCTGACACATCTAGATTGCGAGACAGAGGTTGAGGAGGAGGAGGAGGAGGAGGGTGCTTTAGTGGAAGAAGCATACACCGCCGAACATACCACCACCGAGCTGGGGCCCGCAATTCTGGGGGTGGGTAGGACGTGAGCGGTCCCAGGCTCTGACTCTGTCCCAGCCTCCACTAAATTCACCCAATGTGCCGTCAGGGAGATGTAGTGGCCCTGGCCGCCTGTGCTTGTCCACGTGTCCGTAGTTAAGTGGACCTTGCCACTAACCGCATTGGTGAGGGCGCGTACAATGTTGCGGGAGACGTGGTCGTGCAGGGCTGGGACGGCACATCGGGAAAAGTAGTGGCGACTGGGAACTGAGTAGCGCGGGGCCGCCGCTGCCATCATAGCTTTGAAGGACTCCGTTTCCACAACCCTATACGGCAGCATCTCAAGGCTGATAAATTTGGCTAGGTGGACGGTTAACGATTGAGCGTGCGGGTGCGTGGCGGCGTACTTGCGCTTGCGCTCCAACAGTTGCGCTAGCGACGGCTGGACGGTGCGGTGCGAGACATTGCTGGATTGGGCCGAGGACAGCGGAGGTGAGGGTGTGGGTGCAGGCCATGAGACGGTCGTGCCTGTGTCCTGAGAGGGGGGTTGTATCTCAGTGGCAGGTTGGGGCACAGGGCGAGAGGCAGCGGTGCAAACCGGAGGCGGTGAACGGCCTTCGTCCCACCTTGTGGGGTGCTTGGCCATCATATGTCTGCGCATGCTGGTGGTGGTCAGGCTGTTGGTGGTGGCTCCCCGGCTGATCTTGGCGCGACAAAGGTTGCACACCACTGTTCGTCGGTCGTCTGGCGTCTCTGTGAAAAACTGCCAGACCTTAGAGCACCTCGGCCTCTGCAGGGTGGCATGGCGCGAGGGGGCGCTTTGGGAAACACTTGGTGGATTATTCGGTCTGGCCCTGCCTCTACCCCTGGCCACCGCACTGCCTCTTGCAACCTGCCCTGCTGCTGCCCGTGCCTCCCCCTCTGAAGACCTGTCCTGTGTAGGCGTTGCACACCAGGTGGGGTCAGTCACCTCATCGTCCTGCTACTCTTCCTCCGAATCCTCTGTGCGCTGCTCCCTCGGACTTACTGCCCTTACTACTACCTCACTGCAAGACAACTGTGTCTCATCGTCATCGTCCTCCTCACCCACTGAAAGGTCTTGAGACAGTTGCCGGAAGTCCCCAGCCTCATCCCCCGGACCCCGGGAACTTTCCAATGGTTGGGCATCAGTGACGATAAACTCCTCTGGTGGTAGAGGAACCACTGCTGCCCAATCTGAGCAGGGGCCCGAGAAAAGTTCCTGGGAGTGTTCCCGCTCCTGAGCATGTGTCATTGTAGTGGAGTGAGGAGGCTGGGAGGAAGGAGGAGCAGCAGACAGAGGATTCGGATTTGCAGCACTGGACGGCGCAGAACTCTGGGTGGATGATAGCTTGCTCGAAGCACTTTCTGCCATCCAGGACAGGACCTGCTCACACTGCTCATTTTCTAATAAAGGTCTCCCGCGTGGACCCATTAATTGGGCGATGAATGTGGGGACGCCAGAAACGTGCCTCTCTCCTAATCCCGCAGCAGTCGGCTGCGACACACCTGGATCAGGAGCTCGGCCTGTGCCCACACCCTCACTTGGCCCTCCGCGTCCTCGGCCGCGTCCACGTCCTCTAGGCCTACCCCTACCCCTCAGCATGCTGTATTACCAGTGATTTGATTTCCCAGGCAGGAAATAAATTGGCGCAAGCCTGCAGGCCAAATATAATTTTTTCGCTTTTTTGCAAAGGGAGGGCCCCACTGCGGATATTCAATGAACAATACGTTTAATAACTGTGGTGTGGCCCTGAAAAAGTGTCACACAACTTTAGTGTAGCAGAGTTATTAACTCTGGCAGAGCAGGTATTTGCCAGTCAGGAAAGACAATGGCGCAAGCCTGCAGTAAACCGTAGCTGGTTGCGTTTGATTTTTGTACGTTCTCCACGCAGCACACACGTACACGGAGACCTTAGGACTGACACAGGCAGGCCAAATATAATTTTTTCCCTGCTTTTTTGCAAAGGGAGGGCCCCACTGCGGATATTCAATGAACAATACGTTTAATAACTGTGGTGTGGCCCTGAAAAAGTGTCACACAACTTTAGTGTAGCAGAGTTATTAACTCTGGCAGAGCAGGTATTTGCCAGTCAGGAAAGACAATGGCGCAAGCCTGCAGTAAACCATAGCTGGTTGTGTTTGATTTTTGTACGTTCTCCACGCAGCACACACGTACACGGAGACCTTAGGACTGACACAGGCAGGCCAAATATAATTTTTTCCCTGCTTTTTTGCAAAGGGAGGGCCCCACTGCGGATATTCAATGAACAATACGTTTAATAACTGTGGTGTGGCCCTGAAAAAGTGTCACACAACTTTAGTGTAGCAGAGTTATTAACTCTGGCAGAGCAGGTATTTGCCAGTCAGGAAAGACAATGGCGCAAGCCTGCAGTAAACCGTAGCTGGTTGCGTTTGATTTTTGTACGTTCTCCACGCAGCACACACGTACACGGAGACCTTAGGACTGACACAGGCAGGCCAAATATAATTTTTTCCCTGCTTTTTTGCAAAGGGAGGGCCCCACTGCGGATATTCAATGAACAATACGTTTAATAACTGTGGTGTGGCCCTGAAAAAGTGTCACACAACTTTAGTGTAGCAGAGTTATTAACTCTGGCAGAGCAGGTATTTGCCAGTCAGGAAAGACAATGGCGCAAGCCTGCAGTAAACCATAGCTGGTTGCGTTTGATTTTTGTACGTTCTCCACGCAGCACACACGTACACGGAGACCTTAGGACTGACACAGGCAGGCCAAATATAATTTTTTCCCTGCTTTTTTGCAAAGGGAGGGCCCCACTGCGGATATTCAATGAACAATACGTTTAATAACTGTGGTGTGGCACTGAAAAAGTGTCACACAATTTTAGTGTAGCAGAGTTATTAACTCTGGCAGAGCAGGTATTTGCCAGTCAGGAAAGACAATGGCGCAAGCCTGCAGTAAACCGTAGCTGGTGGCGTTTGATTTTTGTACATTCTCCACGCAGCACACACGTACACGGAGACCTTAGGACTGACACAGGCAGGCCAAATATAATTTTTTCCCTGCTTTTTTGCAAAGGGAGGGCCCCACTGCGGATATTCAATGAACAATAACTGTGTTGTGGCCCTGCCTACACAATTCTGTCCCTGTAGTATCAATGGAGGGTGCAATGCTCTGCACAGACGATTTTTAGAAGAAAAAAAAATGCAACACTGCTAACAGCAGCCTGCACAGTACTCCACACAGTTAAATGTGGCCCTAGAAAGGACCGTTGAGGTTCTTGAAGGCTACACTCACTCCTAACACTCTCCCTGCCTAAGCACCACTTCTGTCCCTAATGCCGGGTGCAATGCTCTGCACTGCCGATTTTGAGAAAAAAAAACAAAAAACCACTGCTAGCAGCAGCCTGCACACAGGTAGATGTGGCCCTAAGAAGGACCTTTGGGGTTCTTGAAGCCTACACTAACTCCTAACGCTCTCCCTACAGCAGCTCAGGCACCAGCAGCACTGTCCCTCACTAACTCACAAGACATCTGAGGCGAGCCGCGGGAGGGGCCGACTTTTATACTCGGGTGACATCTGATCTCCCCAGCCACTCACAGCAGGGGGGTGGTATAGGGCTTGAACGTCACAGGGGGAAGTTGTAATGCCTTCCCTGTCTTTCAATTGGCCAGAAAAGCGCGCTAACGTCTCAGAGAGGAAACTGAAAGTAACCGGAACACCGTGTGGTACTCGTTACGAGTAACGAGCATCCCGAACACGCTAATATTCGCCCGAATATCAAGCTCGGACGAGTACGTTCGCTCATCTCTACCCCCGAACAGAAGATTTACTGCACAGGATCAGGTACACAACATCGGACGTGGAACATGTGAATGTTAATATACTTAAAGGCTCTGGTTAATTACTCCATTCTTACTCAAGTACTTGCATTATTACTTGTTTAATAATTTGTTCAAAGATCTTTCCTGGAAAACAGATACAAAATAGGAATATAAAAGTTCTGCCTTCTCAACATCATTTTTATCCAATTGTGAGAGGAGTCGGATTTGGAGGAGCAGCGTGATCTTCAGAGGGGACACCGCTAGATCCAGGGAGTGGGGGAGTATAAAAAATATCTCACCGGGCTCTCCGTCACTTCCCCTAACAGCACTATAACATATTTTATGGTGCTGTGGGGATGTGATGGGTTCCCTTGATTTACTGTATAGTGGTAATACATCACAAAAGGGGAAATATAGAAAATTAAAAACAATCACAGAAAATGGCCATTACTTACTGAGTAAGGAGTGCATATAGATGCATCCTCTCACCATGCAGGTAGCTGACTACATAATGGAGGAGCCAATAACACCTGTGCAGGACACCGATAAGACAACCACTCACACTGCCTCTTGATAATGAGGGAGGTGGATGCTTGGCGTATACTCCCACACATAGTGGATACAGGGTGCCAGACCATTCTGATATATGTAGTTCACCATGCAGACCAGCAACCTATGAATGACACCATGATAATTCGTCGGGTTGCCCTGCACTTCCGTCAGTGAACCACATTGGTACTGCCACCCTGGGCTCCCCCTGGAGTCTTAAAACCACGCTGCATGTGAACTGTATGGTGGTAATATTTGCATCGGGTAGACTGGCAACAAAGCTATATGGTAACTATATATGTATTTGTGGTGGGACATAACATATACCCTGGGACTTGTGCCCCTGATCTTTTAAGATCCTGGCAACAGCTCTGCTCTCTTCACAGGTATGTTTCAGCTAATATTTCTGGGATGCACTGCGTACACAGCTCTCTTCAGGTCTACCACAACATCTTGATGGGTTAAAGGGATTCTTTCACCAATATTATGATATTAAACTGGCCCCTATTGATGCTGAATAAAACACACTATACAAACACCAATTTTACCACTATGCACAACCCAATTAATACTGTCACACCATTACCACTACTACCCCATACTGACTGACAAATTGTACCATAGAGCTACTGAGTAAAAGACACTTTAGTTAGACAGAGTAATATTACCACAGAAAACATACAGTAATAAATACTGGCTCCACACAGGTGCTTTGTAGACAATATAGGCAATTTCAGTACCGTTATATCTAGAGATGAGCGAACGTACTCGTCCGAGCTTGATACTCGTTCAAGTATTAGCGTGTTCGAGATGCTCGTTACTCGTGACGAGTACCACGTGATGTTCGGGTTACTTTCACTTTCATCTCTGAGACGTTAGCGCGCTTTTCTGGCCAATAGAAAGACAGGGAAGGCATTACAACTTCCCCCTGCGACGTTCAAGCCCTATACCACCCCCTTGCAGTGAGTGGCTGGCGAGATCAGGTGTCACCCGAGTATAAAAATCGGCCCCTCCTGCGGTTCGCCACAGATGCGTTCTGACATAGTTTAGGGAAAGTGCTGTCTTAGTTGCTATAGGGAGAGCGTTAGGAGTATTTTAGGCTTCAAGAACCCCAACGGTCCTTCTTAGGGCCACATCTAACCGTGTGCAGTACTGTGGAGGCTGCTTTTTGCAGTGTTGCACATTTTTTTTTTTTGTATATCGGCCGTGCAGAGCATTGCGCCCTGCAGTAATACTCCAGGGCCAGAAGTGGTGGTTAGGCAGGGACAGAAGACATATATTGTGAGGCAGGGACAGAACACATATATTGTGAGGCAGGGACAGAAGACATATTTATTGAATATAGGCAGTGGGCCTTTGCAAAAACATTTGGGGAAAAAAATCTATTTTGGCTGCCTGTGACTGTTCTCAGTGTTCTGGGTCTGTGCTGGGTGTAGTAGTCCTCCTAATTCATACGCAGCCAGCTAAGTGTTACAGCAGGCTTGTGCAAAATTATTTCCTGGCTCTGTGTTGGCTGTTAAATCACCGCTGTATTCCAGTCCACAGTGCAACACTCTGCAGTTATTTGACATACTCCAGGGCCAGTAGCGGTGACGCAGAGAGAGAAGAGATATATTTATTGAATATAGGCAGTGGGCCTTTGCAAAAACATTTGGGGAAAAAAATCTATTTGGGCTGCCTGTGACTGTCCTCAGTGTACTGGGTCTGTGCTGGGTGTAGTTGTCCTCCTAATTCATACGCAGCCAGCTAAGTGTTACAGCAGGCTTGCGCAAAATGATTTCCTGGCGTTCCGTAAGCGAAGTCAGCCTCCAACTACAGGCCAATAAGCGGCACATTTAATTACAGCGTTCTGTTTCTGCATTACTGGTAATACAGCATGCTGAGGGGTAGGGGTAGGCCTAGAGGACGTGGACGCGGGCGAGGACGCGGAGGCCCAAGTCAGGGTGTGGGCACAGGCCGAGCTCCTGATCCAGGTGTATCGCAGCAGACTGCTGCGGGATTAGGAGAGAGGCACGTTTCTGGCATCCCCACATTCATCTCACAATTAATGGGTCCACGGGGTAGACCTTTATTAGAAAATGAGCAGTGTGAGCAGGTCCTGTCATGGATGGCAGAAAGTGCATCCAGCAATCTATCGTCCACCCAGAGTTCTGCGCTGTCCACTGCTGCAAATCCGAATCCTCTGGCTGCTGGTCCTCCTTCCTCCCAGCCTCCTCACTCCATTACAATGATACATTCTGAGGAGCGGGCAGACTCCCAGGAACTTTTCTCGGGCCCCTGCTCAGATTGGGCAGCAATGGTTCCTCTCCCACCAGAGGAGTTTATCGTGACTGATGCCCAACCTTTGGAAAGTTCCCGAGGTCCGGGGGATGAGGCTGGGGACTTCCGGCAACTGTCTCAAGACCTTTCAGTGGGTGAGGAGGTCGATGAGACACAGTTGTCTATCAGTGAGGTAGTAGTAAGGGCAGTATGTCCGAGGGAGGAGCGCACAGAGGATTCGGAAGAAGAGCAGCAGGACGATGAGGTGACTGACCCCACCCGGTTTGCTACGCCTACTGAGGACAGGTCTTCAGAGGGGGAGGCAAGGGCAGCAGCAGGGCAGGTTGCAAGAGGCAGTGCGGTGTCCAGGGGTAGAGGCAGGGCCAGACCGAAGAATCCACCAACTGTTTCCCAAAGCGCCCCCTCGTGCCATGCCACCCTGCAGAGGCCGAGGTGCTCAAAGGTCTGGCAGTTTTTCACTGAGAGTGCAGACGACCAACGAACAGTGGTGTGCAACTTTTGTCGCGCCAAGATCAGCCGGGGAGCCACCACCACCAGCCTCACCACCACCAGCATGTGCAGACATATGATGGCCAAGCACCCCACAAGGTGGGACGAAGGCCGTTCACCGCCTCCGGTTTGCACCGCTGCCTCTCGCCCTGTGCCCCAACCTGCCACTGAGATCCAACCCCCCTCTCAGGGCACAGGCACTACCGTCTCCTGGCCTGCACCCACACCCTCACCTCCGCTGTCCTCGGCCCCATCCACCAATGTCTGTCAGCGCACCGTCCAGCCGTCGCTAGCGCAAGTGTTGGAACGCAAGCGCAAGTACGCCGCCACGCACCCGCACGCTCAAGCGTTAAACGTGCACATAGCTAAATTTATCAGCCTGGAGATGCTGCCGTATAGGGTTGTGGAAACGGAGTCTTTCAAAAGTATGATGGCAGCGGCGGCCCCGCGCTACTCAGTTCCCAGTCGCCACTACTTTTCCCGATGTGCTGTCCCAGCCCTGCATGACCACGTCTCCCGCAACATTGTACGCGCCCTCACCAACGCGGTTATTGGCAAGGTTCACTTAACAACGGACACATGGACAAGCACAGGCGGGCAGGGCCACTATATCTCCCTGACGGCACATTGGGTGAATTTAGTGGAGGCTGGGACAGAGTCAGAGCCTGGGACCGCTCACGTCCTACCCACCCCCAGAATTGCGGGCCCCAGCTGTGTGGTGGTATCTGCGGCGGTGTATGCTTCCTCCACTAAACCACCCTCCTCCTCCTACGCAACCTCTGTCTCGCAATCTAGATGTGTCAGCAGCAGCAAGTCGCCAGCAGTCGGTGTCGCGCGGCATGGCAGCACAGCAGTGGGCAAGCGTCAGCAGGCCGTGCTGAAACTACTCAGCTTAGGAGATAAGAGGCACACGGCCCACGAACTGCTGCAGGGTCTGACAGAGCAGACCGACCGCTGGCTTGCGCCGCTGAGCTTCCAACCGGGCATGGTCATGTGTGACAACGGCCGTAACCTGGTGGCGGCTCTGCAGCTCGGCAGCCTCACGCACGTGCCATGCCTGGCCCACGTCTTTAATTTGGTGGTTTAGTGCTTTCTGAAAAGCTACCCACGCTTGTCAGACCTGCTCGGAAAGGTGCGCCGGCTCTGCGCACATTTCCGCAAGTCCCACATGGACGCTGCCACCCTGCGCACCCTGCAACATCGGTTTAATCTGCCAGTGCACCGACTGCTGTGCGACATGCCCACACGGTGGAACTCTACGCTCCACATGTTGGCCAGGCTCTATGAGCAGCGTAGAGCTATAGTGGAATACCAACTCCAACATGGGCGGCGCAGTGGGAGTCAGCCTCCTCAATTCTTTACAGAAGAGTGGGCCTGGTTGGCAGACATCTGCCAGGTCCTTCGAAACTTTGAGGAGTCTACCCAGATGGTGAGCGGCGATGCTGCAATCATTAGCGTCACTATTCCTCTGCTATGCCTTTTGAGAAGTTCCCTGCAAAGCATAAAGGCAGACGCTTTGCGCTCGGAAACAGGCCTGGGGGAAGACAGTATGTCGCTGGATAGTCAGAGCACCCTCCTGTCTATATCTCAGCGCGTTGAGGAGGAGGAGGAGGATGATGAGGAGGAGAGGGAAGAGACAGCTTGGCCCACTGCTGAGGGTACACATGCTGCTTGCCTGTCATCCTTTCAGCGTGTATGGCCTGAGGAGGAGGAGGAGGATCCTGAAAGTGATCTTCCTAGTGAGGACAGCCATGTGTTGCGTACAGGTACCCTGGCACACATGGCTGACTTCATGTTAGGATGCCTTTCTCGTGACCCTCGCGTTACACGCATTCTGGCCACTACGGATTACTGGGTGTACACACTGCTCGACCCACGGTATAAGGAGAACCTTTCCACTCTCATACCCGAAGAGGAAAGGGGTTCAAGAGTGATGCTATACCACAGGACCCTGGCGGACAAACTGATGGTAAAATTCCCATCCGACAGCGCTAGTGGCCGAAGGCGCAGTTCCGAGGGCCAGGTAGCAGGGGAGGCGCAGAGATCAGGCAGCATGTACAGCACAGGCAGGGGAACACTCTCTAAGGCCTTTGACTGCTTTCTGGCTCCCCAGCAAGACTGTGTCACCGCTCCCCAGTCAAGGCTGAGTCGGCGGGAGCACTGTAAAAGGATGGTGAGGGAGTACGTAGCCGATCGCACGACTGTCCTCCGTGACGCCTCTGCCCCCTACAACTACTGGGTGTCGAAGCTGGACACGTGGCCTGAACTCGCGCTATATGCCCTGGAGGTGCTTGCTTGTCCTGCGGCTAGCGTCTTGTCAGAGAGGGTGTTTAGTGCGGCTGGGGGAATCATCACAGATAAGCGTACCCGCCTGTCAACCGACAGTGCCGACAGGCTTACACTCATCAAGATGAACAAAGCCTGGATTTCCCCAGACTTCTCTTCTCCACCAGCGGACAGCAGCGATACCTAAACAATACGTAGGCTGCACCCGCAGATGGAAGCATTGTTCTCTATCACCATCAAAAACGTGGACCTTTTAGCTTCATCAATCTGTGTATAATATTCATCCTCCTCCTCCTGCTCCTTCTCCTGAAACCTGACGTAATCACGCCGAACGGGCAATTTTTCTTAGGCCCACAAGGCTCAGTCATGTAATTTTTGTAAACAATTTTTATACGTTTCAATGCTCATTAAAACGTTGAAACTTTCACCTCAACCAATTTTCATTTTAACTGGGCTGCCTCCAGGCCTAGTTACCAATTAAGCCACATTAACCAAAGCGATTAATGGGTTTCACCTGCCCTCTTGGTTGGGCATGGGCAATTTTTCTCAGGTACATTAGTACTGTTGGTACACCAATTTTTGGGGGCCCTCGCCTACAGTGTAATCAAATTAATTTTTAGCCCACCTGCATTACAGCTGACGTTACATCAGCTGTGTTGGGCACTGCAATGGGATATATTTATGTACCGCCGGTGGCTTCCTGGCACCCACCCATGCTGTGGGTCCACACGGAGTTGTAACTGCATGTGTCCACTTCTAAAGAACCCCAGTCTGACTGGGGCATGCAGTGTGGGCCGAAGCCCACCTGCATTAAGCACGACATTACCTCAGCTGTGATGGGCAATGCAATGGGATATATTTATGTACCGCCGGTGGGTTCCAGGGAGCCACCCATGCTGTGGGTGCACACGGAATTCCCATTGCGGAGTTGTACCTGCCTGTGACTATTTATAAAAAACCGCGGTCTGACTGGGGCATGCAGACACCTTGACAGAATGAATAGTGTGTGGCACATAGGTTCCCCATTGCTATGCCCACGTGTGCAGCTCCAGATGGAGGTGGCACAGGATTGGATTTCTCATTGCTTCTGTACAGCATTGTGGGCTATCGCCCCGCCCCTTTTAAAGAGGGTCGCTGCCTAGCCATGCCAACCCTCTGCAGTGTGTGCCTGCAGTTCCTCCTCATGGCAGACGCACTTATAAATAGACATGAGTGTGGCGTGGCATGAGGGCAGCTGAAGGCTGGGCAGGGACAGTTTGGTGTGCGCTGTGGACACTGGGTCGTGCGGGGGGGGGGGGGGGGTTGGTCAGCATGTAACCCAGGAGAAGTGGCAGCGGAGTGTCATGCAGGCAGTGATTGTGCTTTGTTGGAGGTAGTGTGGTGCTTAGCTAAGGTATGCATTGCTAATGAGGGCTTTTCAGAAGTAAAAATTGTTGGGAGGGGGGGCCCACTCTTGCCGCTATTGTGGCTTAATAGTGGGACCTGGGAACTTGAGATGCAGCCCAACATGTAGCCCCTCGCCTGCCCTATCCGTTGCTGTGTCGTTCCCATCACTTTCTTGAATTGCCCAGATTTTCACAAACGAAAACCTTATACAAAAATGCTCGGGTCGCCCCTTGACTTCAATGGGGTTCGTTACTCGAAACGAACCCTCGAGCATTAATTTCGTCCTGAGTAACGAGCACCCGAGCATTTTGATGCTCGCTCATCTCTAGTTATATCCAATGATCACATGTGTCTTCCATAATTACTGGAGTTTTCGTCTTGTATTTCGATCGCAGAGCACCATGTTAAGCCATCTTTAGCTTGGATGCAATATGTGATATGGGCTGGCATGGTGGCTCTAGTACCCTATTGTACCACCTCAAGCTTGGATACAAGATGTGATATGGGCAGGCATGGAGGCTCTAGCACCCTGTTGTAACACCTCTAGCTTTGATACAAAATGCGATATGGGTGGGCATGGAGGCATACAGATTCTGTATGGTATCCTGCAGCACATCGCTCCACATTTGCTGTAACTGAGACTCAAGATCATGCAAACTTGTAGGCTATTAAATTTGGCATCCCATGTGGTCCTGTACATGTTCTATTTGTAATAAATCTGGCTATAAAAGTGTGACAATGTTGTGGGGACATTCCTGTGACACCCTGGCTGTGCGGCCAAGCATTATCCTTCCTCCTGGAAGCCACCATGAGAGGAACACATGTGGCTGCAGGATGTCCTGAACATATCGCTGACCTGTCATTGTCACTCCTATGACTACTCGGGGTGACCGACTGTCATATGTGATGGCCCCCCAGATCATCACACTAGCAGTGGGGCCAGTGTGCCACTCCATAGCAAAGGCACGATTGGGTAGCTCACCCTGAGATCTCCAGACACGAACATGGCCATCGTCAGCGCCCAAACTAAACCTGAATTTGTTGCTGAAGGTAACCCGGTTCCACTCCGTAGTGTCAAGTTTCATTGTTTATGACACAACTGCAAACACAGGCTACGGTGGGTGTTAAAAGCAGTACATGTAATGGGTGCCATGAGACCAAATGCCCTTCAAGAAAGTACCTGAAAATGGTTTCACATACACACGGCTGTGTTGATGTGCCACCTGTTTCTGGATGGCGGAAAACTGCACAGTTGGAGCTGCTCATGCTTTTCGATCAATCAGACAATGCTTTCCACTGGTGGTCTGTTGAGGGTGTCCTGAGCCCGGTCACCTTGTTTGCCCTCACGCATCCACTAATCCCAACACCTCTTAACAGTCTGATCAGAACGGCCCATGTGGCAGGTAATTGTTATATTCAACCATCCAGCTTCTCACATCCCAATACTGCGCCCCTCTCAGACTCTGGGGTGAACTAACTGGGTGAAATCTCTTCTCTGCGTTGTAGAGGCATCTCATGGTCAACAAGCTCTACACAAGAGGAAGAAGAGGTCACTACACACAAGGAGCCTACGAGAGCCTTTTATAGGCCAATGGGGGAACCATCTTTAGGGCCTCTGGTGACAAGACCGTTCATCTGATCACACCACAACTCTGATCATTTACATATCTTTCTGAGATGGAACTACATGCCGAGGTTTGCAGCAAAATAACACCTTCCTCTAGGGGCGGGAGTGCTTTTGACAAAGAGTGTATTTTACTACTAGAACATACTATTTTTAAGTGTTGCCTTTTTAATAGTAGTACGCTAGTTTGATTCCACACTATATGAATTCCATCTTTTTCTAAAGTATTATCCTTCAGGCTTTGCATGTGTGCATTTTCATATTTTGACAACTTTCTATTCATTATCACATTTTCTTTTTAATATAAGTATTTTGCTCTGAGGCATTTCCATTTCACATCAGTAATCTAACTGGACTGAAAAATCGAGAGGAATTGATTATAAAATTGTTACTGAAGAATTTAAACAATAAAATATAAAAGAAACAATGTAAAGGTAAATAAAACTTCTCTCTGTATAAGCCCTAGCTTTTTGCCTGCAGTCACTCTTTTCTACTGGAACTTGTGTGCAGGTGACATGAAGCTATGCCTTGTGATTCTTCCCACTAGTTGGAGTGTTGGGAGCAGACTAGAATCGCCCTACAGCATCCACCCTTTATAGGTCTTGCCCACTTTTAGAGCACCAGGCCTAATTTTTATGCCAGTGTAGCACTATTTTATGAGCAATGTTATACTGGGCATTGCAAGGAGATATTATAGTATATGATGTATTATAGGGGTAGGCAAGTGTATATGGTTTATCTTTTCCTCCAGGAGAAAACTCTGGCTTTGGCTTATATTCCCAGTCATTGTTACAAGGCTTGTTGAAAGGTCTGACATTGACTTGCAGGAATACTGCCTTCCAATAGGTGGTGCTGTAGAGGCATTATTCCATCTTATCATTTGCATAAATTTCCCAGAAGAGAATGGATGGCCTTAAAAGTCTATTCACTGGATCCTCTCCCTAAGGAGAACCTATACCCTTTTGGACAAACATGGTATTTGAAACTGGATTTTCCTAAACACACAAGCTTGTAATAAATCCATAATTTGCAATAATTAACTGTTTTATCTAAATAAGAGCATTCAATTTGATTGAATAAAAAAAAAACTAAAATATTGAGAACAATCATAGGTTGCCCAAACAAAACGCAGCATGCTCTACTTTTCAGATCATTTGTGCACCAAACCTCCCTATATAGGTCAACGGGGGATGCACAAATGAGTGTGCAATATGCAAGGAGATGCATAAGGCTGGTTTCACAACTGCATTGGAAAACTCCAGCCGGAGGTTCTGTCATAGATCTGGCTTAAAATACTGGAAGAAAGCACAGCAGGCAGCTGGGCGTAAACAAAACGGACTCCATTATAGTCAATGGGGTCCGTTCGGCGATGTTAGGTTTCGTCCTGAGACGGAAACGTTCAGCCGCAAGGATTCCTCTTTCCTGCTCCTTGAATAGAGCAGGACAGCAGAATCCCAAATACAGGCGCGAGACCACCTTAATGTGCTGCGCAATTACACTGGAAAAAGAACACATCTGGAACTCATTAGCCAAATTAGTAATTTCAATCGGTGCATCTTTGCTTGCTGTGTGCAAATGAACCAGCCATGCGGGCAGAAAAAGTACATTAGAATACGCCGATACGGGCTCAAAAAAGTAACATTCGTTCCACAAATAAGTTGCGCAGAGATGCACACAAATGTGCATACACTCATGTGAAGGAGCCCTTAAAGACAGACAGAGTTCTCTATACCTAGCTCTATGCCCCATGATATTTCTGGGTCAGCTCTTGGGCACCCACGGTTCTAATCATCGAGCAGTATTCTCCTTCCCCTCGTTGTGACTTATAAGGCACCACGTTGGCATCTTGTATTCTAATTTACCATAAGAGTAAATTGACCTCCATGAATAAATCGTAGACCTATAGTTTTCAAAAGATGCATTTTGCAGCAGTTTCTGTATTACATGTATTTATTGCTGTCATGAGTCAAAAGATACATGAACTGTCTGAGGAGGTGTCCTTGGCCATTTGTTCCGACTGTCTGAATATAATTTGCAGCTATCATCCATCACATGTCAGCTGGTTCCTCCTCTTTTCTACCTATCTGGAGCTTTTAATGTATCATAGCGTGAAAGACAATTACACCTGCCAGGAGTCACAGGGTTAATTTAACTTTTTACTTACTGTTCTTCTCTATCTGTAGGTAAATATTATGATGATGTGACTTTGTAAAGGACCATTGCTTAAACAGGCTGTGAAATTTTGCCTATTGACTTTATGTCCCCAACTAAAATGAGAAGGACAAGCCAAGAAACTTGTCAAAAAACTAAATTACACGGGATTTTCTTCTTAACAAATTTCTGCATAAAAGACAACAAAATAGTTGTTTACTACTTAGAAAAGAGGATTTTTTTTGTAGATTCTCAAAATGTGGCAATATATATATTTGATTTTACATCATACCTCTCATCATTCACAGTTTGCAAGCAACACGATTAAAGGGGCTGTCCCATGACGATACGTAACATTGATCGCGCAAAATGTGACAATTTTCCAAGGGGAATCATTGAAAAAACAAGATTGTTCCTGTGGTTATAATTTAGATTTTGCTACTGCATATTTTCTGTGGCACCCCCTGCTGATTTTTTCACTTCCCTCTCTTAGTGTCCACGTAATGTGTATAGTGGCATTGCGGATACACATGCCCAGAAGATCCAATCCTGCCACCTGCTTATTCCTGCTATTGTGTAGCCAGCCAAGTCTTCGAAGAAGAAGTCAAGCATGTGCAGTGGTGCGCCAATCTTCTGACCTGCGTGCACTTTTCTATCCAGTGTAAAAGACTGATGAATGGAAATGAATTGATATGAGATGAAAAACAAAGAGGTCTTCATCTCACATATTCACCCCTGTGGTGACATCAAGTTTCCTTGTTTACATCCCCATGCAGTTTTTGCATGGAGGACTGAAACCAGGACAAACCCAGTGCTAGATTTGCAAAACGTAGTGTGAAACAAGACTTATTGACTGTAAGTCTCCAAACTTTCACCCTATAGTTTGGGTTTTAGTGAGGTTCCATCTGACTTGACAATGTCAAACAATCTCATTGGCATCAGTTTTTATCCTTGCATTGAAGCAAAACAGATTGTAAGCTTTATAAGTAGTGTAGAAAAAAGCAACAAACCAGGAACATAGCTAATAGGGGGTGTAGAGCTAGTAGTCACTACCAGGCCCTAGAGCCTTAGGGATATTATAAATGGCACACCGATGGTTGGTTGGACATGTTACAGTTTTTGCATTGGGGATCTCTACATTTTAGCCTAATCTTTTAAGATTCAAGCAACGCCCCCGGCTGCTGGTGTTGCATTGATGCAGAGGAAAGTTGTGGGGAGGCTCCCATTCTGATCTTTCGCATCCAGGCGCAGAAGTCTTTAGCTACACCTCAGTACCCAAACTTTAAGAGGTGGAGATTGGGGAGCTTTTGCATTCTTTCTTCCAGTTCACAGTATACTGGGGGCTAGATCTTATAGATGTGTTTCTACTAGTTAATATTTGGTATTATTAATATGCTTTATCACATATTGAGTGATTTTTATGTTTGAATGACCCTTCTGTATTATGGGATTACCTTTAGTACTTACAGTGGGTGTTAAGAAAGCTATACAGGCTATGAAAAGGAGCTATTGTTTGAAACGCGTAAGCATAGAACAGCTTTTCTACCAACAATGATATGTGATTATTGTACAAGAAGCATCAATTAAGGCATCTCTCTGGTCCTTGAAAAACAAAGATGGCCACACTAACTCTTTATCTGTTGTACACTGTGCATTAATATGCATCATTAGTTTAAATAATTACGGGCTGCTTTGGTTGGCCAATAGAGTGGAGCGAGCATACTCGCAAGGGGGGGGAGAGAGGGAGAGAGAGATCTCCCCTCCGTTCCTCCCTGCTCTCCCCCGCCACTCCTCGCCCGCCGCTGGCAGCCGAATCTTTGCTCCCTAGCGGGCAGGTACTCGCTAAGGGCAATGCTCGATCGAGCAATTGCCCTTAGCGAGTATGCTCGCTCATCTCTATTGGCCAACATGAGCAGTGCTGGCCAGTCAGAGGAGCATTTAGACTACTGCTGCATACTAATGCACATTGTGAATCAGGTAGTCAGAGAAGCGGTGTGGGCATCTTTGTTTGCCCAGGACCGGAGTGTGGCTTAAAATAACTACTTCCATAAATCTGCATTTACTACTACAAGTGATTTCTAGTGTCTAGAACATGTTTTCTAAACTGGATACCATGGCTAGAAGCTCTGTGCATGCTTTAAACTGTGCATGGGCACTATTTAACAGCATGCACAGTCCACTAGTATTGGATGGGGGGAGAAGTCTGCTTCTTGCTTGCTCTTCCACCACCCTGAAGGAGCAGCAACCTGAATCCTCTCTTCCTCTAGTTTGTGCAAATGGCTGCAGCTGTATTTTGGAGTCTGAATACATTTTTAGGTTCTGAATTAAATTTTGAGGACAGGAGCCTGATGTAGGGGTCATGCACACTACTTGTACATTAGGTTGTTTGGATGTGTAGCTAATATAAAGAGGTGGAGGACATGCCTGTCAAAAGTTTGGACCATCCTTGATTTTAGGCTCAGTGTTAACTTGTTGTCCATACTAATGGTGTATCACCTATCTATATTGCCCGATTGCTTCCCATAGAAATGATGTCAGCAAAGTGAACTCAACCAACACTAACTGGCGATGGGCTGACTGTATTGAAAGCAGACTAGATTACTGAAGTGGGGTCTTTAGCTGGGTTCTGACCGCAAACTTTTGAAGTTTAAAGAGGCTGTCCAAGTTGTAAGAACTCCGAACAATCCCTTCCTCATGTATTAAAATAACAAATGGTCCCCCGCTCTAGTCTCTTTTGACACCTGCCAAAAATAGCGCTCAGTGATCGATCGCTGAGCTCTTACATTGGCTGTAGCCCCTGTGATGTCCCATAAACTGAGCGGGACTGCAACTGTCAACAGAGACTAGAGCGGAGGACCAAGTACCGGTGCAGGACACAACAAGAGTTGGGAGAGGTGAGTATATCACTATTTGTTATGTTACTCTATAGGGAAGGACATATTCAGAGTTCTTACACTTGAACAACCCCTTTAAGAAACTCTGCTATTGGTTAGACTTTGTGCATGATCTGCAGTACAAATGGATTTTACAGATGACTTGTGTTTTATTTTACTTGCAATTGTAGCTTTGAGAAATCATTGCCATTTATAATATGGTTCTATCCACCTACGTGTTACATCTTTATGTGACACAATATATGACTTTCTGCCATGGTCAACAAGGCTATAGACCAGACAAAAATATTCATTAGTGCATTGTTTCTACTGAATGAGCTGCACTGGACAAGACTAGTACAGAGATTATTTCCAGCTGTGGTTGATGGTATTTGATATTGATTGCAGAAATGCTTGAAGATATGAAGCTATTGATTTCTGTACAAGGCAAATTATTCTACTGGAATTTCCTTGCTTGCGTTTCAAACTAGCAAAGAGCAATTTCATGGGGAATGCTCCGACAGAGACACAAAGTGAGTGTAGCCTGCATTATATCTGCAGTGTCAAAGTAAATACATTATGTATATTCACTGGGCAAAGAACCACAGGTTCTGCAAGAGTAGCCAAAATGGTATTCAGAATATCAAAGTGGACTCAAAAGATTTTGCCAGTCATATACTAATGAGAGCTAGATAAATATGTGTATTCATTCAAAACACTGAGTTTGGTCCCCTGCTGAGTTCAAAGTCATACTCTAAGATATGCTGTTTTTCTAAGCTTTTGTGCAGCTAAATTCAATCATTTATCATGTATTCCACCAGGCAGAAAACTCCAATTTCACTCTTAAGGATTGATGTACTGTCATCTGTTCTGCAGACTCTTTCAGCCCAGTGTAAGCTCTATATTGTGCGTCAATTCAGTTTACAGAACACAAAAAGAGTTGTATAAACCTCGGATCTTAAACTTTTTATGTTTTAACCTTAAATCTGATTTAAACTATCACATTGCTACACCTCCACTGATGGAAGCGGTGTACATACTATGACCAGACCTCCCTCAATTCTACTAAACCAGACATAGATAACTATAGGATCCTATGGTGAGAGAGCCCCCAACATTATGACTGTAAGACGCACACCATATTCTAATGATGGATCTTGGTGGGCAACAGCAGGGAGTCTGAAATTTTAAGTAAACATTATTATTACCCATCAAGCTATTTAAAAGAGCATTCCTGTAATGATTTTTTTATGTAATTGATCTTTCGGTAATTGACTTAAAAAGGATCGCGTTAAAGGGGTATTCTTATCATGGGAATCCTATTTCAATGTGTTCGAAATTGCAAAACAGCGAACGCGCCCATAGTATGTTTATTTCCCAAATGCTCCATTCTCCAAATATTGCAGATATCGATTCCTCTGGTTGTTTACTGCTTGTGTCCAGGGAAGCAGACCAGCTCTTTTATAGAAATAAATAGTAGAGGGGCAAAAGAGGCCGGTGCTCGTGCACTTCTTACATCTAAATCTAATGGCTGGGATTTCTGGAGCGCATGTGCACTAGCTTTCAGCCTGGCCATCACCTACCGCTGAGCCCGGCTGGTTGCTATGGCAACAGGACACCAGATACCGGCGTCCTGTATTGCCATAGCCTGTGATCGCTATAGTAAGCGATAAGGCACGGCAGGAGAGAAGTCCTGCCATGCCTTATCATAACGATCTGCTGTCCTGCTGTGTAAGTCCCTCAGAGGGACACAGATGGTGTAAAAATAAGAGCAAAATAAAGTCAAAAATAAATGTTAAAAAATCCTTTTTTAATGCTTTTTCTCATATTAGCATAAAAAAAATTAAAAATCCCACATATTTGGTATCGACGCATCCGTAACGACGTGTACAATAAATTGAACATGCATTTTATCCTGCACGGCAAAAAGCGCTTTTAAAAAATGCTAAAAAACTGAGGCAAAATGCAAATTTTTAGCATTTTGCCTCCCAAAAAACGCAATAAAAGTGATAAAAAAAAGTGTCTACCCAAAAAAGTAGCAATAAAAACTACAGCTCGTCTTGCAAAAAATAAGCCTTCAAAGAGCTCCGTCCATGGAAAAATAAAAAAGTTATAGCACTTTGAATGCAGTGAGTTTAGAAATTTTTTTTTTCCAAAAAAAGGGTTTTTATTGTGGAAAAGTGGAAAAATCTAAAAAGAATTTTGGTATCGTGGTAACCGTATCGTCCTGCAGAAAAAAATATAGTGTGTCGTTTATGCTGCATAATTAAAGTTTTTAAAAAAATTCTAAAAATCTATGGCAGAATTGATGCGTTTTCTCTCCCTGCGATCATAAAAAAAAAAAAAAAAGTTTTACAATGTAGTCTATGTAAGCAAAAATGGTACCAATGAAAGCTACAGTTCGCCACGCAAAAAACAAGCCATTATACGTCTGCGTTGACGGAAAAATCAAAAAGTTATGGCTTTTGAAAAATTGAGATGAAAAACTACCAAAAATTGTTTGGTCCTCAACGCGAAAGTAGGCCAGGTCCTTAAAGGGGTTGTCCCGCGAAAGCAAGTCGGGTTATACACTTCTGTATGGCCATATTAATGCACTTTGTAATGTACATTGTGCATTAATTATGAGCCATACAGAAGTTATTCACTTACCTGCTCCGTTGCTAGCGTCCTCGTCTCCATGGCGCCGTCTAATTTTCAGCGTCTAATCGCTGGATTAGACGCGCTTGCGCAGTCCGGTCGTCTTCTTTTCTGAATGGGGCCGCTCGTGCCGGAGAGCGGCTCCTGGTAGCTCCGCCCCGTCACGTGCCGATTCCAGCCAATCAGGAGGCTGGAATCGGCAATGGACCGCACAGAAGCCCTGCGGTCCACCGAGGGAGAAGATCCCGGCGGCCATCTTCAACCGGTAAGTAAGAAGTCACCGGAGCGCGGGGATTCAGGTAAGCGCTGTGCGTTTTTTTTTTAAGTCCCTGCATCGGGTTTGTCTCGCGCCGAACGGGGGGGCTGTTGAAAAAAAAAAAACCCGTTTCGGCGCGGGACAAGCCCTTTAAGGGGTTAAAGAGACTGGACAGCAATCCAGTTTTTACACTAGTCACTGAAGCACACACACAAAAAGCTGACATTTCCTTATTGCTGAAACACACTATGTTTGTGTGGGCATAAACATGGCGCCCCTCATAGATGTCACGGATATGTCTCTCCAAGATGTTACTCTTGTCCACAAGAGCAAAATATAGACATGTCTTAACACACTAAAAAAGTTTGGTACCGTGTCAGCCAGTAGAGCAAAATGAGACATGGTACCAAACTTTTCTCTGTTTACCTAATGGACTGAGAACAATCACATTTTAAACACCAACGGACAGGAAACACAAAAAGGGGTAAGAAAATGTCAACAAAATGCAGGAGTTGCAACGCTATCCCTAACCAACTTTGGCGTGTTGGACCCTGCCTTAAAGCGTGGTGATTGCCCCGATATGGGCACTCCATGTATCAAGCCTAAGAGACCAAGTCTGTCCCTAGATGGAGGGTAGGGAAGACTATAGAGCAGATGTAGAAGTAATCTATATAACAGAGTTAGGCAAAGGTGAATATGCCCCGCAGTAAACGTTCCATCAGTGGTATTTAGCTGCAGATAACAATTGCCTCACCCAACACGTTAGGCAAGAAAATAACCAGCATCTATATAGAGGCGGGCCCAGAATAAATACATTTTCATTATGGTTGATTGGTTGGCTAGGGAAAACACCTCCCTGTCAGCCAATCAGTCCATACACCACAGGAGATATTGTGGTGGGGTTGAGGGCACATTACACACTGAATACCACTGATGTATTTTCAATAGACTACACCTCAAGGGCTTTATGTAGTAACAGAAAGTAGGCACTTATCAGTGCCCAGTGCCAAACTTGCAGTCACTTGGACCAGGCTAATTTTGTGACAACACCCCTGCTCTAATGTCTTTTTGTGGCCAGTGCGCCGCAACACACATAGTACTTATCTGCTTTGCCTTGTAGATTGTGGGGATTTGACCATAACTTCTTTTTCTGTTTTTTTAGCTTTATGAGGAATCTTTTTGTATTAAAGCCTCCATGCCCGCTTGTATCACATCTTGTATCCAAGCTAGAGGCGGCCACACAAGGTACTTTCATGCCCACTCGTATCACATCCTGTATCCATGCTAGAGGTGGTACAAAAGGGTACTGGAGCCTCCATGGCCACCCGTATCACATCTTGCATCCAAACTTAAGGTGGCCCAACAGGGTACTAGAACCACCATGCCTGCCCGTATGACATCTTGCATCCGAGCTAGAGGTGGCAACACAGGGTACTAGAGCCTCCATGCCCACCCATATCACATCTTGTATCCAAGCTAGAGGTGGCCCAACAAGGTACTAGATCCTCCATGACCACCCGTACCACATCTTGTATCCAAGCTAGTGCCAGCCCACCAGAGTACTAGAGCTTATATGCCTGTCTTTATCACATCTTGTATGCAAGCTAGAGGCAGCTCAACAGAGTACTAGAGGCTACATGCCTGTCTGTATCATATCTTGTATCCAAGCTTGAGGTGATACAACAGGGTACTAGAGCCTCCATGCCCGCCTGTATCACATCTTGTATCCAAGATAGAGGCAGTACAACAGGGTACTAGAGCCTCCATGACTGCCGATATCACATATTGTATCCAAGCTAGAGGCAGCCTTACAGGGTACTAGAGCCTCCATGCCCATCTGTATCACATCTTTAATCCAACCTAGAGGAGGCCCAACATGATACAAGAGCCTCCATGCCTGCAAGTATCATATCTGGTATCTAAGCTATAGGCAGCACAACAGGGTACTAGAACCTCCATACACGCCTGTATCACACCTTGAATCCAAGCTAGAGGCGGCCACACAGGGAACTAGAGCCCCTATGCCCACCCGCATTACATATTGTATCCAAGCTAGAGGTGGCACAACAGTTACTAAAGCCTCCATGCCCACCTATATCGCATCTTGCATCCAAGCTAGAGGTGGCACAACAGGGTACTAGAGATTCCATGCCCACCCATATCACATCTTGTATCCAAGCTAGACGCGGGCCAATAGGGTACTAGAGCCTTCATGCGCACCTGTATCACATCTTATATCTAAGCTAGAGGCGGCACAACAGGGTACTGAAACCTCTATGCGCACCCGTACCACATCTTGTATCCAAGCTAGAGGTGACCCAACATGGTACTGGAACCTCCATGCCCACCTGTATCACATCTTGTATCTGAACTATAGGCAGCACAACAGGGTACTAGAACTTGCATGCCCCTCCGTATCACATCTTGTATCCATGCTAGAGGTGGTACAACAGGGAACTAGTGCCTTCATGCCCATCAGTATCACCTTTTGTATCTAAGCTAGAGGCGGTACAACAGGGTACTAGAGCCTCCATGTCCGCCCATATCACATCTTGTATCCAAGCTAGAGGCGGTACAACAGAGTACTAGAGCCTCCCTACAACGGGTCAGTTTCCCACAATAAACTATCCTTTTGCTCTGATATTGTAGTCACTTACTTATATAAGTGTTACAATCACAGAGAAAGTTTTATTTCATCGGGCAACTTCTAGGGCAGGGATTTTTTTGACAGTGAATATATGTATATTATTATCTGAACTCAACTAAGAAAATAGAAAAAGAATGCTCCTGGGGTGCAAATAGGAAAAAGAAGTTAAACAGAAATGACTGAATTTATGTAACAACTGACACTATTTTTGGACTGTTCACGGATATTATAATGTACAAAAAGTAATTTAAAAAGATTACCCATTCTATATAAAGTCAAGCTTATGCTATGTGTGCAATGAATAAAGATGAAGCCCTTTTAAACCTGTGAGTATCGTGCTATTGGAACCCTGTATGTGGCTCTTCTCTGAAGCATCTACATGTGTTTATATAGGTCATGGATCCAGACCCTTGTTTCTGAGCCTGCATTTCTTCACCAGCCTCCTTCTGCATAAGCGAGGTACGTTCATGTGCTGCTGTCCTTAATTTGTACTAGTTTCTTCTATATAAAAATGGTGCTGCCCTTTAAAGGAAACCTATGTCACACTTATATTGGATTATTGATTAATGTGGCTTTATGGAGCCCTTATACTTTAGTTTGTGGGGCCTCTACTACAAAAAAGTAATGCAGGAGTGTGATGATATACTCACAAATTACATTATAATTAGAGATGAGCGAGCGTTCTCGCTAAGGCAAACTACTCGAGCGAGTAGTGCCTTATGAGAGTACCTGCCCGCTCGTCTCTAAAGATTCGGGTGCCGGTGGGGAGCAGCAGGGGAGAGCGGGGAGGAACGGGGGGAGATCTCTCTCTCACTCTCTCCCCCCCGCTCCTCTGCTCCTCCCTGCTCACTCCCGCAACTCACTGCTCTCCTCCGTCGGCACCCGAATCTTTAGAGACAAGCGGGCAGGTACTCACACAAGGTACTACTCACTCGAGTAACTTGGCTTAGCGAGTGCGCTCGCTCATCTCTAATTGTAATAACCAGAGAAAGCTCATTTGCAATCCCTATTAATCCAATACTAATAAATATAATATATGTAGACACAGAGGCTGGTGACAGTTAGAAGTTATTGAAGATACACTAATGAGTAATATCATAAATCATACCATTTTTGTCTACCAATAAGTCTTTTTTTAAAATGATCCTATTTTACTTAGCAGACAATGAAGACTTACAATAGCTCCAGGATGCCTGGTGGCTGTACCCCCCACCACATAAATGTCCTGCATTCTCATTGTGAGTATTTCACGTCTTTATATAATCTGTCAATTTCATCATAAATGTCCCCCAATACGTTTTATGGATAAGCCAGGTACACCGAATGCGACCGTCACAAGCCTATCGCTTCTAACAGTCGTATGCTGCAATGCAGTGAAGACTACACAATGTACTGGTAGATCAGATGAAGAAATGTCTTAGTAAGAAATGAGCTCCACTTTCCCCAAAGTCAACTTTTTAAATGAGGTGATTCAGAATAATATAGATACAAAATAACTGCAGTCTTCATTTACAAAACAATCAACTGTGCCATCTCTTAGGCATAACAAACCTCCATTGTGCAAGTGTACTCATTTCTGATGAGGTTCTGGTTCATCTATTATTCAGCCGCTACATATGGATGTTCTCCGGTGACAGTACAGTAACATATCACATTAGCACAGCAAACTGTTAGACATGGAGAATTTTAACTCTAAGCTGGCTACAGAATTAAAAAGAGAGACCATGCATAAAGCAAAGCCTAAAATTGCCTGAGGCCTCCGCCGGAGGAAAGCACACATCATCACACATTGTCATATCTGCAGTTTTTGCTATAGTTTTGCACTAATATACTTCAGATGATAACATTTTAGGCATACCATTTTTCGAATGAGATGCCTCCTTCTACAAGAATTAGGCTACATATAAGGGTGAGCAATTACAGGATGGATATTTTCATGAAATGCTATCTTTCCCTTTTTTCATAGAAATTATACTGTTGCGTGTCTACAGCTCCCTTACAGAACTATGTGTCTCCATGGAAACATACTACAAACAAACCTTATCTAGACTAGTCCTGAAGTTATGTGTCAGAATGCTTTCATGTATGTGCTGGGGATTCATTTCCTGCGCCGGGAACGGAGCAGGTAAAGGGAATCCCCGCAGCCGAATGGTTCCATCTCTGGACAGAACCGAACTGCGCCGTGCGGACTCCATTGACTAAAATGGGGTCCGTCCACTTTCCACCCAGCTGCCGGATTTTGGATGGAAGGAAGAGTGCTGTATGCAGCGCTATTTCTTCCGGTATGTTTAGCTATATGTGCGATGGAACATCCATTTGAAGATTCCGACCCAGGTATGAAACTACCCTTACTCCACTTCCCTTTCCCTTTTCTTTCTAATCTACACACTAGCTGAAGAACGGACAGAGAGAAGGCAGTATCATAACTCAAAGGCTTTTTTACATGGGCTGATAAATCATTCAGACTCCTACATTCATCAGGAATCTGAACCATTATCGCTTAGTGTAAATGCATGCTCATTGAATGATGAATGAGAATTTGTTCACTTTTCGTTCGTCGTTTAGTCTCTGCATGCACACAAAATTGAATAAGGGATCGGCCTGTGTCAACAGGGAGTTGCGCATCTGTGAATGATGTCCTGCTTACTGTGAATTGAGATGGGTGGCTGGTACAATCCCAGACACTCATCCTCTATTCACTAGCGATGATCGTTCCTGTGTAAAAGCACACTATCGCTGGAACAACCAGTTGGGCATCTGTTGTTCTGACAGGTTGTTCTGAGTCGAAGCGCCCTAAGTTTCTAATCAAGGAGTTATAGAGTAATAGAGTCTCCAGCCTGGATTTTGCTCTCCAGCCTACCATTTGGGCTGGACACTCTATTATGTCCTCCTTTTGTTATTTTCATCTAATGGTCTATGGGGTAAGGACCTAGCAATAGTTCTACAAACTATAAGCATCATCTATATCCTATACAGCTATGCAAATCTCAGCTCAGATAGCCAAAAACAGGACAGATCAGCATAGGGATGCTTCTCTAGAGGATTTGGGTATTTTTCTATGAACTTGCTGTGACCTTCTTGTAGTTTGTTCATATTCGCCACAAACTATTAGATCGCATAACTCTGTGTTTATGTGCAGCATTGTTTTCTGCTTGTCACGATACTGACCAATCCACCCGACAGCGGAGCAACCGCCCCAAAAATGGCAACCCCAAATCCCAGCAGAATGTGTCAGAGGAGTAGCTACCAACCAATGTCTGGGGCTGGAGGAACAAAGTGAACTGGTAGATGATAGAGGACAATGAAAAGCAGAAACTAGCAGCAAGAATCAGGCAGGTCCTAAGACTATAACTGACACCTTTCCATCGGAGGTGTTGGTTTAAATAGGCAGCAGGGGAATTGGATTGGATTCCAGGTGGGAAGGAAACAAGCCCATCATCCAGCAGACAAAATAGTGCTTTAACTCTGCAATACTATTCCCGGACAGACGTTAAAAAAAAATCCAGTGGGAATTTTCCCCAACTCTTCTTTTTGACACTGAAAACAATAAAAAATCTACGAAGATTATAATTTTATTTTTAAAAGTAGTTGTACAACAATTAGGAAGTATCTCATCATACATCGAAGAGCACAACACTGGTTTGTTGTAATAAAAGACAAGAAATTAATAGCCCTCTGATGGCACCAGGTCGAATGTTTGACCAGGTGAATTTTCACCGAGGGTGGTATTCCAGGACTAAACTACTTGAATTTGACAGCTAGATGGCACCAGCAATACGGTGAAGCTACCTCACTATTTGCCACAATTCACAACATTTATTGGGACACCCTATACATGCCATATATGCGATCTATCTATCTATCTATCTATCTATCTATCTATCTATCTATCTATCTATCTATCTATCTATCTATCTATCTATCTATCTATCTAATATCTATCTATCTAATACCTATCTATCCATTTCATATCTCTCTCTCTATCCATTTCATATCTCTATCTATCTATCTATCTATCTATCTATCTATCTATCTATCTATCTATCTATCTATCTATCTATCTATCTATCTATCTATCTATCTATCTATCTATCTATATTACATAAAGTTTTACAGCCAGACTTTGGTGAAACTAATTGTTAAAATGATCTTGTTTGTTCATACACCAATATACAACAGCTTGCTAATTATATATTCATTTGCATTAAATGTGTTTCTTGTATCATAAAAAGTTATGGTTATTATGATTACATACAGCTTCATTATATGTAGTTTATATGTACCAAGCTCCAATAAAGTGTACGAAAGATTCTAGAGAAATACAAATATGGTTTCCTACTAGTCTTGCTCTGTATGTGGTAAGCAACCAGTGTCTTTAAGATTCTTGGAAATATTGGAAATACACAGCTAACGGTAGCAACATGCAATAACAGTCATGAAATGCAAGCAATATGCATAATAAAAAACCTAAAAAACTCAGTGGTGGAATATTAGTGATGATAAACACTGACAACCCAGTAAAAGTTGAAAGTAATGGCCTCATTCCATATGCATAGAATAATATACGGTGGAGGTAAGGTGATATTTTATGTAAACGAGCATTCTCATCCTCATTAGAAATGCAGCTACTTTATAATGAGCACTAGTGAGCTGTCATCATTTAGCTCAAGCTTTATCAACAATGATCTTCTCCTATCGTTTCCTATAAGACTATCCATTGTAAAAGAAAGTGTTTTATCTTGCGAAAGTAAATTTAATAAAACTAATGAACAGATATTTCACATTCTTGATTTGCAGAGGAGTTTTTGACCATCTAACTGCAGCAATTCAGGTGTTACTATAACTGCGTTTCGTGGCATCTACTGCACAAACTTGTTTTTTTCCCAATTTGTGCCAAAATCTAGAGTTATCTTAAAGCTTTTCTGCCCTGCCTGATACAGAGCTCCAAATCCCCTTAGACATAAGCGTTAAACAAGAACATTTTGGCTGCTTGCTGCTAACCCTAGGTGGAGCTTTAAAAACTTCCTGAATATTCTTTATATATTGAACTTAAAGGGATTTTCCTGGCACCGGCTGTCAGTGCCGGGATACATCTGGGTTGGAATGGAAGTCGCTGCTCCGACCTCTGTATAGTGGCCAATGCTTGTAATTGCAGGCATAGCTCTCACTGACTTCAACAAGAGCTGTGCTTGCAATTACAAGTGCTGGCCAATACACAGGGATCAGAACAGCGACTTCCGCTTCCAACCTGGTGTATCCCGTCACTGACAGCTGGGGTTGCCTAGAAAACGCCTTTAACCCTTTGCAATCCAATTTTGGATTCAGTGTTTCCTAGGGGGTTTTCTCTTTCTGCCATTATACAATGGCGCCATCTGCTGGCTAGAGCCAGTACTGCGGTATATGACATGCTGGAGAGGCCCCTGACAACAGAGCGGCCAGTAATATACAGTAAGAGTACCCTGCCGGACGTCTTCCGACATCGGAGCTGTACAGCCTTCAATCAGAATGTCTTTAGACGTCAGACAGTGGATTGGTAAAAGGTTAACCTCTCAATAATCAGTCTATTTTGCTCCTAAATTACTGAGCTATTTTTTATTTCCTCACAGTTATGTTCTAAGGACCATAACTTTTTTATTTTCTCCATTAATCTATAGATTTAGAGAATTTAACTTTACTTTAACACATTAAGATAATTTGCTATGTCGCAGTATATTTCCCTTTCAGTTGCTTTACAATGGCTTTTGTAGTGTTAAGATAACAATAACTTTTCAATGGCGTAAGATAACTTGCATCACAGAAGGGGAAATCAAGAATTAAAAACAATCACAGAAAATGGCCGTTACTTACTGACTGAGGAGTGCATATAGATGCATCCTCCTCTCACCATGGAGGTAGCTGACTACCAAATGGAGGAGCCAATAACACCTGTGAGGGCACCGATAAAACTACCACTCACACTGCCTCCTGATAATGAGGGGGGTGGATGCTTGGTGTACACTCCCACACATAGTGGATACAGGGTGCCAGACCATTCTGATATATGTAGTTCACCATTCAGACCAGTAACCTATTAATGACGCCATGATAATTCGGCGGGTTGCCCTGCATTTCCATCGGTGAACCAAATTGGTACTGACACCCTGGGCTCCCCCTGGAGTCTTAAAGCCACACTGCATGTGAATGATAGATAATAAATGCAAGGCATTGGTTGGATGTTGGCCAAGATACATGAGCCCACTAACCACTTCACGGTTCCTCGCGTTGTAGTGGGTCCCTACACTAATATAAATGCATCACAGAAGGGGTAATCAAGAATTAAAACAATCACAGAAAATGGCCGTTACTTACTGACTGAGGAGTGCATATAGATGCATCCTCCTCTCACCATGCAGGTAGCTGACTACCAAATGGAGGAGCCAATAACACCTGTGAGGGCACCGATAAAACACCCACTCACACTGCCTCCTGATAATGAGGGGGGTGGATGCTTGGTGTAAACTCCCACACATAGTGTGGTAGTCAGCTACCTGCATGGTGAGAGGAAGATGCATCTATATGCACTCCTCAGTCAGTAAGTAACGGCGTAAGATAACTTGTAGCAAAGTTTAATGCGATTGTGCTAACTTTCTGCATCATCTGTAGATGCATGAGGACTGAGTTGTATTTCTTTGGGCTTCATTCATAGGAGCGTATGCGTTTTTACGGTCGCCAGCACGTGTCATAAAATTGCGTGAATGAAGAAAAGACGCAATCAAGTCCCGAGCTTAATTAGAGGTTTCTTGCCCACTTGCCCTCTTCTTCTCCACTCTACTGTGAATTCACCTTGCTGTCTCTCTGTGTAAACAGACAGAACAGTGCAGAGGCGAGTGGAATAGCAGTAGAGGAAAGGTCCTTTTTTATGGAGCTACTTGGCCTAGTCCACTAGGCCCAGTGCTTGACTAGTGTAATTACCAGCATGAAAATGTGACAGCAAGTCAAGTACTGATCCCAGTAACTAGGCCTAGTGAACTGGGCCCAGTTTTTTGACCAGTGTAAACCAGGCTTTAGATTAGAAGCCCAGCTGTCATTAGACAGCTGAGCACCCACACTTGTTGTGGCAAGGGACGCCCATGCGAATTCTTATATGTAAAAAGGCCACATCCTAGAATAAGGATACTTAGTGAACACTGCAAAAGGCATATTGGTGGTGATTAAGGTGGCGGTTGCTGTTCTTTAACTTTGTCTATGCAGGGATCTGGGTCTCTTTAACAGAAAAATGGAGCTGACCGCTAACGACATATATTATAAAGTTAATTAGCAATAAATATTTGACCAAGAAAGGACGTGAGATTTACTTTTGGTTGGGATTTCATGCATCAATTTTGATTTGACAATTGGT
Organism: Eleutherodactylus coqui; assembly: GCF_035609145.1. Lineage (NCBI taxonomy): Eukaryota > Metazoa > Chordata > Amphibia > Anura > Eleutherodactylidae > Eleutherodactylus > Eleutherodactylus coqui. The sequence goes on from NC_089840.1 coordinate 191,103,365, forward strand.
AAATATGTTTTTAGCTACATGACCAACCTGGCCTTTATTTTACATGGAATACAACATTGTTCCACATTCGTGAAATGTTCTTTAATGACGATCGTTGTTACTAATGAAGAAGATTAATTGTAAGCGGTGCTCCCAGGGAGTAACCCATGATGGGAACAATCCCCTGTAAACTTTTACCACTACAGTAACACAGCATTGCTTTCATATCAGGGTCATGAATGCGGTGAGGTTGGGTTCATCATGTGTAAACCTAGTCTAAGGGTCCTCTCACACACAAACACTGCAAAGCACTGTAATTTCACTCTCGCTTTTGGCAACAGCGTGTTTTAGTGCATCTTATCATGGTGATGGGTGATGAGATGCGCTAAACAGCCAAAGATAGAGCAGCCAGTGCTCGAAAATCGCGGCCGTGGAAAGTGATGTCCAGCACCACAATCCAGCGCATATCAGCGAAGCCCCATTGATTTCAATAGGAGCATTATAATGAGATTAACGTGGAGTTCAAAGGCAACATAAGGTCCTGAAAGGACCATACTGCCGCGGGACATCGCGGAGAACGTGGGTGAGTGTTTTCACCTCTCCTCATGGATCCGATCCTTTTTTTACCTTTTCCGTGACCGCCGTTATCCATTGGATAGCAGCGATCATGGGCCCGGGGACCGGTCACCACGGTCCCTGGTGACATCTCCTGCTTCCCGGTTACCTTCAGTAGCTGGGAAGAAGGAGATTTCAAATGTCACGTGACAACCTGGTCTTCTGCGCAAGCATCGTCATTTTACCTTTGGCGCACATGCGCAGAAGTCAGCCGAAGTTAATTCTCAGGCCAGATCATCACGGGACAATGCGGAGGACGGAGGTGAGTAGTTTCAGCCCTCCTCATGAATGCACTCTGTGAGGGGAACTGAAACTCCTACTTTTTTTCACTTTTTATTTACTTTATTGCGCCGATCGCATTGTCAGGGGATGGAGCTTCCCGTGGCCCCCCATGACAGATCCAGGTTGTCGTCTACCTCCAGGAATCGACAGCATGGCACTGTCACGTCCTCAGCCCACTGGACTTTAATCCTCAGGGGATGCATGTTTTTACGTCCCTGAGGATTAAAGCCCACAAAGCAAGGAGGTAAAAAGGCAATAGGGAAGCCACTAAGGGGTTAAATACCAATCGTTCAGTCACTCGCTCGGGTGAACAATTTATCGCTACGTGTAAAGTACCCTTCTTGAGCATCTGTTTTCTATGCTAATAGAAGTCAGAGCTCGGTCTAGGACGCCTGCAGTACTTGTTCTGTGCCTCCAGTAATTACACAGTGCTGTGCTTGTCTGCACTCTTACCATACTCTGTTAATATAGTCTTCGTGATTATAGCTCCATCGCATTGTATGTAATGATGCCAAATGAATATACAGCATGTTCCAGCAGGGCTAACTGTGCTCTGTACTTTGTAGCAAGGCCTAATATACATTTGTTAATTTAGCTTATTGGGAAATAAGCTTTATTGTAATAAGAAAACAGAAGTGCAGAACCTTTACTTCTTGGAAACTTCATACTGTATCTAGCAGAGTGCTTTGTGAGTGATGCATAATATATTGGCTCAATCAGAGCAAAATAAGCTGGGATGGAGGTGGTTTAAATTGTGTTAGTTTTAATGTCATCTGGTCAATTATATCATTTATACTTACAGTGGTCTCTTTTCTCATAAAATATTGAATGCATTTAGGTGTCTAGTAGTGAACCTACTTGATATCAATGAGAGATCAGATTGAACTACTGTACACCATTGTATGCCTCAGTGATGACAAGTAAGGTACAAACATACATATGTAGTATTCTTCATTATGTGTGCCAGGTGGGCTGCACTATTATCATGATGACTGATAAGCTATTGGGCTCCACTAAACGTTTTATCTAGGGTCCTATTTAGTCTAATGTGGACCTGCACAGACCACCATATAAAGTTCTTACTGAGTCAAACTGAAGAGATAATAAGCAACCTAATTCCAATTCTATCCATTTAGTCGTGTACAGCTCTTGGATACTCTTCTCACTTCAGCTCTGTTCAGAATCTACGGCACAGATCTGACATGAGATCCTGGCCAAAATGGTGCAGTACGCTGGGCTATTCCATACAGGAAGGCTCTAGTGCCCTGTTGTACTGCCTCTAGCTTGTATACAAGATGTGATAGGAGTGGCATGGAGTCTCTAGTACCCTGTTGTGCTGCCTCTAGCTTGGATACAAGATGTGATACAGGTGGGCATAGAGTCTCTAGTACCCCGTTGGGCTGCCTCTAGTTTGGATACAAGATGTGATACAGGTAGGCATGGTTGCTCTAGTACCCTGTTAGGTAGTCTCTTGCTTGGATACAAGATGTGATATGGGCAGGCAAGAGACTCTAGTACCCTGTTGAGCCACCTATAGCTTATATATAGCTTATTACATAGCTATCCCCCGTATCACATCTTGTATCCACAAGATGTGGTACGGAGGCATTGAGGCTCTAATAGTCCATTGAACTGCCTTTAGATTGGATACAAGATATGATATGGGTTGGCATTGAGACTCTAGTACTCTATTGGGCAGTCTTTAGCTTGGATAAAAGATGTGATAATGGTGGGCATGTAGGCTCTAGTACCCTATCGGGCCACTTCTAGCTTAGATACATGTGATGTGATATGGGGGGATTGGAGGATATATTACCCTGTTAGGCCGCCTTTAGCTTGGATGCAAGATGTGATATGGGCGGGCATTAAGGCATACAGCTTTGCTCACATCTGTAGCAATGTTGTGGAGGCATTCATGTGGCACACTTGTGTGTGTGGCTGATCCCTATCTTACTAAAAAATGCCTCTTTGAAGTACTGCCATGGACAACACATGTGGCTGCAGAATGTCCTGAACATGTCACTGAGCAGTCATTGTCCTTCGTACCACTACCACTACTGCATAGCAGTCCAGTTTTGTTGTTCAGGACACCACTACAAAGAAGGCGATGGTGGGTATCAAAGGTAGAACATGTAATGGGCACCAATAGATCAAATGTCTTTCAGCCAAACATCTGAAAATGATTCCAACTGACACAGGAGTGTAGCAATGGCACCACCTGTCTCTGGATGATGGACAATGAAACAGTTGGAGCTGCTCATGCTTGTCGGACAATCAGACGATCCGCTCTACTGGTGGTCTGTCGAGGGTGTCCTGAGCCCAATCGTCTTGTGTGCCCTCACACATCCACTGGTCCCATCACCTTCTAATAGTCTGGTCAGAGGGGCCATCAAGCTCCTTGCATTCCAAAATTCCCCCCCCCCCCCCTATTTTAAGACTGTTAACTAGACAAAGTCACTTCATTCCATCGTAGAGACGTCTAGTGGTCAACAAGCTCTACACAAGCAGAAGAGGTCACTACTAGTGGTGAGCGAGCATACTCGCTAAGGGCAATTGCTCGAGCGAGCATTGCCCTTAGCGAGTACCTGCCTGCTCGAGAGAAAAGGTTCATGTGCCGGCGGCGGGCAGGGAGCTGCGGGGGAGAGCGGGGAGGAACGGAGGGGAGATCTCTCTCTCCCTCTCTCCCCCTGCTGACTGCCGCTACTCACCGCTCCCCCACGCTGGCACCCGAACCTTTTGTCTCGAGCAGGCAGGTACTCACTAAGGGCAATGCTCGCTCGAGCAATTGCCCTTAGCGAGTATGCTCGCTCATCTCTAGTCACTACACACAAGGAGCCTCTGAGAGCCACTTTTAGGGCCTCAGGTAACAAGACCGTTCATCTAATAAGTAAAGGAATATACTTGAAAAATACCACACCTGTCGAAATGTAGCTTGTTTGTGCATTATGGGAGAATAAACAGGATACTGTTATTTGCACCGTTTGATGCTGCCAAGCTTCTTCATTTTCCTAGACCGTTCATCTAATCACACCATAACTCTAATCATTTATATATCTGCCTGATATGGAACTGCATGCTGAGTTTTACAGCAAAACAAAAACTTCTAGGGGCCAGATTGTTTTGTTGACAATGAGTGTATGTTCAATTTCTCACCATTTTTGAGACATTTGTTTGCTGTCAGTGAATGAGCACACTAATATTTACATTCACAGCCTGAAGACCTGTACCCCGCTTGTTCTGTTATTTGTTGAGTACTAGATACAATTAAAGGCATGTTCAAATCTACACCAGAGGCTCCAAATTATCGATCTGTGATTAATGTCTTTTAAGCTGGAAGGGTCTTGTACAGGTTATTGCGATTGTATTTATCGCTATGTGGTTCACAGGAGATTCTGCTCCCGTAATCATTCACAAGGTCTCCTTTATTGCTCTCAACAGAACAGCTGAAAACACCTATAAATATTGTTGCTGACTATGTTGATGTCTGTGTGGTGGAGTCTTTAAAGTTCGCCTAAGACCAAGCTCACACAATCATGTGAGCCGGCATGCCACACATGAATTTCTCAATGGCATGCATACTTGCTGCGTGCCGCCAAGCCCCATGCACTATCTTGGCATGTATGCACGAGTAATATATGTCAAGATACAGCATGCTGTGATTTTTTCATTTTTGAGTAACACTCATGTGAAAAAAATACTGGTATGAGTGGCCCAAAACAAATCAATGGGCTATTCGCATTGCATGTCGTGCGTGGGGAAATTGCACTCCTGATAATACATCCATGTGGGAGCGACGTAATAATTCTTAGAAGCAGAGGCGTAACTTGAAGCCGCTAAGCCCCAGTGGAAAATCTGGAACTGGGCCTCCAACTATAAAGCTTCATTGATAATATTTATATGCAATATGGGGAAGAGAGACTTTATGAGCCTTCTAGGGCTCCTGGGTTCAGGTGCCATTGCACCCTCTGCATCCCCTGCACTTACCTCTCTGCTTAGAAGATTAGACTACTTGTTGCAGAGATGATGTCATAATAGAATATTTCCAGTGTCAACCCCTAACTCTGAGAATCTTTGAGATGAGGCAAGAAAGACTATAGTATACAGCATGGGGGGTGGGATAGTATGTGATTTGTAGGCATTAGGTAAGCATTGCATGGCATTCATCTGATATTCCGTTCATCGATAGAGATTGGTTGCCATAAACAGTGAATAGCATTCTGCTACCACTCTCATAGGGCAACCAAGTAGTCCTGCCACTGCTCATCTGGATTGATATCACTCATAATTGGTAGTATTCAGATAACAGACTTGTCATAGGCTTATATATGGATCACTAGAGCCAAACCCAGGGGCGTAATTATAGGGGATGCATGGGATGCATTTGCACCCGGGCCCAGGAACCTTAGAGGCCCATAAAGTATCTCTTCCCCATGTAGGGAGTCCAGTACTATGAATGAAGCATCATAGTTGGGGGCCCTGTTATAGATTTTGCATTGGGGCCCAGAATCTTCAAGTTATGCCTTTGGACAAACCTGTTACGTTCCTGCAGGGCGCAAGTATGGAGACCTTCACAGACATCACCAACATGTCAGACCAAGGCATAATGATCATTATATTATTATCGTATATTATATGAATATATATATTGGTCCATTGATATTAAATGCAGATACAAATATTAATGTATTTAAAACACAGTTCAAGGTAGAATTCCCTAAGTCCCACACAGAATAAGTGAACACCAGTACTTAACTGACAGTAGTCCGCTGCCTCACCAAACACCTCAGACAGGACAATAACCAGCGCCCATGTAGAGGAGGGCCTGAAATAAATATTCTTCTATTACAGCCGATTGGTCGGCTAGGGGAAACACCTCCCTGTCAGCCAATCAGTCCCTACTAGAGATGAGCGAACGTACTCGTAATGAGTACTTACGCACCCGAGTACCGCCATTTTCGAGTACTTCAGTACTCGGGCGTAAAGATTCGGGGGGCGCCGGGGGGCGGGGAGAGGCGCGGCGGTGCGGGGGGTAGCAGCGGGGAACAGGGGGGAGCCCTCTCTCTCTCCCTCTCCCCCCCACTCCCCACTGCTACCCCCCGTGCCGCCACGGCGCCCCCCGAATCTTTACGCGCGAGTACCGCTGTACTCGAAAATGGCGGTGCTCGGGTGCGCAAGTACTCGTAACGAGTACGTTCGCTCATCTCTAGTCCCTACGCTACAGGAGGCATTGCAGCAGGGTTGTGAAGAAGGGCACATCATTCACTGAACCTTCTGAGGGATTTGCAAGAGTTGACACTTCAGGGACCTTCTGCAGTGATAGCTGGAAGGCAGTCATTGACACTCAGTGCCGAATGACAGGTGTATGCGTCAAAGGCGCAATCACATGGGCCGGGGCTGATGTTGTGATATCATTGTGGCCTGTACACTGCAACCACATAGTAAATTCACACTTCTGATTAGTATGCATTAAAGGTTAGTTGTGCGATTTTAGATTCAATACACTTTACCCAACTGCAAAAAAAAAATGATACAAAGAAGCGTAAATCATTTCCTGGCACGGCAAAACATCAGTACTCTTTATTGTGTATTACACTGCTAAACATCTAGCAATGCATAAATATTCTCCACCTTATCCTAGAAGGAATTGCCTTCTTAATCTTAGATAGAGGTTCTTACAAGACACAAACCACAGCTGCATTTTCTTTTTCGACATTAAGAATACCATTTAACTCCAACTGTTTCAATTACATATTCCAATCATGTCAGATTTCTATTTTACTACAATAAATGTAAAGAAAGGTTTATCTTTAGCAATTTCATTTCATGGGGACAGGTGCACAACTGCCAAAATCTCCGAAGTTCTATGAGTAAAATATATACGCAGACCCACCTGTGCGAAGGAGAAAAGTGCCGAAAATTAACTGCCTGAGACAGGTAGTTCTGCCTTGATTTGTGGCTCCGATACGGAAGAGAGGGATAAGGGACACATGCTCCGCGCAGCGCTAAGAGTTTCTATCTAGTTAAATCACTTCTATTATTCTTTTAGGGCAGTTAGAAAATGTATTCCTTCTTTTGCATCTGTCAGTTACGTATTTACCAGATGGCAAAAAGTCTACTTCACCCTAATGCGGTAAAATTGTGCACTATACATGCACATCATCAAAATTGGATTTTTCCAAAGGGCTACATTTTTTTAAAGATTAGCCTATACCCATGCAACAGGAAAATAATGAAGCATTGCTGTAGCCCTGCAGATGCCCAGAGGAAGAAATATCCCTGTGTGTTTTGTAGGACCGTAATGTTAGCATTTGCATGTATTCAATAATGCATCTTTTTTTCCTGAAATGCTTTTTCTAACTACAGCAATGCCAGCGGGGCGCCAACACAGTAGACGTTGCTGCCTACCGAAAGCACACCGTAAACACTTTATAACGTGTGCCGTCGTTTATTTCCATCAGCACTTTAAGAGCCTTTTAAACAGGGTTATGGAACTTTGCAATATACTTTGTGTTTCAATTCGACACCGCTGTCAAGATCTGTGTTTGTGGTCAGTGAATGTGAACATTCAATTACGTAATTGGTCATTGGAAAGTTGTTAAAGGGGTTGTCCAGCTTTCCAAAATTGGTAACCTATCAACTTAAGCACAAGAAAAGAAGTGTGCAAAAATGTCAAAATGTGCACAAAAAGATAAACTTTATTAGACAAACAGGTAAAAACACTTAGGCTGGATTTATGCTACATTATTGCAGGATGAACGAAGATTTTTGCGTGCGCATTGGCGTATTTTACTGTATTTTTTGCATCCACAAGTCATGTTCATTTGCATGTGGCAAACAAAAAAGCACAGATTGAAATGGCTAATTAGTCTTAATGAGTTTCAGATGTGTTCTTTTTCCTGTGCAATTACACAGTACTTCATGCATCTCCTTGCATATTGCGCACACTTTTGCGACCCCCCCTCTTCCCGTTGACTTCTATGGGAACTTTCTATTGGTGTGCAAATGCTCAGAAAAATAGAGCATTTACAATTTTTTTTTTGTGTGTGACTGAAATATGCACGTTAGAAGCAGAAATGTGACTGAACCCATTGAAATCAACGGGTTCTATTCTCTTGTGTGTAAAACTGTCATTGTTGCCCACAGCAACTAATCACAGCTCAGCTTTAATTTCTGAAACTGCTGAGGTAAATTGAAAGCTGCACTTTGATTGGTTGCTTTGGCTAACACAGTTTGACTGTTAGACAGTTTCGATAAATGAGGCCCTTTATATATAAAAGATCAGCCAATGAACAAGCATTTGCTTGTTCTTCACCCGATTCTCGACATAAGTCGATTGAAAAACCAACATTCCAACCTGATCACTGGCCCATGTAAAAGGGTCTTAAGGTTGAGCTATAGATAAATCGTACAATTAACATGGCTGTCCTCTCAACATTTAGGCTAGAACTACACGGTGTCACAAGTCGCATAGCCAGAGATTGCAGTGTAGGTCTTCAACAATGTATACTAATGGAAGTCAATGCAGTTGTGTTGCAGATTGCAAGAAATCCAAACTCACCGGAATTCTTGTTTTCATTGGTCACAGAAACTTGCAAATAGCATCTGCATTGACTTCCATTAGCTTGTGATGTCACAGGCCTACACCGTGATCTTCGGCTGTGAGTTGGAAGCCAACATGAGCAATACTACATAGAACTGGGTTTCTGGATTAAACCAAATAAGACAAGAAGATAAATGCTATTAACAACAGACTGTTGCAAATGCAGTACTCAAAGATAATAGGAGACTACCTATGTCATGGCCAAAGTCTTAGAGCATGTGTCAAATTCTAGGCCCACAGCCTGAATTCGACCAACCACATCCTTTAATGTGGCCCACAAGGTCCAGATGCAGAAGATCCTCTTCTAGATTGGAGGGCCCTGAACTGTGCCAGGAAAAACCTCTAGTGCACTGTGGATTTGTTTGTGGCCTGCCATTCGATACCCGGATTGCAGCTGCCATCTTGGTCCTACACTGCAACGTCGGGTGCATACAAACTGAGCGCTGTGGCTGTTACTGCAGCCCCCAGAGCCTTTGGTCTGCACTTTCCTCTCTGCTTCTCCTGCTGAGCCTATTCTGCAGTGCAGCGCTACTTGTCGGGGATCAGACCGTGAGGTGGCTTGTACATGCTGGCTGGTCCTCCCTACCTTTCTGCAGAGGAAAGTCAGTTCCAGCCCACCTTTCTATATCTTATGAGCCTGTTGTATGGTTCAGAGAGGACGTTGTCTTATACTGCTGCCCTTAGGAATTTTTGGAGAAGCTTTCACCAGGTTCTGCTAACTCCCATACATTTTCCTTTTCTCTGACAGTTTATAGTCTTGTCTGTGTTGGGCGACTTGTGCCCCAATTTTTTTTCGACTAGAACTTTGGTCTAGTCCGTCTGTTCTCCCCTTTTTAATATATCCTTTAAAATACAGTCTTACAATTACAATCGGCCCTTTGAAAGCAACCATAATGCTGATGTAGCCACCCTTGCCTTAGAGAGTGGTACATGAGTACAAGCAGACCCCAATTATATTTAATTCTTATTACATCATGCACAGACTTACTTGTCCAGTGCGCATTGAACTGAGAACTGTTTTCTCTGCATATTTGCGATAAATAATAACCTGTGCCCTGATGACACATTTACAAACTTAATTAATAGGTCACTGAGAATTTTTTGCTCTCAACCGACAGCGTAAGTCAGAAAATCCAATTAAAGTGCAAAATAAAAAAAGAAAAATCAAGGAAAAACCATTAAGTGAATGTATGGATAGAATGACTCATTTTTTATTTGGAGTCACAGAGGACAGGTGAACATGAATCACCAATCTAATGGCCCATTGCCTTAATACATATACTTTATTTTGCTATATTAGAGTGATGCATTCCTTGCATTCAAATCTTGGTAATCACAGGTGAGATTACTTGGTGCCGTATATTCATTCTTAACAACAAAACACATTACTCTTAAGGGAAAGTGTCCTTGGCAAGCTCCAGAAATGGAGAACATGTAAGGAATGACCGCACTATGATGTATTATATAGATTTGCTACTTGTATATTATTGTTACATTCATAATAGCTGACATGGGTATTTCTATGGGACTAGTTATTTAAAGTCAGGCAACATTTAATAACCTCCCCTACAAATCCATTTAGAATGTCTATTAAATCATATTGGGGAACAAAACAAACATTTCCATTGTTAATTTATTTAGATTGATGCAACAAAACTGGATTGTAAAAAAAAGCTTCAGAGCTCAAAGTCTAGGAGACGTCAGTCAAGCATTTTTCCAGGATGAAGATGAAACGCAGTCCTTAACCCCTTCATGACATGGCCTATTTTGGGCTTAAGGACGCAACAATTTTTGGCGGATTTTCTTCTCCGTTTATCAAAAGTCATAACTTTTTTATTTTTCTGTCGACGCGGCCGTATGAGGGCTTGTTTTTTGCGTGGCGAACTGTAGTTTTTATCGGTGCCACTTCTGGGTACATAGACTATATTGTAAAACTTTTTTTTTTTTTTTAATGATAGCAGGGAGAGAAAACGCATCAATTCTGCCATAGATTTTTTTTTTTTTTTAACAGCGGTACTCATGCAGCATAAATGAAACATTCCATTTTTTCTGCGGACCGCTACAGTTACAACGATACCAAAATTCTTACATTTTTTTTAGGTTTTCCCATTTTTCTGCAATAAAAACCCTTTTTCTGGGTAATCTTTTTTTTTTCTCTAAATTTCTGCATTCAAAGTCCTGTAACTTTTTTATTTTTTGATGTACGGCACTCTATGAGGGCTTATTTTTTGCAAGACGAGCTGTAGATTTTATTGGTACCATTTTGGGGTACATACGGCTTTTTTGATCACTTTTATTGCGTTTTTAGTGAGGCAAAATGCTAAAAATTAGCATTTTGCCTCAGTTTTTTAGCGTTTTTTTTAGCGTTTTTTCCCGTGCACAGTCAAAAGCATGTGCAACTTATTGTACGCATCGTTACGGACGCGACAATACCAAATATGTGGGATTTTATTTTTTTTTTACCTTTTTTTATGCTAATCTGAGAAAAAGCATTAAAAAATGGTTTTTTTTAATCTTTTTTTTATATTTTTTTAAATTCTTTTTTTAATCTTTGTTTTTTTTACACTGTTTGTGTCCCTCTGAGGGACTTTAACCACTGCCCTGATGATCGCTGGTATAAGGCATGGCAGAGCTACTGCTGTACAGCGATTATAGGCATAGGCAATACAGGACGCCAGTGTCTGGCGTCCTGTTGCCATGGTGACAGGCCGGGCTCTCGCGATGACATCGCGAGTTCCGGACGGAGACACAGAGGGAGCCGCGCTACTTAGATCGCGGCAGGGAAGGGGTTAACAGCGGGGGTCGTATCTCCGATGACCCCCCGGTGTTGCAGCGGGACGCCGGCTGTGAGTGACAACCGCCTCCCGCTGCGGGATAGCGCGGGATCTTATGTGATCCCGCGCTATCTCCAGGACGTAAGTTTACGCCCTGTTGCGGGAAGTACCAGGCTGCCAGGACGTAAACTTACGCCCTGCAGCGGGAAGGGGTTAAAGCTGTTGTCCCACTTCTAGCTGTTTTCAGACAGCTGCGTACATTCTGCAGTGGCCCAGGTTGGTACTGTAGGCTGAATTCCATTCACTTTAATAGGATTCAGCCTTCAGTACCAACCTGGGTCACTGTGCAATGTACACAGTTGTCTGAAAATAGCTAGAAGTGTGACAACCCTTTTAACTGAAGCAGAAACAGCTGTGTAGGAGGCTTATAACTGGGCGAGGAACAGCAAAACTCTGCTACAAAGGTGAGTTTCTTGTCACAGGTCATACACCATGGTAAGGCTGAGCACAGCAACAAGACACAAGGTAGTTATACTGCATCAGCAAGGTCACTTACAGGCAATGATTTCAAAGCAAACTGGGGTTTCAAGATGTGTTATTAAAGCTCTTTTGAAGAAGCACAAATAAACAGGCAACATTGAGGACCATAGATACAGTGGTCCACCAAGGAAACTTAGTGCAGCAGATGAAAAACACATCATGCTTACTTCCCTTTGAAATTGTAAGATGTCCAGCAGTGACATCCGCTCAGAACTGGCAGAAACCAGTGGGACCCAGGTACATCCATCTACTGTTCGGAGAAGTCTGGCCAGAAGTGGTCTCCATGAAAGAATTGTGCCAAAAAGACTTTAACATTGAAACAAGGTCAAGCAAATCAACTATGCATGAAAACTTCCAGTACCCTTTCCTTACTTCAGTCATAACAGAGGTCTGACAGGACTTAGAGAGACGCAGTGGATGTCTTCTTCTCGCATGCTACTCTTTAACTTTGCAATTGGGTTTTACTCTCTGTCTTACAGGGGCCACAACTCTAAACTGAAAGCCATTTTCTGTGCTATACAGTCATGTAGCTCATCCATGCCTTCCTACTCAAGTATGCTATTGTTATTTCAAAGCAGGACACTCATAGATATAGCTCTGGATCTGTCTTCTTGACTTCAAACTGTATAATGCAGAAGGATTTCAAAAAGTTGGAAAGATTGCTAGAAAAGATAAATTGTCTTTCTGCTAAATAAGATGTGATAATAATTCCATAATTCTATTTTCCAATTCTAATTCTATCAGTTCAATCTTGTCCGACTATTGGATACTCTGTAGGCTCCTCTCCATGCTTCTCTATTCTCTACAGCTATGTTCAATTGCATGATGTCCATTCCCGTGTCCTTTTTGATGCTGTCCAGCCAACATGTCTTCTGTCTTCCCTGCTTCCTTTTACCACCAGCCATTCCAAGTAGCATCTCCACCAAATTCCCCCTCCTCACATGTCCAGAATAAGTCAGTCTCTGTCTGGTGATCTTGCCTTACAGAGACACCTCTGGGGTGATATGGTCCAGGACAGCTTTGTTGGTGACCCTAGCTAATTCCATTAGTTTAGACTTAATCTGTTGCAAAAATTTCCGTGACTGATGATCAGTTTTATACATGGAAATTGAGTTTTTTCTGCAGCATGCTTTCTGCAAGCCCAGTTCCGATCGATGGAACACTCACAGAAATGTTTGCAACAAATCTGCTCCGTGTGAATTCACACTTATTCTTGTTGGGTTTGAAATGGAGAACTGAGCTGTGTAAAAGCAGTAGGACACAGAATTGTCTAAATCAGTGTATTAACTGACATCCAGACATAAAGTGTTAATCATCCCTATTGTTATCAATACTCATTGTAATAAAAACTTTAAAGCAAATTTTATAGCCATTGACATGAAGGATCTAAAATCAGAGAATAACGAGTCTTTAGTAGGTGCTGAGAGCGATGCAGGCAATTAAACCCTATGACTTTTACATGAGTAGCAGCATCATATTTCTTCTTTTAGAGGTAATAACTTACTGACTTGAAGATTCACCATTAGAAATGACTACAAGATGCGCTTAGAACAAGGCGTTTGTGTCAAGTATCTTAAGTCTGAAATGTAATTACTCTTCTGTACTTATGAACAACCTGAATTGATTTATTTGTATCCTAAGATACTGGATCTCATGAGACCTCGGCTGTAAAAGGAATCACAGCTTGAAGCTCTAGCAGGTGAACTCAACGAGAAAGATTGGATTTTCTTTTTCTAAGGAGTTTAGGAGCTCAACACAGCCACCTGGTGGTGAGAAGAAGGTACTACTGCATAGGTTTGTCAGCAAGACCAGACTGCCCTGCAAGCTGTATGACATCTGTATGATAGGGTGCCATTGTGTAATGTTGGATTTGAGGAGATCATTAAGTTACTGTATCAAGAAGTAAATCCATATAGCTTATTGCTGAAATGTAGTTTTTAAGGCAGTCTTGCAATGCAGAAGAAAGGTGGTCTGTCCATAAAGAATAAGCAGTACAGATCACTGACTGGTTTGCTCAGGGCAAGAGTTTTGGTTAATGGAGGACCATAGAACTTTTCCCTCTAGTTAGAGGTAATCAAGAATGGTGGCCCCCATCTTTGAGAACTTGATAAGGCATTTGGTATAGGAAAGCATGGAGCCGGCTGGCTCATCTGAGGTCATCTCGGGAATTGGAGTTAGATCAGTGTAAAAACGTTACTATAATCTGGTGATTAGTGTAGGGGTCAAAGTTAAAAAAGTTTTTCAGATCCACTGGTGCCCTTACATTTACTAATTTGTTTTGGAATATTAATCTATGAGACGTGTACAAGATTAAGCAAGATTCATTTTGGGGGACAATTTGATATGTAAAATATTTACATCTTTTTAGGGATGGGAAATCCAGAGAACTTAATATTTTGATTAACGCATGCATTAGGGCTATGGGGACCATGCAACAATTTTATGGACAGGGGGGGTTTAATTTATCTTAAATGTAAAGGGTTAGCATCATAAATGTCTAGAGAATGATTAGTAAGTAAAGACAATGGGGCAGCGTGGTGATATTTGGAAGTAACAGGGAATGCTGGTGGACGATGTTTGGACAGTCTTATAAGGAGTTTGCAGGGTGTATCATTTATTACAACACATTTAATCACAATGTTTTTAAAGGGGTTCTGACATGAGTAATGTTTTTATGCTTTAGCAGCCATTGTTCCCTGGTCTGCCTAATGGACCCAGGGAACCCACGGTTTAATGGCTGCTAAAGCATAAAAAGATAATACTTACCTGTTCTTCTGTTGTTGTTGACATCGGGGGGGGTCATCTCCCGGCAGGCGCTGTTCCTCCTCTTCTGTCTGCACGAGCCGCGCCACTCCGGGATCGCGCGCATGCGCAGTGGAGAGGTGCCCTCTGACAGGAGTCAGGACGGGCTGCGTCTCCACTGCGCATGTGCAGCACTCTGGAGTTCAGCAGGACGGACGGGCCGCCCACAGCAAGCACTGGGCGGTCCGTCCGTTCACCTCGGAAGTGCCTGACGGACGGACCAGAGCAGGAAGCGGTCTTTTTGACCGCTCCTGCTCTGCTTTAAAGGCACAGAAGAAGATACCGGCTGGAGGGGACATGCCTGGCGATCGGGCCAGGCCAGGCAAGGTGAGTACAATTTTTTTTTTTTTATGTCAGAACCCCTTTAAAGAGTAAATAGGCTATGTAAGGCCCCCTGTCCACAGCTGAGGCGGAATATCGCTAGTTATATTCCGCCATGGGGGATGAGTTGGGAGAGCTGTCAGGTCTCCGAAATTAGCCTATTTGATAGATAAACTCACCACGCTGCATGCTGCAATTTAGATCCCGTGAGCGAAGAATTGCTATGCAATGCCATAGAAAGCTTCACACAGAGTGATCCGCCGGTGATTTATCACCGGCGGATCATCTCCCATGGACATGCAACCTTAAACTGGTTCCAAATCAGCACTGGAACCTTAGTTCAGAGGTTCCATTGGAGATCCGGCACAAAATACCAGAAGAAACAGCATTTAGAGATGAGCGAACGTACTCGTTTCGAGTAATTACTCGATCGAGCACCGCGATTTTCAAGTACTTCCGTACTCGGGTGAAAAGATTTGGGGGGCGCCGGGGGGCGGGGGAGGCGTGGCGGAGCGGGGGTAGCAGCGGGGAACAGGGGGGAGCCCTCTCTCTCTCCATCTCCCCCCCACTCCCCGCTGCAACCCCCCACTCACCCACGGCGCCCCCCGAATCTTTTCATCCAAGTATGGAAGTACTCGAAAATCGCGGCGCTCGGGTGAAAAAGGGGCGTGGCCGAGTATGCTCGCTCATCTCTAATAGCATTGCATGCAGCGCTTTTTCTTCCAGTAAAATGCTAGGCAGTTGAATGGAAAGCGAATGGACCCCATTATAGTCAATGGAGTCTGTTCAGCGCTGTTAGTTCCACCATAAGATGGATCTGTTCGGCCAGGGGATTTCCCTTTCCTGCTTCCCAACAGAGCAGGACACTGGAACTTCCAATGCAAGTTTATATTTGCAAGTACAAGATGGGCTGAGTGTAACAATATCTGGTAGTGATTGGTGAAGAACAACGGATACAGGCAGCAGCTGATATAAAGAAGGTCATAGCCTTTGCATGATAGATATTAGCTACAGTGGATGGCTATCTCTCTCCAAGGTGAAGGAATAGAGAAAAATGGTTATTAAAACCTTCCAGCAAGTTTTGAGTTTGGCAAATATGCCACAAAAACAGGATGTTAGAATGTTGGAACATCTGGGGTGCCTGGATCTGCTCCGCGCCTCTAGGAGAGGTGAGTGATGTTTCTTGTCTTCTAGATATTGATCCACATGTATCAATGTTCAGTTGCAAAAAACTTCAAGTTCTGTTTTAAAATTAATTTTGTTGTGCTTGAATGTCAATTGTTTGCCGCAATTTAACACATTGTGTCAAGTTAAACATTACTACATCTGTACTTGTGATTTGGTGCATTTCAGTCCAACATAGAGGAAATTTTAATTAGACTGGTGATTAATACGTAGGTGTTAATCCAAAGTATGCTGTAGTAAAATGCACAACATTTGTGAAGTGCCTGCTAATACATTTGAAGCATCTTTTGGCTATCCATGTGCCAGAAAAGTAAGTCTAAGCAAGCTACAAACTGATGTAGATTAATGCCATAAAGCCCCGCCTCTTCAGTTGAACCCCACCCACTTTTAACCCATGGCAAAAGAAGCACAAAACAACAAATAGTTACAATTTTTTTGCACAAAGTTGGTGATACTAAAACTTGCAGATTTTTTAAACCACAAAACTGTCTTACATTGGTTAATAATTCTCCTCCATAATGTGTAATCTGTAATGTCGCATTTAATTACCATATGACCAGAAATTTAAATCATTTTCACCAATGCACATCAGTTTGTAAAAGCGAAGTAGATGTGGCTTGTTGCTTGGCCAGGATTTAGGCCGGATTAACATGAGTGTATGCATAATTGCACACTCTGGGCTTTGTGTATTTGTGTGCACAACTGCATTCTGTAATATACTTTTTGCGTGTGCAAATTGTGCGCATTCGCATGTTTAAAAAAACACACAGCCACTGCCCTGTACATTACAAATAGTATTTGATTGTGTCGAACATGACAAGCTTTGGAAGTGTCTGAAGCAAGTGGGTGTCCCAGAACATATCGAACAGCTTATAAGGTCACTTTACAACAACCAAGAAGCAACAGTCAGGACATCTTATGGAAACACGGATTGCTTCGGAATTGAGAAAGGCGCATGGCAAGGCTGCATTCTATCACCAGTCCTTTTCAATCTGTACGCAGAAATGATCATGAAGCGATGCAATTTGGACGAATTAGAATCGGTGGCAGAAATGTCAACAACCTCCGATATGCAGATGACACCACCCTGCTTGCGGAAAGTGAAAGGGACCTGGAATACCTTATCCAACGAGTGCAAAAGGAAAGCGAACCCATGGGACTGTATCTGAACAGCAAGAAAACGAAAGTCATGACCAAAGTAGGCAATGGTACAGTGAACATAAAAATTAACAATGAAGAAGTTGAGTCGGTCCAAGATTTCATCTTCCTTGGATCCAAAATTGATTGCAAATGGCAATCTGGACCTGAGATCAAGAGACAGATTACACTTAGTAGGAACGCAATGCGAGGAATGGAAAACATCTGGAAAAGCAAGGATATTAGCATTGCAACAAAAACCAGGCTGGTCAGTGCAATCGTATTGATGGTTGGCAAGGAACAAGATGGATCAAGGCCACCATCAACATGTCAATCGCAGAACTGAAAGAAGCAGTGAAAGACAGGAATGATGGAGAACATTGATCCATAGAGTGGCCGAGGGTCGGATGCGACTGAATGGATAATCATCAATAGAATATGCTGCGTATTTTTTGGCATTACGCTAAATACATGCTAGTGAGCGAACCCACTACAATCAATAGGTTCTATTCACTGCATATTGCGACGCAAATACGGTTTTATTAATCTGGCCTGAGACACAAATTTGCAACAAGAGTTTCTTGGGGACTTTTCACATGGCACATAATTTGGCCACACAAAGCACCACGAGCCACGGTAAATTCCACATCAAAATCCACAGGTTACCTGCAGATTTTTATGCAGAATTGAAAATGGCTTAAAACCTGCCTGCAATTCTGCATCAAAATTTGCAGTTAGATTTGGATGTGTCCTATGGTGTAATTCTATGCCGTGTGAAAGGTCCCTTAGAGTAACAAAGGATAAAAAAAGTGTCATCTCCACTCCACACAGAACGTGGCATAAGGAAAGTGCCACAGTTTATCCAGCGGGGTTCTTGCATCAGTGAAGAATATCAGTGGAGAATATGAAAGGTCTGAAAAGGTCAAGAGGGGTGTCCTTGGGGAGGGCACCCCCCAGGGAGGTGTGTGCGGACACCTGGGGGTGGATGGGTCAGGGAATGGCATCATCTCTCCCTGGTGAGGGCACCCAGGAAGTGTGCTATTCCCAATCATTGTTTTAAAGATTTGGTCAAAAATCACACATTGATTTGAAGGAATTCTGCCATCCAATAGGTGGTGCTGCAAACGTATTGTTTCATCTTCCTTATGAGCAGGTCTGAAGGAGAGATAACACTTCCTAGTACCAATGTGCTAGAATACCAACTAACAGAATGGTATTTAACAAGGAGAAATGCAAAGTCCTACATCTGGGAAAGAAAAATAAAGAAACCATATACAGAATAGGAGGAATTGAGCTAAGCAGCAGCATATGTGAAAAAGACTTGGGTATACTAATAGATCATAGACTGAACATGAGTCAACAATGTGATGCAGCAGTCAAAAAGGCAAACACAATTCTGGGATGTATTAAGAGAAGCATAGAGTCTAAATCACGTAAGGTAATTTTCCCCCTCTACTCTTCCTTAGTCAGACCTCATCTGGAATACTGTGTCCAGTTCTGGGCACCTCACTTTAAAGAAAGACATAGACAAATTAGAGTAACTTCAGAGAAAAGTTACCAAGATGGTAAGCGGTCTGCAAATCATGTCCTATGAGGAACTGTTAAAGGATCTGGGAATGTTTAGCTTGCAGAAAAGAAGGCTGAGAGGAGATTTAATAGCTGTCTTCAAATATCTAAAGGGCTGCCACAGTGCAGAGGGATCAGCCCTATTCTCATTTGCACAAGGAAAGACTAGAAGCAATGAGATGAAACTGAAAGGGAGGAGACACAGATTAGATATTAGAACAAACTTTCTGACAGTGAAGGTGATCAATGTGTGGAACAGTTTACCATGGGAGGTGGTGAGTTCTTCTTCAATTGAAGTGTTCAAACAAGGGCTGGACAAATATCTGTCTGGGATGATTTAGTGAATCCTGCACTGAGCAGGGGGTTGGACCCGATGACCCTGGAGGTCCCCTCAAACTCTACCATTCTATGATTCTATGTAGAGATCATAAAACTGTCACATTCCTTGCCAGTGGATTGATTAAGTATTTACTTCTCTGCTCATCTTGTCTGGTATTGTTTTAAGTACAAATTAGTCTCTGATTTCTTTTCTTTTTATGTGTGAACATTTGTATTAATATATGTCCCATCCAAATCTGTTTCATTATGCCTGAGAAAGGATCCTAAGAGGATGTGAAAGCTTGCAACAAGATCAAGTATTTTTGTTAGCCAATAGCCATTAAAAGGTATCATATCTACAAGGTCACTTGGTTTCTCTTACTGAGAACAATCACAGTTTATCCAGCATGGACGTTAATGGCAGTGATGTGCCAAATTTGTTACGGATTTATCAAATGTGGCAAATACAGCTGTAAAATTTGTTGCTAGGTAAGCCAATAAATTAGCTGAGGTTTAACTTCAGCACTGGCTGAAATTACACCACTTTTTATAAATGCAGGTCCTTGCCTTGTATTTTATTTTATTTGTGCATGTTCTCTGACCTATCTACTCTGACATCTCTATTTTAGGTAACATTTTTATTCCAAGTGGATAAAAATACTGAAGCATCTTTTCTTGGAACTTTCAGTTGTGCCAATCCTCTTTTGTTCCTCCTGGAAATGTATGACTACATTGCCAAAAGGGTGTGTTGAAGTAATCACCTAATTTAGGTAATACTCAAGGGTTTAGGGTAGCCTTATCAATCAGGTATGACTAATTATTATTCAATACATCAGAGACAAAAATGATGTTTCCGAGCTCTTCTGTTTTATTGTTTCAATGTAAGAGGTTATATAATATAACAATCCCCACCAAGTAAACAATTCAAAGTCTACAGATGTGTGATTCTTCGTTCTGAGTAAAACATTACAAAGGTTAATTATGACAAAGCTGCATGCTCAGCATCTGAGACCCTGTTAGTAAAAATTTCACTACAATGGCTGTCTTTTGTACATGTACTGCTTGCTAATCACATGGCACAAATAATATTCAGACAGCGCTACTGCATATAATATAATTCAACACTTTCATAAGTGATACCATTCACTTTGTCCATAAGGGAGTGTGCCTACACAATCTGACATTGTCAGCACAGATTGGAACAGTACAACAGAGTTCCAAGAAAATATGCTCCAGAATTGTTAATTTATGGGAAATATAAGTATTTACCTAGATTTAATTCACACAGGCAAGTTTTGATCCAAGTTATGTCTGAGTTTAAAACTGAGTTAATTCAGACAGAACTTGGATCTATTAAGATCAATGGAGGTATTCATACCTGACAGCGCTCCCCCCTTCTCCACCGTGGCGGAATATCGCTAAAGGTATTCCGCCTCGGCCGTGGACAGGGGGCCTTGCTCTATCTGCTGTATACAGTTAACATGTTTTTGCCTAGCAGTTATCACTGTAGTTAGTACAGGTGCTGGCGCACAATAATAATCTTTATTTGTATAGCGCCAGCATATTCCGCAATGCTTACAAAGACAGTGGGAATACAGAAAGACAAAAAATACAATAATTACAAAACCACGGTTACATATAGTAATCAGTTGATTGAAAAAATAAGGGTGAGGGTCCTGCCTTAATGAGCTTACATACTACAAATAATGGGGTGATACAGACGGTAAAGGGGCTGGAGATGTGCACGGTATGGCGGGGTGGAGAGGGAGGGATGCTATACACATAGACAATGGTCAGACATTTAGCCGTGTGATGGCAGAATCAGTATGACTGCAGGGGCAGTTGATGGTGGCTGGCAGTGATTGCAGTCAATAGGTCAGGGAGCATGTTATCAGGCGGCGTACAGAGGGGTTTGTTTAGGGAATGAGGTATGGCTCCCTGAAGAGGTGCTTTTTAGAGCACGCATGAAGTTTTGTGAGTCCTGGATTGCCCAGATAGCCTTTGGTAGTGCGTTCCAGAGGACTGGTGCTGCTCTGAAGAAGTCTTGGAGGCAGGAATGAGAGGTTCGAATTAGACAGGCGCCACTGTGCTTGCCATTTGTTACTTTGTTACTATGTTATTTACTTACCCCCCCCCTCTTTTTCCCAATCCACTGCCAGTTCTCAGATTTTTGTAAACACAACACATTTATTGTGTATACGCCATATATGCTATAATTGCCATACTTTATATATGTAACCTACTAGGCCCTGCGAGACCAGATTGTTTCAGTTCTCTGACATCTTTTATTTCCTTTAATAAAAAGAAAATGTTTAAAAAAGAATTAGATGGGCGCGCAGTCTAGTTTCGTTAGCAGAGCAGAGAGCCCGGGCTGGGTGATGGATTGAGATGAGGGAGGCAGTATAGGGTGGTGCTGCACTGTGGAGGGCTTTACGGATGTAGGTAGTGATTTTAAATTGAATTCTGTATTTGAGGGGCAGCCAGTGCAGTGACTGGCACAGGGCAGAGGCGTCTGAGTAGCGGCTGGACAGGAAGATGAGCCTGGCTGCTGCATTCAGGATGGATTGGAGAGGGTAGAGTTTGGAGCTGGGGAGGCCGATGCAATAATCGAGGCGGCAGTGGATGAGGGCAACAATAAGCGTTTTTAGCGTGTCCACTGTGAGAAAAGAGCGGATTCTTGCGATGTTCCTGAGGTGCAGCTGACATGTTCAGGGCAGAGATTTGATGTAGGGGGTAAAGAAGAGATATGGTCGAATATGACCCCAAGACAGCAGGAGTGCTGTCTGGGAGTTATGGTAGTGCCACACACTGAGATGGAGATGTCAGGATAAGGTCGGTTTGTGGAAGGCGGAAATACCAGGAGGTCAGTTTTAGAGAGGTTTAGTTTTAAGTAGAGATAGGATATACTGTTAGGGACAGCGGACAGACAGTCAGTGATGTTTTGGAGGTATGGTGCAGAGATGTCACAGGAAGAGGTGTATAACTGGGTGTCGTCAGCGTAGTGGTGGTATTGGAGGCCAAATCTTCTGATGGTTTGTCCAATAGGGGCTGTGTATATGGAGAAAAGGAGGGGGCCAAGGACCAAGCCCTGGGGGACCCCAACAGCAAGGGAAGGAAGAGGGGAGGTAGAGCCAGCAAAGGAGACGCTGAATGAGGGGTAATATATGTAGGAGGAAAACCAGGAGAGGGCAGTGTCCTTTAGGCCGATGGAGTGAAGCATATTGAGGAGGAGTTTGTGGTCAACAATGTTGAATACTGCGGAGAGGTCGAGGAGGATGAGTAGGGTGTAATCGCCCTTCGATTTGGCTGTCAGGAGGTCGTTTGATACCCTTGTTAGGGCAGTTTCTGTCGAGTGTTTGGGTCAGAAGCCAGACTGTAGACGGTCAAGGAGAGAGTTCTCTGATAGATAGCTTACAAGGTGGGAGTAAACCAGGCATTCCAATAGTTTGGAGATTAAGGGGAGATTAGAGATGGGTCGCTAGTTGGCAGCGTCAAGAGTCGGCTTCTTTAGCAGTGGGGATATAATGGTGTGTTTGAAAGAAGCGGGAAAGATGCCAGAGGTCAAAGAGAGGTTGAATACAGTGGTGAGATGGGAGCTAACCACTGGGGAGAGGGATTGGAGAAGGTGTGAGGGGAGAGGGTTGCTAGCGCAGGTGGTAGGGCGAGCAGAGGAAAGCAATTTGGAGACTTCTTTCTCTGTTGCTGGTCGGAGTACAGGCAGCGAGCAGGAGCTAGATGCAGTGCTGACAGAACTAGGGTCAGGGCTAGTCTGGGATTGGGAAGTTATTTCCTGACAGATGTCATCAATTTTCTTTTTGAAGTAGGTGGCCAACTCTACAGTACTGAGATCCGTTACAGGGGGCTGCGGTTTAGGGCTGAGGAGGGAGTGAAAAGTTTTATAGAGACATTTAGGGTTGTGCGATAGTGAGGAGATGAGAGAGGTGAAGTAGACTTATTTGGCATGGTGGAGGGTGAGGTTGTAGGTTCTGAGCATGACTTTGTAGTGGAGAAAGTCTGCGGTCGTTTACAACTTCCTCCACTGCCGTTCAGCACTTCTAGAGCACCGCTGGATGAAACGTGTTTAAGGCATGACCCAGGGTTGCCATGTTCTACATCGGATGGCTTGGGTCATGGGGGGGGCTGCTTCATCCAGGGCATGTTTAAGAGCGGTGTTGTAGTGAGCGGCAGCCAGGTTGGGGCAGGAGAGGAAAGAAATAGGGGACAGAGAGGACTGTAGGGACTCGGCAAAGTTCTGGGTGTGAATGGCCTTAAGGTTCCTGTAGGTATGATAGGTAGGTGGGTCTGGAGAGATGTTAGGGAGTAGGACAGAGAAAGAGAGGAGGCTATGGTGCGAGAGCGGAAGAGGGGAGTTAGTGAAGTGGGAAGCAGAGCAGAGCCGGAGGAAGACCAGATCCAGAGTATTGCCATCCTTGTGAGTGGGAAAGGCTATGAGTTGTGAGAGACCAAGGGAGGAGGTGAGCGATAGAAGCTGAGAGGCAGATGGGGAGATAAGGTCATTAGTGGGGATGTTAAAATTACCTAGGATGAGGGTTAGAATTTCGCAGGATAGGAAGTGGGGGAGCCAGGCAGCAAAGTGGTCCAAAAACAGGCGAGGAGCACCTGGAGGGCGGTAGATAACTGCTACTTGCATGGACAGCAGGCAGAAAAGCCGTAGCACATGTACCTCAAACAATGGGAAGGTGAGTGAGGGTACGTGGAGGATGACCTGGTAGGTACATTTCTGGGAGGGAAGAGCACCTACTCCTCCACCATGCCTGTCATCTGGTCTCTGGGTATGGGAGAACTGTAGGCCATTCATTGTAAGATAGTGCAGCAAGGAAGGCCGTGTCAGACTAGCAGATTTAGAGATTTAGCAGTAAAAAAAGTTGTGGATGGTGGGGAGTTTATTACATGCTTACTGGCAATTCAAGAGTGCACATTTAAAGGAGTCAGAAGTTGGTTAGCATGGGGTAGCAGTTGGGCTTGAGGGTTGTCTTAGTGAATTAGGTAGGGGGTAATAGCTAGGAGCAGTGGAGGGTGGCAGGACATTTACATTGTATATCTCACACAATTCAAAAACTGTAATGCAAATTCCTCATTAACGAGCTGGAAGGGAGACATTTATTGTTAAGTTAAAGGGGTTTTCCCACCACTTAAAATTGCTGCACAACCACTTTGTCCTTCCTAGTTGCTGCTGACCAGGACATGAGACTGGCTAGAGAAGGTCACTGCTGTGGCCAGTGATTGGCTGCATTAGTCCCATGTCCTGGTTAGCAGCAAATAGGAAGTACAGAGTGACTTTTAAGTGGTGGGAAAACCCCTTTAAAAACAATAATAAAAAAACTGTAAAAGAAACTAATCACAAACTTTGGCACATGGAGAGATAAGATGAATACAAATGACTATTTACTGCCAAATCCAAGTCACAATATAGCAGAAGAAAGAAAACATATGGAAACAGGCCAGTAAAAAAAGTTAAATACCTGATTACCCCTATTCACATCAACAGCATAGCTGCGATGACAAGCTTAAACCATATTTTGATTAGGATATTGTCATTTATTTGCGACATTTAGTAGTGGTTGTGCCTGGTATAGTTTACCGCAACATCAACACATTCAAGTGAATGGGACCAGAGTGAAGTACCAGAGAGACCCTACTAAAAGTACAGAAGCGTGTCGGTAAACAATGAAAGATGCTTCAGTTTCTTCAAGCAACTGATTGGTTGGGTGTGGAGAGCTAAGGTCTTTTATACAGACCAATTTTTGCCCATCAAGCTGCACTCCTTAAGTGGTTTAACATGGGTAGATGATTGCGGGGTATGGTGTATGGTTTACTTTGATCGTTTCCCCACATACAGCTTGCATTCATTGGCAGCCCATCTCCCTGTTTCGCCTTCATGTCGGTATGAAAGATCCAATTAGCTCATGAGTTTTTGTTTTTCTGGGGCAAAAGAACTCTCAAGTGAAGGTTCATACTTCATGCCCAATCATCAGGCTATGTAAAAGGACCTTAATATTAATGGAGTGTCCTAAGGATAGGCAACCAATTTTACAGTACTGGATGACCTCTTTAAGTCCTGCTATATCTCCTTGTCCCTTATCTGCACTAGTGGCAATTATGTCAACATTCCCATCCATCCGTGGGCACCATGTTTAGGGGATATTATTTGGCCATTACAAGTGGCTATCACCACCTGTGGAGTTCTATACTCTGTGCATGCTGCTCACTCTGCTGCCTATGTTTAAAATAGAAAGTTTCAGGATGTGGGGAGAACTATATTGCAGACACAAATACCCACGCAAACATGCTCGAGTGAAGAAGTCCTAAGGGTGGTTTCACATGAGCGTTTGCGCAAATACACTCGCCACGGTGAAACATGTTTGTGCATGAATCAGGTTTAGAGATTCGGCATATTTGCGCATGATTTCAATGTATTCGCTCACATTACTTGTTTTTGTGCATGCATTTCCATCAGGTAGAAAAAAAATACATGTCATGCTCTATTTTTGTGCACATTTAAACACCAAAGGTCCCCATAGGAGTCTATGGGAGTGCGCATATGCACACGAACTATGCCCTAGCATGAGTGAAAAATGGTGTAATTGCACAACCCTCTGTCAGGATGCTATAAAGTTTTCAGCTAATTGCAGGCAAACTACGGAAGACGTTTTGAAGATTGTTTAGGATTATCTAATTTTGGAAGGTTGCTCAACCGAGTGGAGGTGGAGATGCTCATCAATTTAGTTGAGCGGAGACCGGCACTCTGGGACAAGTGCCGGATGAACTCTAAACCGCCGACTCCTCCTTCTAAGAACATCCTCCGCCATTCTCACGTGATGCTCAAATCTGCGCGACAGCAACTAAGACAAAAGAACATCCTCATCATCAGAAGACATTTCCAACCTCAGCTGCTCTATCTCAAACCTAGAAAGTACCCGCAGGATGGCGTCACGCTGCACATATTCAATAACTATGGGTGATTATAGGGGGCGGGGTCACTGATGACAGCATTATGTATTACTAGCGTGTTTTTATGTACGCAAATGTACAGCTATTGTGAATGAAAAAACTGAAAAATATACATCATTGTACGCTCAAAAAAACCTGTTTATTGTGCAAATACGTTGTGCAGAAGCGAGTGTATTTGTACTTGCATTCGTCTGCAGGAGCCATAATCAGGATTTTGTATGCGTGTATACGCATAGTACTATTATTTTTGCGCGCGCGGATTTTGTGTGCAAACACACTCGTGAAAAGAAGCTCTTATGGTTTAAACAAATGGCTGTGCTTTATTAACGTTTTGCGGGTGTGAAAATCATGCCTGCAAAGTGTGACGAAATTAAACTATTAATTTCAATGGTTTTATTTTCACTAGCGTGATTTTCGTGCGATATTGCTATGTGGGAGAAAAAATAGGCCTTGCCCTAACTTTCTGGCACTTAGTTTTCATACATGCAAAAAAAAAAATAGGCAGGATCTATCTTTTTTTTTTTATGCACAAGAATGCAGTTTGAACATTAAAGAAGACTTTTGACAGGTTCATTTACAAATACACTCCGAAGCGGTAAGCATATTTGCGCATGCATCTGTGTGATGAATCCCTTAGGCTAGTTTCACATGTCTGAGAGTGATAATGGGTCATGTAAAAGGACCCTAGCAAGGAAAGGGGCCTGTTAAATCTAATGTGGAACTAAGAATAGAAGACATAGAGAATGAGAACAGGACATCCTCCAGGAGAAGCGAACATAAAAGGAAGACAAAAGGACACAGACACGACTATAAATGGAAAGGGCAGACGGAAAACACCCAAAGTAGAACAAAATGATGCAACTAAAGAAACCGACTAGAAGGAGCAAGGTGTCACATCTGACCAGGATGCACTGAAACCATTCCCCGAACAGTTCCCAGGCTATGTTTACACAGTGGAACAAAGAACATAAACTACTACAGGTGATGTGTAGAATAACAGATGGAGAGGAAAACTTTCCCTATATGACTCAGAATAAGAGACTGTACCTGCCTATAGCCGATGTCCCGCCCTGATAAGAATGCACCCCACCCATGATCCTAGCCACTCACTGTCCCTATCTGGGACAGAAGTAAACAATTAAGTAAGAATACAACTACCATGAGTAACCAGAGTACTTAGCGTGAGATGAGCAAGAAAAACAGGAGACCAAGATCCATCTCTGATTCCAACAAACATCAGATGAAGTCTGAGAATAACCAGCACAGGACCACAGCCAAGACAGGAATAAAAGCCATTCCTAATTACTAGGCAGGTGCAACAGGTAGCAGAACACTCCCATAGACACTCCCACCAGTGCTAGAGAAAGCAGAGGTGAAAATCCAAAACAGCACTAGCATAAACTGGACCTCTGAAAACCAAAACCTACTGCAACACATGGTACAGTCACCCATAGCACAAAAGGTCACAAAGCCTTATCTCACATGCACGAGTGACTTTGAATTGTGGAATCCATGATCGTCTCCTGCACGGACAATCCGTTATATGCCGCATAAATACAAACCAATAGATCATCCACATGTCCAGTCACATGAGCGGACAGCAACTGCGACTTTCGGCTCGTGGAAAAAAAATTGCAGCATACTTTATTTTCTATTCAAGTCAGTGGAAGCCGTCCGACCTGCTGCCCTTCTGCAGTTGACATTGTCTAAATGCAACCAACGACAAAATGATAAACAATAATCGTTCGCTTTTTGCTCATCATTCATTTTATGCAGCATAATAATCATCTTTGGCTCATTCACTTATCGTTCGGTTTAAACAACAGTCATTGGGCCCCTTTCATTCACTTATGCAGCGAATGTGAAGACTGAATGAGCCACCGATGTATCTGCCTGTCTAAACAGGCGGCACAAGAGCGAACGAGCTAGCAGTGACGTCACTCACTCGGTCAAATGAGAATCGGCTTGTCTAAAAGGACCCTTAGTCTATTAGGGCAAAATGAACACTTGTCACTTCAATGGACATATTATATAAAGCATAAAAATAAAGCTAGATAAATATAAGATCTATCAGGATTCTTCTTTCCGAAAAATATCAACCACACCAATGAAATTGTGCGGCAAAGTGCTAATACAATCTAAGTCGTCATTTATACAAGTATTTTATTGCAGCTATTTCGCTGCAATAAAACATTGGCCAAAAATCACTACCATGTGAAACATTGGATTCCAATGCATTCATTCACGTGGGTGATTTTCTGGTGCGTGAAAAAGTTTAGCCGTAAAATCATCAAATTGGCGACTTTTCTTGCAGCATCAAATAGATAGGGCTTGTTCCATCCGGCATCCAGCGCTCTGAAAAAAAAGACAGTTGACTCTATTTTAGCTATTTAAGCTAATACAAGCCATTCTGCCAACCGACGGAATTCCAGGCTGCAGCTATTTTTTCACGTATGTAAAAGGACGAGAAAACGCTAATTAATGTCAGAATTAGATTGCAGCTATTCTTGACTAGTGCGATTTTGGGTTGCATGCGGCCAGCGTGAAATCGCATATACTCGTGTAAATGGAGCCTTATGATGTGGTCAGTGGTCTCCAGCCTCCAATGCCCACGGGCTGTTGTGTAACTTCAACTCTCAGCATGCTGGGAATCGTAGTTTCATAGCAACTGGATCCCACCGATGAAGACCGTGCTTGTGTATCGGCTTTAGCATTGATGAAAAGCTGTTTTTCTAAGCTTGCTTTTCACTGTGCGCAGAAGACACAGGCAGAATGTTCTATTAGGTGCAATGCTTTGGCTGAGATCTAAGTAGTTTGGCTTTCCAAACCATTTATGAAATGTCAATTCTTGACCCGGTTTCTCCAAGTTACGACCAAGCAGGAATGCCCTGTTCTCGCAGATAGCTTTATGAATTGAGGAAGTCTTAATAACTTGAGGGTAAGATGTCTATGTGCTGGGAGCTTGGGAAAGAATTCTATTTGCTTTATTCTATTGCAGCTAAAACATTTTTCTATATGGCAAAGTCTCCAGGAGCCTGTGGAGAAGACAGCTGCAAGACAACTGCTGCCTCACCAGAGAGGCTGATAGACCCAAGGCCATAAGGAAGCTAATGTGTGGGTTGGTGCTTCTGCTCCTCAGAGCGTGCATTAATGCAATACCAGGCAGCTGCATATTGCAGGAGCAACAAAACGATTTGGATAAATGGAGTTTTATGATTGGCTGATACACAATAAAACCTGTATAAATATTAAAGCAGCATATCATATTCTGGAGGAAAAGATTTTGCCTTTCTGGGTATTTACATGTTGTTTAGTATAATTATTCTGTGTAACTTTAATTGTTCTTGCCAAAAACCTCTTTCTTTTCGGTTATGGCACTTGATGTTTTTGTGTGTTCCAGTCATAACACTGACTTATCTGCATTCTTTACTTTACTGTTCTTTCTGGATCACCGAATGCTGTTTTCTGACTCTTTAAGGTTTTTAGTGAAATGTACTAAAACAATCAAATGCGTTTGCAGTGCAATGGAAACGGGTAAATACGTTTTTAACCCCTTGATCGTTAAGAATATATTCTTGGATTAACTGGTGTACATAAAAGAGGAAGCCCTCATTATGATACCAAGTTTTAGTGTTCAGAGCAGAAGGGCAGTCTAGTGTTTGTGTAGTGGCCCAGTACATCCATTCCTGACCCCCTCCATTGTGTTATACATTACATGTCTTGTGTTGGTGTGCTGTGCAAAATTGCCTTTGTCATTCTGTTATGTGTATTGCACAGCTGCAGCAGTGAGGAGTTAAGTGTTAGTCATGTGCTATGAGGGAGAATATGAGTAGGAGTGTCTGAGAGCAGGAAAGGAGATTCTTCCGGGTTCCTGAGAGTGCCGGCTGCATGAGGGTACCTTCAACCCTCATGTAGTGAAGAATGGAGGAAAAGGAGCGGTTCCTGACTACCTGTGTGACAGGAACCGTAGTAGAGTGATTTCCCAACAGTGAGAGACAGCATGAGCAAGGGAGAGGGTGCATACGACTGGGCCTAGTGCCAAGGTACGCTGTGATTGTCTTTTCTACGTGGCCGTCCTAAAGTCTGGGATCACCGCGTAGAGGTACACCCATTTGCTTTTCAGATTTGGCTGTCCTGAAGTCTGGGATCACTGGATTGAGGTACTCTCAAGTCTGCCTCTTTACCTGCACTGCCCATGTTTTGTAAATTGTGCCTGTATCCAAAACTTTTGCATTAGTAAAGTTTTTGCTAGGCCCTTACCATTCCCAGGGACCTGAGGTAAGTTATTTCTGTCTGTGGCTCTATTTATTTACTGCCGAGGGTCATACTGGTGGGTAACGGAACAATGGCATCACCCGTGACATCTGCTATCCCTTTTCTCCAGTTTATTGTGCTGAAGAAGCCCAGCGCTGCCCTGGCCGAGGCTATGTGCATTCCTCCAGAAGGTAGCATGGTAGGTGCTGCCGTGACAAGCCAGCGTCTTGCCCTCCCAGCTTCTCAAAATACGCCCTTTTTATGCTCTTTTGCCCAACTCCTCACCCCTCAGTTTGTTAGCAATTGTCAAGGCATGAGATGTGGATCCACTTTGGCCTCTAATTTGATTTTTCTTAGGACTTTGGCTGTTCTCACACAACTGCATTTGAATTGCAGATTTTGCAAGCGTATGATCCGCGGTAATACGTTGATCAATTAAATACATTGAATTATGCAGTTCCGATCACATTAGTGTGTCAGCATTGCGTGATCCACCTACAGAAAATAAAATGCAGCGTGTTCTATTTTACAATGGATATCCATGACATAGAGTGCATTGTTCTCTAGGGTTTCAGATATACCCACAGCCCAATGACATTGTGTATGGGTGACAGATATCCGCGTCATCCCTACGGGCAACGGTGCGGGAAATATAAACAAAAAAAGGTGTACTGCGCATGACCGCCTGTGTGAGTATACAGTCATGCGCAGTACAATTTCGCAAACATACTTATGGTCATGGCTGGGCTGACAGCTGGAATTCACTGTGGGCCTCTGTAAGCGGATTCTGCTTACAACCTAAATCTGAGGAGTGCACATGGTGGTCTAGTTTTAATCTTTTGATCCCACCAATCCAGATCTGGTCTTTCTTGCCCCAGAAACAAGGTACCAGAGGATATAAACAGAGACAAGGCTGTGGAACAACGCAGAGGTCAGGACAGGTGGAATTCTTACATAGTCACCAAATAGGCTGAGGCTCAGGGCAGGCAGTAAGCAGAGTAAACATGGTTAGTAAGAAAACCAAGATCAGGAGTGGAGAAGTCATGGAAAGCTGGGTAAGGCAAGCATGGATCAAGAAGTCGTGCCAGAAAAGAAAAATGGGTGGAACTCCCTTTGAAGATTCCATGAATGTTTGAAAGTTGAGTAAAAAATGCTTATGGTACTATCTCAGGAAGTGATGCCGACATACAAAAATACCACAACATAAAAAACTGGGCGTGAAACATAGTCAGTGAGAGCACAAGGTAATTGGTGAACGACACAACTTTCTGATGAGAAAGGCTTCATGGCAGAATGATTAAACCTGACTTCTCTTTTATTGAAAAGTCAATTGGCAAAAAGACACACCTTGTGACAATGAGACCCTACTTCAGTATTTCTGAGGAAATACTGCTGTATACAGATGGATATGCTTAGCTGTGTGCCCATTAGGGGAAAGATGTGGGTTTGCAATACTGAAGAAGGGCCTGATAGTCCAGAAATATGTCTTTTTACTGGTTGGCTGTTCAGTATAAGAGAAGTTAAGTTCAGTCTTCTTGCCCTTGGAATCTCTTCTCATCAGAAAGTTTTGTCATTCACAAGTCGCTTCCTCTCCATGTGGCCACATGGTCTGCTTCTATGGTATGATTGTCCTCTTTGTGCTAATTTTATTGAATTGATAGATTTTTGATGTGAAGTTATAAAAAATGAACTTTCCTTTTAAAATAGTGGATGATGATTGTTGAATTTAGTCATATGGTTAATGCATCATTGAGTAGTCACTGAAGCTGATTAACTTTGATTATAAAGATGTTGGCAAATTGCAGGGCAAGCTCCATCTTAGTAATATTACAGGTCTAGTATTGTGCAGCTAATTTGATTTATACTGGAGAGTACAAGATTGCAGACCTAACAAATGGGAAAATCTGTGATGGATGATGGTGATTAAGCAAAGTAAATGTTTTGTTAGAGGGACACTAAAGTCTTCCCTATGTGTGCTAGAAACCATTCATTTTGTCCTCCCCACAAGTGCTGCTGTTTGTGAAATATTGGATTTGGGAAAAGGAGTAAGCTTATATTGTCCACAGACATTAGATCGTCGTCAGCCAGATGCCAATGCAACCGATAATTGGTGTCCCAGCTCACTCATAAACATTCACAGTTGGATTGGCCAAGAATGAATGTTTAGCTCAATCTGAAGAGGGCAATAAACCACTTCTGGGAGGATTGGGCACGTTGAAATAGAACATGTTGATCCTTATTTCCCCTAATGGCAGACACTGGGGGACTGTTGGGCTGCCCCATACACACTAGATCATCAGCTGTTCCCACTAAATTAGCTTTGGGCTATTCTACTGCATTGCCTAGGGGCCTTGTGAGCTACGGTTTGTGTAATTAGCTAAGCCATAGCCCCATTAGCTATTCTCTAGTCAATAATGAAAAGAAAAAGAATCCCCGTTTTTTCTGACAGTTTTTCTTTTACAAAAAGTGGTCAAATTTGGGCCAGTAATTTTTTTTAGAAGTAACGATCCCATTTGGTAACATTGGCATGTAAATGTTTTTAATGAGCTTGAAAAAAGTTTTGCAGACCTAGGGGTTAAATACACAGGTGCATGAGCAAATACGCTAGTTGCAACGGAATGTATTTCGAACCAATGAAAAGTTTCTTCTTTTTTAACTGTTCAAACTCCACGCTATAGCGTACAAGAAAAAAAAATCCGAAAGTAGAACAAGTCCTATCTTTTCTCATGCAAGAACCATGTCCGTGAGAATGAAGCCATTGAAATTAATTGCTTCGCTTCCAGCCATTACACGGGGGTCAGAATCACGGCCACAAAAAGCTCCACAAGCACGGTCATCTTTAAGCCCTTAAGCAGACGAAAGCTAAATGCTGCGATTATTATTCATTATCACTTCCTCTGTTTGTGCCTGTTGTTTTTGCTGGCACAAAAAAATAGGACCCGCTCTATCTTCTGCGTGTTTGCACACCAAAGACCTCCATAGAGGAATGGAAAAGGTGGAGAATAGAGCCCATTGATTTCAATGGATTCATTCTCTTTTTTTTTTGTATGTGTGTGGTTCTGACGAATGCAAAAAATAAGACCTGTTCTATTTTGTTCGCATTTGCGCATCCAAGGGTTCTAATAGAGGTCTATTGGAGTTGCGCAAACCCGGACATACCGGAAGTTTATTTGACTTCATAGCCATTGAAATTCTAATGTGAATAGCTTAAATGATCAATAAAGAGTGATGAGCAGATAAGTACACATATCAGTTAAAATTAATTTAGTTGATTAACCCTTTCCAATCCAATTTCTATCCTGGTTTTCCAAGGGGGTTACTCTTTTTCTGCTGTTATACAACGGCGCTATATGCTGGCTAAAACCAGTACCGCATGAGGTGACACGTTTGATAGGCTCTGACAGCAGGGAGGCTGGCAATATACAGTAAGAGAACCCCGACGGATGTCTTCCAACATCGGAGCAGTACAGCCTTAAATCATAATGTCTCCAGCGGTCAGACAGTGAATTGGAAAGGGTTAAAGGGGTTTTCCAGGCATCACCCTCTGGGATACATCGGCCGGAAGCACTGCTCTGACCCCTGTGTAGTGGCTGGTGCTTGTAATTGCAGGTGCAGATCTCAGTGAAATTAATTGGAGCTGTGCTTGTAATTGCAGGCTGGGGACCCATTGACATAAATTAGAGCTGTGCTTGCAACTACAAACGCCGGCCGTTACACAGGGGTCAGAGCAGTACTTCCAGCCATTACACAGGGGGCGGAGCAGTGTTTCCAGTCGTTACACTGGGTCTGAGCAGTGCTTCCAGCTATTACACAGGGATCAGAGCAGTGCTGCCAGCAGTTACACAGAGGGTCTCCAGCCGTTACACAGGGGTCGAAACATAGCTTCCAGCCATTACACAGGGGTCAGAGCAGTGCTTCCAGTTGTTAAACAGGGGTCGGAGCAGGGCTTCCATCTGTTACACAGTTCTTCTGCTCCGACCCCGATCTATCTCGGTGCCCGCTGCCTGGATAACCCCTTTAAAGGTTGTTGTAAAAGATTAGCAAAAAAAACATTGCTGCCTTCTTCCAGAAACAGCGCTACTCATGTGTATGGAATTGTTTACAAAAGTTTAGCACCACTAAAGTGAAGGAGGCTGAGCTGCTATACCCCACAAAGCCTGAGGACAAGTGTGGCACTTTTTTTGAAAGAAAACTGTTATACTTCTCTATTCCTCTTCAGCCTTTTTAAGTGCAACATCCATAGAATATTTAGTAATGTTGAGAACTATGCAAAAATCTAATGAATAATCTTAAGATTCCTCTCGTTTTCAGCTTTTGTTTGATTTCACCTAGAAGTGCACAGTCAATTTTGGATTTTAACCCATAATATTATTTCTCTGCTGTGTACTGTCATGTTTAATTAACTTCATAATTGTGTTGAATATCTGTGTTGAGGCAATATCCGATAATACCAAACCCGCTGCTCAGACATGCCAGTTGGATCCACGACCCTTTAATATGCAGCTGCTGTTGTATGAATTTCTTGCTGGATTAATGAGAACCATTATACTTGTCCATTGTTCCAATTTGAATAGATTCCAGAAGTTGGTTTTTGCAATTCTGAACCAAAAGTATAAGAGTGCCTTTTACCAAATTATTTGTTTACGACGAGCGGATTCTGTGTATTTTTGTGTGGGGATGAAGATAGATACATTTATGTAAAAATAGATTTTATATTCCCAAGTGTGTGTAGGAGGAATAGAAAAGGGAAGCTGTAATAACCTGCCAAAATGTGAGTAGAATATTCAAGGACACTCTTAAGTAGTAAGTCAGGCAGTGTTTATAGCAAGGGCTACAACGAGAGATATAGGATGAGCACAAGACCAATCTGTGGCACAACCCTACACAAACCTCACAAGTAACTTTATACTGTGTGTTGCTTTAAGATGGTGTTGGATGAAGATCCTTTAAACTGAAAATATACGCAGTATTTTACAGTCTTCTGCATTGGAGCAAGAGTGAAAAAAACATTGAATATACATACACTCATTGGCCATAACATTAAAATGACTTCAATGGGGCATAATAGGCATTGCGAGATCAGTAAGTTTTTGAAGTTGATTAGTTGTTAGAAGCTGACAAAATGGGTAAGTGTAAGGATCTGACCCACTTTGAAAAGGGCCAAATTGTGGTAGTTAGATGATGGAGTTAAAGTTTTTTTCAAAATGGCAGCCCTTGTAGGGTGTACTAGTTACAATCTACTAAATGTGGCCCAAAAAAGGACAACTGGTGAACCTGTGATGGGGTTATGAATTCCTAAGACTAATTGGTGCACATGGGGAGCAAAGGCTAGACCGTTTGGTCAATGAATCATGCTTCCTTTTATATCATGTGGATGGCTTGGTTGAGTGTGCATCATCTGCAGAAAGAGATAGTATCAGGATTAGAGATGAGCGAGCACCAAAATGCTCGGGTGCTCGTTACTCGGGACGAATTTATCGCGATGCTCGAGGGTTCGTTTCGAGTAACGAACCCCATTGAAGTCAATGGGCGACCCGAGCATTTTTGTATTTCGCCGATGCTCGCTAAGGTTTTCATGTGTGAAAATCTGGGCAATTCAAGAAAGTGATGGGAACGACACAGCAACGGATAGGGCAGGCGAGGGGCTACATGTTGGGCTGCATCTCAAGTTCCCAGGTCCCACTATTAAGCCACAATAGCGGCAAGAGTGCCCCCCCCTCCCAACAATTTTTACTTCTGAAAAGCCCTCATTAGCAATGCATACCTTAGCTAAGCACCACACTACCTCCAATAAAGCACAATAACTGCCTGCGTGACACTCCGCTGCCACTTCTCCTGGGTTACATGCTGCCCAACCCCCCCCCCACGACCCAGTGTCCACAGCGCACACCAAACTGTCCCTGCCCAGCCTTCAGCTGCCCTCATGCCACGCCACCCTCATGTCTATTTATAAGTGCGTCTGCCAGAGGCAAAGCAGGCACACACTGCAGAGGGTTGGCATGGCTAGGCAGCGACCCCCCCATAAAAGGGGCGGGCCGATAGTCCACAATGCTGTACAGAAGCAATGAGAAATCCAATCCTGTGCCACCTCCATCTGGAGCTGCACACGTGGGCATAGCAATGGGGAACCTATGTGCCACACACTATTCATTCTGTCAAGGTGTCTGCACGCCCCAGTCAGACCGCGGTTTTTTATAAATAGTCACAGGCAGGTACAACTCCGCAATGGGAATTCCGTGTGCACCCACAGCATGGGTGGCTCCCTGGAACCCACCCGCTGTACATAAATGTAACCCATTGCATTGCCCATCACAGCTGAGGTAATGTCGTGGTTAATGCAGGTGGGCTTCGGCCCACACTGCATGCCCCAGTCTGACTGGGGTTCTTTAGAAGTGGACAGATGTAGGTTAAACTCCGTGTGCACCTACAGCATGGATGGCTCACTGGAACCCACCGGTGGTACATAAATATATCCCATTGCAGTGCCCTACTCAGCAGAGCTAACGTCAGATACAATACAGGTGGGCTTCGGCCCACACTGCATGCCCCAGTCAGACTGGGGTTCTTTAGAAGTGGACAGATGTAGGTTAAACTCCGTGTGCACCTACAGCATGGGTGGGTGCCAGGAAGCCACCGGCGGTACATAAATATATCCCATTGCATTGCCCAACACAGCTGACGTAATGTCGTGCTTAATGCAGGTGGGCTTCGGCCCACACTGCATGCCCCAGTCAGACTGGGGTTCTTTAGAAGTGGACAGATGTAGGTTAAACTCCGTGTGCACCTACAGCATGGGTGGCTCCCTGGAACCCACCGGTGGTACATAAATATATCCCATTGCAGTGCCCTACTCAGAAGAGCTAACATCAGATACAATACAGGTGGGCTTTGGCCCACACTGCATGCCCCAGTCAGACTGGTAATATGTACCTTAACAGTAACCTCATTGGTGGTAATGTGGTGGTGACTGCGGACCTAGTAGCGCGGTTTTATGTAGTTGGTTTTCGGAATGTGGCCATGATTAAGTGGTCCGTGGCGGGGGGATGGTGGTGGTGCTCTCTTGTTGTGTCGTTAAAGGTGAAATTCTTGGACTGCCACCAGACGGACCAATGCAAAGGTATTTGCCAAAAATGTTTTCATTGTTGGAGGAGGAGGGGGATGTTTTGGAGGCACTATGTGTCCTCTCCACGTGTCCGTGGTTATATGCACCTTAACAGTAACAGCGTTGGTGGGAAATGGCCTCGCCGCCATCATGTCTTTGTGAAGCCTCTGTTTCCACACCCCAGTGACATACCATTAGCTGCGGTATAGGCAGAGCCCAGAATTATTAACATTTCAGCGGTAGTATTAGGGACAGGCCCCACTAACATATCATAGCAGCAGTATAGGGGGAGCGCAGTCTTAGTTCCATTTCAGTAATAGTAGCACTCAAGACAGGCCCCAGTAACAATTCCGAAGCAGCAGTATAGGAGGAGCGCAGTCTTAGTTCCATTTCAGTAATAGTAGCACTCAAGACAAGCCCCAGTAACAATTCCCATTGCAGCAGTTTAGGGAGATAACAGTCTCTTTCACATTTCAGTAGCTGCAGTATAGACAAGGCCCCAGTTACATTTATGTAGCAACAGTGTAGGCCAACCCCACACACCTTTCTGTACCATGAGTGCAGGCGAAGAACATAGAAATTACAATGATTACACTGTAGGTGAGGGCCCAAAAAAATTGGTGTAGCAACAGTACTAATGTACCTCAGAAAAAATTGGCCATGCCCAACCAAGATGGCAGGTGAAACCCATTAATCGCTTTGGTTAATGTGGCTTAAGTGGTAACTAGGCCTGGAGGCAGCCCAGTTTAACGAAAAATTGGTTCAAGTTAAAGTTTCATCGCTTGTTAGAGCATTGAAACGTATAAAAATTGTTTGGAAAAATTATATGAGTGAGCCTTGTGGCCCAAAGAAAAATTGCCCGTTCGGCGTGATTACGTGAGGTTTCAGGAGGAGGAGCAGGAGGAGGAGGAGGAATATTATACACAGATTGATGAAGCAGAAATGTCACCGTTTTGGATGGTGATACAGAACGATGCTTCCATCCGCGGGTGCAGCCTACGTATTGCTTAGGTATCGCTGCTGTCCGCTGGTGGAGAAGAGAAGTCTGGGGAAATCCAGGCTTTGTTCATCTTGATGAGTGTAAGCCTGTCGGCACTGTTGGTTGACAGGCGTGTACGCTTATCTGTGATGATTCCCCCAGCCGCACTAAACACCCTCTCTGACAAGACGCTAGCCGCAGGACAAGCAAGCACCTCCAGGGCATACAGCGCGAGTTCAGGCCACGTGTCCAGCTTCGACACCCAGTAGTTGTAGGGGGCAGAGGCGTCACAGAGGACGGTCGTGCGATCGGCTACGTACTCCCTCACCATCCTTTTACAGTGCTCCCGCCGACTCAGCCTTGACTGGGGAGCGGTGACACAGTCTTGGTGGGGAGCCATAAAGCTGTCCAGGGCCTTAAAGAGTGTTGCACTGCCTGTGCTGAACATGCTGCTCGATCTCCGCACCTCCCCTGCTACCTGGCCCTCGGAACTGCGCCTTCTGCCACTAGCGCTGTCGGATGGGAATTTTACCATAAGCTTGTCCGCCAGGGTCCTGTGGTATAGCAACACTCTCGAACCCCTTTCCTCTTCGGGAATGAGAGTGGAAAGGTTCTCCTTATACCGTGGGTCGAGCAGTGTGTACACTCAGTAATCCGTAGTGGCAAGAATGCGTGCAACACGAGGGTCACGAGAAAGGCATCCTAACATGAAGTCAGCCATGTGTGCCAGGGTACCTGTACGCAACACATGGCTGTCTTCACTAGGAAGATCACTTTCAGGATCCTCCTCCTCCTCCTCCTCCGCCTCCTCCTCCTCAGGCCATACACGCTGAAAGGATGACAGGCAAGCAGCATGGGTACCGTCAGCAGTGGGCCAAGCTGTCTCTTCCCCCTCCTCCTCATCCTCTTCCTCCTCCTCCTCCTCAACGCGCTGAGATATAGACAGGAGGGTGCTCTGACTATCCAGCGACATACTGTCTTCCCCCGCCTCCGTTTCCGAGCGCAAAGCATTTGCCTTTATGCTTTGCAGGGAACTTCTCAAGAGGCATAGCAGAGGAATGGTGACGCTAATGATTGCAGCATCGCCGCTCACCACCTGGGTAGACTCCTCAAACTTTCCAAGGACCTGGCAGATGTCTGCCAACCAGGCCCACTCTTCTGAAAATAATTGAGGAGGCTGACTCCCACTGCGCCGCCCATGTTGGAGTTGGTATTCCACTATAGCTCTACGCTGCTCATAGAGCCTGGCCAACATGTGGAGCGTAGAGTTCCACCGTGTGGGCACGTCGCACAGCAGTCGGTGCACTGGCAGATTAAACCGATGTTGCAGTGTCCGCAGGGTGGCAGCGTGCGTGTGGGACTTGCGGAAATGTGCGCAGAGCCGGCGCACCTTTACGAGCAGGTCTGACAAGCGTGGGTAGCTTTTCAGAAAGCGCTGAACCACCAAATTAAAGACGTGGGCCAGGCATGGCACGTGCGTGAGGCTGCCGAGCTGCAGAGCCGCCACCAGGTTACGGCCGTTGTCACACACGACCATGCCCGGTTGGAGGCTCAGCGGCGCAAGCCAACGGTCGGTCTGCTCTGTTAGACCCCGCAGCAGTTCGTGGGCCGTGTGCCTCTTCTCTCCTAAGCTGAGTAGTTTCAGCACGGCCTGCTGACGCTTGCCCACCGCTGTGCTACCACGCCGCGCGACACCGACTGCTGGCGACGTCCTGCTGCTGCTGACACATCTAGATTGCGAGACAGAGGTTGAGGAGGAGGAGGAGTAGGAGGGTGGTTTAGTGGAGGAAGCATACACCGCCGAACATACCACCACCGAGCTGGGGCCCGCAATTCTGGGGGTCGGTAGGACGTAAGCGGTCCCAGGCTCTAACTCTGTCCCAGCCTCCACTAAATTCACCCAATGTGCCGTCAGGGAGATGTAGTGGCCCTGCCCGCCTGTGCTTGTCCACGTGTCCGTTGTTAAGTGGACCTTGCCACTAACCGCATTGGTGAGGGCGCGTACAATGTTGCGGGAGACGTGGTCGTGCAGGGCTGGGATGGCACATCGGGAAAAGTAGTGGCGACTGGGAACTGAGTAGCGCGGGGCCGCCGCCGCCATCATACTTTTGAAGGACTCCGTTTCCACAACCCTATACGGCAGCATCTCAAGGCTGATAAATTTGGCTATGTGGACGGTTAACGCTTGAGCGTGCGGGTGCGCGGCGCCGTACTTGCGCTTGCGCTCAAACACTTGCGCTAGCGACGGCTGGACGGTGCGGTGCGAGACATTGGTGGATGGGGCCGAGGACAGCGGAGGTGAGGGTGTGGGTGCAGGCCAGGAGACGGTAGTGCCAGTGTCCTCAGAGGGGGGTTGGATCTCAGTGGCAGGTTGGGCCACAGGGGGAGAGGCAGCGGTGCAAACCGGAGGCGGTGAACGGCCTTCGTCCCACCTTGTGGGGTGCTTGGCCATCATATGTCTGCGCATGCTAGTGGTGGTGAGGCTGGTGGTGGTGGCTCCCCGGCTGATCTTGGCGCGACAAAGGTTGCACACCACTGTTCGTCGGTCGTCAGGCGTCTCTGTGAAAAACTGCCAGATCTTAGAGCACCTCGGCCTCTGCAGGGTGGCATGGCGCGAGGGTGCGCTTTGGGAAACAGTTGGTGGATTATTCGGTCTGGCCCTGCCTCTACCCCTGGACCCCGCACTGCCTCTTGCAACCTGCCCTGCTGCTGCCCTTGCCTCCCCCTCTGAAGACCTGTCCTGAGTAGGCGTTGCACACCAGGTGGGGTCAGTCACCTCATCATCCTGCTGCTCTTCCTCCGAATCCTCTGTGTGCTCCTCCCTCGGACTTACTGCCCTTACTACTACCTCACTGCAAGACAACTGTGTCTCATCGTCATCGTCCTCCTCACCCACTGAAAGGTCTTGAGACAGTTGCCGGAAGTCCCCAGCCTCATCCCCCGGACCCCGGGAACTTTCCAATGGTTGGGCATCAGTGACGATAAACTCCTCTGGTGGGAGAGGAACCACTGCTGCCCAATCTGAGCAGGGGCTCGAGAACAGTTCCTGGGAGTCTTCCCGCTCCTGAGCATGTGTCATTGTAGTGGAGTGAGGAGGCTGGGAGGAAGGAGGAGCAGCAGCCAGAGGATTCGGATTTGCAGCACTGGACGGCGCCGAACTGTGGGTGGATGATAGCTTGCTCGAAGCACTTTCTGCCATCCACGACAGGACCTGCTCACACTGCTCATTTTCTAATAAAGGTCTCCCGCGTGGACCCATTAATTGGGCGATGAATGTGGGGACGCCAGAAACGTGCCTCTCTCCTAATCGCGCAGCAGTCGGCTGCGATACACCTGGATCAGGAGCTCGGCCTGTGCCCACACCCTCACTTGGGCCTACGCGTCCTCGGCCGCGTCCACGTCCTCTAGGCCTACCCCTACCCCTCAGCATGCTGTATTACCAGTGATTTCCCAGCCAGGAAATAAATTGGCGCAAGCCTGCAGGCCAAATATAATTTTTCCCTTTTTTTTTTAAAGGGAAGGCCCACTGACTATATTCAATCAAATAACAAATGTGTTCTGTGGCCCTGCTGTGTGTCACAGAACTGCAGTGTTATATTAACTGCAGCAGAGCGGTGATTTCCCAGGCAGGAAATAAATTGGCGCAAGCCTGCTGTTAAACTTAGCTGGCTGCGTATGATTTTTTTTACGTTCTCCACCCACCACACACGTACCCAGAATGCTGAGGACTGTCAGAGGCAGGCCAAATATAATTTTTACCTTTTTTTTTTAAAGGGAAGGCCCACTGACTATATTCAATCAAATAACAAATGTGTTCTGTGGCCCTGCTGTGTGTCACAGAACTGCAGTGTTATATTAACTGCAGCAAAGCGGTGATTTCCCAGGCAGGAAATAAATTGGCGCAAGCCTGCTGTTAAACGTAGCTGGCTGCGTATGATTTTTTTACGTTCTCCACCCACCACACACGTACCCAGAACGCTGAGGACTGTCAGAGGCAGGCCAAATATAATTTTTCCCTTTTTTTTTTAAAGGGAAGGCCCACTGACTATATTCAATCAATAACAAATGTGTTCTGTGGCCCTGCTGTGTGTCACAGAACTGCAGTGTTATATTAACTGCAGCAGAGCGGTGATTTCCCAGGCAGGAAATAAATTGGCGCAAGCCTGCTGTTAAACTTAGCTGGCTGCGTATGATTTTTTTACGTTCTCCACCCACCACACACGTACCCAGAACGCTGAGGACTGTCAGAGGCGGGCCAAATATAATTTTTCCCTTTTTTTTTTAAAGGGAAGGCCCACTGACTATATTCAATCAATAACAAATGTGTTCTGTGGCCCTGCTGTGTGTCACAGAACTGCAGTGTTATATTAACTGCAGCAGAGCGGTGATTTCCCAGGCAGGAAATAAATTGGCGCAAGCCTGCTGTTAAACTTAGCTGGCTGCGTATGATTTTTTTTACGTTCTCCACCCACCACACACGTACCAAGAATGCTGAGGACTGTCAGAGGCAGGCCAAATATAATTTTTACCTTTTTTTTTTAAAGGGAAGGCCCACTGACTATATTCAATCAAATAACAAATGTGTTCTGTGGCCCTGCTGTGTGTCACAGAACTGCAGTGTTATATTAACTGCAGCAAAGCGGTGATTTCCCAGGCAGGAAATAAATTGGCGCAAGCCTGCTGTTAAACGTAGCTGGCTGCGTATGATTTTTTTACGTTCTCCACCCACCACACACGTACCCAGAACGCTGAGGACTGTCAGAGGCAGGCCAAATATAATTTTTCCCTTTTTTTTTTAAAGGGAAGGCCCACTGACTATATTCAATCAATAACAAATGTGTTCTGTGGCCCTGCTGTGTGTCACAGAACTGCAGTGTTATATTAACTGCAGCAGAGCGGTGATTTCCCAGGCAGGAAATAAATTGGCGCAAGCCTGCTGTTAAACTTAGCTGGCTGCGTATGATTTTTTTACGTTCTCCACCCACCACACACGTACCCAGAACGCTGAGGACTGTCAGAGGCGGGCCAAATATAATTTTTCCCTTTTTTTTTTAAAGGGAAGGCCCACTGACTATATTCAATCAATAACAAATGTGTTCTGTGGCCCTGCTGTGTGTCACAGAACTGCAGTGTTATATTAACTGCAGCAGAGCGGTGATTTCCCAGGCAGGAAATAAATTGGCGCAAGCCTGCTGTTAAACTTAGTTGGCTGCGTATGATTTTTTTACGTTCTCCACCCACCACACACGTACCCAGAACGCTGAGGACTGTCAGAGGCAGGCCAAATATGATTTTTCCCTTTTTTTTTTTTAAGGGAAGGCCCACTGACTATATTCAATCAATAATATATGTCTTCTGGCCCTGCCTACACAATTCTGTCCCTGTAGTATTACTGCAGGGCGCAATGCTCTGCACAGCCGATTTTGAAAAAAAAAAAAATGTGCAACACTGCTAACAGCAGCCTCCACACTACTGCACACGGATAGATGTGGCCCTAAGAAGGACTGTTGGGGTTCTTGAAGCCTACACTCACTCCTAACACTCTCCCTACAGCAGCTCCAACACAATAGCACTTTCCCTCAGCTAACTCACAACGCATCTGAGGCGAGCTGCGGGAGGGGCCGATTTTTATACTCGGGTGACATCTGATCTCCCCAGCCACTCACAGCAGGGGGGTGGTATAGGGCTGGAACGTCACAGGGGGAAGTTGTAATGCCTTCCCTGTCTTTCAATTGGCCAGAAAAGCGCGCTAACGTCTCAGAGAGGAAAGTGAAAGTAACCCGAACATCGCGTGGTGCTTGTTAAGAGTAACGAGCATCCCGAACACCCTAATATTCGCCCGAGCATCAAGCTCGGACGAGTACATTCGCTCATCTCTAATCAGGATGTATTATGGAAAGAAGAGGCAGTGTGATGGTGAATGTTGGGCAATGTTTTGCTTGGAAAACTTGGATCTTGGCATTCATATGGATGTCACATTGATGCATACCACATGTCCAAACATTGTTGCAGGACAACATTATTTTCGTAATG
Source organism: Eleutherodactylus coqui (assembly GCF_035609145.1). Lineage (NCBI taxonomy): Eukaryota > Metazoa > Chordata > Amphibia > Anura > Eleutherodactylidae > Eleutherodactylus > Eleutherodactylus coqui. Next base: position 191,147,824 of record NC_089840.1, read on the forward strand.
GCATTCCATAATGGAGGAGGCTGATTTCAGCAGGTACCACACTGCAAATATTGTCTAGAATCAGTTGAGGTGTTGAATTGCCCTCTAAATTCCTCAGATCTCAATCTGATTGAACATCTGGGGGATGTGCTAGGAAAACAGGTGTAATCTATGTAAGCCCCACCTTGCAATTTAAAGGATCTGTTGCTAACACTTTGGTGCTAGATATCTCAGGACACCTTCAACATCCTTGTGGTGTCCATGCCGTGAAGGATCAAAGCTGTTTTGAAAGAACCATGGCTGATCAGTGTAAATAATAATACACATATACACCTCTATGGCATATCCACTGAATATACTATAAATGCCTAAAGGTCCATGTCCTATTTCTGGGTCTGTCCACTAATTCTGCAGCACCCTTCATTGTGTTTAATCTAGTGGTGGCTGCGCTGCTTGCTCAGATCATTCCTAACATCTATGGAGAGCGCTAATTTTATTTATGCATCTTCTGTGTAAAATGACTCAAATTAAACCCCTAAGGCCGGTTATTATATTACAGGTCCCCATAGCTAAACAGGGCTAAGTAGTGCCTTTTTTCAGGCCACTACACTCCCATATCAACACAAAATGAAACGAAGTATAAAACTAAACAATTAATTTATTGAAAAAATACATAAAATATGTATTACAATCAAGATGAGAAGACTAAAATAAAACCAAGGATCCATTGACTGGGAAATTGAAGTGTATAACAAATCTCAGTATAACAGAAATATATGGGTCCCAGAGACTCTGACTAGTTGTACACATACATAGAGTAAAATAATAATATACACATAAATAATAATAAAGGAAACAAAGTACAAAGAGAGTCAAAACCACATGCTGGAAAAGTACCCACCAATGGAGCCAGAAGACACCCCAATGCGTGTTTCATTTTCTTTCTCAAGGGGTGACAAATAAACACTCCCACACCTTTTGTTAAACCCCTTAAAGAAAATGACACTGGTTACAAGACGGATCTGATTGTTGGGAGGTATCAGTCAGGAGAAGGCGACCAAAACGTCTCCAAGGCATTACATATACCATGGGACACAGAGAAGACATCAGCAAGAAGGGGATTACATTAGCACAACAGTGACATAACCAAGAACTGGATGTCCCTCAAAAATTAATGAAGAGACCAGAAAAAAAAATTATGCGGGGGTGGGGTGCCAAGAAGCCTACAGCAACATTAAAGGAGCTGCAGGAGTTTCTGGCAAGTGCTGGTTGTGTAGTGCATATGACAACCATCTCCTGTATTCTTCATATATCTGGGCTGTGAGGGGGGTGGGGGGTGGGGAGAAGCTTTTTCTAACTTAGAAAAACATCCAAGCCCAGTTATATTTTGCCAAAACCTACATCAAGTTTGCCAGCAGTCTGTGGGATAACGTGTTATTTCTCATGAGACCGGGGGAGGACTTTTTGGCCGTAATTTCTAAAGGTATGTTCGGCACAAAGCCAACACTGTGCATCACCAAAAGACCACCAACCCGCAGTGAAGATGGTAGAGGCAGCATTATGAGGGGGAATGTTGTTCTGGTGCTGGAACTGGGGCTTTAGTCAAAGTAGAGGGAATTCTGAACAAATATCAGTCCATTTTGGCACAAAACCTTCAAGCCTCTGCTAAAAAACAGGAGATGAAGAGCAATTTCACCTTTCAGCATGACAACAACCCAAAGCATATCTCCAAATCACCAAAAGTATGGCCTTGCCAGAAGACCTAAGTTTTCAAATGGCCCAGTCAGAGCCCAGCCCTGAATCCCATAGAAGATATGAGTGTTGACCTGAAGAGGGCGCTACATAAGAGATGCCCTCGCAGTCTGACAGATTTGGAGCGCTTTTGCAAGGAAGAATGGGCAAAGACTGCCAAGTCAAGATGTGCTGATAGACCTACGCAGAAGACTGAATGCTGTCATAAAATCAAAACGTACATAAACAAAGTATTAGTTTTAGGGTGTGCATATTTATGCAACCACATTGTTTTAGTTTTTGTTTTAATTGTCCACCCAAATAGATTTTAGTTTATTTTTTAATGGAATTGCACAGATAACGGGTCACATTGAATGTGAAAATAAATCTGAAACAGGGGTGTGTAGACTTTTTATATCTGCTGTAAAGCCAGGAAGATGAGCTGTAAACTCCTCCATTATAGCTGTGTGACAGAAGTCTTTAATCATCAGCAGTAACTGTGATAGGAGTTGTCTCCTGATTTTAAAGAGCCTGATACAATTCATGCAGTTTCATCAAACAGAAATTCTGGTGACTAAAAAAGTGACTTCTTGGGAGAGCACAAAGCAATGTAATCTTCAGATGGTCCCAATGAGATCACATGGCTAAACTGAGAAGGTTTGGAGGAATTTTCAGATAGAAAAGAATAACTAAACAAAGTAATATGAGCCTATTATGCTGGGGCACTAGTTACATAATGAATGAAAAAAAGCATCACCAGAGGGGCTCTTTATTGCTAGAAAGACTGCTAATTAAACTACTAACAACCACTTCTCAGTGATTATGTATGTGCGTGTTTCTGATGATCCGCCCCCTGGTGACATCATCAAAGGTCCTACCACATCTATAAAACACAGAGCCTGATCGACAGAAGAAGAACAAAGTTAAGGCTCTTAAAAAGAGGAGGATAAAAATAACAAAATGAGAAAACAACTAAGCCATTATTATCTCAGAAACAACCCAGCAATCCTGACAGAAGACACCAACCTACCACCACCACAGAAAAGTAGCATCCAATAATGACCTTGGCTGCTATAGAATTTTTTTTTTATTATTCAGGTGCTTTTTAAATCAGTTATTAACAAGCTTTCAGGAGTTTTCATCTAAAAATGATTCATGGGATAACCCCTTTGAATGTCTTACAGATTGTATTTTACACGTTAAAGAGATGAAACTGAGTCACATTCTATCAGCACATTGTTTCTGCCAGCTGTACTTTTGGAACAAAAAATTGAAAACATGATGATATGCTATATTTGATAAGTTGCACCTACACCAGCAACCCCCCTTTACCTTGAAAAAGCCTTTAATGGGTTTTCCAGGCAGCATCGACGGTCAGCACCAGTGCACACCAGGGTCGGAGCGGAAGTCACATAAATAGAATATATAGACCTTAGCAAGTTGATAACATCTGAAGTATGGAGACGGAAGCATCTAACTGGCATAAAATATAGTAGTCCATTAGTAAAAAACACCACTGCAGGAAAATAGTATGCACATATAGTAAATTGCAAGTGCTACTGTTATATGAAAGTAAATGAGTGAGGAAGAATGGCATAGACATGTACTAAATGCTTCTAGACAGTAATACATTGTATAGAAACATGTTACGTGGTGATACCTGTTGGGTGAGGTCAGATTATATATAATTGGTGGTGATGTGGAGAGGACCATTTGGGTTCAAAAGCCATCAGGAAACAAGGCATTAGTTGAAGTAGAAAAAAACCATCCATAAACTACAAGTTGAGAATACTCCAGCAGTGAACTGACAAAAGACAAAGGAAATGACAGACTCTTTAGTTGCCAATGATCCGGTTGTAGGAATCAATGAAGGACGAATTTTTGGGGGCCATGAGACTTATTGTAGAGAGAAATAGCGGAATTTATTGTGGAATGTTATGCAAGATACTGAACCGCTTTGTGGAGTGTGTCAGGGAGAGAGAGAGTCAACTCTGTCCGATTCTGCTTCTGTTGCCAATTTGTCATGGATCAACTACTCCTAGTGCTCTTGCCACTACCAATTGTCATGGCAGAGCCTTAATCGATCACTGTAGTAAGGATTCAAGCGCGGAGTCATTAGAATACATGTGGAATTGTACACAGCTTCCCTAGGCTCACGCACGCATTTAGAATGAAAGCTCTAATCTCACCATGAACTAGTCTAACGCCTCCAGCTTTCTGCAATAGCCACAGACACTCGCTGCCACCATTAGCTTTTAAAGGTAAGCTGCAAGCCAGACTATGAATTATGAACAGAATTTTCGGAGTTATGGTTCATTTTAAAATGGACACGGCTAAACTAATAAATTGCAGATTTATTCTAAACAAGACTAGCTGTGCTAAAAGATGTTACAATGGAAGTAAGGTTTAAAGGCCAACACAACAGATAGTATTTAAAGTGAAAAAAGGAAAAAACAAACAAAGGAACCAGATTTGGGATGCTCGGCTCAAGTTCTGATTTGTGTGGAGTCACCGAAGTAAACAGGAAAGCCTTACGCTGTAGCGTATCTCTAAAGACTGACTATAGGGGTTTGTTGAGCCCCAAGCTATAAAGGATTCCCCAGAACACACCTACTCCCACCTCCTCTGAGGTTATTTAGGGAGGGATGGTTAGATGTGTATGACCTCTGAAAAACCACAATTCCCCATTTTGGCCATATCTCCGCAAGAGATTCTTGGATCGGAAATATATGCCTAGCATATTTCTGGTCATGATTTTATCTATTCAGTGATATCAAGCATGACACGTAAATTATAATTAGGTGCACAGATACGCTGTTTGGGGTGATACGGGGTCCATACCACAACATGTGTAGATTTGTGTCATTCAGCTGGCCCACCCGATTCCAAAAATATAATGCATATTGGACTATGACATTCACATGACTAATAATCCTTATTAAGAGATTTTCCATTGATAAGAATCTCGGAGCCAGGGAGGCTGTGGGAACCATTTGAGGAGTCACATCTCACCGGCAGAGGCGTAATTAACATCCCCCTGTCTCTGGCTAATTTTATTGCCATCATAATCAAAGACTTCCTGAAGCCAAATGCATATCAGAGACCTCTCAGATGTGAGGGAGGAAGGGGAGATTAAAAATACTGAGGAGTTCAGCTTTCCCAGTATCCTGAGCGGCAGCTGATGGATAGTTGGGTGACACTTTATCAATATCATTATACCACAGAGTGATGGACTGCAAATAATATTCTGTTAAGTAAAGCTTAATTTTCCTACAGGAAACTGCCTCCACCTCTGTCTGTCACCACATATATATACATCCAACCTGAATCTTACATTTTTAATCTTTTTTTTTAAATGCATACTGAGAATTAGAAATTGGGTTGGGTGCCCTTTAATATAGAAGAAGGGTCTGTAGTCTTTTATAGTAAATTTCATTGTTAAATGAATGCCAGCCCCGAGTAAGTCGGAATGGCAAACTGCCATTGGTGTCATCGGAGAAAATGCCCATTTAGAACGTGCAGTCATTTAAATAAAATGTGGAGGTCAAAAATTTGAAGTGTGAATGGGAATTTGAAAATTGCTATTTACAAATAATCCACAAGTTGCTTGTACTGTGGATGTAGCACCACAGGGGCAAAACTACTGTGAAAATGCCCCTTCCGAATACCACAGTAAACTATTGTAACTTAGTAAAACTATTTCAGAAACACAACTTTCTGTACTTTTTACTTTTCTAGTACAAAGGTAAGCCCATAAGGTGAACAGAGTGTTCCTTAATGATATTAACATGTTTCACTGAACATAAAACAGTATAAACTATTGATAAGCTCCACTAACCTGGCGTTACCTGGCATGCTCACCTGCTCTCATTTGCACAGGCTTTCATTTCAAGTCCAAGTGACCAGATGGCTGCTGGACCTTAGAGATACCTGAAACCTGCGAGAGCATGTTGCCTCTTTTATGTTTAGTGTATTTTGAACTAAACGTTGGATTTGTTATTGACTTTGAAGATGCAAAAGAAAGTATATAATACATAGTAGGATGTAATTAATAATATAGTGACTGTGCGCCACCACAATGGATCAATGGATTTGAAACAAAGCCATCGATATGTGATTTGGTGGTGTTTTACACATTTTTAGAACAAAAAGCAAACATATTTTTTGTGGCATTTCCCTTGTGTTGCATGTTGCAGCTAGACGTTAGTGTGAAAGTCAATGAGGAAATATTAAATATGCTATAAACAATGCATGTCATTGAGCTTTTTTCTTTTTTTTTCATTGGTACTTTTTTTTACAATTTGGCTTTTTTTTTAGCATTTCTATGTAAGCTTTTATCTATAGGCCATGAGAAATGCCAGAAAGGGGGGAAAAAAGTATGTAAAAGGTGTGTGAATAAAGAAAGTGGCGCCCAAAAAATTCCTGTAAAAATTGCATGTATTACTTTAAGGGCTTGGTCAGATGAGCATGGTTTACACGCTGCTAAGTAACGTGTAAACCATGCTGCTGTCATCCTGAAAAAGATCACATGACCAGGCTGCTTCTAGCTCCAGGAAGCTGCCCGGTCACACATCTGTGGTCCGGGATGTGTGCTTCCACGGCTGCCATAGGAGCCTATGGTAAGCACCCTGGACAACGTGCACCATGGAGCTGACAGGCGAGTTGGCACTCGCTGTCCGTTCTTTTTTAGAAATGCAGATTCTGTGCATGCATGTGAGCACTTCCATAGCAAGCTATTGGTTCCTATAGCAGCGTGGTTTACACGCTGATGTAGCAGCGTGTAAATCCCGCCCGTCTGACCGAGCCCTAAAACACTATTTTTTATTTGTGCGGCCCTTTTTTTTCCATTTTCATTTTTCTTTCCACCCCCCCCCATTTAAAAAATCATCACTCTTTTATTTAGCCCCCAACGTAGATGTCTGCAGGCTTGTTTTTTTGCAGGACAACTTGTTTTTTTACTATATAATGTACCATGTAATGTACTGAAAAACTTCTGAAGTGAAAAGGAAAAGGAATGAAATTGCGCTATTTTGGGTGCATCTTTCTTTGGTTTCTACGGTGAACACACTGCTACAAAAATGACATGATAAATTTATTCTATGCGTTGGTACGATTACTACGATACCAAATTTATAACTTTTTTTGTTTCTGCACTACTTTTATTTTTTTTCCAAAGATATTTAATTTTTCTAAATTATTTTCTGCTAGCTATATCTTTTTTATTTTTCCTTTGACATAATTATGCGAGGGATCATTTTTGTGGGATGTCCTGTAGTTTCTATTGGTAGCATTTTGGAGTACATACAATTTTTTCATTGCTTTTTATTCCAATTTTTCTTGATGACGGAGGGACTAAAAAAGCGTAAATCTGGTGTTGTGTATTTTCTTTCTGACGACGTAAGTCGTGCGAGGTAAATAATGTGTTACTATGATAGATTGGACTTTTACAGACGCAGCGATACCAAATATGTATTTTTGTTTTATTATTTAGATTCTTTAATTATAAATATGTCAAAAGTTTTTAACTTTTTTTTCGTTTTTTTAAAAATAATTTTAAAAACTTTTTTAAACTAATTTTCACAGTTTTTTTTAGTCTTTCCAATAGTTTAATTGTTCTTGCAGTATGATGTAATACCATAGCATTACATTATACCACGATCTAACAGGCAATCAATCAAGCCATTGTCTATTGATCAATGGACAGCGCTGCTTATCGGAGCTGTTGTCTGCGAGTGTCAGCTGCAAGAAGCAGCCGATACCAACATTGTATGGAGGGAGATCGGCCCGTGATTCCATTCTATACATACCTCGAATCTGCAGGACATAAATGTACGTCCTGTAGCGTTAAGGAAAGAAAAAACACCAAAAAGAGTAAAAGAAGCCTTCGCAAACAATCATAGCTTCCAGTAAATATCAGCTATCGCAGATTCAGACTGTCTGTGACATTGTATATTGCATCTGGTTTCATGTTGCAGTGTTCCAGGACAGACCATTGTATATTAAAAACATTGTATTCTGAGCTACTGTATCGGGAGAGATCATAATAATCTTTATTTATATAGCGCCAACATATTCCGCAGCGCTTAAAACAGGGAGAACAGATACAAAACCCCAGCTACATGTAGTAATCAGTTGATGGAATCAGTAGGGGTGCGGGTCCTGCTCCAACGAGCTTACATACTACAAATAGTGGGGTGATACAGAAGATAAAGGAGCTGGAGATGTGCGCAGTATAGCGAGGTGGAGAGTGTGGGATGCTATACACATAGACAATGGTCAGGCCATATAGTGGGTGAATCGGTATGACTGCAGGAGGCGGTTGATGGCAGCTAGCAGGGATTACAGTCAGTAGGACAGGGAGCATGTTATCAGGCGGAGTACAGAGGAGTTTGGTTTAGGGAACGCGGTATGCCTCCCTGAAGAGGTGCATTTTTAGAGCACGCCTGAAGTTTTGTGTTTCAGGGATTGCCTGGTTAGTTTTGGGTAGCATGTTCCAGAGGACTGGTGCTGCTCTGGAGAAGTCTTGGAGGCGGGAATGAGAGGTTCAAATTAAATGGGCGCGTAGTCTGATTTTGTTAGCAGAGCAGAGGGCGCTGGCTGGGTTGTGGATTGAGATGAGGGAGGCAATGTTGTGGAGGACTTTGTGGTGAAGGTAGTGAGTTTGAACTCAATTCTATATTTGGCGGGAAGCCAGTGCAGCGACTGACACAAGGCACAGATGTCCGAGTAGCGGTTAAACAGGAAGATGAGCCTGGCTGCCGCAATCAGAATGGATTGGAGAGGGGAGAGTCCGGCGCGGAGGAGGCCGATCATCACTGTATTTTAGTATTAATTGAATAATAATTCACCTGATATGATTTGCCTTTACATGTAGAGTTAAATGCTACTCACATTGCTACATACAGACTGCAGTGAGGATACAATGTAGCGTGGGATGAATCAAGATACAGATCTCTTCATCACAATCGCAGAAGTACTGTCATTTTTCCATTTTGTATGATGTGTGGACTTTTTGTTCTGGTCCATACAGAGTTGAACCAATAATATATTTCACACGGTGCTTCCACAGATTATTGTATAAATGTATAGTTAATTTCTGCCCTAAAAATCAGCATTTTATTTCCTGTGCAATGTGCTTCCGGTACTTTCTGGCTTTGGGAGAGAGTAGCTGAGGTTGGAGACATGTCTTCCAATGATGAGGATTCCCTTTTAGCTTGGTAGCTGCTGTGCAGATGTTGGCAGCTACGTGAGTTGGCGGAGTTTGTTCTGAAAAGAAGGTGGTGGAGGAGGTTCAGGGTTCATTCTCTGGGGTCCCACAATGCTGGCCTCTAAGCTATGAAATTTATGAGCAATTCGAACTTCAAACGATTGAGGATGCTTCCAAAAGTAGACTCTCCTAGGCACTCTCCAAAATGTCTGCCGTGCCTTCCCTAAAATTAACTGCAAACTTTATAGTACCGTAACAGGTGGCTGCAAAAATTCACGCTTCCCACAAGTTTGTTCACATGCACATTTCTGCCCCCCCCCCCCATAGACTATGATAAGGCTACGTAGAGATAGAGCATGTCACGTATTTTTGCTGACAATGGAAATGTGTGTGGAAAAACAAGAAATGTGAGGGAACTAGAGATGAGCGAACGTACTCGTAATGAGTACTTACGCACCCGAGTACCGCCATTTTCGAGTACTTCAGTACTCGGGCGTAAAGATTCGGGGGGCGCCGGGGGGCGGGGAGAGGCGCGGCGGTGCGGGGGGTAACAGCGGGGAACAGGGGGGAGCCCTCTCTCTCTCCCTCTCCCCCCACTCCCCACTGCTACCCCCCGTGCCGCCACGGCGCCCCCCGAATCTTTACGCGCGAGTACCGCTGTACTCGAAAATGGCGGTGCTCGGGTGCGTAAGTACTCGTAACGAGTACGTTCGCTCATCTCTAGAGGGAACCTATTGAAATCATAAGGTTTTAATGGATGCACCCGTTTCTGCGACCAAATCTGCATGCAAAATTGCCCCTGTGTAGTAGGCCTATTTAGCAGCAACAAAAAATCGGGCAAAAATCACGACCATCTGAGGCATTGGATTCCAATGTATTCATTCAGATGAACAATTTTTGGGTGTGTAAATAAAGTGCACTGGAAAAAATAGCAAATTGGCGACCATTTTCAGTTGCTGATATTATACGCTGTGTCTAAAGATAGGTCTTGCTCTATCTATGGCCAAGATATGCTGGAGGTTCCCATAGACTTCTATGGAAGGTGAAAAAAGCAGGGGGAGGGAGTTTAGCTGTGACCAAGGCTGGGAAAAGAAGACAGCTGGCTCTATTTATGCATTATTAGTCATTCTGCGGATTTCTACCGAGCAATGGATTTCCTCGCTGTAGTGTATTTTTTTCCCATACGCAGCAGCCGCGCGTGTCAGTGAATAAGAAAATGCTAATTAAGATCGTGACTTGAGCACGGCAATTCATTCATGCGATTTTACGGCGTGTACAGGCGAACATAAAAATTCATACAGTCGTGTGAATAAGGCCTAAAACTGTAAGGGGAATGCAAAAATGTAACCCTGAATAGATGGTCGAATAATAATGCTGAAAGAGCATGTATTTGTAGAAGTGATGTAATATAACAGTTTAGTAAGGAAAGTATTGTAAATGCTGATGTATAGTCAGAGTAATGCAAACGATAATGTAGCAAAGTGATAATGTAGGTTTAGTGAAAGAAATGCTGCTTATTATGCAAATGCTAGCATTTGTTGTGAAGATATATTGAGGTTTAGCATAAGAAGTGCTGTGACGCTTATTGTATATGGGGTATTGTAAATGTATATAATACAACGGAGTGACACAGTCGCTAATGCTATTAGGGGGCCTTCAAACTGGTGAGAAACTCGCACGAGTGAGTGAAGATGCATGATTATGAAACCAATGATTTTCAATGGTTTCATTCCCATTTGTGATGCTGCGTGAAAAAAAATTGCAGCATTTTTCTTTCTTTTTGCGATATCACCCATTGATTTCAGCGGGATCGGTGGCAGCAGCGCCGGACAAATTGAAAACAATGGGAGAACATAGTGATCTCCTGCCACAGCTGTGAAAGAAACCCCCAGGGATGCAAGGATTCAAGGCTGTTCCCAATGTGAAAACCCCTTGAATCCAAGGGTTTTCAGAAGGATTGCGAGGGTGATATCAGGCTATGGCTCACGGCCCGATATCGCCATCGCCAGTGGGAAGAAGCCCTTAGAGAAAAGTGATGAAGACTTATGGCTGCTGTATAGACCAGTGTTTCCCATTTCCAGGCCTCAGGGCCACCCAACAAGTGATGTTTTCTGGATTTCCTCAGGTATTGAACAGGCGATGTAAGTATTCTCAGTTCCTCAAACATTGCCTCAGGTGTTCATACTATAGTAGGACTGCAGTTGGGACTGATGATAGTTTGTAACCTGGCAATTAGGGAAATACGCAGCCTGTAGTCATGTGATATGGGAGAAGCCTTGGATGCCTGCTGAGTGGGAAGAGGTTGGGTGCAAATTGAGAGTGTGAGTTGAAGAAATTCTTAGGACCTCCTATCCTGAGGAAGAGAGTGCTTGGACAGTTTGCACAATGGTAGCTCCATTTGGGATCTTGTTGATTTGCTAAGTCCAAGAAAGAGAGACACGCATTGTAAGAAATGTGAGAGTGATCCAACCACAGACTGGTTGAGTATTAATGAACTACATGAGTCAAAATGAGTGATCAAAGAGACAGAATATAAAGAGACAGAGATTGTAAAGAGACTGTGTATACAAGCATCTGGCAACGTGATTGTGAATACAACGCAACATTGTGGTATCTTGTACGGTCGGTAAAGTAGAAATTGTGTTACAGTCACCGAAGATAGCTATATATGGCTATATATGAAATGTTACAAGAAGTTGATGGTACGAAGAATTTATTGTGTAGTTTTGAGACTGTACTTGATTCTGCAAAGACTAGAAGATGTTAGTGTTGTCAGGATTCCAAAGTCTGTGTTGCCACATGTTCCATCTTACAATACCAAAGTATTTGAAGTGCCCGTACCGCTGAAATCCGTAAGCCATCAAAGTATTTGAAGTGCCTGCGCTGTTGAAATCCATAAGCCATTTGAAGTGCCCATACTGCTAATTCCTTTGTACGCAACTATAAGTGACTTTACTGTTATTTTGCTGCCAAGTAAAGATTGTTAAAAATTGCTCTCTTAGCTCTCCTGCACGGTGGGGTACCGCACAAAACCATCTCAAATGGTTTCCGTTTGACATATTCAAATTTATGGTTCCGTGTGAATGCAATTTTCATCAATTCCGATGAACCGCAAGACAGAAACGCATAATGGAAACAACAACACTGCGTAAAAAGGTGGGCCCAGAAGGCCTTGACAATGGAACAGCACTGACATGAGCGACTTAAAGGGGTTGTCCAGGGACATAAAAACATAGCTGCTTTCTTGCAAACAAAGCGCCACCCTTGTCCATGGATTGCCACTGGTATTGCAGCTCAGTTCCCATTCACTTTAATGGAGCTGAGCTACAATACAACACACAATCCTATAGACAAGGGTGGCTCTGTGTTTGGAAGAAAATAGCCATGTTTTTCTAACCCTAAACAACGGCTCTAAGGCTGCATTCACACAAACGTATATCAGCTCGGTTTTCACGCCGAGCCAATATACGTCGTCCTCCTCTGCAGGACGGGGAGGATGGAAGAGCCAGGAGCAGGAACTGAGCTTCCGCCCCCTCTCTGCCCCTCTGCACTATTTGCAATGAAAGGAGGCGGGGCTATGTTCCAAGAATTCGCCCCCTCCCGCCTCTCCCCATTGCAAATAGTGCAGAGGGGCGGAGAGGAAGCAGAGGAGGACGCAGAGGAGGACGATGTATATCGATGTATATCGGCTCGGCGTGAAAACCGAGCCGATATACGTTCATGTGAATGCAGCCCAAGGGTAAATTTCCACTATATGGGTCGCAGTTGTGGAATCACTCTTTGAAACAAGGCGTCAGTCTATTGTACTTCTGATCAGGTCAGACGCAACCACACCCAAACTGAATGTAGCAAACATTCAACAAATGTTCCCAGAGGATTCAGGGCGGCTTCAAACAACAGTATTTCCAAGTGCTTTGCACAGAGAATAGAACTCATTGTTTTCAATGGGTACATTCACACTTTTGATTTCACGCACGCATTTCACATGCACTAAAAAACCCTGCACATGCTCTATTTTACACACATTTGCACACATAAGGCAATACAGGAGTCTATAGGGGTGTTCAAATGCACACCCAATCCTAATGAACTTGTACAATGAACTGGGCAATTTGTGGGGAAATCAATAACACCGGGGACTAATTAGACTGCACAGGCTTTTCAATCATGAAGCAGGTGTGTCCAGCACCGATGTGCATGATCCCCAGCAGCACAGAAAGTACAGCAAAATGTGCTAAAACTTTTCCCAGTTTTTTTTTTTTGCAAAGTAGCACACACTTTGAATAAAGTAAAAACAAGAAACAACCCTGGGTTTATGCGCTAATGCGTTCTGTAGCCACGAGCGAGTAAGTGCATCTACTTAAGCACTAAAGAAAGTTCTGATAGCAAAATCCTCTATGTCGCAGTATGTGATGTTGAAATGTGTACATTGATTCAGTGCCAGTCCCAGAGCCATCCACCTCTCTCTGATGCCTGAGTCCTCCAATCATCCCACATGATGCTCTGCAGCCAATGGGAATTACTTTATATAACTCCATGAGAATAATGGAAATGACAAGCAATGACACTTTATCCCCACTAGAGGAGGACCAAAGATCACATATTAGTTCTTAATAAAACTACAGTATACTCTAAGGCGAGGTCCACATGGGGGCTGATTTGCAGTGGAATGTCCGTAGAGAGAAATTCTGCCATAAATCAGCAGAGGAAAGTCTGCGTCCAAACCTGCACTATTTGCTGTGGGTTTGGAAGCAGGATTTATTGCGTATTTTGTGCAGAATTCATCCCCTCATTGAAAAGAGATTAATTTCCGAGGTGTAAACAGCGATAAAATCAACATACATTGGAGTTGAATTCCGGACCGCATGTCAATTTCAGCACGGGTTCAATGTGGATTATTTCCACAGCTTGTGGATGAGATTTTCAAAATCTCCTCTACTTTGCTGCTGGGTCCGTATTGTGTTGGGTCCGCATGGAAACTCCGCTGTAAATCTGCCCCATCTGGACCCCCCTCTTCATCCCCCAGGCTGCTTAAACATGAAACAACCATTACGGCAGGCGTCCCCTCGTGCACATTCATCTGAATGGTGTTGTCTTAGTGGTAAGCACATGGTTTCTGCAACAAATCTGCCACTTATGAATATACCCTGAGGAGACCACCAGACAGTGGCAGATCCTTAAGGCTCTGTGCCTGTCTCAGACTCCCCCAAGGCAAAACACAGCAGTGATGAAGATTACTGAAGGCTTCTTTCAGCTCTTGCAACCCCCCCAGACTGCAATATCAATAGTTCCCTGTAAGAACCCCCAATTGGAGGGCTGTGCAATGGGGTCTATGCAATGCTTTAGGATTTACGAGGATACTCCCCTGTTCCTGTCCTGAGAACATTCAGAGGGGCTGACCTCCCCTTCTGGAGCAGCCCAGCAGACAGGTAGCTGCTGCTTGCCTCACACTAGTGAGCTGCCCCCTCCTTCTGGACCAAGTCTCCCCCTCCATAAGTCATCATAGAAAATGTAACACTATGATAACTGAACACTGTTGCTATGAGCCGCCCAGCAGCTCGTACTACAATGTTTCCTCGTGTTTGCTGCAGTCAGTGCTTAATTTTTCATTATGGAAAAAATGCAGAAAAAAAACTATTTATCTTCTGTTGTCAAGAACCTATTGTAGAAGAAATCCTCCAGCAGTGAAAATCATCCAGAGAGGTCTGTAGGAGGAACCGGGCTTTGTCACTTACATCCCAATTGACAGTAGTTCAACTTCTTCTAAATCTTTCCCTTTAGGGCCTTAACACATGAACGTGTTTTTCTCCCCTTGTGTGACCATGATAATCACAGCCACATAACGGGACAAAACCAAACCACTGATTTCAATGGATTTTAGTAGTTTTCTTTTCACTATCGGGATTCTCACCCGTTAATTGTATGGATGAGAAAAGATAGGACTTGCCTATTAACTACGTGCAGGAAAGATCGGCCAGCACCTATTTTCTTCCATTTTTTCAAACTCCTAGGCTATTGCGCAGAGTTTGAACAGCCGGCGAGGGAAAAAAAACCCTTGATCAGGCACAACCACAGTCTGTACCAGCGAGCACAGTTGTGCATACGGTCATCTGAAACCGCCCTTAGGATATATTCCCGCGGTCAATATATTTTTTCACATGATTTTCATCTGTGTTGCAGTTGATTTTCACATGCATATAAAAAATGTTTCTTGATCCTCTTGTTTTTTTTAATTTAAGGTCACCATGGCGACTTGCATTTTAAATGGATCGCACTCGCATCATACAAGTGCAATCGTTTTTTCAAAAGCACACAGACTTGAATGTGGAATCTTCATACAAAAATAGCACATGCTGCTGTTTTTTTCTTAACTCTAGCTTTTTGTCAGAATAAAAAAAAGCCCATGTGAGTACACCCAGCCTAGTGAATGTGTTCTATTTTTTTGGACCAATTTTTTCAGTCTGAAAGTTGGACGGAAAAAATCATTAGTGTGAATATACCTCAATAGTCACGCTGCAGAGTCTGTCTATGGGACATTTAGGGCAGACTCACACGGACGGATTTGTTTGCACAAAAATTGTGTGTGCAAAATGCAGAGCATAGAACCCATTGATTTGAATGCCCGCATTCTCATTTCACACATTCCACGCCCGCAAATACGAAAGCAGTATATTGTATTTTAGTGCACATTTGTGTTTCAAAAGCCCCATAGGAGGCCTTTATGCTGCACAATTTCACTGAAAAACGAACACACCTGGAACTAATTAGGCTGCAACGCATCTTAAATCACGCAGCGGCGGCGTCTCGTGCCAATGTGAATGGTCCCTGATAATACAAAAAAACCCGTAAAATACGCAAATATGCGCGTGATTCAAGTCACAAAAACGTTGCGCTATAGCAAGCTGCCCGTAGGGTGAACTCACAAGGACGCATTTGCACAGGTATTTGTGCGGGGAATAGAACCCATTGTTTTCATTCTCATGTTCAATTTTGTGCGTAAAAAAAATGCATCATGCTCTATTTTAGTGCGCACTTAAGGCCCATGGGCAGGGAAAACACCACACTGGTGATTAATTATGCTTAAGAAGCTTTTAACTCAGGCGTGGCTGTCTTCCACGTCAATGTGAACGGTCACAGTCTTCACTGAAAGTACAGTAAAATGTGCAGATATGCACATAATAGCAAAAATGACTTTTTGGGGGGTAGAGTAGCTGATTTGCTCGTTTCAGGCCGCCCTAAGGGCTCCTATACATGGCTGTGTTTCCACACGTTTTTGAAAAGGCAAAATCTGTGCATTCTAAATACAGAGAATAGAACCCATTGATTTCAATGTGTTGGTTCTTATAAGCACGTTTTACGTTTGCATTTCATACATGTGCAAAAAAATAGAACCTGCTGCGTTTTCCCACGTTTTTTGCAGCAATGGCCCCATAGATGTGTATTGGAGGTGCGCAAATATGCAAGGGGAAGGGTGTGACACTGCGTAAAATGCACGAAAAAAACGACAGTGGGCGCTCATTAAGCTCTAATAGACCATCAATTCCATGGAAAGGGTATGTCACGTGCACGTGTGAACTGGCCCTATGTGTGCAAATATCACAGTAATATGCACAGATATGCGCACAACACGGTGATTACATGGCTCTTCAAACACTGTTCATATCAAATATGCTGTACAGTGGCAAACATTGTGCAAATGCTCAGCTGAAGAAGCCTTAGACTGTGATCCCTGTTTGCACAATCTTTGTGTGACTGACAAATCAGTGTATCAAAGAGCAACTGAAGCAATGACTGCAAAGAAAGGACTGACCGCTTCTATACAGGGAGACCAATACGTGTGAGCAACAGTAAGGAATTTGTCTATGTAGCGGTTTCAAGCACTAGCGTGAAACCTCAGGTGTAGTAGCCGCAGGTCTGGAAAGTAATTGGGGAAGAGCCAGGAGTCAGCAATGGGAGATCTCGGTTTGCAGTACAAATGGATGAGGCGGGTAGAGTAGTCAGAAGGGAAGCCAGAATTCAGTATCAGGAGGTCTTGTAGTAAAGCAGCAGGCAGAAATAGAGCTTGACCAAATGCCGTGGAGCAGAACAATCACGCAAGGAAGGAGGGATCAGGGCCAAATTTATATAGCAAGCCTAATCAGAGGCAAGGCGGAGTCAGGACCAGGAGGCAGAAACTGGATAACTAGGATCATGAAACAAGGCTGAGAGTCATGCAGGGGAACTGTCCACAGGTTGGATAGCTCAACAGGGAGAGCCACCAGCAGGAGTACAGGAGGACCCAGGTTTGATTCCTGACAGTCAACTTTATTGGTCAGACTTCTAGCATTAGTCACCATACAGTTTAGAGGTTTATGGCTATATTTTATTTTACGTGTATCCCTGCTTACTATTCTGCCAGGTTTAACTGTACTAACCCCTCCCACTGCTCTGCCCCATTTCTATTACTTAGTCCCAGGTCATTATCTACATTGTCTTCCCCTCCATCCAGTCCCTAGTTTAAACACTCCTCCAACCTTCTAGCCATCTTCTCCCCCAGCACAGCTGCTCCCCATCGAGATGCTGCCCTTTCCTATGGTAGAGCCTGTAGCCGACAGCAAAGTCAGCCCAGTTCTCCAGGAACCCAAACCCATCATTCCTGCACCAACTCTGGAGCCACTTTGTTTACCTCCCTAAGATCCTGCTGCCTTTCTGGTGTGTCAAATTCTGCCATTTAACACTATTTCAAAATATGACTGATACAACTGATAATATTAAATAACTGCTATGATATAATGATGAGGGTTTGAGAGGCACAAGGAAATGAATTACAGCAACTGTGGAAGTATGAGTGGACCTTGCAAAAATAGTAATGCAGGTCGCAAAAGACAGAATAGTATCGCTATTCGTTCCCTAGATGTCCTCAATGTAATAGAAAATAAACTAGGTGGGCCAAGGGCTGATATGACTGAGGGCGGTTTCTGTACAATGCTGCAGAATAGAAGTTGTCAAGCTTTGTAGTTCTCCTCTATTGAAGTGAATAGGACTGTGCTGCAATGTCACATACAACTTGTGGACAAGTACGATATGGATGCAAGAGTTAGGGTGGCTTCAGACGAACGTAAGTGCCAAAATGCAAGCGGTAGCACAACTTTTTCTGCAGTGAAGATCGCTCTGTCACATGCATATCTACACATTTTACTGTACGTTCTGCGTTGCCGGGGACCGTTCACGTCAGTGTAAGACACAGTGTGCTGTGATTTAAAAGGCTAGGTAGCCTTAACTAGATTCTAGTGTGTTGTTTTCAGAGCAAAATTGAGCAGTTTATTGTGCAATTCGTGAGAATTGGGTGTGCATTTGCACCCCTCCCCCCCATAGACTCCTATGATGCACCGAAATAGAGCATGTTGCATTTTTTTTGGACGCGTGAAATGCGCTTGCAAAAGCAACAGTTGGTATGAACCCATTGAAAGCAATGGGTTCTATTCTCTGCACAGATTTTGCACGCACAAGTGCACTGGCATACATGTTTGTCTGAAGCGACCCTGAGGCTGGCTTCACGCGAGCCTAAACGCATTTGGAATAAAGTTGCATATATGCGCACAAATGTGTTTTTTAACTGTACTTTTTGTGTGTGCTAGTCATTCGTACCTGTACAGGTAGAAAAATTCACCCCGATGCTCCCAGATATTAAAATGGACAAATTCTTCCATGAGTGTCATAATGTGTTTTTTTTCCAGCACAAGTGCACATCAAAATAGAGCATGCTCCATTTTTTTTTGCGTGGCACAATTCTGCACGCACAATTCGTGCTTTTGAACAAACCAATTGAAGCGATGCCTTGATTACAAAATAAGATACACTGCGATCATGAGATCATATCACATGATAGCAAAAGGGCAAACAAATAAACACATGACCGAGTATACAAATACGGGTGATTCACAATAATTAATATAAAAGAACAACAAATGATATAAAATCAACGGGAAGGCTAAAAAACAAAATATCTATTTAGTATGGATAGCTAAAATAAATATAGACCAATCCTGCAGAAAAACATACAAGGGGACCTTTTACAGAACACACCGGGCTTAAGTATAGAATAACTGAATAATAATGAAAAACAAATAAAGTCAAATTCAATTATTCAGTTTTTCATTATTATTCAATTATTCTATTGTTTTGCCCCTTGTGTGCCCGCTGTGATGTAACCCACTACTTGCCAGAGGGTTTTAAATGTATACTGTGTTTCTTATTTTGTAATAAAGGTCGAATGGAGGTCAGGTGGAGGCGCCGCTATGGTGCTGAAACATGTTGCAATCTCCACCTGTCTGGGTCCCTGGTTCCTGCCCAACCCTCTGACATCTCCTCTACTCCAGTGCTGCAGTCTTCTACTTACTCTTTCCTGATGATTGGTGTGAAAGTTTTGCCTGTCCATCAGGAAGGCTCCTGCTAATGGAGACAGGTCCTTCTGAGTGTTGTGCGATCAGCACAACCGCACCAGGTAACCCAATTCCTATTTGTCCACCCACCCATCACCATCGCCATATTACATTCTGAAGGGATGCTTTTTTTCTCTTCTATGGTTTAGGGAAGAAAGCAGCCCTGTTTTTCTAATCCTGCTGTGATTGGTTCATCAAGCACTGCACTGATTGGCTGAAAGTTACAAATGAGACAAAGGTGACATCTCGACTTCATAAAAGCTTTGCTGTAGAAGGTGTTGTCATTTTAGCGAATGTGAGGGTTAATGGCAGTGATATACGTTGTTCTGGATTTATTAACCCCTTAATGACCAAGGACACACTTGGAAGTCCTTGTTCTGCAAGTTGAGCATGGAACTCCATACCCAACTAACTCCAATTGTTTCCATTTAACTATTAGTGCGGCAATTGATATTGACGGCAGCATCTAAGAAGCTAGCTCCCCACATGGCATGATGGTGGGGTGCTGATGGGTTGTCTTGGAAGTCAGGGGCTTAGTGAAAGCTCCCAAGCCAGCTATGGAGTTCATGCTACTAAGGACTGCTTGTGGCTTAATCGGTATCTCTGTGTTCATAAAAGTTTGATCTATTAAAATGCCCCATTACCTATCCTGTATGGTGAATGCCGTCAGAAAAAAAACACAATACCAGAATTATTTTTTTATTTTTTTTGCGGTACGCCCATCTTCCAAAAAAAATTGAAAAGCAAACAAAAAAGTCATATCTACCCCCAAAATAATACCAATAGAGTCTACAGCTTCAAAAAGGCTCTCACACAGCCCATAAATGGGGGAAAAGAAAGTTTTTTTTTTAAGATTTATTTTTATTCTTTTAAGAGCAGTAGAACACAAAAGAAACTGTATAAATTTAGTATTGTCTCAATCTTACAGACTCACTGAATAAAGTGAACACGTCATTTTCACCAAACTGTAAATACTGTACAAAAAGACCCCCAAAAATTATTGTTTTTTTTTCTAATTCATCCCTCATAAGGAATATCTAAAAGTCATATTATAAGTTACATTAAATGGCACCACTAAAAGTATAAATCATCTTACCAACAAAAACAAGCCCTCATATGGGTACATTGACTGAAAAAATTGTTATAGCTCTTGGAATGCAAGGCCGAAAAAATGGCTTGGGAGGAAGACGTTAAAGTGGGCACATCATAAATTTGTCGCAACATATGTCTATAAGTTAGCCTAGTTTTTACTTGGACGTTGGCTAAAATTTCTCCAGTTTTGAATAATGTAGGCCATAGTTCATTAACTGTGTTTCTTTGATTTGTTGAAGGAGCCTTTCATCATGACTTTCACTAAGAAAATCACTAGAACAGAAATGCTAACTAAAATATAATGGTAAAATCAGCCAAAATCTGCTGATTCCCTCATCTAATGCCACATGAGTAATGAAGGATGGAAAATAAAATAAAAAAATAAGCTCCAAAGACCTTTTACGCGGAATGCGTTTCCCTAAATCCACCCACTATTTCTCAATGTGCCAGTGGTAGTGACCTTTATGCAGCTCTACTTGCTGAGCTGAGAAAATGACTTTGTAAAACCTCAGGCATGTACTTTAAGCAAGTGACATTAACACATAATTAGCATCCCCAAGTTCAAAAAGAACAGTGTAAAATCATTCAGCGATTTTGCACACAAAAGGGTTAAAAAGTCAAGATAGTCCAAAAACAACAGAGTCCAGCCTTAAATGCTGAACTTCATATGATGTTAATTACAACTACCGTAAATTCTGTACAACGTACTCAATGGGGATATTCACTTACCTAAATGGCGCTATTAGGCTATCATGGCATGTCATGGTAAAATTGCGGTTGCTGCATTACTGCAACTTTTTTCCATTGGGAAACATTGAAAGTGACCATAAAACCATTACAAGTATGTGCCACACTGCAATGAAGCCTTAGCCTTATTAGCCAAAGCCTACACGGTTGCACAAGGCAATATATTGTATCCATCCATTTTGTGCAACAACATGAGACCTAGAAAAAAAAATAGCTTGCATCTAATGTCCACACCTCAATTTTTTTCTCTAATTGGTAGTGGCATTGAAGGATGATGCTGGGTGACAAAAGGGTGCTTCAGCCAGAGTAGCAGTAGATCTGACCTGCTGCCACTTGAGAACACTGTTCAATGTGGGCATGCTCTGTATGTTCTTCAGAAAGAAGTGGGGGAAGAAGTACGGAAGCACAAGGCTTTGCACCTGAAGCATTGCTTCGACCTGCTGTCTCTGGATGCTTCAAGGGTCACTGTTTGGATGGGCTTATTGGCCATATAGTATGTGTCCTTGGTCTGCTGAGCTTCCTGAAAGAAGAGCTCCCAAGAGTGCCATGATTTACCCTCCATGTGAGGGGTATGTCATGAGATCTGGTTGGGTCATGTACATGGACTATGACAATCAGCTGAAAATTGAAGTTGTGAACTGCATTTAGCTGACTGTAAAGTCGATTTCTGCTGTTAATTTAATTTTGGCCTACAGAGACGTTTCTTGTTAATTACTAACTGACTGCTGTAGATATTAATCAGTTCGTTCACTGACCCTCAGTTATTCTGTAGTTTTTAACACCCAATAGCAAGGCATTTGCTGGTATCTATTTATTTTACCTACGATATTTTGACCACATTGAATTATATTTAGCTCCTGGTTTGGATGTATGGGACTACTGGGACTGCCTGCCAGTATTGTGGATCCTTCAGGTGCATATATATATATATATATATATATATATATATATATAACTGACTCTCGTGGTAAAGCTTCTCTGTTCTCTCTCTGCTACGCTGTTTATGCAGTTGAAGTCAAAATCCTTCCCAGGAAAACGGAATACCAATATATTGAATAGCAGTAACACTGCTATAAAAGACAGAGAAGCAAAAACCAAAGAGTCATTGGCAGGTAGCGCAAAAAAATGAATCTGAAAGAAGGGGTTAAATTAGATAAGTCACTCGAGTAATGTGCCTTAGCGAGTATACTCGCTCATCTCTACCTGTAATCAAAACAACATTCCAGTGTAGTTTGTTGTAGGGTAGGAAACGGAAAGTTAGCCTGACACAAAACTCTAGCCGTCTAAAAGGAAATTTTTGCCCATAACTAGCAATCACAGGTCAACTTTCATTTTACCTCAGTAGAATAACAAAAGAAAGCTACGCTATGATTGGCTGCTGTGGGCAACAAAGATAGATTGTGGTTCTGAGCTAGTTTTCTTTGGTTTACCCTATAGAAGCATACACATGACAACACAGTTGTTGTGATGATAAACCATACCACATCAGGTGAAGATGTATATGCTTTATATTAGATTTTGTGGAGTAGGTGCTATGGTGCAAAAATGCAATATGGCTGCATTTTCCTTATTGACAGATGAAAGACAGACTGAACTTGAAACCCGGTTAGGTGACAATGAAGACAAAATTACACTTACAGATAAAGAGCTGTTGGGAATCTCTAAAATGAACATGATCCTAAAAATGTCAAGGCAGAATGTATAGATCCACTGTGCCACAAACCAATTTGGCTTAGGGATAATCATGGAGGCAGCACCTGAGGATTCTTGGTATTGAGCCTTTAGCCTCACCAACCACTATCTGGGGTTTGCTGTAGTGGCCTCAGGCTGTTTCCCCTAGAAGTAGTCTTAATATTGTGGCAGCTTAAGAAATCTGGCCAGGTAATGTGATACTTGAAAAGCAAGCCGAGATGTGGTCTTAGAACAGATCCAAGGTCAGGAAAGGAAGAATTCTTGCATAGCAATAAATCATACCAGGGGTCTGGACAAGCAGAAGCCAGATAAAACGTGGTCCAATAACAAACTGAGGTCAGGAGTGGCAAATATAGGAAAGCTAAGCACAGCAGGCATAGCTCAAGCCAGGAGCCACTTAAGGCAATAGAACACCTCTGCATACCAGATGAACTAATTGCTTAGGCATTAGTGGGCGAGGGTATCTTAAGAGGCACGCTGTCCATGTGCACACTTTGGGCAACAGAGACATGAGTCCTATGTTTCAGGAGCATGCAGTATATGCCTTATCTGACAGCAGGAGAGAGACAGGGATTGCCACTGCTGAAAAGAGGAGGTAGGAAGAGCCAAAGACCTAAGTTACTTAGCAGGATAGTCTTTTTGTCATAAGAGCATTAGGTTATCAACCCGGAGAATAGGTACAGAAGGTCAAATTTAAGAATTATTTGTTTTCATGAAAACAATAAGGGAAATGAACCACAGAAATATACAGGAATGGCTTCTATCTAATGTTTCAAGAGACAATGAGTTTTTTTGTGCTGCGAGGCTGCATAGGGTTTCATCTCGTGCCCTATCTGCAAGCAGCTGGCCTCCTTATTACATTGACTAATAATTATTAGGAAATTATAGCACCGGTGTTTCTGGTGGCGCAATGTGCCACACAGCTCTGCTACATGCACGTCTCACACACATACAGCTCTGGTACATGCATGTCAAACACACACACAGCTCTGTAACATGTACATCACATACAGCTCTGCTACATACATTTTTCACCCCATACAACAGGGATCAAAATCAACACAGCAGAATCCTGCACACACTCATCACCCCCTGGTCATGTGACCCCAGACTCCTCTCACACAGGTGACTGATCATATGACGGTGACATCATCACAGGCGCTGTCCGGCTGCTATGCTGCAATGCAGCACACGGCTGCTGTCTGGCTCTGCAGGTTTTTAATAAAGTGAAGGACCTGTGATGGTGTCACCATCATCTGATCAGAGGCGGAACTCAGAGCCCCATTGATTGATCCTGTGATGGTGGCATCTTTACATGTTACTCACACAGTCACTCACTTATAGACAGGTGGTCATTAGTATTCCATAGCACTGAGGTCGCGGGGGTAATATGGGATGTAGTCCAACCATAATCTGCACAGGGATGAAGGACCTGTGATAACATCACTGTCATGTGATCAAGGGCAGAGCATGTAACTTACTCACTCACTCACTTAAGGACACAGAGCCCAGGTGACTGATCACATAACGGTGATATTATCACAGGTCCTATAAGCACAGGGCTGCTGTCAGGCTCTACATGTTTTGTGCTTTTATCCTTTGACATCACCATCATGTGACACATCTGTCTAACTTTATACCACCTTTCAGTTACTTAGTTGCTGCCAGTTTTTGCAACAAAATTCTGCAGCATAATGTCTCATTTAAGCCACACCCCTTCCCATGAGGCCCCACCCTCTCTGACATGGCAAAAACGATATGTAAAGGTTTTATTTAAAAAAAAAAAATCATAAATATGGTGCAAAGAGATTTCTAACCAAATTTGCACCAAAAAACTGGCGCGGTTAGGAGTCTGCTGTATATAAGGTGATTTTGTATGCAGACAGCGGCGGAACAATGAGACAGGTGAATACGGGAGTGACATTCCCAGACTCAGTGTCTAGCGTTAACACCAGGGACTAATCACGGCGCGGGTGTGTCCCAGGTTGATGTGAATGGACTTGGGAGAGTAGATACAGTAGAATGTACAGCTATATGCGGCAATAGCCCCTGATAGCCCTCCCTTTGCAGTGCAATTACGTCACGCTATCGCAGTGTTTTGTGCATAGCTGTACTTACATACTTATGTACTTACTGCAGATTCTAAATCCGCCGCATAACTATTTAGGATGCATTCACACGGACGGAATATTCAGCACCAAAATGGATTTTGATTTGGAATTGCGGGTTCCTTCACACTGGCGTATTTGCACACGTTTTTGCACGCAGAAATTTGCTTGCGCCAGCCGCAGACAATAGAATCTGTTGATTTCAGTGGGTTCACTCATTTTATTTGATTTTGCTCTTGCAACATGCTCTATACCAAAAGTCTAATAGGAGTCTGAGGTGGAGCACAAATGCGCACAAACGCTGCATGAACATGCGTGAAAAACTATGTAATTTTGCAGCCCCCTGTCAGAATGCTATAACGTTTGCAGCTAATTGCAGGGAAGGCATAACAACCACTATGGAGATTGTTTAGGATCATCTCATTTTGGAAGCTCCACCGAGTAGATCGGAGACCGGTACAGAGGATAAACCCTGAAACGCCGACTTCTGCTCCGAGGAACATACTCCACCATCTCACGTAACGCCCAAATGTGCGCGACAGCAACCAAGGAAAAAGAACATCCTCGCCATCAGAAGACATCTCCAACCTCAGCTGCTCTCTCACAAACCTAGAAAGTACCAGAAGCCCCGCAAGATGGCGTCACGCTGCACATGTTGACTGTGGATGATTTATGGGTGATAGTCAATGATGACAGCATGACATATTGCTAGCGTGTTTTTATGCGCACGCAAATGCGCAGCTAATGTGAATGGAAAAAAAATATATATATATGAAGTCATGCGCGCAAAAATGCCTTGTTTATTGCACAAATATATTGCACAAGAACGAGCCTATTTGTGCTTATGCTCGTCTGCAGGAGCCCTTAAGCCAGTGCCACACGGGTATAAGTGCAGTTGTGCCGCGTAATTTACACAATGGGCATTGCATATTTGCATATTTCCCTGTACTTATTTGTGCGCAGAATAAACATGCAAGCATGCTCCCTTTCATTAAAAGGGGAATTAAGTAAATTAGTTCAATATGTGCTATTTTTGTGTACAAATGCGCAGGAAAATGGAGCATGCTACTTTTTTTGCGCAAAATACCCATTGAAGTCAATGAGTTCTTTTCCCTGCGTATTGTGCGCTCAAATTCTGTGAGCGTGAAACCCTGCACAAACATGTTTGTGTGACGCAGACCTTGCCGCCAGGTTTCAAGCCACCTTCAATTCAGCATCAAAAACAGGCAGCCTGCATATCTTGGTGCGGAATTTACCGAGGCTTGCGGCGAATCGTGCAGCCTTTTTCATCCCGTGTGAAAGGTCCCTAAGAGAGTCCTGTTTTTATTTATGTTTTTTTTAATGAATCCGCCACAAGCTAAAGCAAAAGGGTTAAAGGGAAACAGAGCGAGCCCCTTCGTACATATGGCATCCGATGGAACATGCCACAATTTTCTTTTTGTGTTCTTCCTACAGAAGAAACCTGGTTAAGCTCCTGTATTAAAATGATCAATGACTAATGCGATTATGACAGTTTTGCACGTTATCTGATGTAATCCTCAATTTTATTGCATTGAATCCTCCCCCCCCCCCCCAAAAAAAAAAAAAATTCAAGTGCTCAATATTTTCTTTTCCTATTAAAATAATTTGGACTTGGTTGATGCATTTGCACCTGCAGATGGCTGAGGATGTGTCTCCTGTGTAGATACAAAGAAGTTTAGCATCCTCAAGAATTTGTTGCTCCTGGAAGGAGAAGCTAGAGCTCTGGAGGAGCATTCTTGCATCTGATCGGTCCTTCTCCTCCTCTGGTGGAGGAAGGGGGCGCTTGAAGACCTCAGAGTCGTCTCACCTTTCAGCTGCTCGTCAGCATCTCCTGATCGTGTTATTTGGGTGATGGACTCCTGAGGACAGACGATGGCAGTGAGGGGCTTTGTGATCAATGGGTTGGGGGGCAGAGGATGACATGCACACAGGCTGCACCTGCTCTCCTCTGCTTCTTGCTCTCATCTATGGGGGATTTGCGGAGACACCAGAGCGGCAGCAGCAGCAGCAAGTAGCCTGACATCAGTTTAACTCACTGAAATATTCATGACATGGCAATAGGAACTGCTTGCTCTTAAAGTGCTCATCAGCTGAGAGGCTCCTGTGTCTGTGCATGCTCTCCTGGAAGCTGCACATCTCTGCTGGGCTTTGTGGTGGATGCCTGACCTACACTATACTGCAGAACTGCCACTTGAAAGTTGTCACAGCTTGGAAGAAGTCCATTCCAGGGGTAATGTCTACACCTGCTGATGCTGAACCCTAGACTGGTACTGAGGCTGTGACTGTTATTTTAGGGGTGGGAGGGAGAAGAGGGGGAGCTTGCTGCTGCTGTGGTGGTGGAGGGGGGATTGGATCTTCTGGACTGAGGGGGGAATGAAGGATTCCTGTGGCACTCCTGAAGTTGTGCTCTGTTCTGCAAGGGATTAATAACAGACCAAGGGGAATAAAAGCCACCCTGGAGCAAACTACAGGACACAGCAAGTCACTACCTGCTCCCAATTACTGTGCAAGGAGCCCCAGCTCTTAAGGTATAGTCACCTTTCATGCTATCAGAACTCCTTTTTAATGGGGAAAATAAAAGATAATCTGCATTTCCTATGTTATTTCCTCTGCTTTTTTTCCCTAAAGGTATCTCCATCTATATAGACTGCAGCAGTCATTCACTTAGATGGCACCTGTGCAGTGTTGGCTAAAGATGCCCCTCACCATCCTATCACCGGGCACTATTTTGCTGTATTTCCCAAACTTTTGCACCCTGTACAGTGCACGTGTTCTGCATCTATTGATTTTGCTGTATGTGAGATTCCTTGTTGCTGGCGAAGGATAAAGTGTGTTTTGCATATATGATATCGTTTTCGAATTTTGCATAATTATCTCAAAAGGTCATGTTCATTTAATTAGGAGGAGCTGTATAGCCACTTTCCCAATCCTCCTGATTAAAATCCTATGAAATTATTGGTGTAATCTCAACGATGCTGCCTTTTCCATATTTAACCTATGCAATCTGTTCTGTACTTGGCTGCTTGCAAGTCTTATAGGATTTTTGGGTTGCAATTAGCTAAGTTTTTATTGCACGCAAGCCTACCTGGAATACTGAGTTGAAGTAATTTGTTGCTGCTTTGGTATCTGGTTATTACAGTATCATAAATGTTCTGTATGTGTGGGTTTGTTTTATAGATTTAATAAGCATTATTATCACCTTATCTGTCTGTAGGTGTGAAATTCATATGCTGGGTATATTTTTGTCCAAAAGCGAAACACAGAAATGCAACTCATTGTCATTCATCGGAGGCTATTGGAGCCATCCCAGTGAATCATAGTGTAGTAACAGAATGCTTTGGATTCGTATAGACATCCCACACATGAACATTTGCCTTCTGAATGTGGTATCATTCACATGTGATATAACCGTTATCAACGTAACCCTTTCATTGCCAGTGAACCTGGTCACTTAGTATTCAGTATAATTGCTGCCTATTCATTTGGTTCTATTAGGAACCTTGCAGAATTAGTCAGCAAACACACATTTCTGCATCACAATGTTATCTCTGTGGGGCTTGAATTCCGCACCTGTTAAAATCCACACCTGTAAAAATACGCGTGTTTTTACGTCAAAACCACAAGATTAAATCCTGCAGCGCAAAAGATTTCTTCTGCGCAATAAGGACGTTTTTCAAAATTGTTGCTGCGGTATCCTAACATACAGGAGATGTAATTCTGTAATTGAAGTCTGGGTAAAAAAAATGCAAGGAATTTTGCAGAATGCATTCCATAGTTAAAAACGCAACAAAATCCACACTAATTGAGAAAATCCGCATCTGCGTTGCGTCCTGGGGACGATTCCATCTCGTGCGAAAGGTCCCTTAGAAAACTGTGATAGTATGAGGCATGTTCTCCGCTCATTCACAAATTTCTCCGACATATTAATTTCTGTACTGCGAACGGAACCACAGTACCTACTTAGTAGTGCAATTCATGACACAACTATATACCCAAGTCATGATCCGTAGACCACCGTTCGGAAAAGTCGTTAAATGTTTTCACCTGTTCGTTCACAGTCACCGGTATTGACTGCACAAGTGTGGGTGGCTATACCAATGCTAACTTCAAGACACCTTTTCCATATTTTGCTTGAACTCATTGTCGCGCATGTGATTACATTGACTTGACGCTCCAGACTGGTGTACACCATGTTGTACATTAGATGAGAATATTTCAATATTCTAAAGCATTTTAAAAAACGCACAGACATTTCAGATTCCATGAAAGCAGTGCAGCATAATAACATATAAATAAGCACATAGAAGGTGTACAAGTAAAAAAAAAATGGCGTGGGATTTTAAGCTCAGACTAGCATCACTGATCAGTCTCATATCAGCAGGCTGATACATGTGCTTGTATGACTAATGTTGAGCTGACAAATATTCAGCAAATCTATGAACAAGCTAAGTCTGGTGTAGGAAAAAAAGGGGTTAAATGTCCAAAATCGAAGTTGTCAACCTCTCTGACAGCACAACTTGATATTTTAATTCTGATCATTTTAAAGGGGAAGGCTGTTAATCTGTATGGTGTATTGCAAAGTCTTTAAATCTTGTAGTAACTCTTTAAGACCTGCATGTGTCACTGTTGCCATTACCATCTATAGAGAACATTACCCTGAACCTCTCAAAATCCTTAAGTGCTTAATGTCCAGCTAATAAGGAAATGTATCATGTAAACATTTTGAATTTTTATATACAAGTATTGTAATTTATTTTGCACAGCAACTTACTGTACTATCATGATGGCTGAATTTATAGACCTTTCCAGTCTACCAAAATGTTTTCCTGAACTTTCCTTAGTAACAGCACCTGCGTTAAATGTATTTATGGACTTTTCTATATTCTCAATGAATGATCAACTGAGCTTCTTTGACTAGCTAAATGTAGTTCAGGAAAGGGACAGCGGACTTGTGCTGGTTTAGAAGAGAATGACATGTCCTTGTTCGACTCGGGTTACTATGAGTTTAGAGTCTATAAACTTTTGAAAGTATTGTTTGTTGCACTGTACCTGGGTAATGCAGTACCTGTATTCATTGGGATCATACCAGAAATGTATCTCCAATGCATATTTATAAACATATATATATTTATAAATATACAAGAGTTGCTTTCATTACATGGTAACAATTCCTTCTTCTTTCCTCTAGAAGTGTAAACTTGTGCCCTGTGACCGTCACAAGTTGTACCTAACTCAGCATAAAATCTTTCCTTGGCGTTAATTACTTTTCTCCTTGGTTGTCATTGAAGGTGGAATATGGAAAGCAATCTCCAGATGTTTTATCAAATGTAAGACTGTAATGTGTAAATGTAAAAGGTGTTGGCTGCGTCTTCTGGTTTTTGACAGTTTTGTGCGGAGCAATTTTAAGTCTGATATTCACAGGTGTCACTCATAACCTGTAAGAGCACATTAACATCTTCACTACAAGACTTGGTAGAGAATCACCTTGTTTTTGGATTACCTTACTTTAAAAAGTTTTTCTAGCAACGTCTAACATATATAGAAGTCACTGGATCGACGCAAATCTTCCACCATGGTTTGGTCTATTACGAAGTTTTCTCAGATTCTTAGAAGATCTAACATTCTTTCCTCACATTTTACTGCTGTTTTTCATATTGTAATCAATATGTTAAATCCATATTGATCTTTAACAGAAAAATAGGTTTTTTACCAGTTGACAACTTTTTCAACAAAGTTTCTGTGTTCAACAGTCTCCGACTTCCAGGCCAAGAAATTCATTCTCACTTAACAATAGTTTATATTGTTGGAGATGGTAATGAGTTGTCCTTGGTAGATATGTATTGGGCATCACTTCTATAAGATATGTGTAATTGCATTACATGTGCTTATACAGTTTACGGCCTCATTGCCATATCACAAAATATACGTAGTTCCCGTGCAATTCTATGGTCCCATAACTTTTTGTACAGAGTTGTTTGCTAATGGATTTCATAGAAATTCAGTAGAAAATAACCAACATGCTACATTACATCCTAAATAGATGTGTGCTCCCCTAACAGCAATACCTTATAGCTTAATAGGAACTGTGCTCACCTTACAGGCTCCATCTATACAGGATTACTGTGTGCTTTAGCCATAAAAAATGATAGAAAATTCTCTCAAAAGGTGAACCAAAAGTAAAAGTTTTTTTTCCTATATTGGAATTTGTGCAGTTTTTGGCAGAAAATACCGATATATCCTAAAATGCGTAATTCTAAAACTGGGAACACATGGTGTTTGCATTTCCTGAGCAATATAATTAATAATTTAATGAAAAAAATGTTTATTGGTTCTGATTGTTTTGTTCAAAAGCAAGATCTACATGGGAAACTTTTTATGGTGCAAATAAAGGAGCAATATATGTCTGTAATATGATTTGCTATGTATAATATTCAATTATTTTCTGAATACAAGGTTCTATCGCTTCTACTATGTGGCATCTTTTATTGACTCTCACAATTTGTAGAGTTGAAACGAAAAAAGCAAAATGTCCCCAATGTATGTCTAGCCTAAATAAGCTTGGATGAGGTGATCACTGATGAGAAGTGTAGGATATGCTTTATCCTTACCTTCTTCCTATGCATATTTACCCTGACACTTGTTCCCCATACTATAACATAGTATGTAAGGCCAAAAAAAGACATATATGTCCATCCAGTTCAGTCTATTACCCCACAATATTGATCAATAGGAAGGCAAAAAACCCTATTGAGGTAGAAGCCAATTTTCCTCATTTTAGGGGAAAAATTTCCTTCCTGACTCCAATCTGGTAATCAGAATAGTCCCCGAATCACTGACCCTTCTGAAGTAATCAGTGATATAACATGTAATATTGTATCGCTCAAAAAAAGACATCTAGGCACCTCTTATACTCTTTTATCGAATTCGCCATCACCATGTCCTCAGGCAGAGAGTTCCATAGCCTCACTGCTCTCACAGTAAAGAACCCCCTTCCATGTGGATGTAGAAACCTTCTTTCCTCTAATTGATGAGTTTTGTTACGCAAATGTTTTCACAGCATAGTAATGGTGTACTAACTGTTTAATAGATCCTTCAAAAGTCTTATGGTTTGTGAGTATGGCTTCGCTGGCGCTAGGGATGGCTGCCTGAACTTTGGCATGCAAATGCTCATGTACCATACCAAGAACTCCTGCCAGCGACAAAACTATCTCCTGAATCAGGGGAACACCGACAGCAACAATGGGCAGGAAAAGATCTGCAAAAACTAAGCCCAAAAGTTCCATGGAGCACTTCTTTTTTCTCAGTCAAGCGTATTAACAGTGTCTACACCAGAACCTAGCGCGGCCTGCTACATATGCTAACACAGCTGCTTCTCCAGCTATCTCCACAAAAAGAAGCACATAAGTAAAAAAGCTCCTCCAAATAGAACTCCAGAGACCAAACAATCGAGCTAGATTTCTCTTAATAGCAACTGGAACTCTTCATTTTCCTTTGCTGCTAAACAGACTGGGACTTCCAATGTCCTGCCCCATGAAGAAGCCAGCCAGTTCTCCATCTATCATTACTAGACAATTCTGGCTTCCTTGCCAACTCCTCCAACAGTTCCCACTCCCGTCTAACAAGGCCATCTAAACAAAAGTAGAGGCTCGCTGAAGACGTTTTGGACTCTGAGTAGATGTCAACAGCCCTCTTAATCCTGTACCTCCTGAAACCTCTGACTCACTTGCTAAATTTCAGACCTCCGACAAAGCACTCTGAGACCACTTTTAAAGAAATGTTGCGCTCACAAAGACTTCTTAAATCATCCTTCCTTTCTGAGCTTCTGTGACTGAACTGGTAAACAGGATTCCACATATTGAAAATGAAATGGAGACCTTTGCATCAGCTCAGAATGACCTCACACAATTACTTAGTGGAAAAATTCTCCCTACTGCAGACAAAAGTGACCAATTCAGAAAATGGGGATAGAAGAAATACAAAATTTCATGACATCCCAGAAAGTGTCCCTACCGCTGAACTTAAATCCTACATTCATTACTTCACAAAACTCAATACTCTTCTGGACTATGAACTGAGTATTGAGCATGCTCACAGAGTGCCTAAACCAAAAACCATCTCTGATTCTTTGTCTAGAGATTTACTTGCCTGCTTCCCTTTCTTCCAAACTAAGAAATCCCTAATGGAAAAATCAAGGAAGCAAATGCCTTTTCCTGAGCTGTACACAGGCATTCAAGGGGTTTTAGCAGAATTACAAGTTATACTTTGTCCCCCATATGGCTCACTGCAAGCTTATTGCACTCCCCACAATGAGGAGGAAAATAAATGGAAGAGACAGTCGCTCAAGCCTACTGCCGCACTCAAGTATTTTTGTCAGCCCATTTAAATGAATGGAGTGCCGACTGTGTAAGCTCAAACAGTACTCTATTTAGTGCAGGTGGGAGAAGCATTCCCATGATGACAAAAGAAGTGGTACACAGGAACCCCATTTCTAGGACAGTGTAGGTCCCAGCAGTGAGACCTTTAACAAAAAGTAAGTTATCCTCTATACTGTGGATAGCAAATAACTTTTAATTCTGGCACAAGCCCTTTAAACTCTTTATCGACCTATCTGCAGAAACTCTTGGAACAATGAAAGTCTTCAGATCATTGACCTCTTTGACAATACACTATACCCTTTAGATGGGGATTAACACTAAACGGCTGGTAAGCAGACATGGAACAACTTGTGTGATCAAAAATACAGAAGAGGGCAAAACCCTGCTTCAACAGTGGAACATCTCTTCAGACCCAGCCTCCCCACTTAAAGGGGTTGTCTCACGCTGAAACGGGGTTTTTTTTCTTTCAATAGGCCCCCCGTTCGGCGCGAGACAAACCCAAGGGATGGGTTAAAAAAAAAAAAGTTTATTACTTGCCCGAATCCCCGCTCTGCGGCGACTTCTTTCTTACCTTACCAAGATGGCCACCGGGATCTTCACCCACGATGCACCGCGGGTCTTCTCCCATGGTGCACCTTGGGCTCTGTGCGGTCCATTGCCGATTCCAGCCTCCTGATTGGCTGGAATCGGCACACGTGACGGGGCGGAGCTACGAGGACCAGCTCTTCAGCACGAGCGGCCCCATTCAACACGGAGAAGACCGCACAGCGCAAGCGCGTCTACAATCGCCAGAAGACGGCGAAATTAGACGGATCCATGGCGACGGGGACGCTAGCAACGGAGCAGGTAAGTGAATAACTTCTGTATGGCTCATAATTAATGCACGATGTATATTACAAAGTGCATTAATATGGCCATACAGAAGTGTATAACCCCACTTGATTTCATGAGACAACCCCTTGAGTGGCGGGTTTCCTACCATCCTGTCGTGCCCACCAGGGCAGGTTTTTTAAAATGGTCTAATCATTGAATTTCAACTAATTTTGCAGTTGCGTCTCAAGAGCCATAACTTTTTCATTTTTCCATTGACATGGCCATATAAGGGCTTGTTTTTTGCCGGACAAGTTGTGATTTTTTAAACAGGGGGGAGGAAAAAAAGAAATGGGGAAAAAAGAAAAAAAGGGGCCATGTCATTAAGGGGTTAAATAATGTATTAACTTCCTTCTCTGGGTCATTACGACGCATGGATACCACATGTGTGATTGTATGTTTGATTTTTTTACAAAGTAAAGGGAGACACATGTTTTTATAATTTTTTAAATAATTTTTTTCCTTTTTTTTTTTTTTTTGTCCCTTTAGGGGACTTCCACAGGGACCCATCAGGACCCCCTGATGGTGACAGCCCTTTACGTGCTGCAGTGACAGCCCTTTACATGCTGCAGTCACATAGACTGCAGCATGTAAAGGGTTAACACAGCAGAGATCAGAGGTTTTCTCTGATCTCTGCTGTAAGAGCTGGTACCTAGCTGTCCTCTCACAGCCAAGCACCAGCTCTCCCTGCCACAGAGATCATCGGCTTGCTTCTGACAAGCTGATGGTCTCTATGGCAACCTGTAAACAAAGCAGGACTCTAAAGCAGGAGATTGCCGCATGTCGGCAATATCTTCTGCTGGTTTTTCAAAGCCCTTGCTTTGTTCTCTGTGGACTGTGCAGGCAGAGCACAATGTCACAGCTTGTGGCATTGTGCTCTGCAGCTCCCATAGTGATACATAGCCCGGAAATCGTCCGGGCTATGTTGCTATGAGCAGTGGAGCTCGTCCCGGAAAATTTCCGGGCGTACCACTCAAGGGGTTAAATCAAAACTTTATCCAAAGCCCTTGAACAAAGAATGGCAAGCTCCCAAGGGAACCTTATTAACAAATGCATATATTTGGACTAATGTGATATCAGAATGAGTAACTTTGTGCCTTGCATGTATGGTATATTACAGTAACCACACCTTTTGGTTCTCATTGTATTTTCCTCAGAAGCTGGTAAATTTTATTGATAATAAGTGTCACTGACACTTCTCTGAGATTCTTACCTGTTCACATTGTTGATTCATGCTTATATTGTAGTACCTCTATGTATGTTTATGATGCACTCATGGCCTAGCTATATCTCATACCTCTAGTTCATCAGAGAACAGCTGCCATATGCATTTCAAGTGCTTCCCTTACTACCCATAATAGCTTTAAAAATTCAATCCCTTAATGTTAGGGGCTTAAATTGTCCCTATAAACGATCCCTTATGCGGCAAGAAATCAGTAAAAAAATAGCAAAATTGCACGCCTCCTAGAAACACATATCTCTACAAAAAACCCTCCTAAAATCTCCCATAGAGAATTCTTCACAATAATTTATTTGACCTTTATGCAAAGAAAAAAGTCCTCGTAGCCTTTAGAAAAAAAACATCGCTGTATCTATTCACCATTCCTGGATTGATGACCTGAGCAGATAATTAATTATTCTGTGTATGAAAAATAGGGCCTACACAATCTTAAATATGTACACCCAAAATTCCAGCCAGCAGTCATTTCTTAGTAAATTAAAGTAAATTAAAGTTCAAAAAATAAAGAAAGGCCCCTTAAATCCTTTGTGAGGACTTGAATGCCATAAGCAATAAAACCCTACACTCGACATCTCTTATTTTTCTTTTTCCAGGAAATACTCCCTAGACAAACTACCTATATGACATGTGGAGGGGTCCTTCATGCTACTGTGAGACCTCACATCCTAGTTCTCTATGCATAAAACTTACTTGCTCATAGATAAATTTGTAATGGATGCCTCATACCTGCAGAGGGCTAAAGATGGGCATTCTTGTACTGCAGAGAGAGAGAGAACACCTGCTGGGTGTGGCAGGAAGTAAGACAAAAAAATCAGTTCCTGCCACACTCAGGGGAAGAATGCTGGCTGCTAGCCAGAGAGGCGGTAAGAGACGCCGCCTCAGAACTGGGAGCCTGAGATCCAGTGCGGACCAGTTCTGGGCTCGTCACTATTCTGAAAGAGGAGTATGCCCTCTAGATGCTCGCTGGGGTTAATGACGATGACCCTATGGGTGATAGACCCTGAACATTTGTGTGATATTCTGTATATGCTGTGCTATGCCGTATATGCCATATATCATGGTGACCCTATGTGTGATGAGCCATGAGCATTATGTAATATGCCATATTATGTGCTGTGGAATTAAACTGGCAGGCGCCAGATTTGAAGTGAAATCCTGGTTTTGGAGCTTCTGTTTGCACATATGGTGTCTATTCCGGTCTGAAGGTGGGTTCCCTGAAAAGCCATTGACGGGGATGCGGGCAGCAGGATTCTCTACCGAAGCTGTCATGTGTGACAGCTGCGGTTGAGAATTGAAGAATTCCCTTGCTGCATCTGCCACAGATGTGGCAGATGTAGCAGCAGGGAATTCTTTTAACTAGCGGGGGCGAAGGAAACATCTGCCGCATGCGGCAGATGTGTTCTTCATGCCCGCGGGGGTCACGGCAGAGGTAAGTTTTTTTTTTTGCACTAAAATGGAGGTGGCTGGCAGAGCATTGTTTTCAATGGAGCTGCCGCCAGCAGCCGCAGCTCCATTGACAACAAGCACGCAGCTGTGTTCACACGTGTTTCTGCTCGTGCCTAGGTGCGCACGTATGTACGCACCTAAGTATGCACAAAAACACGCTCCTGTGAACACACCCTGAGAGGTTGGCGATCTGCAGGCCAGTAACCCTGGCTTTCCATAATATATCTAAAACAGATCATTTTTTTGGTTCATACCCTCCAGGTATCATGTCCCTAACCTCAGGATGCAATAGGCTTCCCTGCACAAGACTAACTTCCTCCAATCTCTACCTTGTAACGGTTTCGTAACCTTTTCAATTCCGAGGAACTTAAAGGTAGTTAATAGAGATGAGCGAACGTACTCGTCCGAGCTTGATACTCGTTCGAGTATTAGCATGTTCGAGATGCTCGTTACTCGTGACGAGTACCACGCGATGTTCGAGTTCCTTTCACTTTCATCTCTGAGACGTTAGCGCGCTTTTCTGGCCAATAGAAAGACAGGTAAGGCATTACAACTTCCCCCTGCAACGTTCAAGCCCTATACCACCCCCCTGCAGTGAGTGGCTGGCGAGATCAGGTGTCACCCGAGTATAAAAATCGGCCCCTCCCGCGGCTCGCCACAGAATTGTTCTGACATAGAGGAGGGAAAGTGCTGTTGGTGCCGAGCTGCTATAGGGAGAGCGTTAGGAGTATTTTAGGCTTCAAGAACCCCAACGGTCCTTCTTAGGGCCACATATAACCGTGTGCAGTACTGTGGAGGCTGCTTTTTGCAGTGTTGCACTTTTTTTTTTTGTATATCGGCCGTGCAGAGCATTGCGCCCTGCAGTAATTATACATAGTGCAGGGCCAGTAGTGGTGAGGCAGGGACAGAAGACATATATTGTGAGGCAGGGACAGAAGACATATATTGTGAGGCAGGGACAGAAGACATATATTGTGAGGCAGGGACAGAAGACATATATTTATTGAATATAGGCAGTGGGCCTTCGCAAAAACATTTGGGGAAAAAAATCTATTTGGGCTGCCTGTGACTGTCCTCAGTGTACTGGGTCTGTGCTGGGTGTAGTTGTCCTCCTAATTCATACGCAGCCAGCTAAGTGTTACAGCAGGCTTGCGCAAAATTATTTCATGGCTCTGTGTTGGCTGTTACATCACCGCTGTATTGCAGTCCACAGTGCAACAGTCTGCAGTTATTTTACATACTCCAGGGCCAGTAGTGGTGACGCAGAGAGAGAAGACATATACAGTGTATATAGGCAGTGGGCCTTTCCAAAAACATTTGGGGAAAAAAATCTATTTGGGCTGCCTGTGACTGTCCTCAGTGTACTGGGTCTGTGCTGGGTGTAGTTGTCCTCCTAATTCATACGCAGCCAGCTAAGTGTTACAGCAGGCTTGCACAAAATTATTTCCTTGCTCTGTGTTGGCTGTTACATCACCGCTGTATTCCAGTCCACAGTGCAACAGTCTGCAGTTATTTTACATACTCCAGGGCCAGTAGTGGTGAGGCAGGGACAGAAGACATATACAGTGTATATAGGCAGTAGGCCTTTGCAAAAACATTTTGGGAAAAAAATCTATTTGGGCTGCCTGTGACTGTCCTCAGTGTTCTGGGTCTGTGCTGGGTGTAGTTGTCCTCCTAATTCATACGCAGCCAGCTAAGTGTTACAGCAGGCTTGCGCAAAATTATTTCCTGGCGTTCCGTAAGTGAAGTCAGCCTCCAACCACAGGCCAATAAGCGGAACATTTAATTACAGCGTTCTGTTTCTGCACTACTGGTAATACATAGAGATGAGCGAACACCAAAATGTTCGGGTGTTCGTTATTCGGAACGAACTTCCCGCGATGCTCGAGGGTTCGTTTCGAACAACGAACCCCATTGAAGTCAATGGGCGACCAGAGCATTTTTGTATTTCGCCGATGCTCGCTAAGGTTTTCATGTGTGAAAATCTGGGCAATTCAACAAAGTGATGGGAACGACACAGCAACGGATAGGGCAGGCGAGGGGCTACATGTTGGGCTGCATCTCAAGTTCACAGGTCCCACTATTAAGCCACAATACCGGCAAGAGTGGGCCCCCCCCCCCCCCTCCCAACAACTTTTACTTCTGAAAAGCCCTCATTAGCATGGCATACCTTTGCTAAGCACCACACTAGCTACAACAAAGCACAATCACTGCCTGGATGACACTCCACTGCCACTTCTCCTGGGTTACATGCTGCCCAACCGCCCCCCCTCCCCCCCACAGCGCACACCAAAGTGTCCCTGGGCAGCCTTCAGCTGCCCTCATGCCACACCACGCTCATGTCTATTTAGAATTGCGTCTGCCATGACGAGGGACCG
The DNA here is from genome assembly GCF_035609145.1 of Eleutherodactylus coqui. Lineage (NCBI taxonomy): Eukaryota > Metazoa > Chordata > Amphibia > Anura > Eleutherodactylidae > Eleutherodactylus > Eleutherodactylus coqui. The sequence continues at coordinate 191,187,131 of NC_089840.1, forward strand.
CAGGCACACACTGCAGAGGTTGGCACGGCTAGGCAGCGACCCTCTTTAAAAGTGGCGGAGCGATAGCCCACAATGCTGTACAGAAGCAATGAGAAATAGAATCCTGTGCCACCGCCATCAGGAGCTGCACACGTGGGCATAGCAATGGGGAACCTATGTGCCACACACTATTCATTCTGTCAAGGTGTCTGCATGCCCCAGTCAGACCGGGCTTTTTAATTCATAGACACAGGCAGGTACAACTCCCTATTGTGAAGTCCCTGTCGACCCACAGCATGGGTGGCTCCCTGGAACCCACCGGCGGTACACAGAAATATCCCATTGCATTGCCCAACACAGCTGAGGTAGTAATGTCGTGCTTAATGCAGGTGGGCTTCGGCCCACACTGCATGCCCCAGTCTGACTGGGGTTCTTTATAAGTGTACAGATGTAGTAAAAACTCCGTGTGCACCTACAGCATGGGTGGGTGCCAGGAAGCCACCGGCGGTACATAGAAATATCCCATTGCATTGCCCAACACAGCTGAGGTAGTAATGTTGTGCTTAACCCTTTCCAATCCAATTTGTATATGGTTTTCCTAGGGGGCGTACTCTTTTTCTGCTGTTATACAACGGCGCTATATGCTGGCTAAAGCCAGTACTGCATGAGCTGACACGTAGGATAGGCTCCGACAGCAGAGAGGCTGGCAATATACAGTAAGAGAACCCCGACGGACGTCTACCAACAACGGAGCTGTACAGCCTTAAACCCTAATGTCTTCACAGGTCACACAGTGGACTGGAAAGGGTTAATGCAGGTGGGTTTCGGCCCACACTGCATGCCCCAGTCAGACTGGGGTTCTTTACAAGTGGACACATGTAGGTTAAACTCCCTGTGGACCCACTGCCTGGGTGGGTGCCAGGAAGCCACCGGCGGTACATAGAAATATCCCATTGCATTGCCCAACACAGCTGAGGTAGTAATGTCGTGCGTAATACAGGTGGGCTTCGGCCCACACTGCATGGCCCAGTCAGACGGGTTCTTTAGAAGTGTACAGATGTCTTAAAAACTCAGTGTGCACCTACAGCATGGGTGGCTCCCTGGAACCCACCGGCGGTACATAAAAATATCCCATTGCATTGCCCAACACAGCTGAGGTAGTAATGTCGTGCTTAATGCAGGTGGGCTTCGGCCCACACTGCATGGCCCAGTCAGACGGGTTCTTTAGAAGTGTACAGATGTATTAAAAACTCAGTGTGCACCTACAGCATGGGTGGCTCCCTGGAACCCACCGGCGGTACATAAAAATATCCCATTGCATTGCCCAACACAGCTGAAGTAACGTCAGCTGTAATGCAGGTGGGCTAAAAATTAATTTGATTACACTGTAGGCGAGGGCCCACAAAAATTGCTGTATCAACAGTACTAATGTACATCCCAAAAATTGGCCATGGCCAGCCAAGAGGGCAGGTGAAACCCATTAATCGCTTTGGTTAATGTGGCTTAAGTGGTAACTAGGCCTGGAGGCAGCCCAGTGTAACGAAAAATTGGTTCAAGTTACAGTTCCAATGCTTTTAAGCGCATTGAAACTTATAAAAATTGTTCTGAAAAATTATTTGAGTGAGCCTTGTGGCCCTAAGAAAAATTGCCCGTTCAGCGTGATTACGTGAGGTTTCAGGAGGAGGAGCAGGAGGAGGAGGAGGAGGAATATTAGACACAGATTGATGAAGCAGAAATGTCCCAGTTTTGGATGGTGAGAGAGAACGTAGCTTCCATCCGCGGGTGCAGCCTACGTATTGCTTACGTATCGCTGCTGTCCGCTGGTGGAGAACAGAAGTCTGGGGAAATCCAGCCTTTGTTCATCTTGATGAGTGTTAGCCTGTCGGCACTGTCGGTTGACAAGCGGCTACGCTTATCTGTGATGATTCCCCCAGCCGCACTAAACACCCTCTCCGACAAGACGCTAGCCGCAGGACAAGCAAGCACCTCCAGGGCATACAGCGCTAGTTCAGGCCACATGTCCAGCTTCGACACCCAGTAGTTGTAGGGGGCAGAGGCGTCACCAAGGATGGTCGTGCAATCCGCTACGTACTCCCTCACCATCCTTTTACAGTGCTCCCGCCGACTCAGCCGTGACTGGGGAGCGGTGACACAGTCTTGGTGGGGAGCCATAAAGCTGGCCAGGCCCTTAAAGACTGTTGCACTGCCTGGGATGTACATGCTGCTCGATCTACGCACATCCCCTGCTACCTTGCCCTCGGTACTGCGCCTTCTGCCACTAGCGCTGTCGGCTGGGAATTTTACCATCAGCTTGTCCGCAAGGGTCCTGTGGTATAGCAACACTCTCGAACCCCTTTCCTCTTCGGGAATCAGAGTGGGCAGGTTCTCCTTATACCGTGGATCGAGCAGTGTGTACACCCAGTAATCCGTCGTGGCCAGAATGCGTGCAACGCGAGGGTCACGAGAAAGGCATCCTAACATGAAGTCAGCCATGTGTGCCAGGGTACCTGTACGCAACACATGGCTGTCTTCACTAGGAAGATCACTATCAGGATCCTCCTCCTCCTCCTCCTCCTCCTCCTCCTCAGGCCATACACGCTGAAAGGATGACAGGCAATCAGCCGGTGTACCGTCAGCAGCGGGCCAAGCTGTCTCTTCCCCCTCCTCCTCATCCTCCTCATGCTCCTCCTCCTCCTCCTGTACGCGCTGAGAAATAGACAGGAGGGTGCCCTGACTATCCAGCGGCATACTGTCTTCCCCCGCCCCCGTTTCCGAGCGCAAAGCAGCTGCCTTTATGGTTTGCAGGGAATTTCTCAAGATGCATAGCAGAGGAATGGTGACGCTAATGATTGTAGCATCGCCGCTCACCACCTGGGTAGACTCCTCAAAATTACCAAGGACATGGCAGATGTCTGCCAACCAGGCCCACTCTTCTGAAAGGAATTGAGGAGGCTGACTCCCACTGCGCCGCCCATGTTGGAGTTGGTATTCGACTATAGCTCTACGTTGTTCATAGAGCCTGGCCAACATGTGGAGCGTAGAGTTCCACCGTGTGGGCACGTCGCACAGCAGTCGGTGCACTGGCAGCTTAAAGTGATGTTGCAGGGTGCGCAGGGTGGCAGCGTCCGTGTGGGACTTGCGGAAATGTGCGCAGAGCCGGCGCGCCTTTACGAGCAGGTCTGACAAGCGTGGGTAGCTTTTCAGAAACCGCTGAACCACCAAATTAAAGACGTGGGCCAGGCATGGCACGTGCGTGAGGCTGCCGAGCTGCAGAGCCGCCACCAGGTTACGGCCGTTGTCACACACGACCATGCCCGGTTGGAGGCTCAGCGGCGCAAGCCAGCGGTCAGTCTGCTGTGTCAGACCCTGCAGCAGTTCGTGGGCCGTGTGCCTCTTATCGCCTAAGCTGAGTAGTTTCAGCACGGCCTGCTGACGCTTGCCCACCGCTGTGCTGCCACACCGCGCGACACCGACTGCTGGCGACATGCTGCTGCTAACACATCTTGATTGCGAGACAGAGGAGGAGGAGGAGGAGGAGGAGGGTGCTTTAGTGGAGGAAGCATACACCTCCGCAGATACCAGCACCGAGCTGGGGCCCGTAATTCTGGGGGTGGGTAGGACGTGAGCGGTCCCAGGCTCTGACTCTGTCCCAGCCTCCACTAAATTCACCCAATGTGCCGTCAGGGAGATGTAGTGGCCCTGCCCGCCTGTGCTTGTCCACGTGTCCGTAGTTAAGTGGACCGTGGCAGTAACCGCGTTGGTGAGGGCGCGCACAATGTTGCGGGAGACGTGGTCGTGCAGGGCTGGGACGGCACATCGGGAAAAGTAGTGGCGACTGGGAACTGAGTAGCGCGGGGCCGCCGCCTCCATGATACTTTTGAAGGACTCAGTTTCCACAACCCTATACGGCAGCATCTCCAGGCTGATGAATTTTGCTATGCGGACGGTTAACGTTTGAGCGTGCGGGTGCGTGGCGGCGTACTTGCGCTTGCGCTCGAACACTTGCGCAAGCGACGGCTGAACGGTGCGCTGAACTACACTGCTGGATGGGGCCGAGGACAGCGGAGATGAGGGTGTGGGTGCAGGCCATGAGGCGGTAGTGCCTGTGTCCTGAGAGGGGGGTTGCATCTCAGTGGCAGGTTGGGGCACAGGGGGAGAGGCAGGGGTGCAAACCGGAGGCGGTGAACGGCCTTCGTCCCACCTTGTGGGGTGCTTGGCCATCATATGCCTGCGCATGGTGGTGGTGGTGAGGCTGTTGGTGTTGGCTCCCCGGCTGAGCTTTACGCAACAAAGGTTGCACACCACTGTTCGTCGGTCGTCAGGCGTCTCTGTGAAAAACTGCCAGACCTTAGAGCACCTCGGCCTCTGCAGGGTGGCATGGCGCGAGGGGGCGCTTTGGGAAACACTTGGTGGATTATTCGGTCTGGCCCTGCCTCTACCCCTGGCCACCGCACTGCCTCTTGCAACCTGCCCTGCTGATGCCCTTGACTCCCCCTCTGAAGACCTGTCCTCCTGAGTAAGCGTTGCACACCAGGTGGGGTCAGTCACCTCATCGTCCTGCTGCTCTTCCTCCGAATCCTCTGTGCGCTGCTCCCTCGGACTTACTGCCCTTACTACTACCTCACTGCAAGACAACTGTGTCTGATCATCATCGTCCTCCTCACCCACAGAAAGTTGTTGAGACAGTTGGCGGAAGTCCCCAGCCTCTTCCCCCGGACCCCGGGAACTTTCGAATGGTTGGGCATCAGTGACGATAAACTCCTCTGGTGGGAGAGGAACCGCTGCTGCCCAATCTAAGCAGGGGCCCGAGAACAGTTCCTGGGAGTGTTCCCGCTCCTGAGCAGGTGTTATTGTAGTGGAGTGAGGAGGCTGGGAGGAAGGAGGAGCAGCAGACAGAGGATTCGGATTGGCAGCAGTGGACGGCGCAGAACTGCGGGTAGACGATAGGTTGCTCGAAGCACTTTCTGCCATCCAGGACAGGACCTGCTCACACTGCTCATTTTCTAATAACCGTCTCCCGCGTGGACCCATTAATTGGGCGATGAATGTGGGGACGCCAGAAACGTGCCTCTCTCCTAATCGCGCAGCAGTCGGCTGCGACACACCTGGATCAGGAGCTTGGCCTGTGCCCACACCCTGACTTGGCCCTCCGCGTCCTCGGCCGCGTCCACGTCCTCTAGGCCTACCCCTACCCCTCAGCATGCTGTATTACCAGTGATTTGATTTCACAGGCAGGAAATAAATTGGCGCAAGACTGCAGGCCAAATATAATTTTTGCCCTTTTTGGAAAACGAAAGGCCCCACTGCCTCTAGTGAATGAATTATCTAAGTTTAATAACTGTGCTGTGTCCCTGCTTATGTGTCACAGAACGTGAGGGTAGCAGAGTTATTATAACTCTTGGAGAGCAGGTATTTTTTTCCCAATTAAGGAAAGCAAATGGCGAAGCCAGCAGTAAAGCGTAGCTGGGTGCGTCTGATTTAGCAATGTTGTTCACGCAGCTCACACGTCTCCACCGCCCTTAGGACGGACAGAGGCTGGACAAATAGATTTGTTTTCAGTTTTTTTCCACCAAAAGGCAGCACTGCGTATATTCAATGAACATGAGAAGTTTAATAACTGTGCTGTGTCCCTGCTTATGTGTCACAGAACGTGAGGGTAGCAGAGTTATTATAACTCTTGGAGAGCAGGTATTTTTTTCCCAATTAAGGAAAGCAAATGGCGAAGCCAGCAGTAAAGCGTAGCTGGGTGCGTCTGATTTAGCAATGTTGTTCACGCAGCTCACACGTCTCCACCGCCCTTAGGACGGACAGAGGCTGGACAAATAGATTTGTTTTCAGTTTTTTTCCACCAAAAGGCAGCACTGCGTATATTCAATGAACATGAGAAGTTTAATAACTGTGCTGTGTCCCTGCTTATGTGTCACAGAACGTGAGGGTAGCAGAGTTATTATAACTCTTGGAGAGCAGGTATTTTTTTCCCAATTAAGGAAAGCAAATGGCGAAGCCAGCAGTAAAGCGTAGCTGGGTGCGTCTGATTTAGCAATGTTGTTCACGCAGCTCACACGTCTCCACCGCCCTTAGGACGGACAGAGGCTGGACAAATAGATTTGTTTTCAGTTTTTTTCCACCAAAAGGCAGCACTGTGTATATTCAATGAACATGAGAAGTTTAATAACTGTGCTGTGTCCCTGCTTATGTGTCACAGAACGTGAGGGTAGCAGAGTTATTATAACTCTTGGAGAGCAGGTATTTTTTTCCCAATTAAGGAAAGCAAATGGCGAAGCCAGCAGTAAAGCGTAGCTGGGTGCGTCTGATTTAGCAATGTTGTTCACGCAGCTCACACGTCTCCACCGCCCTTAGGACGGACAGAGGCTGGACAAATAGATTTGTTTTCAGTTTTTTTCCACCAAAAGGCAGCACTGCGTATATTCAATGAACATGAGAAGTTTAATAAGTGTGCTGTGTCCCTGCTTATGTGTCACAGAACGTGAGGGTAGCAGAGTTATTATAACTCTTGGAGAGCAGGTATTTTTTTCCCAATTAAGGAAAGCAAATGGCGAAGCCAGCAGTAAAGCATAGCTGGGTGCGTCTGATTTAGCAATGTTGTTCACGCAGCTCACACGTGTCCACAGCCCTTAGGACGGACAGAGGCTGGACAAATAGATTTGTTTTCAGTTTTTTGGCACCAAAAGGCAGCACTGCGTATATTCAATGAATAACAACTGTGTTGTCGCACTGCCTATACAATTCTTTCCCTGCAGTATCAATGGAGGGTGCAATGCTCTGCAGAGGCGATTTTGAGAAGCAAAAAAAAATGCAGCACAGCTAACAGCAGCCTGGACAGTACTGCACACGGATAAATATGGCCCTAGAAAGGACCGTTGAGGTTCTTGAAGGCTACACTCACTCCTAACACTCTCCCTGCCTATGCAGCACTTCTGTCCCTAATGCCAGGTGCAACGGTCTGCAGAGGCGATTTTGAGAAAAAAAAAATTCCCACTGCTAACAGCAGCCAACACACAGCTATCAGTGGCCCTAATAAGGACCTTTGGGGGGTCTTGAAGCCTACACTAACTACCAATTCTTTCCCTACAGCAGCTCCGGTACAAACAGCACTGTCCCTCATCTAACTCACACCGCATCTGAGGCGAACCGCGGGAGGGGCCGACTTTTATGTTCGGGTGACACCTGATCTTCCCAGCCACTCACAGCAGGGGGGTGGTATAGGGCTTGAACGTCACAGGGGGAAGTTGTAATGCCTTCCCTGTCTTTCAATTGGCCAGAAAAGCGCGCTAACGTCTCAGGGAAGGAAGTGAAAATAACCAGAACACCGCATGGTGTTCGTTACGAATAACGAACATCCCGAACACCCTAATATTCGCACGAATATCAAGCTCGGAAGAACACGTTCGCTCATCTCTAGTAATACAGCATGCTGAGGGGTAGGGGTAGGCCTATAGGACGTGGACGCGGGCGAGGACGCGGAGGCCCAAGTCAGGGTGTGGGCACAGGCCGAGCCAGTGCGGTGGCCAGGGGTAGAGGCAGGGCCAGACCGAAAAATCCACCAACTGTTTCCCAAAGCGCCCCCTCGCGCCATGCCACCATGCAGAGGTCAAGGTGCTCTACGGTGTGGCAGTTTTTCACAGAGACGCCTGACAACCGACGAACAGTGGTCTGCAACCTTTGTCGCGCCAAGATCAGCTGGGGAGCCACCACCACCAGCATGCGCAGGCATATGATGGCCCCACACCCCACAAGGTGGGACGAAGGCCATTGACCGCCTCCGGTTTGCACCACTGCCTCTCCCCCTGTGCCCCAACCTGCCACTGAGATCCAACCCCCCTAGGAGGACACAGGCACTACTGTCTCCTGGCCTGCACCCACACCCTCACCTCCGCTGTCCTCGGCCCCATCCAGCAATGTCTCTCAGCACAGCGTCCAGACGTCGCTAGCGCCACTGTTTGAGCGCAAGCGCAAGTACGCCGCCACGCACCCGCATGCTCAAGCGTTAAACGTGCACATTGCCAAATTGATCAGCCTGGAGATGCTGCCGTATAGGCTTGTGGAAACGGAGGCTTTCAAAAGCATGATGGCGGCGGCAGCCCCGCGCTACTCGGTTCCCAGTTGCCACTACTTTTCCCGATGTGCCGTCCCAGCCCTGCACAACCACGTCTCCCGCAACATTGTACGCGACCTCACCAACGCGGTTACTGCCAAGGTCCACTTAACAACAGACACGTGGACAAGCACAGGCGGGCAGGGCCACTATATCTCCCTGACGGCAAATTGGGTGAATTTAGTGGAGGCTGGGACAGAGTCAGAGCCTGGGACCGCTCACGTCCTACCCACCCCCCGAATTGCGGGACCCAGCTCGGTGGTGGTATCTGCGGCGGTGTATGCTTCCTCCACTAAACCACCCTCCTCCTCCTCCTACGCAACCTCTGTCTCGCAATCAAGATGTGTCAGCAGCAGCACGTCGCCAGCAGTCGGTGTCGCATGGCACGGCAGCACAGCGGTGGGCAAGCGTCAGCAGGCCGTGCTGAAACTACTCAGCTTAGGAGAGAAGAGGCACACGGCCCACGAACTGCTGCAGGGTCTGACAGAGCAGACCGACCGCTGGCTTGCGCTGCTGAGCCTCCAACTGGGCATGGTCGTGTGTGACAACGGCCATAATCTGGTGGAGGCACGGCAGCTCGGCAGCCTCACGCACGTGCCATGTCTTTAATTTGGTGGTTCAGCGCTTTCTGAAAAGCTACCCACACTTGTCATACCTGCTCGGAAAGGTGCGCCGGGTCAGCGCACATTTCCGCAACTCCAAGACGGACGCTGCCACCCTGCGGACCCTGCAACATCGGTTTAATCTGCCAGTGCACCGATTGCTGTGCGACGTGCCCACACGGTGGAACTCTACGCTCCACATGTTGGCCAGGCTCTATGAGCAGCGTAGAGCTATTGTGGAATACCAACTCCAACATGGGCGGCGCAGTGGGAGTCAGCCTCCTCAATTCTTTACAGAAGAGTGGGCCTGGTTGGCAGACATCTGCCAGGTCCTTGGAAACTTTGAGGAGTCTACCCAGATGGTGAGCGGGGATGCTGCAATCATTAGCGTCACCATTCCTCTGCTATGCCTCTTGAGAAGTTCCCTGCAAAGCATAAAGGCAGACGCTTTGCACTCGGAAACGGAGGCGGGGGAAGACAGTATGTCGCTGAATAGTCAGAGCACCCTCCCGTCTATATCTCAGCGTGTTGAGGAGGAGGAGGAGGGGGAGGAGCATGAGGAGGAGGGGGAAGAGACAGCTTGGCCCGCTGCTGAGGGTACACATGCTGCTTGCCTGTCATCCTTTCAGCGTGTATGGCCAGAGGAGGAGGAGGAGGAGGAGGAGGAGGAGGAGGATCCTGAAAGTGATCTTCCTAGTGAGGACAGCCATGTGTTGCGTACAGGTACCCTGGCACACATGACTGACTTCATGTTAGGATGTCTTTCTCGTGACCCTCGCGTTACACGCATTCTGGCCACTACGGATTACTGGGTGTACACACTGCTCGACCCACGGTATAAGGAGAACCTTTCCACTCTCATTCCTGAAGAGGAAAGGGGTTCCAGAATGATGCTATACCACAGGGCACTGGTGGACAAACTGATGGTAAACTTCCCATCCGACAGCGCTAGTGGCAGAAGGCGCAGTTCCGAGGGCCAGGTAGCAGGGGAGGCGCGGAGATCAGGCAGCATGTACAGCACAGGCAGGGGAACACTCTCTAAGGCCTTTGACAGCTTTCTGGCTCCCCAGCAAGACTGTGTCACCGCTCCCCAGTCAAGGCTGAGTCGGCGGGAGCACTGTAAAAGGATGGTGAGGGAGTACGTAGCCGATCGCACGACCGTCCTCCGTGACACCTCTGCCCCCTACAACTACTGGGTGTCGAAGCTGGACACGTGGCCTGAACTCGCGCTGTATGCCCTGGAGGTGCTTGCTTGTCCTGCGGCTAGCGTCTTGTCAGAGAGGGTGTTTAGTGCGGCTGGGGGAATCATCACGGATAAGCGTACCCGCCTGTCAACCGACAGTGCCGACAGGCTTACACTCATCAAGATGAACAAAGCCTGGATTTCCCCAGACTTCTCTTCTTTACCAGCGGACAGCAGCGATACCTAAGCAATACGTAGGCTGCACCCGCGGATGGAAGCATCATTCTCTATCACCATCAAAAACGGAGACCTTTTTGCTTCATCAATCTGTGTATAATATTCCTCCTCCTCCTCCTACTCCTCCTCCTGAAACCTCACGTAATCACGCCGAACGGGCAATTTTTCTTAGGCCCACAAGGCTCAGTCATATAATTTTTGTAAACAATTTTTATACGTTTCAATGCTCATTAAAGCGTTGAAACTTGCACCTGAACCAATTCTTATTTTAACTGGGCTGCCTCCAGGCCTAGTTACCAATTAAGCCACATTAACCAAAGCGATTAATGGGTTTCACCTGCCCTCTTAGTTGGGCATGGGCAATTTTTCTGAGGTACATTAGTACTGTTGGTACACCAATTTTTGGGGGCCCTCGCCTACAGTGTAATCCAATTACACTGTAGACGTTACATCAGCTGTGTTGGGCACTGCAATGGGATATATTTATGTACCGCCGGTGGGTTCCAGGGAGCCACCCATGCCGTGGGTCCACACGGAGTTGTAACTGCATGTGTCCACTTCTAAAGAACCCTAGTCTGACTGGGGCATGCAGTGTGGGCCGAAGCCCACCTGCATTAAGCACGACATTACCTCAGCTGTGATGGGCAATGCAATGGGATATATTTATGTACCGCCGGTGGCTTCCTGGCACCCACCCATGCTGTCGGTCCACATGGAGTTGTAACTGCATGTGTCCACTTCTAAAGAACCCCAGTCTGACTGGGGCATGCAGTGTGGGCCGAAGCCCACCTGCATTAAGCACGACATTACCTCAGCTGTGATGGGCAATGCAATGGGATATATTTATGTACCGCCGGTGGGTTCCAGGGAGCCACCCATGCTGTGGGTGCACACGGAATTCCCATTGCGGAGTTGTACCTGGCTGTGACTATTTATAAAAAACCGCGGTCTGACTGGGGCATGCAGACACCTTGACAGAATGAATAGTGTGTGGCACATAGGTTCTCCATTGCTATGCCCACGTGTGCAGCTCCTGATGGAGGTGGCACAGGATTGGATTTCTCATTGCTTCTGTACAGCATTGTGGGCTATCGCCCCGCCCCTTTTAAAGAGGGTCGCTGCCTAGCCGTGCCAACCCTCTGCAGTGTGTGCCTGCGGTTCCTCCTCATGGCAGACGCACTTATAAATAGACATGAGTGTGGCGTGGCATGAGGGCAGCTGAAGGCTGCGCAGGGACAGTTTGGTGTGCGCTGTGGACACTGGGTCGTGCGGGGGGGGGGGGGGGGTTGGGCAGCATGTAACCCAGGAGAAGTGGCAGCGGAGTGTCATGCAGGCAGTGATTGTGCTTTGTTGGAGGTAGTGTGGTGCTTAGCTAAGGTATGCATTGCTAATGAGGGCTTTTCAGAAGTAAAAGTTGTTGGGAGGGGGGGGCCCACTCTTGCCGCTATTGTGGCTTAATAGTGGGACCTGTGAACTTGAGATGCAGCCCAACACGTAGCCCCTCGCCTGCCCTATCCGTTGCTGTGTCGTTCCCATCACTTTCTTGAATTGCCCAGATTTTTACAAATGAAAACCTTAGCGAGCATCGGCGATATACAAAAATGCTCGGGTCGCCCATTGACTTCAATGGGGTTCGTTATTCGAAACGAACCCTCGAGCATCGCGATAATTTCGTCCCGAGTAACGAGCACCCGAGCATTTTGGTGCTCGCTCATCTCTAGTAGTTAACTAACCGGCATAATCATTAACAAAATGTATAGTCACTCCCAAGGAACTTCTGTTAACTTGTTCCATATTATATATATATATATATATATGTTCTGAAATCCTTATCTTGCGTTTATTTTATTCTAATATTCTAAAGAAATTAGAGAGTTCACTACCTGAATTCTTTACCCTCAATAATACCTCTGACACATTACCCTTTGGAGTGCCCACTGATTGAAACCTGCCAATGCTTTCTTCTTAGCAACTTGTAACAAACCACTCACTGATGAAGAAGTACATAAAATAATAAAGCTTCTTCCTCTTCACAAATCTCCAAGCCCTGACAGGCTTCTTATCAATTATTACAGAACATTTGCTCAATTCCTCTCAAAACATATGGAGGGACATTTATCAAGCATTTTACAGCAGTTATTGGTCCTCATAGACTTTAGAAAAAAACATTGCTGCGTCTATTCACCGTTCCTGGATTGATGACCTGAGCAAATAATTAATTATTCAGTGTATGATAAATAAGGACTACACAATCTTAAATATGTACACCCTAAATTCCTTTCAGCACACCTTTCTTAGTAAACTAAACTTCAAAAAATAAAGAAAGGCCCCTTAAATTCTTTGTGAGGACCAACCAAATTGTTACAGACCATATTCTAATGTCAACTAAATTTGTAATTAGTGTTACTCGTCTTGATCAGCTAGGCAATACAATTGCTCCCATTTTAGCAAACAACCTTATGTGGGCCTTCTTTTGCCTTAAATGGGTTCTGACATTAAAAAAAAAAAAATCTTACCTTGTCTGGCCAGGTCTGATCGCCAGGCATGTCCCCTCCAGCCGGCATCTTCTTCTGTGGCTTGTAGAAGCAGAGCAGGAGCGGTCAAAATGACCGCTTCCGGCTCTGCTCCATCCTTCAGTCACTTCCGAGGTGAACGGACGGACCGCCCACAGCCAGCACGTCACAAGCAGTGCTTGCTGTGGGCGGCCCGTCCATCCTGGCTTAACTCCGAGATTCTGCACGTGCGCAGTGGAGACGCGGCCCGTCCTGACTCCTGTTAGAGGGCACCTCTCCACTGCGCATGCGCGATCCCGGAGCAGCGCGGCTCGTGGAGGAAGAAGAGGAAGAGCACCGCCTGCTGGGAGATGACCCCCCCAATGTCAACAACAACAGGAGACAAGGTAAGTATTATGTTTTTATGTTTTAGCAGCCATTAAACCGTGGGTTCCCTGTGTCCATTAGGCAGACCAGGGAACAATGGCTGCTAAAGCATAAAAACATTATTCATGTCAGAGCCCCTTTAAGTGACACCCCCATGCTATGATTGACTCCCACACCACTGTACACTATTGTGGTTCATTTTTGGGAGGAGCAATGTTCCCTAGATATGTGGCTGTATTCCCTTGCAATTTGGGGGGCTTTGGCTGCACTGGGGACCTTCTGGAGGGGAACTTAGTGATCCAAATTTTTTCTCCCATTGACTTTAATAAGAGTCGGAATCAATTGTCTTAACTCACAGTAATTTTCTGAAATCGGCCTGAAATGAATATTCTACTAATCGCTCCTCACTACTTATAATTACACATTATTGGAAGCAATCCCACCAACTGGATACACAAGGGGTCGTGATGCATGCTAAACGTACTTGTATGCACAAGAGAATGCTTGTCCTACAACATCACAAATATCCAGTGATTGTCTTTCCAGCCCACTGTATTTTCAACAATTAACAACCTGACAATTAGTCCCGACCCCTTGTGGTTATACTTATAACTATTATGTACCTGTTAATAATATATGTTCCTAGTCAAGTTGCAAAATACTTAGCCATTCAGTTTTTTTGCTGTACAGTGTTAGCTTTTCACTTATGTAACACGTCTTTGTCTTTTTCTGCTGTCTACATGTTACAAAATATTGTACATTCTTTTATTTGCATTGTTACAGTATATTGCTGATATGCTGCTATGAGTATCTTCCCACTTATATTACCTTTTTTGACTTTCCCCTCCCTCCTTCCTTCTTCTGTTACTTGTACTGAAAAACTTTCAATAACAATTATCGATATAAAGTTATATGCTTTCAACCCTTTCCTACCATTGTAGATTTTTAAAAATAGGTAAAAATGTGATGTTATCTTACAGGATTTGAAAAATATGTACTTCTTCCAAAAAACAGTACCCAACCTGTCAATTGCATGTGTAATTGTAACTCAGCTCCACTCATTTCAATGGAGCTCAGCTACAATACTCACAAACAATGATGTGTGAAAGTAGGGGTAATGCAAAAATTAGAAGTCTAAGACCATTTTCACACAGCGGTATATTGTATCAGTATTTTTAAGTCCAAATCATAAGTACAACCTACGCAAATCTTTCACACTTATGCATTCTTTGACACCCTTTAAATTTTAGCTTAAATATACTCCTACAAAATAATGACCAAATACTGCAATATGAGTAACCCCAAGACAGATGGCAGCTGGTAGGAAATAAGATATTAGCAGAGAATATTGAAACACTGTATTTGCTGTTGCAGAATGGTTTCTACATTGTAGCAATTCATAATTTTTTTTCCTACCTCACCCCCCAAGAAACGTGTACTACTCTTGGCAAACTATACAATCCCCACATTTGGAGGATGTTCCCCCAGATCTTTTTTACTATGTAGCATATCAACAAATCGTAGATTTGGAAAAAGAAGGAAGCACTTTTTAACTTGCATTTCTAAAACAAATATTGGCATATATCTTAAAATGCAAACTGATCTGCAGATAAAAGGAAATGCTTATAAACATTATGAAGCTGTTGGACAGACTACTTGAAAGAAAACAGAGTCTCAACAAGAGAGCTGTCATTTGAAATAATGGATAGATTCATTAACATATTCAGGATGGAAAGCCAAAAGAGTGTGGTGAAAGATTGGAAAAATGGAACTGTTACAAAAAGGGAAATATACAGGTAGAGCAAGGAAACATCAAAGTGTTGGGATGAAAACCTCAAAGTAACCTGCCCCGAAAATAGAAAATGCTCAAAAAACGAACAAAAACCAAATGGATAAAAACATGAGTCAATGTTTGACAGAAATGTAAGAAATCGGTAATATGAAATGGGATTTACAGTCAAAAAGTCAAAGAAAAACCAGTAGTAACACCTAAACAGAAGAAAACAAGGTTACAGTAGGTTAAATGGAAGCATAATAGAGTATGGATTACTGGATCAAAGTGATAATCAGTGATGAATTGCCAATGTGCATGAGCTAGGGAGATGATGCTAGAACACTTGTCTGGTATCGTTCTGTTGAAACATATATAAAGATGACTGCCGGAAGAGAACAATCAAATTTCCCCACTAATTTTATTATATGGGGTTGCATGTACTGTAAACTAAAGGACTAGGGGGGATGTCAGTCATTACTTCAACATGAAAACTTTGGACATTTCTATCATTCAGTCACTAGAAAATACATCTGGTGATGAAAACATAGTAATAGAATGCGTCTCTTTCTACGGAACAAAGGGTTTTTAAAGCTTTTCTGCAGGAAAGGTATATCAGCTCAATGACATGACCAGCAAGTAATCCAGATCTCAATTTGATGGAAAATGTAAAAAAATTGGTCCATGATAATGCTCAATCCTTCACAACCGATCTGTCAACCACTCTTTGAGGAAGTTGAAACAAACTGTAGAATATTATCATTAGCGAAGTCCATGCCTCAAAAAACTCAGGCCATCACAAAAGCTCCAGGAGGAGCAATAAAGTTTTCCTTTGAGATATATATATATATATATATATATATATATATATATATACACATATATACATAAATATATATTTTTTTCCATTCTCAGTTCTATAATTTTTTTCTCTACTACTTGATCTGGAAGAACATATGCAGTAATCGACATTATTTGCTTTTATTTGTTTCAAAAATATATGCCTCGATATTCAGCTGATGACCAAACGCATTTTGTGTTGCATCAGATTTCTGTATTTACTACAAAGCAAAAAAAAAAACACTGGGTGAGCATTCTCTAAAGGGATTTTTGCTAGAGTTTGCATAAATTTTCCTTACACTTTTCAAATGGCAGACTCACACATGTGATATCTAAGCTCCTTGTATAATAGGGCAGTTTTAGAAAATGACTGTTGTAAAGGCTACTGTTTTCAGTCTTTGTAAACTTCACATTAACTGTGAGATGTTTATGTTGGCTGAAGACTCAGACTATAGAAAATGTAAACTGTAAGACATCCAGTATGTAGTGCTTCCGTAGAAGTGGTTCTTTTGAAGTTTATCATTATTCAGTCTTGTTGTTGTGGGCAGTCGCACCACTTTTCCTTTGCACCAATTTTGCTAACCTCCTTCTGTCTCTCTTATATATTTTCCCAGTATATGCTGGAGAAAGGCACTATACAAGGGCTAAAATATGACCATTTCTGAAGTCGAACTATTCAACCAATTCAGTCGCTACAGAAATGTAAAATACATTATTTTCAAGCATTAAGTTCAAGTAAACGAGGAAGTAAACAGTCACCAGGTTCAATGCCCAAACCATGGACAGCATTAACTTGGGATTGCTATATATAATACAGCCATGCATGTTTTATTCTGAAATAGTGTGGCATTTCAGAAAAAAAAAACTTTGAGCAGATTTTTAATCACTGGAGCAGGGCCAGGCCAGCTTCACCCCACCTGCATCGCTTAGCCTGACAGCTCTCTCCCTTCCTATGTGTACAGAGACTTGTCAGTCTAGGCAGTCCAGGTGAGGAGAGGCCCCTGTGACTTTAAGACCTATCAGTCTAGGCAGTCCAGGTAAGGAGAGGCCCCTGTGACTTTAAGACCTGTCAGTCTAGGCAGTCCAGGTGAGGAGAGGCCCCTGTGACTTTGAGACCTATCAGTCTAGGCAGTCCAGGTGAGGAGAGGCCCCTGTGACTTTGAGACCTATCAGTCTAGGCAGTCCAGGTAAGGAGAGGCCCCTGTGACTTTAAGACCTGTTAGTCTAGGCAGTCCAGGTGAGGAGAGGCCCCTGTGACATTGAGACCTGTCAATCTAGGCAGTCCAGGTGGGGAGAGGCCCCTGTGACTCTGAGACTTGTCAGTCTAAGCTGTCCAAGTGAGGAGAGGCCCCCGCTACATTGAGACCTGTCAATCTAGGCAGTCCAGGTGAGCAGAAGCCCCTGTGACTTTAAGACCTGTCACTCTAGGCAGTCCAGGTGAGAAGAGGCCCTTATGACTCTGAATCCCATTTCATGCAAGTATTCAAAGTATGTCTTCTTTCTGAAACACTGTTGCATAGAAGAATAAAATCTTTGTGCCTGTGTCCAGCTAATGCTGTCCGTGGTTTGTGCAGCATGAACCAGATAACAGGTTCTCTTTAACTACTAAATATTTTATGTTTAGACTAGCAACCTCATTTTCTAAAAGTGCCAAGCATTTACCCAGGATAACACAGTGCCCTACCACTTACATCTGCCTATGCTTGGGTGTTGCTTTGACATCCTTTAAGAAGAGGAATTGCAAAAATATTGCTATGACCAATTCAAATTGGAACTAAGTCTAGCATCCTGTGTGAAGTCAAAACTAGAGATGAGCGAACGTACTCGTCCGAGCTTGATACTCGTTCGAGTATTAGCGTGTTCGAGATGCTCGTTACTAGAGGCGAGTACCACGCGATGTTCGAGTTACTTTCACTTTCATCTCTGAGACGTTAGCGCGCTTTTCTGGCCAATAGAAAGACAGGAAAGGCATTACAACTCCCCCCTGCGACGTTCAAGCCCTATACCACCCCCCTGCAGTGAGTGGCTGGCGAGATCAAGTGTCACCCGAGTATATAAATCGGCCCCTCCCGCGGCTCGCCACAGATGCATTCTGACAGAGATCAGGGAAAGTGCTGCTGGTGCCGGAGCTGCTATAGGGAGAGCGTTAGGAGTTATTTTAGGCTTCAAGAACCCCAACGGTCCTTCTTAGGGCCACATCTGACCGTGTGCAGTACTGTTGAGGCTGCTTTTAGCAGTGTTGCACTTTTTATTTTTTTTTGTATATCGGCCATGCAGAGCATTGCGTCCTCAGTCTGCAGTAATTTTACATAGTATAGGGCCAGTAGTGCTGAGGCAGGGACAGTGAAAAAGGTGAAATACGTATACTGTCTATATAGGCAGTGGGCTTTTCCAAAAAAATTTGGGAAAAAACATTCTATTTGGGCTGCCTGTGACCATCCTGAGTGTACTGCGTCTGTGCTGGGGGTAGTAGTCCTAATTAATGCGCAGCCAGCTAAGTGTTACGGCAGGCTTGCGCAAAATTCTTTCCTGGCTCTGCGTTGGCCGTTACATCACCGCTGTCATCCTGTCCAGAGGGAAACAGTCTGCAGTAATTTTACATAGTCCAGGGCCAGTAGTGGTGAGGCAGGGACAGTGAAAGAGATATACTGTCTATATAGGCAGTGGGCTTTTCCAAAAAAATTTGGGAAAAACATTCTATTTGGGCTGCCTGTGACCGTCCTGAGTGTACTGCATCTCTGCTGGGGGTAGTTGTCCTAATTAATATGCAGCCAGCTAAGTATTACGGCAGGCTTGCGCAAAATTCTTTCCTGGCTCTGCGTTGGCCGTTACATCACCGCTGTCATCCTGTCCAGAGGGAAACAGTCTGCAGTAATTTTACATAGTCCAGGGCCAGTAGTGGTGAGGCAGGGACAGTGAAAGAGATATACTGTCTATATAGGCAGTGGGCTTTTCCAAAAAAAATTTGGGAAAAAACATTCTATTTGGGCTGCCTGTGACCGTCCTGAGTGTACTGCGTCTCTGCTGGGGGTAGTAGTCCTAATTAATACGCAGCCAGTTAAGTGTTACAGCAGGCTTGCGCAAAATTCTTTCTTGGCTCTGCGTTGGCCGTTACATCACCGCTGTCATCCTGTCCAGAGGGAAACAGTCTGCAGTAATTTTACATAGTCCAGGGCCAGTAGTGGTGAGGCAGGGACAGTGAAAGAGATATACTGTCTATATAGGCAGTGGGCTTTTCCCAAAAAATTTGGGGAAAAACATTCTATTTGGGCTGCCTGTGACCGTCCTGAGTGTACTGCGTCTGTGCTGGGGGTAGTAGTCCTAATTAATACGCAGCCAGCTAAGTGTTACAGCAGGCTTGCGCAAAATTCTTTCCTGGCTCTGTTGTGCGTTCCGTAAGCAAAGTCAGCCTCCAACCACAGGCCAATAAGCGGCACATTTAATTACAGCGTTCTGTTTCTGCACTACTGGTAATACACCATGCTGAGGGGTAGGGGTAGGCCTAGAGGACATGGACATGGACGCGGGCGAGGACGCGGAGGCTCAAGTCAGGGTGTGGGCACAGGCCGAGCTCCTGATCCAGGTGTATCGCAGCCGACTGCTGCGGGATTAGGAGAGAGGCACGTTTTTGGCGTCCCCACATTCATCTCACAATTAATGGGTCCACGCGGTAGACCTTTATTAGAAAATGAGCAGCGTGAGCAGGTCCTGTCGTGGATGGCAGAAAGTGCATCCAGCAATCTATCGACCACCCAGAGTTCTGCGCCGTCCACTGCTGCAACTCTGAATCCTCTTGCTGCTGCTCCTCCTTCCTCCCAGCCTCCTCACTCCATTACAATGACACATTCTGAGGAGCAGGCAGACTCCCAGGAACTGTTCTCGGGCCCCTGCCCAGAATGGGCAGCAATGGTTTCTCTCCCACCGGAGGAGTTTGTCGTGACCGATGCCCAACCTTTGGAAAGTTCCCGGGGTCCGGGGGATGAGGCTGGGGACTTCCGGCAACTGTCTCAAGAGCTTTCAGTGGGTGAGGAGGACGATGACGATGAGACACAGTTGTCTATCACTCAGGTAGTAGTAATTGGAGTAAGTCCGAGGGAGGAGCGCACAGAGGATTCGGAGGAAGAGCAGCTGGACGATGAGGTGACTGACCCCACCTGGTTTGCTACGCCTACTGAGGACAGGTCTTCAGAGGGGAAGGCAAGTGCAGCAGCAGGGCAGGTTGGAAGAGGCAGTGCGGTGGCCAGGGGTAGAGGCAGGGCCAGACCCAATAATCCACCAACTGTTTCCCAAAGCGCCCCCTCGCGCCATGCCACCCTGCAGAGGCCGAGGTGCTCAAAGGTCTGGCAGTTTTTCACTGAGAGTGCAGACGACCGACGAACAGTGGTGTGCAACCTTTGTCGCGCCAAGATCAGCCGGGGAGCCACCACCACCAGCATGCGCAGACATATGATGGCCAAGCACCCCACAAGGTGGGACGAAGGCCGTTCACCGCCTCCGGTTTGCACCACTGCCTTTCCCCCTGTGCCCAACCTGCCACTGAGATCCAACCCCCCTCTCAGGACACAGGCACTACCGTCTCCTGGCCTGCACCCACACCCTCACCTCCGCTGTCCTCGGCCCCATCCACCAATGTCTCTCAGTGCACCGTCCAGCCGTCACTAGCGCGAGTGTTGGAGTGCAAGCGCAAGTACGCCGCCACGCACCCGCACGCTCAAGCGTTAAACGTGCACATAGCCAAATTTATCAGCCTGGGGATGCTGCCGTATAGGGTTGTGGAAACGGAGGCTTTCAAAGGTATGATGGCGGCGGCGGCCCCGCGCTACTCAGTTCCCAGCCGCCACTACTTTTCCCGATGTGCCGTCCCAGCCCTGCACGACCACGTCTCCCGCAACATTGTACGCGCCCTCACCAACGCGGTTACTGCCAAGGTCCACTTAAAAACGGACACGTGGACAAGCACAGGCGGGCAGGGCCACTATATCTCCCTGACGGCACATTGGGTGAATTTAGTGGAGGCTGGGACAGAGTCAGAGCCTGGGACCGCTCACGTCCTACCCACCTCCAGAATTGCGGGCCCCAGCTCGGTGGTGGTATCTGCGGCGGTGTATGCTTCCTCCACTAAACCACCCTCCTCCTCCTCCTCCTACGCAACCTCTGTCTCGCAATCAAGATGTGTCAGCAGCAGCACGTCGCCAGTAGTCGGTGTCGCGCGGCAAGGCAGCACAGCGGTGGGCAAGCGTCAGCAGGCCGTGCTGAAACTACTCAGCTTAGGAGAGAAGAGGCCCACGGCCCACGAACTGCTGCAGGTTCTGACAGAGCAGACCGACCGCTGGCTTGCGCCGCTGAGCCTCCAACCGGGCATGGTCGTGTGTGACAACGGCCATAACCTGGTGGCGGCTCTGCAGCTCGGCAGCCTCACGCACGTGCCATGCCTGGCCCACGTCTTTAATTTGGTGGTTCAGCGCTTTCTGAAAAGCTACCCACGCTTGTCAGACCTGCTCGTAAAGGTGCGCCGGCTCTGCGCACATTTCCGCAAGTCCCACACGGACGCTGCCACCCTGCGCACCCTGCATCATCGGTTTAATCTGCCAGTGCACCGACTGCTGTGCGACGTGCCCACACGGTGGAACTCTATGCTCCACATGTTGGCCAGGCTCTATGAGCAGCGTAGAGCTATAGTGGAATACCAACTCCAACATGGGCGGCGCAGTGGGAGTCAGCCTCCTCAATTCTTTACAGAAGAGTGGGCCTGGTTGGCAGACATCTGCCAGGTCCTTGGAAACTTTGAGGAGTCTACCCAGATGGTGAGCGGCGATGCTGCAATCATTAGCGTCACCATTCCTCTGCTATGCCTCTTGAGAAGTTCCCTGCAAAGCATAAAGGCAGACGCTTTGCGCTCGGAAACGGAGGCGGGGGAAGACAGTATGTCGCTGGATAGTCAGAGCACCCTCAAGTCTTTATCTCAGCGCGTTGAGGAGGAGGAGCATGAGGAGGTTTAGGAGGAGGGGGAAGAGACAGCTTGGCCCACTGCTGAGGGTACCCATGCTGCTTGCTTGTCATCCTTTCAGCGTGTATGGCCTGAGGAGGAGGAGGATCTTGAAAGTGATCTTCCTAGTGAGGACAGCCATGTGTTGCGTACAGGTACCCTGGCACACATGACTGACTTCATGTTAGGATGCCTTTCTCGTGACCCTCGCGTTACACGCATTCTGGCCACTACAGACTACTGGGTGTACACACTGCTCGACCCACGGTATAAGGAGAACCTTTCCACTCTCATACCCAAAGAGGAAAGGGGTTCGAGAGTGATGCTATACCACAGGACCCTGGCGGACAAACTGATGGTAAAATTCCCATCCGACAGCGGTAGTGGCAGAAGGCGCAGTTCCGAGGGCCAGGTAGCAGGGGAGGTGCGTAGATCGAGCAGCATGTACAGCCCAGGCAGTGCAACAGTCTTTAAGGGCCTGGCCAGCTTTATGGCTCCCCAGCAAGACTGTGTCACCGCTCCCTAGTCAAGGCTGAGTCGGCGGGAGCACTGTAAAAGGATGGTGAGAGAGTACGTAGCCGATCGCACGACCATCCTCGGTGACGCCTCTGCCCCCTACAACTACTGGGTGTCGAAGCTGGACACGTGGCCTGAACTCGCGGTGTATGCCCTGGAGGTGCTTGCTTTGCCTGCGGCTAGCGTCTTGTCAGAGAGGGTGTTTAGTGCGGCTGGGGGAATCATCACGGATAAGCATACCCGCCTGTCAACCGACAGTGCCGACAGGCTTACAATCATAAAGATGAACAAAGCCTGGATTTCCCCACACTTCTCTTCTCCACCAGCGGACAGCAGCGATACCGAAACAATACGTAGGCTGCACCCGCGGATGGAAGCATCGTTCTCTATAACCATCAAAAACGGGGACCTTTTAGCTTCATCAATCTGTGTATTCTATTCATCCTCCTCCTCCTGCTCCTCCTCCTAAAACCTGACGTAATCACGCCGAACGGGCAATTTTTCTTAGGCCCACAAGGCTCAGTCATATAAATTTTGTAAACAATTTTTATACGTTTCAATGCTCATTAAAGCGTTAAAACTTGCACCTGAACCAATTTTTATTTTAACTGGGCTGCCTCCAGGCCTAGTTACAAATTAAGCCACATTAACCAAAGCGATTAATGGGTTTCACCTGCCCTCTTGGTTGGGCATGGGCAATTTTTCTGAGGTACATTAGTACTGTTGGTACACCAATTTTTTTGGGCCCTTGCCTACAGTGTAATCCAATTAATTTTTTTGCCCATCTGCATTAAAGCTGACGTTACATCAGCTGTGCTGGGCACTGCAATGGGATATATTTATGTACCGCCGGTGGCTTCCTGGGACCCACCCATGCTGTCGGTCCACATGGACTTCCCATTAGGGAGATGTACGTGCCTGTGTATACTTATAAAAAAACTCGAGCCTGACTGGGGCATGCAGTTTGGGCCGAAGCCCACCTGTATTTTATCTGATGTTACCTCAGCTGTGCAGGGCAATGCAATGGGATATATTTATGTACCGCCGGTGGCTTCCTGGCACCCACCCATGCTGTCGGTCCACACGGAGTTGTAACTGCATGTGTCCACTTCTAAAGAACCCCAGTCTAACTGGGGCATGCAGTGTGGGCCGAAGCCCACCTGCATTAAACATGACATTACCTCAGCTGTGATAGGCAATGCAATGGGATATATTTATGTATCGCTGGTGGGTTCCAGGGAGCCACCCATGCTGTGGGTGCACACGGAATTCCCATTGCGGAGTTGTACCTGCCTGTGACTATTTATAAAAAAACGCGGTCTGACTGGGGCATGCAGACACCTTGACAGAATGAATAGTGTGTGGCACATAGGTTCCCCATTGCTATGCCCACGTGTGCAGCTCCTGATGGAGGTGGCACAGGATTGGATTTCTCATTGCTTCTGTACAGCATTGTGG
The DNA here is from genome assembly GCF_035609145.1 of Eleutherodactylus coqui. NCBI lineage: Eukaryota > Metazoa > Chordata > Amphibia > Anura > Eleutherodactylidae > Eleutherodactylus > Eleutherodactylus coqui. Next base: position 191,210,698 of record NC_089840.1, read on the forward strand.
GCTATCGCCCCGCCCCTTTTAAAGAGGGTCGCTGCCTAGCCGTGCCAACCCTCTGCAGTGTGTGCCTGCGGTTCCTCCTCATGGCAGACACACTTATAAATAGACATGAGGGTGGTGGGGCATGAGGGCAGCTGAAGGCTGCGCAGGGACACTTTGGTGTGTGCTGTGGACACTGGGTCGTGCGGGGGGGGGGGGGCAGCATGTAACCCAGGAGAAGTGGCAGTGGAGTGTCATGCAGGCAGTGTTTGTGCTTTGTTGGAGGTAGTGTGGTGCTTAGCTAAGGTATGCATTGCTAATGAGGGCTTTTCAGAAGTAAAAATTGTTGGGAGGGGGGGCCACTCTTGCCGCTATTGTGGCTTAATAGTGGGACCTGGGAACTTGAGATGCAGCCCAACATGTAGCCCCTCGCCTGCCCTATCCGTTGCTGTGTCGTTCCCAGCACTTTCTTGAATTGCCCAGATTTTCACAAATGGAAACCTTAGCGAGCATCGGCGATATACAAAAATGCTCGGGTCGCCCTCTGACTTCAATGGGGTTCGTTATTCGAAACGAACCCTCGGGCATCGCGAAATTTTCCTACCGAGTAACGAGCACCCGAGCATTTTGGTGCTCGCTCATCTCTAGTCATAACAAAGATGACGCTAGGACTACAGATGTAGCAAAAGTTAACTTGACTCAATGCATTAAGAAACTGTCGCAAAATGTTAGTTCCTTGTTCAAGCTCTTTTCAATGGTGGTAGTTGTGCTCAGCTAACAATAGCTTTGCAATGGTTCAAGATAAGATAAATTGTTGCAGAATATTATCACAGTCAAATAAAATTTTTCTAGATCTCTACACAGTGCTGTGTATCCCTGCAACTTCGCACTAACAACCTGTGACTCTCACCATGACCCCGCTGACTTCAATGTTATTAGGAGGTTACAGGACTATATAGTGATCTTTGGTCGCACCATATACCCCCTGAACTTGAGTGTCAACTAAAATGGTGTTACCGATGTAGCAAAATTTAATTTGAATGAAATAACTTTCTGGGACAAGTTATCTTATGTTAAACCACTGAAAAGCTATTGTTGGCTTAGCATAACTTAAGTCATTGAAAGGCTATTGAAATTGCAAATTGTGTATAGAGCCTGTAATGCAGTTCTCGGTGGTGTTTACAAATATGGCTACCAGAGGGCATTTTTTGCAACTGAGATTGCTGTCTTGAAGCCGGTTTCTCTTTTTTTTTTCTTATATTAAACCTTTCCTGATATGGAAAACCTTTCCTGTTGACGATATGATGTTAAATTTCTCCATTTTCCATCATACGTTGTTCCTTTGCCTCACTTGGTATGATGGTAGGGGATCCATCACTTAACTAATGAGCCACATTATTGGAATAAATAAACAAAGCACTTCTTAAAAGCAAAGTTTCACTAATCCCTGCTCTGATTTCAATTTAAAGGAAAAACATTAGTCTAATCGTTGTTGGTTTTAATGGGTTTCTATTAGTTTGCTCAGCTTATCTTTTATAATCTTCACATAACCATTTATTTCTAATGGTACAAAGCAACCACTGAACTTATTAGGTCTACTCAAGCTAATATTTGCATTATTTACCCATGTAGAAAGTGCAGCTGAACACCCAAAGTGCTTGTCCGTTTTATCCATGTGAGGATACACATCTACCTGCCCATTATTTATCTCCTTCACACTTACAAATTGTTTCTTTTTTCATCACTTAGTTGTCCTGCGTGTGCTTCGTTTTTAACCCCTTCAGCAGCAGAGATTTTTTTCTGTACCCGCCTTCAAAGATCTGTAACGTTTTCTTTTTTCCACTGTCACGACCATATGAGGAACGAAGAGTTAGATTTTTTAATAGTACTATTGAATGTACCATATTATGTGTGAAAATATTTATATATAGGTGAGAAGAAGGTGTTTTTTTTTTGGGGGGGGGGGGGAATTGAGCTTTGACAGCGTTCACAGTGCAGAAAAACTGACACATGAACTTGTTGTTTGTTGCAGGTGGTATTGCCGTTCATCACCCTTGATATGCTATGTTGTGTCGCCTGGTCAATCTGAATTAAATGAAATGCTCCACTCATTGCCATGGCTTTAGGCTGGATTCACACAGTGCAGTTTTAGTGCAATTATTATTTTTGGGTGGAATTTTTGGTAATGGAAATTGTCAATGTAGCAGCATTTAGAGTTTCCTGGTGTTCTTTATAGATGTAAGGGAAGATTATTAATCAAAAATAAATCAGCAAGCTCCTAAAAACATTATGAGCCCCCCACCTTCCCTTTCCTCTTTATTTTACCTTTCCTTTCTTTCCTTCTCCAACCCCATCTGGCAGGGTACAGAGAAATGTGATAAATTATCTGGTTTTAACTTTAACTGAATTCGATGATTTACCTACACCATTATTGTGCATAGAAATGACCTTATGGCCCATTGAAACACAATGATTATCACTCAAAATTTGTTTAAAGGAATGAATTTGCGTGATAATCGTTACATGTAAATGCGAAGCCATCATGCACTATTCGTTCATTTATCGTTTATCGCTGAGTTTCAGCCTGCATAATAATGGTTATTAGTTTGTTTGCTTTTTGCTTTATTTAAATGGTATTTGTTCAGTCTTTGAAAGACTTGAGGGATGGGGTGATTGCTTGCCCTCATGTCATCAGAAGACAATGGCTTATCTTCGCACTAATTAAAACCCTGCTGGCCAGAGATTCCTCGCATAAACATACACCCGCCTGAACAAACAACATATACAGGGTTTACTTTAACTAATGAGAGAAATGGAGAGGATTTCACATGATTATGTGTATGTTTAAGGCCTGTTTCACATGGGCTACAAAATCGTGTGATTTTGTAGCGATGCATCCACTACAAAAGGCATGTATGTGAAGCCCATAGTTTCCAATTGTTTTTTTCACATGAGATGTTTTGTAGCCTGAAAGGACACATTGGAAACCATGAGTTTCACATACATGCATTTTGTAGTGCTGTTGCATTGCTACAAAGTCATGCGATGTTGTAGCCCATGTGAGAGAGGCCTTAAGGCCTCCTTCACACAGGGGACGCGGCATCTCCGCAAGAAAATCTCATTGATATTGCATGGCTGGGCCTTGCAATATCGCTGCATCTTCTTGCAGCAATACCGCAACTTTGTAGCCCCACATGCGAGAAATTGTGGTAGTGGGTACGCTTGAAATATAAGCCCTACCCTGAAACTAAGCCCTAACTGCAGAATTTTTTTTTAAAGTATACTTCACCTAGAAGCGCTATCCTTCACCTAGAAGCGCTCTGCTGCAGCTTCTTCTTGGTCCCGACACTGGTCTTCTTCATCTCTTCTGGCCGGGGATTGGAAAATGCCTGCCTCTGGCTGTGATTGGTTCATCGAGCGCTGGCTGTGATTGGCTAAGCGTCAGCCAATCAGAGGCCGCACTTCCAGGAGGCGGGCACTAGCATGGCAGGATACGTCTGCGGATTTACACCACAGGAGTACCGCAATTAAAAACGCAGTAGTGCCTGCAAGTGATCGCGGAATTCCGCATGAATTTCCGCCTCCTCCATGAATATCTTATATTAATGGAGACCTCCCGCAGCGTAAATCCACAGTAAATAGAACATGCTGGAAATTATTTCCCGCTGCAGAAATCTGCGGCAGAATTCCGCAAGTGAACATTGGCAGGCAGAAAGCTATTAGGTTCAATAGAACCTAATAACTGCGAAATTTACACACAGATTTCCACTGCGGGAAACGCAGTAGAAATCCGTTCGCGGGCATTAATCCCCTTCCCGACCCTCACCAACCTGTGTCATATAAACAAATGTTACCCTGTCTGTGTTGGAGAAAAATACCAATAAAAAACATGTTGAATCAAAACATCATCAGCTTCTTACAGACAGGCAAGCTTTTGCAGACATGCTTTGCTTAGTAGCTAAAAATAGCAAATAGTGAAGAATGTCTGCTTGGGGTCTGTAAAAAAGATTCATCTTTCGGAATGAAGCTAAAAAGAGTCAAGTGATATGTGAAGAAGAGTTCACTGGGATATTATTTGTCTTGAAGGTATGGCACAGGTTGTAAACCTCCTTTTAAAGATTGATTTGTAGCTGCTCAATAGAAAATGTTCTTCTGCTCCTGAAAAGCCACTAAGTCTATTATGGCTCCTTTGCAATTTTCTCCTTATTTTACTGGTGTAAAATATGCAGCACACCTATTAAAGCAAACAATACCTTTCATGTCATGGCCTTTATTAAGACTCAAAGAGCTTTTTAAGCTTTCCTGCAATACCATTGTAAGTGCCCCTTAGTCTATATATCAGGATTTTTCTTTTTCTACACAAAAACTTCACTTCCAGCAATACATTGCATCAATCCTTTTGTAGGGTTTGAATTGGAAATTATTCTGCCATTCAACCTCATTGCGCTTTGCCTGTTATTACTTAGGCAAAGCTATAAGTAATAGACGTCTTCTCCTCTTAACCATTTCCGTAGTGGGCAAGCAGAGATTTTTGCTTAAGATATTGTGCTTGCCGTGGGACATTAGTAAGAAGCTCTGTTGGCTTATAACGTTGTGTGGGACTTGTATGTTTTCAAAGGGTTTTATCATGATCATAAAAACTTTCTCAGCAGCTAAGCCAGTTCTAAAGTAAGAAAATAGATAATACTCACCTCTCCTTGGATGCCTGAAGCAGAGTTGAGTGGCTAACAGTGCCCCAGACCCCGTTTCCGGGTAGATGGCCAGGTGGAAGCAAGTGACTGCTGCAGCCAGTCAGAGGCCGCAGCATCCCGTCCTCAACTCCTGGCCATGCTCAGAGAGGTTGGCTCAACTGAAGACTACACTAGCATGCAGTGTACCTGCATAAGGCCACTCTCACATGCGCATATTGTCATTGCACGTCATGCACACAATTTTCCCGCACGTAACATGCAGTGCCACTGGCCCATGGATTTGTACTTACACCAGGGTTTTTTTTTAGTTTTCTCATGCAAAGAAAAAATGCAGCATGCTTTATTTTGGCGCATATTAGGCGCACATACACGCTAAAATAGTATATGGGGATTGGTGGCCTTACAGTATCTTGCTGCAATCACAACAAATCCAGAAGTGATTGATCTTTTTTGAGATTAGTGCCAGTTGCCTCATTCCTGCAAAGCCAGCAAGCAGCAGAAGCTTGACTCTTTCTCCGCATGCATCTTCCATTCATCTCTATAGTAGATGTACGTGCAGAAAAAGCCAAGCGAGGCACCAGCTGAGTATGATACACAGCTCCCCGGACTCCCCGTTATCTAAACTATAAGCACCATAACTTAGTTTGTGGTGTTTTATATTTGTTGACAGGTCCCCTTTAACCCTTTAGTGACCAAGCGACATAAATATATGGCCCTTGGTCCTGGGCTTTATATCTGCATTATGGAAAATTTACAGCACAAGTTTAAAACTCCACCTACTGATAGCTGGGCTCCTACTGTAATGGCCGGGAGCGGAGAAACTTCAGTTCCTGATTGTTAAGCCTTTCTGTGCAGAGATTAATAGAGATCACAGCATGAACGTGGGTGATGACGAGGGGGCATACGTGGTTGGTATCAGGAGGCCTAACAAAGGCCTTTGTGTCTGTCAGGTATCTGTACTATAATATGCATATGATGGCATATGCATACTATACTACATTACAGAAGTAATGCAGTATACAGTGCTAGTGATTGTACAATCACATCTTCAAGATCCCCTTCAGAAACTAAGTGTACAAAAATCCAAAGAAAGTTCAGTAGACTTTTATAAAAAATAAAAAAAATTCCACCACAAAACAATTTTTAAATAAATAAAATTACCAGACCTCACTGTCAAAGACTTTTGTTACGAGGAAAATTTAGCCAATGATTCCAAACTATAAACTATAAAAAGGCTAGATGGGATAATCTTCTGGGATTGTGTGCACGTAACTGGGTTTTGGGTTGGTCCATGTGAACATTTGCAAAATTCTGTATTGGATATTCCAAAATCTCTGGCTATTTTCCCCCTGCATCTTTCCCACCTCCCACTGCAGACTAACCACAAGTCCATCCTCAATTATGTCATTGAATGGCTGTGACTCATTAGCTATCTCCATATGCACATTCATACAGGGAAGGCTGTCAACCACCATGTAGGGCTGCCCTGATGACTAACAATCCCAGAATGAGCTAAATTTACTTAATTATAAGTTATACTACAGCTTTTCTAACAAAATTATATATCAATCTATTCCCATCCTCCTGCTCTTATAACATGCTACCTGAAGATAGCTCTGCAGTGTAATACATTCAATTTAAGTTCAATTTTCAATAATTTATCTACGAGCTAGTTATATGGAACTGTATCAAAGGTTTTAAATCTTTACTGAAATTCAGATAGACAATATCCATTCAGCACTTTGATGACTGTCACAGAAATCCTTAACATTAGTTTGATGTGAAGTGTTTTCAGTAAAGCCATACTTTTATGGTCCAACAAGTTCAGTTTTGTTACAGATTACAGAATGTGGTTTCACTGGACTAACCAACCAAGCATACAGTCCTGGTTGGCAGCTGACTCCTCGGAGAGAGGAACTATTGCAAGAAAAAGGGAGACTGACCCCTGGCTGCATAGGTAATGCCATACTCCTACCTACAAGCAAGGAGATTGCCCTGATAAGGGCGGCCCTGCGCTGGAACCTCGGGTCTGATCTATCCCATGATGGGGTATCAAATGCAGGGACTGACAGAACTGAGAAAGCACAGACAGAAATCAAACAGAAGAAGATGACCAAAGCTGAGTGTAAGAACATACACTAATTATGAGGTCAAGGGGTGAGCTGAGAGCCAGAGAGCTGGTTAACCCTCTCAGTGCAAAAGCGACGAAAGCAGACAGGGAGAGCAGAGGTACTTGCAGCTGCCCGGAATCGCATGTGAGCGTCAGAAGCAAGTAGCAACCTTACAAGTTTAGGCCTCGGTCAGACGGGCATTTTTTAGTGCGATTTGCGGATCGCATGACAGATGTGCATCCGCAAATCATGTGATCGGGACCGACAATTCGCCGAAAAATCTGCAGCTAGCAGCGTTTTCAGCTAAACAGGCCTGATCAAAGGAGCGCTGTCCGCTGATCGCCCATTGAATTCAATGAAGCCGGCAATACAGCCGACTCCATTAAAAGCAATGGGCTGCCGGCGAGTGCTGGATGAATTTTCGGGAAGGGCTTAAAAATATAAGCCCTTCCCTGAAAACCATCCAAAAATGTGTAAAAATAAGAAAAAAAAAGTATACTCACCTTTTCCCTGCAGCCAGAGTTCAGCCGCGGCCGGCCAGCAGCTCTCCTGAATTGCTCTGTGTAGTATTCAGCAGGCAGGGATTTAAAATCCCCGCCTGCTGAATGGGCTGCCTCTGATTGGTCACAGCCTCACCAATCAGAGGCAGCTCTCACTCACCCATTCATGAATTCATGAATGGGTGAGTGAGTGCTGCCTCTGATTGGCTGAGCGCAGGGACCAATCAGCGGCAGCTCTCAGCTGTCATTCAATAGCTAAGAGCTGCCTCTGATTGGTGCTTGCACTCAGCCAATCAGAGGCAGCACTCACTAACCCATTCATGAATTCATGAATGGGTGAGTAAGAGCTGCCTCTGATTGGTGAGGGCTGTGACCAATCAGAGGCAGCCCATTCAGCAGGTGGGGATTTTAAATCCCCGCCTGCTGAATACTACACAGAGCAGTTCAGGAGAACTGCCGGCCGCGGCTGAACTCCGGCTGCAGGAAAAAGGTGAGTATACTTTTTTTTTTTTTTTTTACACATTTTTGGAGGGTTTCCAGGGAAGGGCTTATATTTTTAAGCCCTTCCCGAAAATTCATCCCGCGCTCGCCGGCAGCCCATTGCTTTCAATGGAGCCGGCTGTATTGCCGGCTCCATTGAATTCAATGGGCGAACATCGTTCTTCTCTGCCACAGCTGTTACAGCTGTGGCAGAGGAAAATGATCTTTATAGTAAATGTTCTCAATGGGGTCAGCGCTGCTACCTCCGGCCCCATTGAGCGCATACATAGAACACAAGGAATCGCAGAACGCAGATAGGCGCGTTCTGCGAATCGTTGTGTCCTATAATTTATCGCATATCCGCATAAAAAGCGGACATGTGACCGATCCCATTGCGAAGCAATGGTTCTATATATGCGCATGCGCATGTGCAAATCGTCTGACCGAGGCCTTAAGTTGATCAATTCTCTTTCAGGAGATTTACATTCTTATAGCTACGACATATGTCAAATTAACTGTCCTGGAGTTACAGGCTTCTCTACTACCCTTCTTGGGTGGGCAATAGAATTGGTTATTCTCCAAAAACCGGCAACATCACTGGTTTGAAGTGACTGGTTAAACTAAACAGAGGTACAGCAATCCCAAACTGGAGTTTTCTTTAAGAACTTTAGAGTACATGCCACCCAACTAACTGCCTTTTTTAACGGGAAATACGAAAGTTCACTTATAACATCTGCCTCCAAAAATATTGTACCTGAATCTGCAAGCCACTTTCACACAAGCACACAATGGAAACACTTTTGTGCCATATTACAGATCAGTGTCCCAGCCCATCCGCAGGTATGCAGACCTGAACCTACAGTACCATCTGTCACTGGACACTTGTATAGTTTAGTTACCCTTAAGATGAACGTTTTTAATCATTCTAATTGCCAAAGGCAAAAAACACCCATAGGTAATATCCTTTAAAATATAATCTAAATACTTTATTATTCAAAAAGACAAAGACAACATCGAACAATATTTAAAATAAAGAGGCAAATGGTAGTAGAAAATGAAATGTGACCAGCAATCATCAGTTGGTATCATGTGTGTTATTGAACATATACACACTAAAACATAGGCCTGGATGGCCAACTTCCAAAACCCTATGTAGAGATTAGTAAATCAGTACCACCAAAACCCTATAAAAACCTAATCTATAGCCACCCTTACATGTTTCACCTAGCGGCATCCTCAGGGGAACAACAACCAGGGCTATAGTGAGCCGAACGCTGAACAGATAACTCTTAAATAGAGGAGAGGCGGAACATTCTTTCAAGTAGCCAATCTAGACCAGAGACAAGACAGCAGCAAATAATGATGTGATAAAATCTTGACAGACAGCGAATGGTGCTATAGTTTGACCAATTCCATATTGATGGCCCTACCAATCATAGTTTGTTGCCAGAGTATGCTCAGTGGAGAACAGGCGCGGCTGTCTCAGTAGAGCGTGTGCAGAAACATAGAAAAATAATTGAATATGTCCGCCTCAATATGTGAGCATGCCCAAAGACTTAAAAAAATAATTGAGTGTGTCTGTATCAACTGCGTGTCCCCAAGGACTTATTGATTACTGCTGAACACTTGGAAAATATAGCAATGTGTCTATCTCAATAGCATCTGTACCGACACAAAAGATGTTTTATCCACATCCACTGAGCATACTCAAACAAACAATGATAGCAAATACCATTGTCTCAGATATCACCAGCTTTAGAAAGTTATATTTTATAGGCTTGAATAGCAAACTACAACTAAAAAAGATGTTGTAAATGTCATATACTGCAATAATAGTTTATTTAAACAAAATATATCAGATCTATCCATATATAGGAAATTGATAACAGCCAGAATGATTATATAAATGGAGACAATGGAAAATCTTCAGCTCAAGGTTGAATCATTCTTCTGAGGTCGGTAAAATGAGTACCCAGCTTCCTGGGGGTAATAAATGTAAGCGCTATGCAAATAACAAATCCCCCCCCCCCCCCCCCACACACACACACACACTTCCCACAGTTAAACTAATGGAAACTTCTGAAAAAGAGAATATTTGACCACTTAAAAACCAACAACCCTAAACAGCTTGGCCTTACTGAGCACAAACTAATCTCATTGGTGGAGGATAGGTGTCGTATCTGGAGTTCAGAAAAGACTTTGATACAATTTTGTTATTAATAATTGGACTTAATCCCTTGATAGTCCCAGTGGATTCACAGCTGGTAAAAAGATAGATACCAGAGTGGTGTCCTTAACAGAATGTATTCTGAACAGAGATGAGTTACCAGTAATGACCACAAGGGTCCTATTCTTTTTAATGTGTTTGTAAATGACATAGAAGGTTTAACAGGTCTGTTTGTTGATGACACAAAAGTGTGCAATAAGGGTGATACTCCTGGTGGTGTCTTGAACATGGAGAAAGATTTAGCCTTATTGGATAAATGGTTAAAATGATGGAAACTGCTTTACAAGGTTTCTAAATGTTAAGTAATGTACTTGGGGAAAAGTAATCGTCAGACTGAGTAACATATTGAGTCTTCTGTGTTATCCAGAATTTCAGAATAGAAGGCTTTAGGAGTTCTGATTTCTAAAATGCCTCAAAATGAATCCACATTGTGGTCAGGCAGCAAAGAAAACAAGTAGGATGATATGTTCATAGCTGGAGGTATAACTAGTAGAAAGAGGGGGATTGTGATTCCCCTGTATAGAGCTCTGGTGAGATCACATCTGGAATATTGTGTTCACTTCTGGAGACCTCATCTACAGAAAGACATTGATAAAATAGAATGAGGCCAAAGACAGGCTAAAAAATGGTGGAAGGTCTCAAGAACAAAACTTACTGTATCAGGAAAGACTTAAGAACTGAATTTGTAAACCCTGGAGGAAAGAAAAGGGGGGACATGATTGAAACTTTAAAACAAAAATAAAGGTACAAATAAGGTTCAGGAGGGAAGTGTTTTTATTAGGAAGTTAAATACTAGATTGTAACAGAGTCTGGGGATAGACCGCTGGGAAAGAGTGGTAATGAGGGCAGCAGGTGGCGAGGGAGGGATATAATGTAATTCATCACGCAGAGGTTATATGGTCCCAAGCTCCTGTACAATAGGAAATATGGAGCACAGTTGTCAAGGGTCACACCAGGACAGACCACATTATACCAGGAGTGGATGCTCCTAAAAAACAGAAACAACAAAGTCATTATTGCTGACCATCCAGTAGACTTAACTCCACTCAGACTGTGGGTGCAGCATAGGCAAATATAGGATGGAGGACACATTGGTGACCATGAACATGTCTCATACACATTCTCTCTGATCAGCGATTTCCAACTAAAATGCTCTGCTCAGTGTAGCTCAGTGGTAGCTTCTCCAACGTTAGCTGGGTCCTGCATCTATAGACAATGCTAAGGTGGAGCCCTGGGGTGCAGGAATCCGAAATACTCTCTGAAAACTACAACTTCTTTGTCACTTTTGCAGAAAACCATCTGCTTGCTAATGAAACAAAATCTATTTAGATGAATGAAACTGATGTTAAGTTGCAGAAATTTCTGCAACAAATGAGCTGTGTGGGAATTCACCCTAACTACCAACAGAGTCAATGCCATTTTTTTTAGTCAGCTTCAATATGAATCCGACAAACCTCTCCTTGTGAAATCAGAAGTACATTAGAACTCCATAGAAGTGTTTAGGTATATTATAGTCCCATATTTAGGGACCACAACACCCCATGTAAGTGTTTAGGTATGTTATGGACTCACGTATTTTGGCCATGTAGTGCAATCAGAGGCCCTAGAAAAATCTATACTGCTTGGACAGATCAGTGGTAAAAGAAGACCTGGCCACCAAAAGACACGATGGCTGATATTGTCAGAGCTGATACTGGCATGGATATCACACAAGTGAAAGAAGCAGTGCAAAACCGAAAAACATGAAGGGAGCTCACCTTTAGGGTCACCGAGGGACTATGCAGCTAACAATAGCATGGTCCCATATGGTCCCCAAAATTTCTTTGGACATTCAATTACCGGAAGGCCTTGGTACTGAAAGAGTTAAACATGTTACAGCAGAATATTTTAAATTAGCATTTTATTTTTAACTGTCTTTCTTGAGATTGTTTCTGCACTTGCACATAAATCAAGCACTTTTAAGAGCTGCCCACCATTGTTCGCTGCCATCTGCTTAGTTGTTCTGTAACACACATCTGGTAATAGGTTGAGACTATTGACATCCTTTCAACTGCTCCTTACGTGTCTGGTCTTAATTATGTAGCCTTGTAATTAGCGGTCGGATCTGCTAAACTTATTTCTATTTTGCTGTTAATTTGTCTGTCACCATACGTAAAGAAGGATAGAGGAATTGATGAGGTGATGTGGCGGTGTGTCTGTAAAGGGTTATTTTTTGCATCTTACTCTGTATTTGCAGTTCTCGCTCTCCTAGGTTTGTTTTACACTGACATTTCAGATTAATAAATATTTATTTGTTGGTGTGAAGTAATCACAGCGGGATGTGCTGTTAAACATACTCATTTAGCAAACAGTAACACAATAATAGCTGCTCTTCTTTTTTTCTACTTCGAAGCATTTATAGAAATAAATTTCCCTTGTCAAATAACACAGCGACCTGCAAATTTCACATTGGACAGTTTATACGGGTTGCAGTAGGTGGGGCATCACTATGTATAAATTGTATTATATAACCCAGTAGGAATTATGCCAATACATATAGCCCCAATTCGAAAAAAACTTATGACGCTGTGTAAAATGTAAACAAATGTAAATGATAAAAGAATGCAATGATTTGGAAATGTCATATAACCATATATTATTCACAGTGGAACATAGAACACATATCAGAGGGGGAGGGGAGACATTTTTTATTTCCGTAACACATCTCAAACAAATTTGGCATAGGGTAAGAAAAGACTGAAAAAATAAGTGGTACCAATGAAAAATAATTAGAGGGTCAATTTTCAACTAAGTCACATGCCTGTGTTTAAAAAAGTATGTTAGAGAGGCAGAGTCTCTCAGAAACAAAGTGGATCAGAGGTTCTCCAATTTGTGAAAAACTGCATCTAAACATTGTGGAACAATTTCAGAAAAATGTTCCTCAAAGAAAAATTGCGAAGACTTTAAAAATCCCACCATCTATAGTATATAATATCAAAAGAATCTGGGGAAATTCATATGCATAAGGGACAAGGCAATGGTCAATATTTGATGCTCGGTGTCTACAGGCCCTCAGGCATCACTGCACTAAAAAGAAGCATGATTCTCTAACACAAATCACTGCATGGGCTCAGAAAAAGTTCCAGAAATCATTGTCTGTGAACACAGTTCACTGTGCAATCCACTTATGCAAGTTAAAGCTGTATCATTTAAAAAAGAAGCCACATATCAACACAATCCAGAAATGCCGGCGTCTTCTCTGGGCCAAAGCTCATTTAAAATGGACTGAGGTAAAATGGAAAACTGTTCTGTGGTCAGATGAATCAAAATTTTAAATTCTTATTGGAAAACATGGATGCTGTGTCCTGCGGACTTAAGAGAAGAGGGACCATCCAGCTTGTTATCAGCCACAGTTCAAGAGCCTGCATCTCTGGTAGTATGGGGTGGCATTAGTGCCTATGGCATAGGCAGCTTACACATCTTAAAAGGCAATATCAATGCTGAGCAGTATATAGAGGATTTAGAACAACATATGCTCCCATCCAGACAATGTCTCTTTCAGGGAAGGCCCTGCATATTTCAGCAAGGCAAGGCTAGACCATATACTGCCTCCATCACCACAGCATAGCTTCTCAGAAGAGTCTGGGGGCTGACCTGGCCGCCTGCAGTTCAGACCTTTCACCAATAGGAAACATTTGGCCCATTATGAAACAAAGAATCCAGCAAAGACAACCCAGGACTATCGAGCAGCTAGAATTCTACATCAGACAAGAATGGGGCAACATTCCTCTCTCAAAACTTCAACAATTGTTCTCCTCACTTCTCACACATTTATAGACTGTTGAAGAAGATGGGATGCTACACAATGGTAGACATAGGACTGTACCAACTTTTGTGAGATGTGTTGCTGCCATCAATTTCTAAATGAGTTTTTTTTTAATAAACTGGAAAAATGTCTCCCTTTCCCTTTCTGATGTGTTCTATGTTCTGTTAGGAATAAAATATGGTTAGATAAGATTTCCAAATCACTGTATTATTTTATTGTTTACATTTTACACCGCATCCCAACTTTTTTGGAATTGAAGTTGTAGTAAACTATTTAACAGCCTGATACCTCTATGTAACATGGTAATTTTGGGATGTGACAGCCATGTTTTTTTGTTTCCCTGTTGCACAAATGAGCTTTTTGTCTGGGTTTGGTACTTTGTTGTCATTCATGTTTTTAGTTATTTATTTTTTAATCCTTCACCACATTATGTGTTTGTACCTCTGCTGGACTGGTTAATCAGTAGGATTATTCTTACAACGTGAGATTTGATTCAGTAAGTGTGGTGAAGAGAAGTAAATCCCTTTTCCAATCTTCGCCACTTGTTCCTCTTACCTGCAGAGTAAAAATTGCTCATATACCTGATGTGTAACAGCTTATCTGTCTGTTCTCAACCCACCACTTGTACTTCCACTTCATTGCTGCTTAGACGGATTTAGTTTGAAGCTTATTTAGTCTAAACGATTCACGTAAACCTGGTGGCATGTACATTATTTTGCATATATATATACTGAAAGTAATGCAAAAGTGGTCATAACTTCAAATTGCGCATGTAGCTGGAGTGACTTTTCCTCTATACAAATTTGCTACTCAATATAGTCTCTATTAAAAAAAATGCATTTGCGTCATTGTTGAACCCAACTCTAGAATCTTTGAAAAAAGTCAGGTATGCCCTGTCGTATCCACTTCTTCACAGCCACTTTCACCTCATCTGCATTATCAAATCATTGTTCCTGAAGACTGTCTTTATTGGACCAAACAAGTAGAAGTAGGAGGGTGCCAGATTCGGGCTGTAAGGTGGATGGGGGACCACGGACCAATTTGCCGATCATTTTATTTGTTGCCAAAGAGTTATGCGGCCACGCATTGTCATGGTGAATGTGGATCACTTTCAGATTCTTGTGCAATCTCTTCCTACTAATGGCTTCTCTAAGCTTCTGGAGTGTTTCAATGTACCGCTCACTGCTGTCGGTATGGCCCCGTATTGAGAAAATCAAGCACAATGACGTCTTTGTCATCCCAAAAAACAGTCACCATGACTTTCTGTGCTGATTGCTGGCTCTTGAACTTCTTAGGCTTTGGAGAAGAGGTATGCCGCCATTGCATGGACTGATTCTTCGTTTGCAAATCATAAATATACACAGGCTTCATCCTTTGTCACCAGATTGGAAAAGACTGTGTCTTCATTGGCTTTAAATGTTTCAAGCAGATCAGAGAAAACGTCCACACTTCTCTCCTACAAATCGAGTGTCAACTGCTTAGGTACTCCTTTCGCACACACTTTCCGATACTCCAAGTTTTCCACCATCTTCTGTATGGCATTGTGATCACAGTTCAGCTGTTTAACAAGCTCACTGCATGGTTTGTCTTCAATGCTGGTTCCCCTTCTGTAAACTTCTTCATCCACCTGTAAACATTGATCTCGTCAATGGTCTCATCTCTATACACATTCTGTAGCCTTCGCAATGACAGCATATTACTTCTGCTTGGAATTCATTATTCACCTACAAGGCGAAACACCTGTATAGAGGAATAGTCACTCCATCTACATATGGAATTTGAACAATCTACATCAGTTAGTAAAGAAGTTCTGACCACTTTTGCATTACTTTTGGTATAGCCCTTTTATATATATATATATATATATATATATATATATATATATATATATATATATATATACAGTATATATATTTCTAAAGCTTTACTTAGATTAATGGTCTAGGATGCAATTTCCAATCCCTGAAACAAGACACATCAAGCTCCATGTGAACCCTTCTGCAGTCCAGTTGAGTCCAAGACATGTTTTCAGTACACACATGGTTAGCTAAAGGTCATTTTACATGAAGCAATTCACTCTAGAAAATTAATGCCAATCAATGTGATTGATACTTGTTTGCCAGGCCTTTACATGGGCTAAGTCAGACTCTGCTAGAAGCCAAACAATTGTTTATATGATCACTTGTTAGAATAGTTTCACCATTGCAGTCAGCATACCTCCCACTCACGTGGGGAGATGTGCTACCGACAATGGTGATAATTTTATTTTTTTGTAAATATCTTTTTAAAATACAAAAGAAGCATACAGTACACAAAATACGGAGCCCTTTTTAAGGGCACATATAGTAGACAGAAATGATCATTAACTGTACTACAATATATAACAGGATATGAAACAGAAATACACAAAAATCCTGAGATATAACATAAAAGTAAGACAAACTAGTAGGCTCTAGTAGTGGAAATAAGAAAGGCATGCACAGCAATTAGAATCTAATAGAAGTGTCACTTTGGGGAAAAAGCAGAGAGGTGGGAGGCAAGAACAAAAGCAGTCAAAGGACCTTAGCAACCACTGTAACCATTATGAGGGCACAAAAAGACTATTTAAGGGGTTTTCCAGGCACAAAATGGGAAATTCTGAAAATGCTGCAATCTAGGAGGTACAGCTAAGTAGTGGCCACCTGTCACTTTTATCTGTTGCCCTGGATCCTGGGGGACTGCTCCTCCTGTAGCACTGCCAAGGGTGCCAGGTCCAAACTAAGGTTTCATGCCTGTGATGTGCCCCAGCTGTGATTTATGGTGATTTTATTATTATTTTTAATGCTACTTAAAGGATACATTTGTTCTTTCACTGGGTAACAAGACACCCCCACACAGCCCAATGTGTATAGGAATGCTCCGGCCTGTTTATTGGGTCTAAAAAAGCTGAAAGTTTATAGCGTGATGGGATACATAATTTTGCCTTAGTTGCACAGCATGATCATTAAAAACCCTCCTAGTTCATAAAAAAACACTTATAGAAATCTATGGGCTCATACCGAACCTCCGTATACTTTGATATCTTTAAATCCTGATTGCTTCCAGGAAAGAATATTGTCCCTTATTGAGGCATCATATGGCCACAAACGGGGTTCCAATGGTTTGATTCATAGAGTCATAGGAACTCAGTCTTTTGTAACTGCCCTGTCTTCTAGTCTCTAATAATAACTTTCAGCCATATACTGCCCTGGCATGACTTCATGCTCATTCGATATTCGTGTTGGTGTAAAAGGTATAGTGGCACACACTTTAGAGTTGCCATATTCCTTGCTTGTCTTTCATTGGGAAAAAGGGCAAAGTTCCACTATTCCACTGTAGCTCCCATGAGTGCCATTCAGCAAAGGTCTATTTTCCACTTCTCAGGGTAGTCTCTCGTTAGCATTGTGGGAACTGTAGCTATAATGGTTTTTGGGATCCTGGTGATTGATGTCAGCATTTTGTATTCAGATTAAGGCCATAGAGAGACAGAGAATCACGTTAAAATATACTTATTAATGCAATAATTACAACATTGCTTGTAACTTTTTTTTAAAGTCGTCTCATTGCTGCAAATTTAATAGGACCTACTGCCTGGTTGGCATCTTGGCTTTAAAGAGAATTCCACAGACGTAGTATATAGTTTGGCACACTCTGTCAAAAAACTCCCACCTCCTGCCCCTTTTATAATGAAATAAACTCTACCAGATGCCCTTTTAACATTTCTGAGCATAAATATTGATCTGGGAAAGACGTGTTGTGCAGGACTTTTAAAATTCTGGCAGAAAGTAGCGGATGTGATAAAATAACAAAATAAAAACTATTCACCTGTAAAATCCCCTGTCCTCCGGCGCCAGTGCTCCTGCCAGTCTCTGTTGCTGTCCTGCATTGATGAGGTTGTGACTGGTGACTACTAGCACATAATCACCGCTGCCACTGTTAGACTGATGGGAGCATCGGATCATTGACTCTGGAACGGCGGGGGGATTTTCCAGATGAGTTCTACTTATTTTGTGGCTTTATGACATTTGCTTGATCTTTAAATGTCCTGGACAACCCCTTTTTAATCCTAACTTCATATTTAATTCAAACATGACTTTAAAGGATCTTTTTTCTAGTACAAAATTTGCCATTTGGTCATTGGTATTGCAGATCTACTCTATTGATGTGAATAGTAGACACATTTCGGGTGTAAATAAAGAGTCTCTGTAGTTTTATATAAATTATGCTTAAAGTGGTTTTGTCATTAAAAAAAATGTCTAAACTTACCTATTACTTCCCTGTCAGTCTCCTTATCACATCTTCTCCTGGTTGAGCTTCTCCAGTGCTCCAGGTCAATGCACTGCAGGCTGGGCCCAGCTTGTTATGAGGGCTGCATATCTCAAATTCCTTCCGGCTGGGTTAGTGAAGGTCACCTCCCTGTGCTGTAGCTTTACTGCCTAGGAAGGAATTGTAATCTATTTCAGAGATAGCTTTCTTAAACAATCTCTGAAGAAGATAGACAGCCCCCCTGCTGACCTGTGAGCTGCGAGGTAATGTTCATTGGTTGGCAGGCAGAAGACTGCCTACCAAATGTATGTAACCTCACAGGAAGGAGAAGAATCAGGCAGCTGGAGGTGAAGTGACCCCCTGGACTGCAGGAGACAGGAGAAGATAAGGGAGGTGAAGATCTGGTAAGTAGACTGATGGGGGAGGAATAGATAAGTATAGAATTTTTCTTTTTTAGTGACAGAACCCCTTTAAAGGGTTATTCCCATCTTGGCTTTTCATGGCTGAGATGGGAAAGGTTGTTTGTTCTGTTTTGACAACCTGTTGGAAAGAGAAGAGTGCTTAGCACAGCACTGTTTCCATAGCTCTCATTGAAGTGAATCAGAGCTGCGGAAACAGTGTAACACAGCACACTACACTGTTTCCGTAACTCCCATTCACCTAAATGAGAGCTAGGGAAAGCGTGCTGTGCTAGTTTCCATCCGGGTGGCTGGTAGACATGGCAGTGGTTTTCTATCTCTGCAATGAAAAGTCAAGATGGGAATCCCCTTTAATTAGCATCTAAGACAGGGTTCAGACCACATTTTGGTCTATATTCAGCCTTTTGGTCCCTTTTGAGTTCTGTTTGAATATCTGAAAATAGTATTCAAATGGAACTCTGAACAAAACCACTGACTTTAATAATGCAAATGGAGACCAAAGGTGCAAACCTTAGTCTCTCCTTGATGTGGTTTAACAGAAAAGAAGGAAATCCAGCATCTTTACAGTTAAATATTTCATATTTAAAAACAGTACAGGAAAAAGTCCAAATGATAGTGTGTACAACTACGTGTTTCGAACAGCTAAGGCTGTGTGGAATAAAGAAGAATTGGATTTTAACTGCAGAGGTGCTGGATTTCCTTGTTTCTTGTAAATTCCCGGAGCTGATTGCCGACAGTTGTCCAAGCACTCTGTGTATTTCTGGCTGAGTGACTGCAGTATTGGTGACAGTGAGCTCCTATCCCAAGTATTCATATGACGTTGTGTAAATCATTTCTTGAAGCACACATGCTTGGTCATCGCATAGTCTACCGTGGTGATTAATACTTAATAGTTAATTTCTCCATTGGGTCCTTCAATAATGACAGAAACTAATGGAAACCAAAGTGTGTCTCAATAAAGTCAATGGTTCTGTTTAGGGTTTTGCTTGAGTACCATTTTCAGATATTTACCTGTAACCCTAGGACAGAATCACTAGGTGTAAACCAAAATACAGTGTGGTTGCAGCCTAAGTGAAAAGTTCTACAGCTATATAATATACAACAAACAAATGTCTGAAAAATGGTGAGGAATTAACAGATTAACTGTATGAGAAATTTATAGAACGTTTTATTTATATAATGATTACTCATTAACTGTGAACAGAAAATCTCTTGAAACCTTAATTTTGAAAAATATAATCCACTCTTTACTTAAATCTTAAAAGTATGTTCTCTGTTGTTGGTTATTTCATAATCTTTATCTCGTATGGCACAATGTGACCTTAAATGTAAGTGAATAGGATTGTGCTGCTCTCCACTTTTTTTCTTGATTGAGATAGTGGGTCATAACCTCGTAACTTTTGATCCTACACTGTGGTGGTAATGACTTAGAATGTCCGTAGAATGTAATATATTGTATTTTACTTTATCGTAGACAGCAGGCCTTCCAAATTGTCTTCTTTTAGCAGTTATATATCATAGTTACTATCATAATGTCTCTACAGGAACATTTTCTGCTGAGGAGTTGAATTTAGGTATTAGTAAATGGTTGCTTGTTCCATGCAAGCGTAATATTAAATTCATTCAGTATGATTGCAAATATTTTCAGCACCTTCTACATTTCTAGCTTCTGTTCCTCTAGTGTCCTCTGTGTGTCCCCTGGCAATAGGAAAATATTAGCATTGCTGAAATCTGGCAATAAGTGGGCACTAGAGTCAAAACCAAGTCACTGGTGGTTAACACAAGCCTAAGAGTCATTGGTCTACAGCTTGACTTCTTAGTAAGGATCAAATAATAGACTTGACACTATGATAACCACCTGGAATATGCACGAACTCCAAATCATTGCTGTTTGCTACTTTTTATGCAACTAAAAAATGGCTTGATTGTTCATTTTAGTAATGTCTTGTAGATTGTGATAATGACTGTGTACAATGAATATTATTTTAGTTTTTTTCCCATATCTCGGTATGTTTCTATGATTTTACCACCTTAGCAAGTAATGGCATATCTCTATGATATGCCATCAGTCTGATCAGTGGTGGTCTGACTCCTGTGCTCAATACAAATTTTTAGAATGAAATGGTCACGTAGCTTAAGTTTTTCAGAATTTTTCTGCACAGTTTGAGGCTGTGTTTGAATTTCCTGCATAGCGGATGACCAAGAGCCAAATGGATAGGAGTCCAAGAGTTTGAACCTCCACCAATCAGAATGTTATGGCATATCCTAGCGATATACCAGAGCACTGGAGCAGATTTGCTAATATGATTGCGGCAACATTTGGCAAATTTATGGCGCATAATGTCACATCAACTTTTAGAGATATTTATGAAGCAGATGTGGAAAAAAAAGAATAATGCAATGCAGCTTAACAAGGATGAGTGGTTTGAATGTAAAGGGGCATGGATTGAAATGCAGAAACATGCACCAATATTTTGGCACAGACTAAGTCAACTAATACTAAGCCAAGTGTTGAAAAGGCTGTGTTTAGTAAATTTCCCCCAGTGTCTGCAGTCTCCATAAGCTGTGCCTGCATGTGTGTGTGTGTGCGTACGTATTATCTTGAGTTTTACTAACTATTGGACCAGAATGTCTTTGAATGTCTAAATCATCCTGGAAAGCAGAAGGGCATTCATATACTGTCTCACTGCTGATTGGACTATAGGCAGTACAATACAGCATGGCAAATATGGGAAAGAAAGTACAGGACAGTGAACTGCTGGCAGAATGCTAGGCTTGTGACACACCCCGGCCTGAAAGTAAATTGCAAACAGCAGGGCAACAGAAACATTGAGAAGACCACCTCAAAATCATAACTTAAAAACATTAAATAGAGTGCAAACAGCAGCAAATTAGAGTGTAAGGAAAACTTGACACATTTTAGAAAACTTGTTCAAAACTCAGGTATACTTTAATTTATATTGTGGTATTATTTGAGCAGTGTATGATGCTGTATTAGACAAATGTATTGGCCGAATCAAAAATAGAAGCAGTAAAACTAATAAAAAATAACATACTGGGGCACATTTACTGCCTAAAAGTTAAACAGTGCAAACTAAGACAAACAGTTTGCGCCAAATTCATCACAGCTAGATGGTAAATCTGTCAAATTTTAAGACTGCTTAGTCTAAGATTATACCATTTATTAGTTGGCTTAGTTTATGGCAAAAATTATGCCAGACTTTGAAAACACAATAAAAAATGCATAAAAACGCTGAATCTAGTGTCTGACTTTAGTTGAAATTTCTAGTGAGAAGACGATTGATGCTACAGGAAGAATCAACACATGGATTTAGATATGTTGTTACTACTAATCCATTCATTGCTTGTACATGTCTGCTAAATTAAAGGGGTTGTCAGAGTTAAAAGTTTTGTCTAAAAACAGCTCCACTGTGGCCACAACTTAACAAATAGCTCATACTACCTTTTCTCTACAAGTTCCCGCCGGCAACTTTGGGTCTTCCTGGTGACATAATGTTTACAGGCTGCAGTGATCCTGTGACGTCCCATAAACCTGCCTCTGCAGCCAAAAATGGAGCATGGCGGTGAACTTTTAACTTGGGTAACTCCTTAAATTAAGGGCTTAAAACAGATGAATGTGTTTTAGTTCCGTTATGCGGCCATGATAATCACGGCCGCATAGCAGGACAAAGTTAAACCATTTATTTAATGGTTCCATTTTGACTAGCAGTATACTTGCCTGTTGATTGTATGGCAAGAACAGGTTCAGACTTGCCCTGTTTTTTCTGCACTTAGCTAATACTACGATCAGCAAAGATAGGGCAGGACCATGTTTTTTTCAAACTCCTGCACTATGGTTTTTGAATGGCCAGAGGGAAAAAAAAAAAGTTCATGCACAGTTATGCTCCGTAGCAGCGAGCGTAGTTGCGCATAAGGCTGCCTGTAACAACCCTTAAGGTCCATTTAGATACAATGATTATCGCTAAAAATTCGCTCAAAAGCCGTCTTTTGAGCGATAATCGTTGTGTGTAACTGCCCTGACATCATGCAGTTTTCGTTAAGCCGTCGCTCATCGTTGTCTTTCAGCATGCTGACAGACAACAATGAGCCTTATCAGGGATTCACAGCGGGATACAGCTAATACTATTGGTTCAGCTGTATCCCGTCCCTGATAATAGGCTGAGTTTGAAGAACAGAGCGGTCCAGCTCTATTCTCTGTACCCGGCACAGAGCGCTCGGCTGTATAACAGCCGGGCTCTCCGTGCAGAGAACATCTGGATGCAGAAGACAAGCTGGGACACCCCGCTTGTCTTCTGCATCCTCCGCTTCGAGCGCTCCGCTGTATAACAGCCGGGTGCTGGAGCGGGGGTATAGCTGTATGCAAAAGACAAGCAGGGATACCCCGATTGTCTTCTGCATCCTCTGCTGGCGGTGCAAGGTGATCGCTAGTCTTGAACGATCATCTTGCGCTGTAAATGACACAACAATAATTGCTCAAAAGTCGCTTGAGCAACATCTTTTGAGCGATTATCGTTGTGTCTAATTAAGCCTTTACTCAGAGAAGCAATTCTTACATTGGCCAGTACCCCTTCCACCAGCAAGTTAACACTAGATAGATAAGGCACTTTTCACATGGGACATTTCTGCACCACAATGTTATCCCTATTGGGCTTGAATTCTGCACCTGTTATTATCTGCTTTTTTTTTTACTTCAAAACCGCAGTGGAAAAGCTTTCTGCTGCACAATTAAGGACACCTTGCAGAATTGTTGTTACAAATTTCTAACATACAGGAGATGTAATTCAACAATTAAAGTTGCAGAACGCAGTTTAAGGGCGCCCACCCACTGGCGTTTGCGATTTTCGTGCGTGAAAAACGCCGCGTTTTCCACGACATTTTTTGCCGCGTTTTTGCGGCGTTTTCGCGGCTTTTCCATTAATTTCCATTGACTTTCATGGGTGCATTAGGAGAAAAATAAGGACACATATGCAACTGACAGTTCCTATGTTAAAAAACGCAACGCAACGCAAAACGCCAGTGGACAGGAGTACATTCAATTCTAATTGCTCTGCAGGAAAAACGCAAAACGCAAAGAAAAAAAAATCGCCAGTGGGTGGGCGCCCTAAAACTCAACAAAATCTGCATTAAATTACAAAATCCGCTTCCAAGCTGCATCCTGCAGTCAATTCCATCCCAACAATATGATGCAGCAGCCAAAAAGGCAACCACAATTCTGGGATGTATTAAGAGAAGCATAGAGTCAAGAGATGAGCGAACGTACTCGTCCGAGCTTGATACTCGTTCGAGTATTAGCGTGTTCGAGATGCTCGTTACTCGTGACGAGTACCACGCGATGTTCGAGTTACTTTCACTTTCATCTCTGAGACGTTAGCGCGCTTTTCTGGCCAATAGAAAGACAGGGAAGGCATTACAACTTCCCCCTGCGACGTTCAAGCCCTATACCACCCCCCTGCAGTGAGTGGCTGGCGAGATCAGGTGTCACCCGAGTATAAAAATCGGCCCCTCCTGCGGCTCGCCACAGATTTATTCTGACATACAGGAGGGAAAGTGCTGTTGGTGCCGGAGCTGCTATAGGGAGAGTGTAAGGAGTATTTTAGGTTTCAAGAACCCCAACGGTCCTTCTTTTTTTTGTATATCGGCCGTGCAGAGCATTGCGCCCTGCAGTAATTATACATACTCCAGGGCCAGAAGTGGTGGTGAGGCAGGGACAGAAGACATATATTGTGAGGCAGGGACAGAAGACATATATTGTGAGGCAGGGACAGAAGACATATTTATTGAATATAGGCAGTGGGCCTTTCCAAAAACATTTGGGAAAAAAATCTATTTGGGCTGCCTGTGACTGTCCTCAGTGTTCTGGGTCTGTGCTGGGTGTAGTTGTCCTCCTAATTCATATGCAGCCAGCTAAGTGTTACAGCAGGCTTGCGCAAAATTATTTCCTGGCTCTGTGTTGGCTGTTACATCACATTCCAGTCCACAGTGCAACAGTCAGCAGTTATTTTACATACTCAAGGGCCAGTAGTGGTGACGCAGGGACAGAAGACATATTTATTGAATATAGGCAGTGGGCCTTTCCAAAAACATTTGGGGAAAAAAATCTATTTGGGCTGCCTGTGACTGTCCTCAGTGTACTGGGTCTGTGCTGGGTGTAGTTGTCCTCCTAATTCATATGCAGCCAGCTAAGTGTTACAGCAGGCTTGCGCAAAATTATTTCTTGGCTCTGCTGTGCGTTCGGTAAGCGAAGTCAGCCTCCAACCACAGGCCAATAAGCGGCACATTTAATTACAGCGTTCTGTTTCTGCACTACTGGTAATACACCATGCTGAGGGGTAGGGGTAGGCCTAGTGGACGCGGGCGAGGACGCGGAGGCCCAAGTCAGGGTGTGGGCACAGGCCGAGCCAGTGCGGTGGCCAGGGGTAGAGGCAGGGCCAGACCGAATAATCCACCAACTGTTTCCCAAAGCGCCCCCTCGCGCCATGCCACCCTGCAGAGGTCAAGGTGCTCTACGGTGTGGCAGTTTTTCACAGAGATGCCTGACGACCGACGAACAGTGGTGTGCAACCTTTGTCGTGCCAAGATTAGCTGGGGAGCCACCACCACCAGCATGCGCAGGCATATGATGGCCAAGCACGCCACAAGGTGGGACGAAGGCCGTTCACCGCCTCCGGTTTGCACCACTGCCTCTCCCCCTGTGCCCCAACCTGCCACTGAGATCCAACCCCCCTCTGAGGACACAGGCACTACCGTCTCCTGGACTGCACCCACACCCTCACCTCCGCTGTCCTCGGCCCCATCCAGCAATGTCTCTCAGCGCAGCATCCAGACGTCGCTAGTGCCACAGTTTGAGCGCAAGTGCAAGTACGCCGCCACGCACCCGCACGCTCAAGCGTTAAACGTGCACATTGCCAAATTGATCAGCCTGGAGATGCTGCCGTATAGGCTTGTGGAAACGGAGGCTTTCAAAAGCATGATGGCGGCGGCGGCCCCGCGCTACTCGGTTCCCAGTTGCCACTACTTTTCCCGATGTGCCGTCCCAGCCCTGCACGACTACGTCTCCCGCAACATTGTACGCGCCCTCACCAACGCGGTTACTGCCAAGGTCCACTTAACAATGGACACGTGGACAAGCACAGGCGGGCAGGGCCACTATATCTCCCTGACGGCACATTGGGTGAATTTAGTGGAGGCTGGGACAGAGTCAGAGCCTGGGACCGCTCACGTCCTACCCACCCCCAGAATTGCGGGCCCCAGCTCGGTGCTGGTATCTGCGGCGGTGTATGCTTCCTCCACTAAACCACCCTCCTCCTCCTCCAACGCAACCTCTGTCTCGCAATCAAGATGTGTCAGCAGCAGCACGTCGCCAGCAGTCGGTGTCGCGCGGCGTGGCAGCACAGCGGTGGGCAAGCGTCAGCAGGCCGTGCTGAAACTACCTAGCTTAGGAGAGAAGAGGCACATGGCCCACGAACTGCTGCAGGGTCTGACAGAGCAGACCGACCGCTGGCTTGCGCCGCTGAGCCTCCAACTGGGCATGGTCGTGTGTGACAACGGCCGTAACCTGGTGGAGGCTCTGCAGCTCGGCAGCCTCACGCACGGGCCATGCCTGGCCCATGTCTTTAATTTGGTGGTTCAGCGCTTTCTGAAAAGCTACCCACACTTGTCATACCTGCTCGGAAAGGTGCGCCGGGTCAGCGCACATTTCCGCAACTCCAAGACGGATGCTGCCACCCTGCGGACCCTGCAACATCGGTTTAATCTGCCAGTGCACCGACTGCTGTGCGACGTGCCCACACGGTGGAACTCTACGCTCCACATGTTGGCCAGGCTCTGTGAGCAGCGTAGAGCTATAGTGGAATACCAACTCCAACATGGGCGGCGTAGTGGGAGTCAGCCTCCTCAATTCTTTACAGAAGAGTGGGCCTGGTTGGCAGCCATCTGCCAGGTCCTTGGAAACTTTGAGGAGTCTACCCAGATGGTGAGCGGCGATGCTGCAATCATTAGCGTCACCATTCCTCTGCTATGCCTCTTGAGAAGTTCCCTGCAAAGCATAAAGGTAGACGCTTTGCACTCGGAAATGGAGGCGTGGGAAGACAGTATGTCGCTGGATAGTCAGAGCACCCTCATGTCTATATCTCAGCACGTTGAGGAGGAGGAGGAGGGGGAGGAGCATGAGGAGGAGGGGGAAGAGACAGCTTGTGCCACTGCTGAGGGTACACATGCTGCTTGCCTGTCATCCTTTCAGCGTGTATGGCCGGAGGAGGAGGAGGAGGAGGAGGATCCTGAAAGTGATCTTCCTAGTGAAGACAGCCATGTGTTGCGTACAGGTACCCTGGCACACATGGCTGACTTCATGTTAGGATGCCTTTCTCGTGACCCTCGCGTTACACGCATTCTGGCCACTACGGATTACTGGGTGTACACACTGCTCGACCCACGGTATAAGGAGAACCTTTCCACTCTCATTCCCGAAGAGGAAAGGGGTTCGAGAGTGATGCTATACCACAGGACCCTGGCGGAAAAGCTGATGGTAAAATTCCCATCCGACAGCGCTAGTGGCAGAAGGCGCAGTTCCGAGGGCCAGGTAGCAGGGGAGGTGCGGAGATCAGGCAGCATGTACAGCACAGGCAGGGGAACACTCTCTAAGGCCTTTGACAGCTTTCTGGCTCCCCAGGAAGACTGTGTCACCGCTCCCCAGTCAAGGCTGAGTCAGCGGGAGCACTGTAAAAGGATGGTGAGGGAGTACGTAGCCGATCGCACGACCGTCCTCGGTGACGCCTCTGCCCCCTACAACTACTGGGTGTCGAAGCTGGACACGTGGCCTGAACTCGCGCTGTATGCCCTGGAGGTGCTTGCTTGTCCTGCGGCTAGCGTCTTGTCAGAGAGGGTGTTTAGTGCGGCTGGGGGAATCATCACGGATAAGCGTACTCGCCTGTCAACCGACAGTGCCGACAGGCTTACACTCATCAAGATGAACAAAGCCTGGATTTCCCCAGACTTCTCTTCTTCACCAGCGGACAGCAGCGATACCTAAGCAATACGTAGGCTGCGCCCGCGGATGGAAGCATCGTTCTCTATCACCATCAAAAACGGGGAAATTTTTGCTTCATCAATCTGTGTATAATATTCCTCCTCCTCCTCCTGCTCCTCCTCCTGAAACCTCACATAATCACGCCGAACGGGCAATTTTTCTTAGGCCCACAAGGCTCAGTCATATAATTTTTGTAAACAATTTTCATACGTTTCAATGCTCATTAAAGCGTTGAAACTTGCACCTGAACCAATTTTTATTTTAACTGGGCTGCCTCCAGGCCTAGTTACCAATTAAGCCACATTATCCAAAGCGATTAATGGGTTTCACCTGCCCTCTTGGTTGGGCATGGGCAATTTTTCTGAGGTACATTAGTACTGTTGGTACACCAATTTTTGTGGGCCCTCGCCTACAGTGTAATCCAATTAGTTTTTAGCCCACCTGCATTACAGCTGACGTTACATCAGCTGTGTTGGGCACTGCAATGGGATATATTTATGTACCGCCGGTGGGTTCCAGGGAGCCACCCATGCTGTCGGTCCACACGGAGTTGTAACTGCATGTGTCCACTTCTAAAGAACCCCAGTCTGACTGGGGCATGCAGTGTGGGCCGAAGCCCACCTGCATTTAATCGGACGTTACCTCAGCTGTGATGGGCACTACAATGGGATACATTAATGTACAGCCGGTGGGTTCCAGGGAGCCACCCATGCTGTGGTTGCACACGGAATTCCCATTGCGGAGTTGTACCTGCCTGTGACTATTTATAAAAAACAGCGGTCTGACTGGGGCATGCAGACACCTTGACAGAATGAATAGTGTGTGGCACATAGGTTCCCCATTGCTATGCCCACGTGTGCAGCTCCTGATGGCGGTGGCACAGGATTATATTTCTCATTGCTTCTGTACAGCATTGTGGGCTATCGCCCCGCCCCTTTTAAAGAGGGTCGCTGCCTAGCCGTGCCAACCCTCTGCAGTGTGTGCCTGCGGTTCCTCCTCATGGCAGACGCACTTATAAATAGACATGAGTGTGGCGTGGCATGAGGGCAGCTGAAGGCTGTGGGACCTGGGAACTTGAGATGCAGCCCAACATGTAGCCCCTGGCCTGCCCTATCCGTTGCTGTGTCGTTCCCATCACTTTCTTGAATTGCCCCGATTTTCACAAATGGAAACCTTAGCGAGCATCGGCGATATACACAAATGCTCGAGTCGCCCATTGACTTCAATGGGGTTCGTTACTCGAAACGAACCCTCGAGCATCGCGATAATTTCGTCCCGAGTAACGAGCACCCGAGCATTTTGGTGCTCGCTCATCTCTAATAGAGTCTAAATCACGTTAGGTAATTATCCCCCTCTACTCTTCCTTCGTCAGACCTCATCTGGATACTGTGTCCAGTTCTGGGCACCCCACTTTAAAAAAGACATAGACAAACTGGAGCAAGTTCAGAGAAGAGTTAATAAGATGGTGAGCGGTCTGCAAATCATGTCCTATGAGGAACGGTTAATGGATCCGGGAGTGTTTTGCTTGCAAAAAAGAAGGCTGAGAGGAGACTTAATAGCTGTCTACAAATATCTGAAG
Organism: Eleutherodactylus coqui; assembly: GCF_035609145.1. Classification (NCBI taxonomy): domain Eukaryota; kingdom Metazoa; phylum Chordata; class Amphibia; order Anura; family Eleutherodactylidae; genus Eleutherodactylus; species Eleutherodactylus coqui. The sequence goes on from NC_089840.1 coordinate 191,239,816, forward strand.
GGCTGTTACAGTGCAGAGGGATCAGCTCTATTCTCATTTACACAAGGAAAGACTAGAAGCAATGGGATGAAACTGAAAGGGAGGAGACACAAATTAGATATTAGACAGTAAGGGTGATCAGTGAGTGGAACAGGTTGCCACGGGAGGTGGTGAGTTCTCCTTCAATGGAAGTCTTCAATCAAATGCTGGACAAATATCTGTCTGGGATGATTTAGTGAGTAGAGGGTTGGGCCCAATGAACCCAGAGGTCTCTTCCAACTCTACCTTTCTATGATTTGGCCACTGCGGATTTCCAACACATTTGTTGCGGGTCTTCTGCTGCAGAAAGCCCACAGCAAATACAGCCTGTATGAGACCAATCTTGGATTATACTCATGCAGCAGATTTATTGCTGAAATTTCTGCGGCTGTCCCATTCTTTAGAATAAGGTTTTCAGAAATACATGCACATGCTGCAGAAACAACCCCACACATATATACTGTGTAGATCATCAGTTGTAACATTTCTGAATCACATTTGTTGTGTGTGAATATACCCTTCAGGTCCTTTTAGATGAACTGCTTATCATTTGAATGAGCGATGTCATCGTTAGCTCTTTCGCTCTTGTGCACCCTGTTTAGACAGGCAGATACATCATTGGCTCATTCAAATAAGAATCGTTCAAAATCATTCACATTCACTGTCTAAGTGAATGAGAGGAACAGAACGATCGCTATTTAAACCGAACGATAAGTGATTGAGCCAACGATGATTCTAAGGGCCACATAAAATGAACAATACACAAAAAGTTTGTTTGCGTTTAGATCGAACGATTATCGCTTGTTTGAACGATTTTTTTGAATGACAGTCATTCTGTCTAAAAACACTTTCAGTTTCCTATCATCCAGATGTTAGTTTATTTTAACAAGTGCATTGCTGAATCCTTTGATATAGATCATTAACTACAGCCTGTATTCCAGCCTTTGCATGTAACAACGTTCAACTGCTCTGGGAATAGAAGCAATCATTCAGATCTTTCCACCCCTCCGGCTACAAAGCAGGTGATATAATACTCCTGAAGCTGCATGTGATACTTGAAATGAAGGGGCCTGATAGCATTAACACTGCTATCCAAAGGGAGCTTTGAAGATTCAATATACATTTGTATTCTAACAGCCTCAAAAGGAATATCCTGTCTGAAAGGAGGGTGGGGAGTCAATTGTAAGTCATGTAAGCTGAACACAATGAATTGTACTGCAAGACTCTGTTCTTATAGGGAACTGTATCAAGAATACAGTATGTTCACCCATTAACGGTATTACACATATTTCTTTACTAAGATGTCTAAATTCATACAATGCTTACAATGACAGGCAGTGCAAGGTTTCATCTTAATGGGGTCTACTAAACTGGGTCTTCAGGTTGCTGATACAATGAAGCTCACCTTGGAAAGAAAAATTGAGGAACAAATTAGGAAATTGGACAAATTTCTGTAAAGTTGTCTTTATCATTAGACTTGTTTCTGGTAACAGTGGAAGAATTTGCAGAGCTGCTGAGGGTTGCTGCCTGTCTGTCACAGGCTGTTTTATGTCCATCGGGGTCAAAAGCCCATCGATAGAGTAAACGACAGCCTGACTGGTACAGTATTTGACATTTTACGGAAGCTGCAAGTCATTAGCGTGATTCTCTGGCTATGGAGGATGGATCTCTGGTATTCATTTAAATGCAAGGAGCAATTGGTTTGTCAGAGGTAAAAAGGTCTTTAGTTGTACATTAAGTAATAAAGTGAATGGAATTTTAAAGATCACCTTCAGAACTTGGAGATCCAAGCCTGAACTATTCTAGCACGGGCATAAGTGGCAAATTGCAATCATTTCCTAATGCCTGCAGCTAACAATTGAGGGCGTTTAATAGAATTGCAGGGCCATTTGTGATCTTTTGGGTTTGGAATGTAGAGTAGTGATGTAAAGATTTATCTTTATGTAATCATCTAAAAGGTATAATTGATTGGGATCATACCTTCCAAAATTCAATTGAATTGCATTGGATCTAAATCTGCGTGCCTTTCCTTCTGTACCTAAAAGTGCGATGGAAATTAGTGCTCAAAACTAATTCAGACATGGGAAGGAAATCTTTAGTTTGTGAAGTACTGTATGTATACTGTAATTTTATATGGCTTTTTGTATCTGACAGTTCTGTAAAGATAATGTACTGCTGATTACCCAGTCCGGTAACTTCCCCTCTTATCCTGTATAGTCTAAATTGGATAAACTTCACAAATCATTTTTTACAAATTACTTTTTGCAATTGGAAAAGATGTCATAGAAATAGAGAGAATGTTTCCTGCAGACAGCTTGACATTCCTACCTATTTTGTCAGAGAATTGGCATAAAAGTTAATTATCACCTTTACTTATTAAAGAGTATCTAAACTTTTCATTTTATTTTTCATAAATTAATAGTACAGTAGAACCTCAACTAACGTCATTAATCCGTCCGGAAGCAATGGACTTTAGTAGAAATCAATGTTAGTTGAGGACATTATTTCCATAGGAATTAATGTAAATCCAATTAATTGGTTCTAGACGTTCCAAAAAAACACACCAAACCCAATTTAATAGAGAATAACTCTGGTCTTCAATACCAAAAACAGCAACTATACGGAATGAATATAAAACACAACTGTAAAGAATAAATTAACATTGCAGGGACATTATTATAGCAGTACGTATCACTGTGTTATCTGTGCTTTGACATAGGACTGCAGTATTTATTTGCCAACTATTCTTTACTGTACTGTACTCATCTGTACAGTACTTACATTTTGCAGTACAGTGGGGATTCAGGAGGCAGGCAGTGTTCAGCCAGCACTTTGGGGATTCAGCTGCTGTACTGTGTTAGGAGGCAGACAGACATAGCAATGTTCAGCCGGCACTGTGCACTGTGGAGATGGGAGGGGGGGGAGTAGGCGCGCGCTGATGCAGGAGAAGCAGGAAGTGACCGGCATCAGCTGCACGCCGGCTCACTGAGTGGCGCCCGGGGTCATGGGGTGGTTGGCGCCATTATCTGAGGAATGCAACTTTATTTGAGGGACCGCCGCTGCCCTGACACATCAACTTAAGTTGAAAACAGCTTTACTTAAGAGCAATGCTACCCAAGGGTTTACTGTGTAAATTAAATAAATGTTGTAATGTAACTTATTAGACAAAATGCCTCCGGCTCTTATCGGACACTTTTCTTCCTTCCCCCCTCCTGCACTGATTACTCACTCTGAATTCACTGATAAAATCCATACACAGAAGTCAATGCACTGAGAGATCAGATTACAGTTGCAGCCCACTGCAATATATAAAGGTAAGGAGGAAGCTGGGGGAAGTTGATAGAGGCAGAGGAACACACAGACTCTGTTGCTAAATTCTAGTACATCCTTTTTTTTTAGTCCCTGTGTAGTTCATTCAAAAAATGGACTATATGTGGGCAGCATACAGACCAATATTACTCAATATGGCAAAAAGAAAAAAAGTTTGGTACCGTGTTAGCCAGTAGAGCAAAATGTGAATTTTTTCAGTAAGAGAAACCACGTAATCTTGTAGATATGATACCTTTTAATGGCTAACGAAAAGATATGATGTTATAGCGAGCTTTCAAACTTATTTAGGGTTCTTCCTCAGGCATAGGAATGTCAATCTCTGAACGAGAAGGGAACAATTTTCCTCAGTAAGTAGGTTTGAAAGCTCGCTGTAACATCATGTAGTTTTGCTAGCCATTGAAAGGTATCACATCTACAAGATTACTTGGTTTCTCTTCCGGAGAACAATCACATTACAATAGGGGACTACCAAGTGTTTTCATGCAGACACAGACACCATAAAAAAAACTAATTGCATATAGTATTCTGATCCTTTTTATGGATGATACTTGCCCAGTCAAGTCAATGGGGATCTAAAAAAGAAAATGTCAGCACCCAGATGCCTCCATGTATAGTCAGTGTGCTATCCATTTTTTTTTCTACAAAGATACAAAAAAAACAAAACGTTGCGGCGAGCGTATTTGTGCATACGTTCGTCTGTCATAGCCCTGATATAGATATTATATAGTGCAGTGTCCTGCTCATTTCAGAACCTCTTGTAGGAGCCAAAAAAAACAAGCAGTAGAAGGAATAGCTGAGGTTACGGTAATCTTGGTATGTCCATAATTCTGCAGGGAAGCTGAGTGCCTGCATGGAGCTTTCCCCAATGATAATATCTGATCATTGGGGTTTTTGGAAGTTGAATTTGCAGCAATTTGGTGATCATGGAAGTTGCTTTGTTCTTAGATAGTTGGGTGAACCCGTCAATACGTATTTTATAACCTCTCCTCAATAATACTGTGCGTGTGTATATTTGTGCTATTGATACTCTCTGTACAGAGAATAATTTCTGCTTTTCAGCAGTTAAATGTAAATTAGTTTCTTAGAAGTAATTTATGAAGAATCCTACGCTTCATTAAGATTGTATCTACAAAAATATTTTTGAAGCAATGAACATTCTTAGTAATGAGGCGCCTAACAGATCTGCAGAAAATCATTTATCTTATTGTTTTTAAGGATTTCATTGCCACTTCAGACAGTTTGGATACATATGCTCTATTATGTTCCTACTTAATTGACCCTATGGTCAACCTCGGGTTCGTTTTTGGTCTTGATAACCAACCAATTTTACTTCTTTTTTTGGGTGGGGGAGAACAAAACCCCAGAAATACTGATATTGTTCAGGGGTTTTGTTCACTTATTTTTAAAAATATTTTTTGGGGCTTTTTTCACGACAATACCACTTTAGGGTTTTTTTTCATAAGGGGTGAAGAAAAAGGATTTGAGATTTTTCTTTATATATTTTTAATGTATTTATTACATTTTTTTACACTCTGGGATGTGTTGCAGATGTTCTGGCCTTACTTGGCTTTTTAGCACTGCCAGTGTCGCAACTACCTTCCTCCTTTGACACAGTCATAACCTTCTTGTCACCTGGTTCATATGTCCTGTCCAAAACCTTCTCAAAACTACTTTTAGTTTGTTCTGATGTCTCATGAGCTTCTTGCCACTATTCACCATATCCACCTTCATAATTGCCAGTTAATTGGCAACCACTAGCTCCACTATCACAGCTATGTATCTCAGCCCCCCCTTCTACCTCTGTAACACACTACAATAGCTTTCTGTTCTCACACAGCTCCTCATCATCACTATGTTGTTGTTGAGTATCTTCCTTATCCTTAGCACCAAGGGTGCTGTCTCTTAGGGGGAAAGGTGGTGCTCCACTTGTATGGGGCAGTGAAGATAGAGATGACAGAAGGCAAAGGCTGATGTCTCAGTCAGTGTGCCAAGTAACTGTCTTTTTGTGCAATCTGGATGATGATAAGATCAGGGCTCTGTAGGGACCATATCATCACTTCCAGGACTCATTGTTCTTATTTACGCTAAAGATAGTTCTTAATACCATTGGCTGTATGTTTGAGGTCGTTGTCCTGCTGCAGAAAAATGTGGAGCCAATTGGACACCTCCCTGATGGTATTACACGATGGATAAGTACCTCGCTGTATTTCTCAGTATTGAGGACACCATTAATCCTGACCAAATCCACAACTTCACTTGTTAAAGTACAGCCTTAAACTTGCAAGTAACCTCCACCATGCTTCAGTGCTGCCTGCAAACAATCATTGTGCCGCAATCAAACCGCCTTCTATTACAGCCGAATATTTCAAATTTTGGCTCATCAGTCCAGAGCACCTGATGCCATTTTTCTGCACCCCATTTCCTATGTTTTTATGCAGAATTGAGTCATTTGGCCTTGTTTCTATGCCAAAGTTATGTTTTTTTTGGCCGCAATTCTTACATGAAGGCCACTTCCAGCCAGACTTCTCTGAACAGTAGATGGGTATACCTGGATCCAATTAGTTTATGCTGCTTCTAAGCTGATGGCACTGCTGGACATCTCCTGATTTTGAAGGGAAGTAAACATGATGTCTTTCATTTGCTGCACTAAGTTTTCTTCGTTGATCTCTGCGTCTGCAGTCCTCAACGTTGTCCTTTTTTGTGCTTCTTCAAAAGAGCTTGAACAGCAACCCAAGTTTGATGCAGTATAACTAGCTTGTGTCCCATGGTGTATGACCTGTGACATGAAACTGTCTTCCACAACCTCACCTTTGTAGCAGAGTTTGGCTGTTCCTCATCTAGTTTTAAGACTCCTACACAGCTGGTTCTGTTTCAACTAATGATAATCATTATGTCCCGTTTGGTATAGTTGGGTAATCATTAGAGATGAGCGAGCACCAAAATGCTCGGGTGCTCGTTACTCGGGACGAAATTTTCGCGATGCTCGAGGGTTCGTTTCGAGTAACGAACCCCATTGAAGTCAATGGGCGACCCGAGCATTTTTGTATTTCACCGATGCTCGCTAAGGTTTTCATGTGTGAAAATCTGGGCAATTCAAGAAAGTAAAGGGAACGACACAGCAACGGATAGGGCAGGCGAGGGGCTACATGTTGGGCTGCATCTCAAGTTCACAGGTCCCACTATTAAGCCACAATACCGGCAAGAGTGGGCCCCCCCCCCCAACAACTTTTACTTCTGAAAAGCCCTCATTAGCAATGCATACCTTAGCTAAGCACCACACTACCTCCAACAAAGCACAATCACTGCCTGCATGACACTCCGCTGCCACTTCTCCTGGGTTACATGCTGACCAACCCCCCCCCCCACGACCCAGTGTCCACAGCGCACACCAAACTGTCCCTGCCCAGCCTTCAGCTGCCCTCATGCCACGCCACACTCATGTCTATTTATAAGTGCGTCTGCCAGAGGAAAAGCAGGCACACACAGCAGAGGGTTGGCACGGCTAGGCAGCGACCCTCTTTAAAAGGGGCTGGGCGATAGCCCACAATGCTGTACAGGAGCAATGAGAAATATAATCCTGTGCCACCGCCATCAGGAGCTGCACACGTGGGCATAGCAATGGGGAACCTATGTGCCACACACTATTCATTCTGTCAAGGTGTCTGCATGCCCCAGTCAGACCGTGGTTTTTAATTCATAGACACAGGCAGGTACAACTCCCTATTGTGAAGTCCCTGTGGACCGACAGCATGGGTGGCTCCCTGGAACCCACCGGCGGTACATAAAAATATCCCATTGCATTGCCCAACACAGCTGAGGTAGTAATGTCATGCTTAATGCAGGTGGGCTTCGGCCCACACTGCATGCCCCAGTCTGACTGGGGTTCTTTAGATGTGGAAACAGATGCATTTATAATTCCCTGTGGACCCACAGCATGGGTGGCTCCCTGGAACCCACCGGCGGTACATAAAAATATCCCATTGCATTGCCCAACACAGCTGAGGTAGTAATGTCATGCTTAATGCAGGTGGGCTTCGGCCCACACTGCATGCCCCAGTCTGACTGGGGTTCTTTAGATGTGGAAACAGATGCATTTATAATTCTCTGTGGACCCACAGCATGGGTGGGTGCCAGGAAGCCACCGGCGGTACATAAATATATCCCATTGCATTGCCCAACACAGCGGATGTAACGTCAGCTGTAATGCAGGTGGGCTAAAAATTCATTTGATTACACTGTAGGCGAGGGCCCACAAAAATTGCTGTATCAACAGTACTAATGTACATCAGAAAAATTGGCCATGGCCAACCAAGAGGGCAGGTGAAACCCATTAATCGCTTTGGTTAATGTGGCTTAAGTGGTAACTAGGCCTGGAGGCAGCCCAGTTTAACGAAAAATTGGTTCAAGTTAAAGTTTCAACGCTTTTAAGAGCATTGAAACGTATAGAAATTGTTTAGAAAAATTATATGAGTGAGCCTTGTGGCCCTAAGAAAAATTGCCCGTCCGGCGTGATTACGTGAGGTTTCAGGAGGAGGAGCAGGAGGAGGAGGAGGAGGAATATTATACACAGATTGATGAAGCAGAAATGTCCCCGTTTTGGATGGTGAGAGAGAACGATGCTTCCATCCACGGGTGCAGCCTACGTATTGCTTAGGTATCGCTGCTGTCCGCTGGTGGAGAAGAGAAGTCTGGGGAAATCCAGGCTTTGTTCATCTTGATGAGTGTAAGCCTGTCGGCACTGTCGGTTGACAGGTGGGTACGCTTAGCCGTGATGATTCCCCCTAGCCACACTAAACACACTCTCTGACAAGACGCTAGCCGCAGGACAAGCAAGCACCTCCAGGGCATACAGCGCGAGTTCAGGCCACGTGTACAGCTTTGACACCCAGTAGTTGTAGGGGGCAGAGGCGTCACGGAGGACGGTCGTGCGATCGGCTACGTACTCCCTCACCATCCTTTTACAGTGCTCCCGCCGACTCAGCCGTGACTGGGGAGCGGTGACACAGTCTTGCTGGGGAGCCATAAAGCTGTCAAGGGCCTTAAAGAGTGTTGCCCTGCCTGTGCTGTACATACTGCCTGATCTCCGCGCCTCCCCTGCTACCTGGCCCTCGGAACTGCGCCTTCGGCCACTAGCGCTGTCGGATGGGAAGTTTACCATCAGTTTGTCCACCAGCGCCCTGTGGTATAGTATCATTCTCGAACCCCTTTCCTCTTCGGGAATGAGAGTGCAAAGGCTCTCCTTATACCGTGGACGGAGCAGTGTGTACACCCAGTAATCCGTAGTGGCCAGAATGCGTGTAACGCGAGGGTCACGAGAAAGGCATCCTAACATGAAGCCAGCCATGTGTGCCAGGGTACCTGTACGCAACACATGGCTGTCTTCACTAGGAAGATCACTTTCAGGATCCTCCTCCTCCTCTTCCTCCTCCTCAGGCCATACACGCTGAAAGGATGACAGGCAAGCAGCATGGGTACCGTCAGCAGTGGGCCAAGCTGTCTCTTCCCCCTCCTCCTCATCCTCCTCATGCTCCTCCTCCTCCTCCTGAACGCGCTGAGATATAGACAGGAGGGTGCTCTGACTATCCAGCGACATACTGTCTTCCCCCGGCTCTGTTTCCGAGCGCAAAGCGTCTGCCTTTATGCTTTGCAGGGAACTTCTCAAGATGCATAGCAGAGGAATGGTGATGCTGATGATTGCAGCATCGCCGCTCACCACCTGGGTAGACTCCTCAAATTTTCCAAGGACCTGGCAGATGGCTGCCAACCAGGCCCACTCTTCTGTAAATAATTGAGGAGGCTGACTCCCACTGCGCCGCGCAAGTTGGAATTTCACTATAGCTCTACGCTGCTCATAGAGTCTGGCCAACATGTGGAGCGTAGAGTTCCACTGTGTGGGCACGTCGCACAGCAGTCGGTGCACTGGCAGATTAAACCGATGTTGCAGGGTCCGCAGGGTGGCAGCGTGCGTGTGTGATTTGCGGAAATGTGCGCAGATCCGGCGCACCTTTCCGAGCAGGTATGACAAGTGGGGGTAGCTTTTCAGAAAGCGCTGAACCACCAAATTAAACACATGGGCCAGGCATGGCACGTGCGTGAGGCTGCCGAGCTGCAGAGCCGCCACCAGCTTACGGCCGTTGTCACACACGACCATGCCCAGTTGGAGGCTCAGCGGCGCAAGCCAGCGGTCGGTCTGCTCTGTCAGACCCTGCAGCAGTTCGTGGGCCGTGTGCCTCTTCTCTCCTAAGCTGAGTAGTTTCAGCACGGCCTGCTGACGCTTGCCCACCGCTGTGCTGCCACGCCGCGTGACACCGACTGCTGGCGACGTGCTGCTGCTGACACATCTTGATTGCGAGACAGAGGTTGCGTAGGAGGAGGAGGAGGGTGGTTTAGTGGAGGAAGCATACACCCCCGCAGATACCAGCACCGAGCTGGGGCACGCAATTCGGGGGTGGGTAGGACGTGAGCTGTCCCAGGCTCTGACTCTGTCCCAGCCTCCACTAAATTCACCCAATGTGCCGTCAGGGAGATATAGTGGCCCTGCCCGCCTGTGCTTGTCCACGTGTCTGTTGTTAAGTGGACCTTGGCAGTAACCGCGTTGGTGAGGGCGCGTACAATGTTGTGGGAGACGTGGTCGTGCAGGCCTGGGACGGCACATCGGGAAAAGTAGTGGTGACCTGGGAACCGAGTAGCGCGGGGCCGCCGCCGCCGCCATCATGCTTTTGAAAGCCTCCGTTTCCACAAGCCTATACGGCAGCATCTCTAGGCTGATCAATTTTGCAATGTGCACGTTTAACGATTGAGCGTGCGGGTGCGTGGCGTCGTACTTGCGCTTGCGCTCAAACTGTGGCGCTAGCGACGTCTGGACGCTACGCTGAGAGACATTGCTGGATGGGGCCGAGGACAGCGGAGGTGAGGGTGTGGGTGCAGGCCAGGAGACGGTAGTGCCTGTGTCCTCAGAGGGGGGTTGGATCTCAGTGGCAGGTTGGGGCACAGGGGGAGAGGCAGTGGTGCAAACCGGAGGCGGTGAACGGGCATCGTCCCACCTTGTGGGGTGCTTGGCCATCATATGCCTGCGCATGCTGTTGGTGGTGCCTCCCCAGCTGATCTTGGCACGACAAAGGTTGCACACCACTGTTCGTCGGTCGTCAGGCGTCTCTGTGAAAAACTGCCACAACGTAGAGCACCTTGACCTGTGCAGGGTGGCATGGCGCGAGGGGGCGCTTTGGGAAACAGTTGGTGGATTATTCGGTCTGGCCCTGCCTCTACCCCTGGCCACCGCACTGGCTCGGCCTGTGCCCACACCCTGACTTGGGCCTCCGCGTCCTCGCCCGCGTCCACGTCCTATAGGCCTACCCCTACCCCTCAGCATGGTGTATTACCAGTGATTTGATTTCCCAGGCAGGAAAAAAATTGGCGCAAGCCTGCAGCCAAAATAGAATTTTTTCCCTTGTTTTTCAAAGGACAAGCCACACTGCGTGTATTCAATGAATACTACTAAGTTTAATAACTGTGTTGTGGCCCTGCAAATGTGTCAGAGAACTGCAGTGATGCAAAGTTATTCGCTACAGCAGATCAGGGATTTCCCATGCAGGAAAAAAATTGGCGCAAGCCTGCAGCCAAAATAGAATTTTTTCCCTTGTTTTTCAAAGGACAAGCCACACTGCGTGTATTCAATGAATACTACTAAGTTTAATAACTGTGTTGTGGCCCTGCAAATGTGTCACAGAACTGCAGTGATGCAAAGTTATTCGCTACAGCAGATCAGGGATTTCCCATGCAGGAAAAAAATTGGCGCAAGCCTGCAGCCAAAATAGAATTTTTTCCCTTGTTTTTCAAAGGACAAGCCACACTGCGTGTATTCAATGAATACTACTAAGTTTAATAACTGTGTTGTGGCCCTGCAAATGTGTCAGAGAACTGCAGTGATGCAAAGTTATTCGCTACAGCAGATCAGGGATTTCCCATGCAGGAAAAAAATTGGCGCAAGCCTGCAGTAAAACGTAGCTGGCTGCGTCTGATTTTTTTTAACGTTCTGCACGCAGCACACACGTACCCAGAGCCCTGAGGACTGTCAGAGGCAGGCGAAATAGAATTTTTTCCCTTGTTTTTCAAAGGAAAAGCCACACTGCGTCTATTCAATGAATAATGTATGTCTTCTGGCCCTGCCTACACAATTCTATCCCTGTAGTATTAATGCCGGGTGCAATGCTCTGCACAGCCGGTTTTGAGAAAAAAAAAAAAAAATGCAACACTGCTAACAGCAGCCTGGACAGTACTGCACACGGATAGATGTGGCCCTAGAAAGGACCGTTGGGGTTCTTGAAGCCTACACTCACTGCTAACACTCTCCCTGCCTAACCACCACTTCTGTCCCTATTGCAGGGCGCAATGCTCTGCAGATCCAATTTTGAAAAAAAAACAAAACATACAGTGCTAACACAGTACTGCACACTATTAGATGTGGCCCTGAGAAGGACCGTTGGGGTTCTTGAAGCCTACACTCACTCCTAACGCTCTCCCTACAGCAGCTCCAGCACGATACCACTGTCCCTCAGCTAACTCACAAGGCATCTGAGGCGAGCCGCGGGAGGGGCCGATTTTTATACTCGGGTGACATCAGATCTCGCCAGCCACTCACAGCAGGGGGGTGGTATAGGGCTTGAACATCACAGGGGGAAGTTGTAATGCCTTCCCTGTCTTTCAATTGGCCAGAAAAGCGCGCTAACGTCTCAGAGAGGAAACTGAAAGTAACCAGAACATCGCGTGGTACTCGTTACGAGTAACGAGCATCCCGAACACGCTAATATTCGCCAGAGTATCAAGCTCGGACGAGTACGTTCGCTCATCTCTAGTAATCATACAATGCTACAAAATCCCTGGCTTTGTACAAGTGTACCAAGAAGAATTGATGCTGTTTTGAAAGTATATGGTGTTTGCATCAAATAGTGATTTGATGTCGATTTTTCTTTTGTTAATTTACTTAGCATTTTGTTAAAACCTAACACTTGTATTTTTGAAAGTGTTCTTACTTTGCAGCATTTTTTCCACACTTGCCTAAAGCTTTAGCACAGTACTGTGGACATATATATAAATATAGTTTTTTTACAGCTTAGGTTTTGATAGTTATTGACCTGTTGAACATAGTTTTTGAGTGTACACTTAGAATATTTTATTTTTGTTTTTTGGGGCAATGGTAAAAGTATAGGTTTTTGTATTTTTAGTGATCATGAACACCAGATAATTCATCACAGCTATATTCCTTTTTTAGTAAATATTCAGCCCGTTCCCTTCAGAGAAAGGCGACATGAAAAAAGTAGTAGTAATGTTAAACTGGCTTTAAAGCAGAACATGATACAGTAACTACATTAGATCTTTAATATCTGATAAAGTGTGTAAACTGGATTCTGTACAAGATGTATCTACTGTAGATTATGTGGCAAAATCTGCTCTACAGAATGATTTTGTTTCAAAGGGTTGTAACTACAATCTGAACCATCCTTAGGGGACGTGTTAGCTGTTATTAATGATTGTAATACATTAAGTGTTTAATTATGTAAAATAATGGGGAGGTTAGAGAGGAGATGCAATCAGTTAGAGACGTCAATAAATTAAAAGCAAGAATTGATGAAGTTAAGTACAGAGTGGGTAATTTGGAAGATGTAGTTGATATCACTGGTGTAACTATAGGGGATGCAGGGGATGCGGCTGCACCCGAACCCAAGAGCCTTAGGGGGCCCATAATCATGTGAGCGATTTATCGCTCTGTGTAAAGGAAGCCTTAGATTTCATCAAGAAATGTTAGGAGTTTCCGCTCTGGGTTGGACAACTGGTGAATAATCTGTTAAAGCACTTTTACCCTATAATGACTTAATTGCAGGAAACTTCTTTAACATGAGACAAAGTTCTAACCTGGGACAGGAGGGGTTGCGGGTATATTAGCTGCACTCTACTACTCATCCAATCTGCCGGTTCAGGTACCAGTTTTCAGCTGTGCAAGATAGCCGCTGCAATTTTCTATCTAGCCAATGTACACTGTGCACTGCTCTCTGACTGACATGAGCAGCATTGGCCAATTATAGAGCAGGTGAAGTGCCTTTTTTAGTCTAACACTACCAATGCACAATGGGGACTAGGTAGTCTGAAGAGTCTGTTGGCCATCTTGGACTGATAAAAAGGAGACCCGAAACTGGCAGATCGGACAGACGGCAGAGAAGAACTGCAAGTAATATATCGTCTGCCCTCTCAGGTCCTAGGACAGAATTTTGTCCTCAAAGTAGAAGAATACTTTAAATTGGCCCTTCCTGGGACTTTCTTATCTTTCAGCATATTCCTCTTATTCTAGAGGTGTTTCTTGGTGTACAAAATATTTCTTTTATCGTGGAGGTACAGAAAATTGATTTAGACCTCATGTCCACGGGCGGGTCAGGTTCCATGGGCGGGAGCCCCACCGTAGGATCCCACCCTGCACGCGGCATGAGGACATTACAGATGCGTGCGGGTCGTCCGGTGTCTCCTCAGTGCATGTGGGCGGGCGCGCCGGCTGGCATGCTCCTCGCAAATGTGCAATGGAAGCCGTCCCTGTGGCTCCCGCAGCATGCAGCGATTTGTTTTTTTGGACCGGATGGTCCGAAAAACAAACCCGCCTGCTTTATTTAAGCTGCGGGTGTCCATAAATTGCCTATGGGCGGCTTGAACTCCTGATCATCCGTGCGGGTGCCCCACGTAGATCCCAGAATTCCAACCCGCCCGTGGACTTGAGCCCTAACTGGGACACCAAATCTTTTGCATTGTCAGTTAAATGGTTTGAAGAGTATTTTTTGCTGGTATTTACACAATACTGTGGAAAACTTTTAGGCAGGTGTGGAAAAAATGCCACAGAGTAAGAATGCTTTCAGAGATAGAAGTGCTAATAGTTTATTTTTGTCAATTAACAAAATACAATCTGCGCTTAGTTCTTCAAGATGTTTGGAACAACATCCAAGCCGAGTTCCTTCTAAAACTGTGTGCAAGTGTACCTAGAGGAACTGATGCAGTTGTGAAGGCAAAGGGCGTTCACACCAACTATAGATGTAATGTTCATTTACATTACATTTTGTTCATTGGCAAAAATAAACTATTAAAACTTCTATTTTTTGCAGAATAATTCTTATTCTGCAGCATTTTTTGCACACCTGCCTAAAACTTTTTGCGCAGTACTATATGCCGTCACCTCTTTTTTGTAAAAGTTATGGCAAGGCCACCCTGCTCTCTTTTTTCGTGTTTGGGGGACTTAAACTACATGCTAAGTCCAAGACTGGATAAGTCTTCTTTGAATAATAGATTTTATAATCGTGAGCACTCCACTGAATTAGCTAGATTGTAGTGGTTAAAGTGCATTGGTTATATGCTTGGTGGATGAAAAATCCAAGCAATGTTTGTGTTGTTGATTTTTCAGCAACACTTCTGCGAGCACAAGTATTAGTCTTAAACGAGCGTGCTTGCTTATCCCTTAAGGGCTCATGTCCACGGGGAAAATAAGAATTAAAATCCGCAGCGGATTTTAACTCTTCTCCCGCGCGCGGATCCGCACCCAATAGGGATGCATTGACCACCCGCGGGTAGATAAATACCCGCGGATGGTCAATAAAAGTGATTTTTTTAAAAATGGAGCATGAAAAAATCTGGACCATGCTCCATTTTCGTGCGGGTCTCCCGCGGGGACGGCTCCCGCGGGCTTCTATTGAAGCCTATGGAAGCCGTCCGGATCCGCGGGAGACAAAAATCATATTTTACTCACACGCTCCGGTTCTTCTCTTCGGCGCGGCGCCATCTTCTCTCAGTCGCGGCCGGATCATTTTGCTTCGGCCCGGCGCATGCGCGGGGCACGTCACCGACGTCATCATGCACATCCGCCGAGCCGAAGAAAGAAGATCCGGGCCGCGACGAGAGAAGATGACGCCGCAGCGAAGAGAAGAAACGGAGCGGATGGGAGGTGAGTTAATTCTTATTTATTCTCCTTTTCAGCGCTCATGTCCGCGGGGCAGGAGGGACCCGCTGCAGATTCTCCATGGAGAATCTGCAGCGGATCTGATTTTCCCCGTGGACATGAGGCCTAAGAGTTATTTTGATTTTTTTTAAAAGCATAAACTTAAAGTATAACTATAAAAGGACTTGTGTTAAAGGGAGTCTGTCAGCACTCGTTACTATATCCAGATGTGACTTAGGCGGTGCTCACACGAGCGTAAGTTTACCACCTTTTACACACGCGATGTATGCACGTGTAATACCCAGTAATTCGCAGGCAAGTACATTGTTTTATATTGTTTCGCTAACATTTGTGTCTATGCATTGAGTAGTACCCAAGCACAAAAAAGAATGCAGTATGTTCTTTTTTTGCTGCGTATTACATTACATACAGGTGATGTTGATATGCGCCGCTGCGAAGCGACAGAGTGGGAAATTTAAACCAAAAGGAAAACTGGTGGACTGCGCATGACAGCGTGCATGAGAAACACTGTCATGCGCAGTACAATATCGCTGCCATACACAGCAGTAGGCCGGCTCACAACCTGCTCCACAGCAGTAGAACCCTGTTTGACTTTAAACTGTTTTGATCCTTTAAATGCCACTGTCAATTCTGACAGCGCCATTTAAATCCACCGCCATTTAAAACCAGCGATGTTCAGGGGTCCCCTACAGCTCCCCCAGGATGAGACCGCAGGGAGCCGTGCAAGTGTCATGGCATCGGGGGGCCTTCTGAAAGGCCCCAGGGCTGTCTTAGCAGACTGCCTATCGGGCCATCCCCGTGGGGTGGCCTGATAGACTGCCTGCCCAATGGCAGTATGATGTAATGCTATGGTATTACATCAGACAGCAAGAGTGAACAAAGCATTGCAAGTTGTTGTCCCCTAGGGGGGGGGGGGGGGCTAGAAAAAAAGTAAAAATCAGAACAATAAAGGTTTACTAAATTTAAAAAAATAAAAAACCTTTTGCCATAATTGCAGTAATAGAGTCTAAATAATAAAACAAAAATACATATTTGGTATCGTAAGTCCGATCTATCAAAGTAACGCATTATTTATCCCGCATGATGAACATCGTCTGAAAAAAAAAAGAAAGAACGTCAGAAATGCACGTTGCGTGTAAAAGGGCCTAAGCTACACATAGTCTGTTTTTAAGTCTTTTAGTTTCTCAGGAACGTATATCTTGGATAAAAATGTTATGTTCAGATCCAAGAGTTAAAGTTAATGAAGATATAACTGCTCCATTTGTGATATAGAGAGGTACCGTACTTGTCAGCTATTCCCTTTAACTTCACTGATATTCCCAATTGCTATTGAATCATTGGCTAAATGTATTCAAAATAATTGAGATAAAGTAGGACTTAGATGCAGAAAAATTGAGGATAATATTTCTTATTTTTGTGGATAATCCCTTTGTCATTTCCTCTTATTATCACTGAATAGGAATTATTTGCAAACACATCAGACTTGTGTATTAAATCAGTGATCTTGCCAATTGGAAGTAATGCTTCTGATTTTGAGACATTAGTACCTGTTAAATCAAAGAATGAGTATTTGGGAAAGAATATTCAGGTGAATTATTGGATTTTGCAAAATTGAATATATATCCTCTATTAACATGGGTTAGGCACAAGTTCCAGATAGGAAATTCATCTTGTTATTTATGACCAGAGTTAGCCTGGCTTAAAATGATGATTCTACTGAGAGTTCTGCATACTTTGCAAAATTCACCTATTTTTATAGAAGACTCTTTCTTTTGGTTATGAGTCTTAACTTAGTTTGGAATGGAAAAAGAGAATTAGGCAGTTACCCCTGCAGTATATTCTGGACAGAGGAGGACTGAATTTACCAAAATTTTAATCTTACTTTAATGCTCAATTGAGATTTAAAAGATTTCATAAGATTTTGTTATTTTATAATAAATAAATATCCCAAATCTTACATAAAAGAATGCAAGTGATATATATATATATATATATATATATATATATATATATATATATATATATATATATATATATATATAGAGAGAGAGAGAGAGAGAGAGAGAGAGAGAGAGATTTATATTATATATTATGAAGACTAAGATAGTATTATATTCCCTTCAGTTCATCCCCATATGGACAAACAAACACTTTCTCCTTTCAGTACTCTTGAGTCAGGATAACTATGGTTCAAGCATGGTGTACATTATGTCGGATTATGGGCGATTAGGGGCGTATTAAAGGTGGCGATGCAGAAGGATTTGGTAGTGCATACTTATTTGTCAGAATATTGTCATCTTATATCTACCACCCAAGATATAACTAGTCATGAGACGTTGACGGCTTATGATAATCCGGATGTTAATATTTTTCCTGATAAAGGAGTTTTATCTAATTATTCGCATGGTTTAGAAGATAAATGGAGATTGGATTTGGAGAGTTTCTCAGAGCATGTGTGGAAAAAAGCTTTGAAAGATGTTTCTTTGTTATCTTTAAGTTATAAAGCAACCCTCCAGTTTAGGGACAAAATCTTGTCCTGGGACAGGGGTATTGTTACCATGCAGGGCGGCGCGGCATCCCGCGGTCAGCGCGCGCCGCCCTGGCTTCGGCTTCGGCGTCCTGGAGCTCTGATGTCAAGGCTTCCCCAGCGACCTTGCAATATCTGGTGGCCTGGAAGGGTTTTGGTCCTGAAGACCATTCCTGGGTGGCTGCACGGGAAGTTCACGCTCCCGTATTGGTACGCGTTTTCACCGTCGTTTTCCGGTTAAGCCTGATAGGGCTTCCGGGGGCCCGGGGGTCCCCCGTCAGAGGGGGGGTTATGTTACCATGCAGGGCGGCACGGCGTCCCGCGGTCAGCATACGCCGCCCCGGCTTCGGCTCCGGCGTCATGGAGCTCTGACGTCAGGGCTTCCCTGGTGACGTGGGGCACTCCTCTCTCTCTTTTGTACTGTGAGTGGGGGAGTTGGCTCCTCCCACTCCCCGCCCCTGGGCGGAGTTTTGTAGTCATAAGGCTGGCAGTGACCTGAGCTCACTGCTAGTTATTGGTTCTGTCAGCTCCTAGTCAGTCCTGTCTGCAGTTGTCTCAGTCAGTTCTCTAGTTTGCCTGTCAGCCTCCTTTCCAGCTTTGCCTGAAGCTTAGTATTTTCCTGTTTGGTCACTCCATCTGCCTTTCCTTGTCGGTACTCTGCCCCCGTTAGTTAGGTCCATCTTGTGCAGTCACCAGTTCCGTAGCCAGGGTAGGGACCGCCGTCCAGTTGTCCGCCTGGGGTTAGCCAGGTCGAGGCAAGTAGGCAGGGACAGTGGGGTGTGGCAAGTTCAGGGCACCCCACCTGGCGCTCGGGGGGTCAGAGTGCCATAACAGGTATATTGCCTGTGTTTAAATTTCTCTGCTGTCACTCTATTCCTGGTTTTGGGACCTACTTCCAGGTGGCCAAGATGGCCGCCACCACCTTTTAACTAGAGAGTGCACACTATACATTGCTCATTTAGTAGCCAGGGCTGATCACGTGGCAGCACTGGCCAATCAGAGAGTGGTTATAGTGCATTGGCAGTATGTCACTACCAATGCACTAAAGGTGATTAGGTAGTTTAAAGATCACATTGGCCATCTTGAACAGCAGAAAATTGGGCTCCAAACTGGCAGAACAGAGTGACAGCAGAGAAGATCAACTACATGTAATATACCCCCTCCACTCTCAGGACGGATTTTTTTCCCCAAAATCGGTGGGTCATTTTAGGTACCAATACAACCTTTTTATACTATACTTCTAAAATGTTGGTTAAATGATTTATGTCCAAAAAGTTGCCATGTGTCCGTGGATTGGATCCATCTGCTTGGGAAATATCTAAAATTCTATAGATTTTTCGGATTTTGTTTCTAATAAAACAATCTTAATCTGTAACCTTAATATTTCCCAGAGAGAACTTTGTGAATATTGGGAGTTTTGGATCTTAGTCAATTGTCTCCTAAAGTAGCAATTCCCATACAGAGGTTGTATGTAGATTATCAATAAGTTGTAAGTAAAAGGCTTTCAAAGATTTCCTATCATCTCAGAATGGAAAAAAAGGCTTTTTTTTTGTTATTTTGCTTTATGAAAAATTGCATTATATCAAGATTAAGAAACTTCAGACATTCTTAGATTTACGGGATTTGTGGATTAATTTCTTGTCTGTTGAGCAAATAATTATAATTAATAAATAATTATTTCTTTTCTGGTTAAATACATTTTTTTCTCCTCTCTGCTGCCGTAGCTGTGTCTTTAATTGAAAAAAAAAAAATAACCCTTTTACAAATGACAATCTATGAATACTGTTTTGTACTTGTTTTATTTGGTTTATGCTAATATAAATTAAATAGGGGTGCTGTATTTTAGACTGAGTCTTTGCCCTAGAGGCACTTAATAGTGCTTATTGGGAAGAGTTTGGATATATATGTTATAAACTAGACCATTATTTTTCACGGACGCCAACTGGTCATGTTTTCAGGATCTCCTATAGTAAGAACACCTGTGGCAATGTCTGAGGACTGACAATAATTACATCACCTGTGCCATACTGAGGAAATCCTGAAAACATGACCTGTTGGCGGTCCGTGAGCACTGGAGTTGGGGAACACTGGACTAGTTGAACATGATTATATATAAATATCCCTACACACATTGCACATATATACAGCATATACTGTACACAAACCTCAGGTACTCACAGCAAAGAAACCATGTGCAGACGAACGTGTTCATGGGGGTTTCGTACTTGTGAAATTCACTCCCATAAAACGTGACAAAGTGAAGCCATTGCAGCTTAAAGAAAGGCAGGGGGGAGTTATCCGCGTGAAAATTCCGTAAAATTGTGCTGCATAATGCGCAATTGCAGAGGTATTGGGTACGCATTTGCGCACCCTGCATAGACCTCTATGGGATATTTGGTGCGCAAATGCGCACTAAAATAGAGCATGCTGCATTTTCTTTCACGCGGAATGCAAGCACAAAAAAAAAATAAGAATGAAGTCTTTGAAATCAATTAATTCTATTCTCTGCCTATTGTGTGCGCAAATTTTACGATTTACAAATACGTCAATGTAAGTCCGTCTTTACCCGTGAGTATAGTACACAATATCTGGTATAAATCTCATTAAATCTCACACTACACAGAACAGGGTTTTTCTGGGACTAAAATATTGATGACTTAAGGGGGCCTTCACACTGGTGTCAAAATCGTACGAGATATGAAGCCCATTCTTTTGAATGACTTCATTCACATTTGCGATGTTGTACTGCATGGCATCGCATCATCTCCTTTCTTTTTGCAATATCGCCCATTGGTTTTAATGGGACTCGGGGATTCCTTCAGTCGCACAGTGATGTGAGGCTGTTTTCAGATGAAAACGCCCCACATCCAGGGTTTCCTATGGATTGCAAGGCCGATATCGGACCAGGATTCTTGGCAAAGAGCCTTAAAAGCTTAAAGGGGTTGTCTGAGAAATAGAAAATTAAAAACATTGTGAAAACAACCCCAATGTATTCAGTAGGATAAATACATCTCTGAAAGATTTAATTTCTAAATGTTTATTTTTTGTAGGGGACCGCCATTAGGGGATGAAAAGGGCTTCTAAACACAGAGTCCATCCTGCTAGGACACGTTGCGTTGGACAGGAAGCTGGTAACCTATTAAAGCTTCCCTGGCTCCTCTGCATGTCAGTAATGATCCTCTGCACTGAAACCCCAGTAAAAGAGGACAAACTACAGTATATGTGGTTATCATTGCTGAGAGTGGATCATCTCATCTGTGTAATTTCCCTTTTACACCGGACGATTCTCAACTAAACAAGCGCACCAGTGGGTGACGTCACCGCTAGTTGTTCGCACTCATGCAGAATGTTTAGACAGGCAGATCATGGTTGAGAATTGTTCACTTCTCGCTCAGTGATTCACATTCCTGTGTTTACACTGAGCGGGGAACGTTTAGACATAACGCAAAGTAAACGAACCAACGATGATTTTATGCAGGCTTAAACTAAGTGACAAATGAAAATGCCTTGAATTTAGACCATTGACTTCAATGGAAGCCGTCTGCGTGGAATCCGCGCAAAAATGGAGCATGCTGCAATTTTGCTCCGCAAGCAGAAATCGCAATTGATTTCCACTCGTGTGCAAGCAGAATCGATTTCCCATAGCATGCTATGGACGGTATTTGCAATGGATCCATGGTGCGATGAGTGCCGTGGATTCTGCAGCAAGAATATCCCCATGGACAAGCAGCCATGGCCTGAAATATTTGTCTTTTTATTTACTGTAGATAGGTTTCAGCAGCATGCAGAAGGCAAAAATGTCATATGGGGAGATAACACAGGTCAAAATACAGATGAACAACCACTCACACACCTACCACACATTTGGGGGAGGTGGCTGTCTAGTATTATACTTGCACGCAGAGATAATGCTTGTATAGGGTGCCAGTACCACAAATGCTGTATGCATAGTGCAACATGCAATCTCACAGAATTATTAGTTTCACCCATACTATTAGACCAGGTGGGCGGTGCCACCCTATCAAAGTATGCGACACAAAGCTAAATCTTTAGCTCCCCTAGCATCTCAGGGCCCAACTACTTCTACATATAAATATGAAGTATTGGTTGATATTTTAGCGAAAATATGTAAGCTCACAACCCACGTCAAGGGTCCTCATGTCTTGTGAGTCCCTACACTAACATTATATTACAAACCATTCATTGAGAAAAGGATAGAATCAATACAAAAATCACTGAAAATCTGCTATACCTACTGATACAGAGGTACAAGGGTGGGTAGAATCACCAATTCCTAGCAGCATGCAGAAGGCAAAAATATCATGTAAGAAAAATAACACTGGTGCAAAATACTAATGAAAAGCCCCTCAGAACACCTATCACACATTGGAAAGGGGGTGGTTGCCTATTATACCTGCACACAAATAAGGCTTGTTTCTACCTTTGTATCAGTAAGTATGGCCACTTTTCAGTGACTTTTGTATGGATTTGATCTCTTTTTCTTAGTGAATTTTTATTTGCTGTGTTAATATTTCTTACATTTGTCCAATAAATTATATGAATGCGATAATATATACACATCCACGTGAGGATCATATACAGGGGGTGGACAAAAATATGGAATATAAATCCTATTTCAATAAGACATGTATAGACCGATTTTAAGTGGAGGTAATATGACACAGATGCTGCTGGGCAAAAGTGAACATCTGCCCGAGCAGCAAGCTTTCATGGGTCAGGGGTTTGAGCCACTCAGTTGTTGTTACCAGCTGGCTCCCAAAACCACCCAGAGCAGGGCAAGAGGTGGAGTAAACCCAAATTTAGCAGGAAGTCTCTTAACCATGCAGAGGTCAAAAGGGCAGCTCAGTGCTAATAATTAAAATCTCATGCATTTTGTATGGTGTTTCCATATTTTTGTCCACCCCCGTATGTTTTGGTGTGAGCATCAGTATGTAAATAGATACATAACCTGTTCCTACTCTTGATTTGGTCTATATGGGTCACAAGACTTGTCCATCCATATTAGTGTATATAGTAAATGTGAACATCAGCAACTGTACTATGTGAGTTCATTGAATAAGTGTCAAATTTTTTCACATGCTTCTAAGTAACGGGTTCCTCTCAACTGTGTTTAAGCTATTTCATTTGTTGACGAACAGCATGTCGATAATTCTTTGTGTGCCACCATTGCTCAATTATTTTTATCAAACTTTTGGCTTGTTACAATTGTATGAGCTAGAAGAGTCGTATCAACTTGAAACACGTAAGCTTTTCCCAATGTTTGCAATTTGAACTTGACTAAATAAAGCACTCA
This sequence comes from Eleutherodactylus coqui, assembly GCF_035609145.1. NCBI lineage: Eukaryota > Metazoa > Chordata > Amphibia > Anura > Eleutherodactylidae > Eleutherodactylus > Eleutherodactylus coqui. The sequence goes on from NC_089840.1 coordinate 191,262,991, forward strand.
TGTTATTTGCGGCTTCTACTAATTGTCTTGTTAGCTATAATATAATTCAGCCTTGCAGTAGTTTATCTCTTCTCCACATTCTAACCAAAAGTTATTAAACTCTACCATCTTCATATTTATGGTTTTCATATCCCGCTGTCTGTTTAGAAAGCTTGCAAGCCATAAGAGGCAGCGGACTCTCTCTTCTAGTCCCTATGGTCTCCTTCAAATCAACGTCCTACTGTATTTAATCAAGCACAGTTTTGCATGGAGCGTGTGCCCGACATGTATGTTTCAGATGAGCAACTATTGCTCACAGTGACATATTTATTAAATCCGGGCATTGCCTTTCCAGACTGTGTCTGTTCTTTGTGAATTCATATTCTGATTTCTTATCCCTCTGCACCTTAGTGCTTCGCCTCTGTTCATTGTTTTGCTGTATTTATGAGCATCTGCAGACTAATCCTAATTCAAGACTATTCTGCTCATGACAGTGCTTTCAAGACGGAATTTAACATGATTATTGGGAGACAATGCTATGCCTAACACTATATCGACAGGGGTTTCAAATGACCAACAAGGGTCTCATAGAAACAGAAGAAAGGATTTTTTTAAGTGATCCAGGCACATAAAGCCGCAAACCTCGAGGCACATTTTTCAGGCGCTTTTTATTATATGAATCCACAAATAACTGAACTATATATTGTGTTTTTGACTTTTAATATTTTAGAACTATCCCATTCTGGATGTCAACCACCGAAGTAATCATCAGGGAGCTTAAAATGTAACCCCTTTGGGATAGGTACCTTCCACTCATGTGGAAAAAGTGGGGTTTTTTTGGATGTTTTAGTCATTGCATTGGTAATTATTCATAGCAATAATTGAGAAGGGGAAAAGAGTTAGGCCTCATGCACACAGGCACGCACCGATTCTCCGTCATGGCCAGATCTTCTTTCTTCAGCACGGCGGATGCGACCGGGCACGCCGGCAGACGTGCCCGGTGCATGCACAGTGCCTTTTTTCTTTTTTTGAATCGCCTGCTTTCCCACAGATCTGCGGCACATCCGCAGGGACAGCTGCAGGTGTGATGCGGACCTGACGGCTTCCATTGACTTTAATGGAAGCCATCTCTTCAGGATCCGCAGGAAGATAAAGCATGCTGCGATTCCTTCTTGTGCGTGCGATTTGCATGCCGGGAAAAATTCACATCCACATGCTTTAAATTGCCCTGCGGATGCTAATGTATCCCTATAGACAGCTTGATTTGCGGATCTCCCACGTGGGTGGCTGCAAATCAAATCCGCCTGTGTGATTTGGGCCTGAGGGTGGTTTAACATCTGCGTCGGAAGCTCAGCTTCCGTCGCAGATATGGCTTAAAATACCGCATGCAGCGCTTTTTCTTCTGTCCAAAAACCGGCCAGCTGAGGTGGAAGCTGAGCAGAGCCTATTATAGTCAATAAGGTTTGCCCGACGCTGTTCTGTTCAGTCCTGAGATGGAGCCATTCGGCTGCAGGGATTCCACTTTCCTGCTCCCAGAATGGAGCAGGAAAGTGGAATCTCCAGCGCAAGTGTGAAACCAACCTTAGTTTGTTCTTATATACAGTGGTCTATCGCAGGGGTTACGTTCCATTGACCCCCGCAATACGTGAAAATCCATTTACACAAATCAATCTGTCAGGTGAACTGCCAAACAATTGCAAAAGTCAACGAATCATGCGCTTTTTAGCTATGGTAGTTTACATGCAACGAACAAACGAATAGCATGCTACGATCAGTGAGCCAATCAGCGCCCAGGATACAGAACACATTCCATCAGCCAATAGTGTGCCATGTACGATCTTGCATAGGCATGCACGAGTGGCATACTCTATTTCCTGTATGTACCGCTAAATTCCGCGATATAGCGAAAAACAGAATTATATTATGGTCTATCTAAAATCTGCGATGCGCTGAAGCCGCAATCATTGAACCGCGATATAGCGAGGGATCACTGTACTGCCATGAACATTATGAAAGTATATTCGGTGGCAGTGACTTGCTAACTTGGACATAAAGAGGTGAAGAGACAGTAACTTTTTGGAAACCCCAAATCTCTTAATGTCAACATGTTGATGTTGTTTTTTGACTGAGAATGGTATGGCGCTTACTAAAGAAAGGGAGACGCTCCTTCTGCAATATGGGAGGAGAAATAAAACATTGTGGACTTAATTAGAGCCAATTAAGTCCACATTTTTTTCCTTCTCCTCACAGTCTACATGCTACACTCCATGTATATAGTTGGTGTTAGTAGACAGGTAGCACCTCAGTCTATTTCTTATGAGGAATATTAACCCTATGAGTTAAAGGAGTTCCACCCCTGTCTCTTCTCGTCTTGCCTTCTGCAATATGGGCTTGCACAGTTTGAGTTGTTCTAATATTGTTTTAGGTATTCGAGTACACCTCGATGTTCCTATCATGTTTTTAAGAAATTGACAAAGAGATGAATGTAGGAGTATATGAAAGAGGAAATTTACCAGCTTTGTGATACGTATTATAAAGCAGTAAAGTAATGCCCATGGTAAAATAGAAAATTAATGCGCACATTTTCCTTTTTTTTTTCTCCATATGGCTTCACAAAAGTAGTTCACAATTGTAGAAATAAAACATCAAAAGAGCAGTTTTGTACAGCGTTGTTTTTTATCTTACAAAATTGCAGTTTTTGATGCAGATTATTGAGCCAGGATAGTGGTGCATATCTATTTAGGCTAACTGTCCACGGGCATAGCGATATCCTGCGGCTGATCTTCGCCGCAGGAGCTGCCGCCGGGGAGCGGGAGACAACTGACGGTTCTACGCACTGAGCCTATCTGACAGGCTCACCGCGGAGAATCGCGGCAAATCGCAGCATCCTGCGAGCGGAAACTCGCTATGATTCTACAATCGTGGACAACAGGGCTGCGCTTTCCATAGCCCTGCTATGGAAAGCTTGCACTGTGTTACCCGTGGCCGGATTATCACCACGTGTAACGCAATGCAAAAACTCCCATGGACAGGCAGCCTAACTTTTGTATACCAGTTTACTTGTGTACAAAAGTACCAAAACTGCAATTTTTGGGGGGGTAAGTGGGGCACTTTTGTCAAGCCCCAAAACTTTGGACATGAGAGAAAGAGTAGATGTTGAAAAAATTGTCTAGGTACATAAATAGGGAGAGCTTGGAACATGTATAGCACTCTGGGGAGGATATTCATTTTGAATATCGCACATCTCCTGAACCAGGAGAAGAGACTTTTAGTTCAGGAGTTCTGGTCTGCCCTAATCTTACTCAAGAGTATTGGGTAGTTAGCCTCGTACAGGTCACCAACCTCTGGAGTGAGACTAATACCCAGGTATTGAATGTGGCCTCCAGCCCAGGAGAACAGGAATAAGTTTTTAAGTTCGTTGACTAAGGTTTTGGGGAGGGATATGTTGAGAGCTGCAAATTTGTGATACTTAATTTTAAAATTTGAGAGTTCGGAGTATTGTTTGATTTTGGATAACAGGTTTGGCAATGAGATTCGCGGGTTAGTTATAAAGAACAATAGATCATCTGCATATGCTGCGATCTTATGCTCGGTATCAGCTAGCTTAATCCCTTTCACATTTGAGTTAGAAAGGATATGGCTCAAAAATGGCTCCAGGCATAGGATGAAAATTAGAGGCGATAGGGGGCAGCCTTGTCTCGTACCATTTGAGATATTGAAGGGGGGTGAGATCTAAGCGTTAACTCCAACCGATGCCGTGGGACACGAGTAAAGGCTTGAGAACCATTGCAGCATTTTAGGACCCATTCCCATGTGGGTCATAGTGGCAAACAGGAAGTCCCAGTCCACTCTGTCAAACGCTTTGTCTGCGTCTGTAGACAGTAGGCAAACGGATAGGGCTAATTGTTTGGCAAGGTATATCAGGTTTATAGCTTTTGTTGTGTTGTTCCTTGCTTCTCTGAATCGGACCTGGTCCCCATGGATTGTGTGTTGCAAGAGGGGGGAGATCCTGTTTGCTAAAGTTTTAGCGAATAGCTTCAAATCTACATACAGTAAAGAGATGGGCCAGTAACTCTGACATTGTGATGGGTCCTTCCCTTCTTTTGGGATTACCGTGATGTGGGCCCCTAGGGTGTCTCTGGGCATTTCTTTTCCTGTGGTAAGGGAATTAAAGGCTCGTATAAAATGCGGGGTCAGGGTCTACATGTATTTTTTGTAGTATGAAAGAGTGAGTCCGTCTGGTCCAGGGGATTTTCCCGTATGGGTTTCTGTGATAGCAGCAACCAATTCAATCTGCATGATCAGGGCCTCCATTGCTTCTACCGCCTCCTACGGAAACCTGCACAGGTTCGATTGTTGTAGGTATCCCTGTATTTTAGCTTTCCATAGGGCCCTATCGTGTTCTGGTAGTGAGAGAGTTAGGTTGTAGAGGGCTTGGCAGTAGTCGCGAAATGCTTCTGTTATCTTTTGAGGTAGGTGCAAAGTATGGCCTATAGGAGGAGACATGAGGGACATATGTTCTAGCTCTAGTTGCGCGGAGGGCCCGGGCTAACGTACGACTAGGTTTGTTGCCAAACTTGTAGAAATGATGCCTACATTTTGCTAAAGACCCCTTCACCTGTGCCAAGCAGAACGAGCGCACTCAATCCCTTAGTTGCACTAGTTCTGCCCTCTAGTGCTGTTCTGGGTAGATTTGTGTAGAAGTTCGAGTTCCTGGATTTGATCTAATAGCCCACGAAGCTGCGCTCCTCGTTCTTTTTTAATACGGGACTCCAACCCTATACAAAAACCCTGGAATACACATTTGTGGGCCTCCCAAGCCACCAACGGGTCCATATCTGGGGTACAATTGTTCTCAAAGTATTCATCCAGAGCCCTTTGGATCTCCCCTGATGTCTCTGGGTCGTGGATGAGGGACTCGTTAAGACGCCAATGCCAAACTCTATCATGGATTGTGGGGAGTGACCGAAAGAGAGTGATCGGATAATATGATGCTGTCTATTTCCACTGCAGCCAATAGAGGGAGAGTCGAATAGTGTAGTAGAAAGTAATTGACCCTGGAGTATGAGTTATGAATGGGGAGAAGTATGTGTAATCTCTGGTGTTGGGGTGTAAAACCCTCTAGACGTCTATCAGCTGGTGTTTGTGGAGCTTTTTCCTGATTCTGTGGTGTGCGGATAATCTAAGACAGTTACTTCCCCTGGATGTGTCTGTGTGAGGATCAAGTGGAATGTTAAAATCCCTTCCTAGCACTAGGTTGCCCTCCTTAAATTCCTCCAAGTCCTCCAGGATTCTTTCCAGGAAAGTCACCTGGTTGGAGTTGGGGAGGTACAAGGTGGCAAGTGTGATTGGTGTGCTGGCGAGCTTACTTTTGACGAAGAGGCATCTTCCCTCGGAGTCGCATCTCATTGCCGAGTGCTCCCACGGAATTGAGCTGGCGATTAGGATTGATACCCCTTTAGACTTGGATTCTGGATTCAGGCAGTGGTACCGAGAACCTGGCATCCGAGAACCCGGGAACCGCTCTTACGCAGAAGTGGGTCTCCTGTACAAAGGCCACCTGCACCCTCTTCTTCCAGAGAACATGGAGAATGGAGGACCTTTTCTCAGGGACATTTAGGCCCCATGCTAGCAGGCAGCGGGTCTCCCTCAATGACTGTGCGCACGTCCAGGCGTTGGAGCGGGGCACCTGAGTCCCCTGTGCAGGAGCATGCCCGCTCCACGGGGTAGTCCGGCTCCATGTTGAAGGAGCAGTGTGGAGTGTTGTCAGCGCCCAAACCACGCAGGTAGCCGCTCATCAGGGTGCCGCTGGCGGGCAGACGGTCTCCTCTTCGTCTTCCCCCTTTCCTCATGCCAGTAAGTACTGTGTCTAGCTACCAGGGTGGCTTTCTGTAGGGTAACGGCGGGCGAGCTCCGGGCTGTGAGTCTCTACTCCTCCATGCTCAGGCCCTGCCCCGTCTCTCAATGCATTTCCTACAAAAACCCCATTGCATAGTTTACTTAGACCAGCATATGAACTGCTGATCTAAGGAAATATGCCCCTGTGTGTGGTCTTTCTAAAAAAAAAAGGCCCTTAAAACCAAAATACTAGGCATTACCACAGGTATTGTTTTTAAAGGTACAAAGCATAGATGCAAAACGGAAAGAGATGAGTGTTTCCAGGATGTACCAAGTTTGTAACTAGGGTCAGGAGGAAAAAACACACAGAATGGGCACATAGAAGAGAAGATGTTAACCTAAAGTCCAGGCATTGTTCAGAGGGTGATTTCCCTTTAAATATTCCACTGATTAGCAGACGGGATGCAGCTGAGCATGGAGTCAACAGTTGCATAGTAAAACATCTTTGAGATAACTAGTCTAAATTGCAGTTAAATTGATTTTCTAGAAAGTCTGTCTTCTTTAAAGAGAATATATGTTGAAGCAAACTCAAAATTGGGCGAAGAAAAATCTGGTCTAGATTGTGGGCGTAGTTTTCCCAGAGTTGGTCTTTTGAAAAGGTTTTACTGTATGAGATTGATGAAAGGTTTTTGTTATATTTAATGCTCTTTCATTTTTATATAATTCTTAGTATTGCAGTGAATTACATCATCGATTTTAGGTTGAGTCTGAAATGGTTTCTGATTTCCAGTCACTTACTGTATAGCATGACAGCAAGCCTCAGACTTTGTTACTTCTGATGGAATGACTTTCCTTTGACAGATACCTTCTTTTATAACTTTTCATGGCAAACTTTGGCAGAGTTCCTTCTATATCTGTACCAACCAAAATGTACTTCAGAAGGTATTTCTTAACTTTTTACCTTCAACAACTGACGGAAAGACAAAAATTAAAGGGTTTCTGCGCTTTTCACAAACTTTTGATATGTCAAAGAGATGTGTCACAAGTTTTAATCAGTGGAGGAACTGCTGCTAAGACCCCTGCTGATCACTAGAACAAGGGGACTGAAGAGCTCACCTGAGCATTACACCCCTTTGGCTGTCTTCCCTACTTTTTGGCTTTCTTCTATAGACATTTTTGTGGCTTTCTTCTGCTGGGAAGAGCTGAAAAGCAGGAAATGCAACTGAAGGGGCACAGCGCTTGCATGTGCCGGGACACACACCTAGGGTGCGATTAAGCAGCAGGGCAGAAATGAGATGGAAGTCACGGTGGCTCTACTGCTCCTCATGACAGATGACAAAAATGGTCGTCTGTTGGGCAAAACTATAGCCAGTGGTAAAATGGGGGGAGTTTTCAAGACTTTCCTGTAGTGTTGTGTGGTATCTCAGTGCAGGTGGTGTAGATGGTGGTAAGTATTTGCACAAAGCAGACTATAGATGAAAACAATTCCAAACTTTATTGAGACAAGGATCTTCGTCCTAGCTGCACAGTGACATAAACCACTTTGCAGTGACCTGATGTAGAACACAGATACCACATGCATTATTCACTATGGATTGAGTCAGTGAACAGGAACTAGAAAGGGTTAACTGGTGACTTGTTCCTGACTCTTTCTCCTTCTTCTCCCACACTGGCTAGGGTAGAAGATGGTCTTCTGGTTCCTCCCAAGTTTCTATCTTGGGTTTCTCTGGACAAGACTGGCTAATCCCACCTACTCTCTAATTTTTATACCCTTCCTGTCCACCAATCCTGAGCTAGGGAAACACTCACTATCCAATCCCTGTACTAGCTAGAGGTGACTGACAGGTGTGAGAGCAGGTTAGGTTACATTCTGCATAGTCATACAATGTTAGGTGGTAGAAACACCAGACATTAACCCATTATTAACCATTTAAAATAATACACATAATTTCACACATTCACATACACATTCAAAGATATACACTTATACTTTACATGAGGTAGTAATACTACTGCCGTGGGACTCCAACTCTCGGGTACTACACATGCATGCTGCCGTGCCTTCGTTCTAGCAGTCAGCCTCGATCTCAGCAGTGGGATGCCCACTGATTAAAACGTTTGATATGTCCTTAAGACATGTCAAAAGTTTGAAAAAAAGTACAGCTACTCTTTAAAGAGATTGTTATTAGTCTTTCTGTTGACATCATGAACTGGGGTGAACGATACATAAAAAAATGCACCAAAATTTTCTTGTTATGTTTTTTTTCTTGTTTTTAAACGCCATCTGTGTCTTGTTATGGTACTGATTCAGAATGGCAATTTCTGTCTCGACCTTGCCACAGTCTGCAGGAAGGTAAAGGAAGTAACCTTGTCTGACCATATATGAGAAATAATCTTGTTATGGACATCAATTCAGGTAGACTAATTCTTTGGACAAATATGGAATCATAAGAAGCAGTTTCGCAAAACGCTCAGTGTAATTGAAGCAAAATGTGCCTTTTTATCTGTGAAATCCATCATGATAACTCTGTGTGGATGAAAGCATTAGTTGCAGAAGGGTACTTCGCTTGGTTACATTGAATAATTTAGGATGCTTGTAGGTTTTTAAAGTGCTGAGTTACAGTTGCAATATAAAGTCGTTGCTTCCCATTAATATTGGCTTTCAAAACAACTTATGTTATTTCTAAAAGAAATGGCCAGAAAATGAAGAGAAACTTACCTGTTTATTTGCTTGTTTTAGTACGTTTGTATTTTAAGTCCACAATGTACAGAAACTTAATTAGAAGAAATTCAAGTACAGGATTCGCGGTCTCTGACTAGCTCATCAGTTGACAGGAGTTTAGTCAATGTCTTGGATTGCCCTGACCAGTTTTCGATTGGTTAGCCTTCTGTTATGATCTACATACACAGAAGTAATTCTTTTTTTTGCTTTAGGCTTTTCACATGGAAGTTTTATTGTGGCTGATTTAGCTGAGCAAAAAAATCATGACCATCTAAAGCATTGATTTCCAATCTATTCATGCAGATGAATGATTTTTTTTGGAGTGACCGAAAAATATAACACATACGCACTTGAAATCAGCGACCGAAATTTGATAGAGCCGAAAAATATAGGCCTTGCCCTATCTTTGGACTAAAAAATGCCGGAGGCTCCATGGGAGCCATCAAAAAAGGGAGAGGGAGTTTAGCAGTGGCTAGCACTGCTAAACACTGGCAGGTGCCTCTAATGAGGCATTTAAAAGTGATTGCTAGTAGTTCTGCCAACCGAAGGATTTCGGGGGTACGAAGTATTTGCCCTGTAATATGCTTCAGCCAGCTGTGTGAATGGGTAAATAAAAAAATCGCAAATAATAGCCGCAACTTGGTTATGGCTAATCTTCATTCTTGCGATTTTCGGCAGAGATGCAGGCAGCATTAAAACGCATCACCGGTGTGAAAGAGGCCTTAGTCATATGTTTTTCTGCTACTATCAGGGCCTCTATTTTACATTATGGTCAGGTACTAATGACGGACCCATCCTATTGAAATGGGAGTGCTCACTAATTACCCACAGTAGGGCGGAGGTGTGTTGCTAACCTAGATGAGCTAAAAGAGAAACTTCAGTTCTCCCCTGTCTTGTCAGTTACGCTACATGATGATATGCAATGTCTGGTTTCCTTTTATATAAAAATTTACAAAAATCCATCTTAATTTTTGAGCGCGGGAGTTTTTTTCCTTTTTTATTTCATACGCTTCTCTCAGTTTTTTCCACTTTAATTGCTCAATGTTGTCCTATATAGTGACATACATATAATGGAGGGGCCCCATGGAAGATCAAAATGATGACAGGCTTTCCGGCCTCCGACAGAATAACTTGGAGTTTTGTTTCCATCTTCATTTTATTTCCCATTGGTCAATTGACATGGTTATTTCTAAACATTGCAGTTTGTTTGCTACTGGGTGGTGAATTCCTGTTCAAGACTCCATTTTTCAAATGGGATGACACCAACCAACCCCTGTTTACAAGTGGCCCACAGTTAATGCATGTTCTGCCTTTAGAGACCCTTCACGTGGGACATGATTGTCTGCAGGATGCTGTGCAGATGTTGATTTTGTCAATTAGTGCAGATTTTGTTGCATTTTTAACTGCTGAATGCATTCTGTGAAAGTCCAGCGGAATTTCTTGAGTTTTCTTACAAAGACTTTAATCACAAAATTACATCTCCTATGTGTTAGAATTCTGCTACAACAATTCCACAAGACATCCTTAATTCCACAGCAGAAAGCTTTCCCATAGCATGGTTTAATCTTCTGGTTTTGAAGTAAAGATGCGCAAATTTTAAAAGGTGCAGAATTCAAGCCCCATAGGGTAAGATTGCGATGCAGAAATGTCTTTGCGGACACATTCTGTCCCATGTGAAAGGTCCGTTTGGTGTGTATAACCCTGGCCCTTTACTATGCTTTGTTGTATGTGGATGAATAATAAGTTGCAGCAGGACTCAACACTTGGGGAAAGCTGGCAGTACTCTCTATTTGTAAGTCATTTCACAGACAAATGGATGATTATAATACACTGTAGTGTAAGACATTTCGCCAAACTTTCTCTTTAAAGTCACTTTTCCACTAAATCAGCTGGAATTTTATTTTAAGTATGCATTCTTTAGCAAAATAACACTTGATAATATTAAGCCTGATTTTTCTTGCTTGTAGATTTAGATTATATCCCTTTTACTTGCTTTTTTGGTGGAAAAATACCTTCATTTTTAAAATATGAAAATGATAATCATCTTGCAGTGTTCCCTTAACTTATCAAATTTAAGTTTTTCAAGACTGTTTTATTGTTCCTAAGTAGAGATGAACGAACGTGCTCGTTTAGGACAATTACTCGATCGAGCATCGCTTTTTTCAAGTAACTGCCTACTCGGGCGAAAAGATTCTGGGGGCGCCAGGGGTGGAGCGGGCGGTAGCAGGGGGGAACAGGGGGAAGCTCTCTATCTCTCTCTCTCCCCCCCCCCCCCACTCCCCACCGCAACCCCCCGCTCACCCCCGGCACCCCCCGAATGTTTTCGCCCGATTAGGCAGTTACTCGAAAAAAGCGATGCTCGCTCGAATAATTGCTCCAAACGAGCACGTTCACTCATCTTTATTGAACACAGTGTTCAAAATGAAACTTGACTAGAGCTATGTAAAGTCTGCAAGGTATATTCCAAAATTGTACCCTATTGATACTTTCGCATCACCTTACTAGTCAAACTATAAACTATGTCACTTAATAGATAGGGCTTAGGACCAAACATTGTAGGCTAAACCAAAAGGCTTAATTCAAATGGGCAATATTTTCATCCAAATCCTGTAAACTTAGACAGAACTCGGACCTATTAAAATCAATGGGGCTATTCAGGCGAACGATGGTCCTTGTGAAAGAAATCTCAACATGTCTTATTGTCGTCTATTTTCACTGACAAGAACAGCACATGAAATATGAGTGGTCTGAGCAGCTCGGACGGCACATGGATGGGATGCCTGTGTACTGTCCAATGCTAGTTGCGCCTAGGAATCTCAAGGGAAACTTCACACCTGGCTATCAGAATGTGGCCTTAGCACCATGATAGAACTGCTGTGGGCCCACTCAGGTCATCATGTATTGTCATTACATTTTGCACTGACACACTCTTCTGAAGGCAAGAGGTTTGATTAGGGGCACTATGGGTATTGGTATGGTATTCATGGATATACAATACTGCAAAGTCATGAGAAAATCTAAGTACACACTCTTTGAATACTGTTGCTTTATGTATAATAAAACAAAATATGGCCCTTAAAATGTCTTAGAATTAGGTATGTACAACCTCAGATGAGCAACAACACATGACAAATTACACCATGCCATTATTTAACAAAAGCTAGGCAAAATTCAGAAGCAGTGTGTGAATGATTAAGTACACCCTTACTGCTGCCATAAGAATTAAGAGGGTAAGTAGCAGCCATGTGCCTCTAATCAAATACCCTTGATTAATTTATCATCAGCAAGTGTGACCATTTCCATGAAAAACAGGGGTTCTGGCAGTTTGCTGGTCTGGAGCATTCAGGCATTTATTAACACAATGTCAAGGAGGATAGACATCAGCAATGATCTTAGAGAAGCAACTGATGCTGCCTGTCAATCAGCAATAGGTAGTGTGTGTAGGTTTGCACTTCTTCACAATTGATCTAATAATGTTTACTGGGATGTTCATATTTTATAACCTTTTCCTATTTGTGTTTGTCTATAACCTCCATTCACAGTCTTACCAATTGTACTTGAATTAGGCATATTTTTTCCTGATCCAGTGTAGAAACGTGTTGTACAGAAAACAATAAAAATTGCTGTATTTATTAGAATTCAGTGGGGCCCGTATATTGTTTGACAGCAGCACTGATGAAGTCCGGGTCCCCAACTTTATGGTCTATCACAAATATTGACTTTCTTTAATGACTAACAGGTAGAGGCCAGGTAGAACCTTAAAATGTCACCCTGCTAGAATTCAGTTCCATATAAGAGAGCTTCATCAAAGAAGGAAATCTTTCAGTGCCAGATAACACGATAGCGGATCTCACTGGTGCTTTTGCTGGTTATAGTCTGCTTTTGGTGCATTCCATCAATCAGAGCTCTCTGAAGAGTACTTTGCTGTGTAATGCGCTGCAGTGCATTAATGGGAATGGTGAGATGATTGAGTGCCATTATCAAGGGTGCATAATCTTAGGTATAAGACACTGTGTTTGTATATATATATCCTGCAGCATACCTGCAAAATCCGCGGGGATAGTTTGCTAGTATTAACACTGGCTATTATAATAACATACGTTGTCTCAAAGTGACAAGACCATTTGCACTTGGGTAGTAAAAAATGGCAAGCAACATACTCTCCAAAAGGTACCGTACTATTGAAACTATTGATATTGTGAACCAGTCTCTGTTAAAAGGTTTAAAGGGAACCTGCCACATCCTGGGACCCTCATAAACCAAATTTATAGGCTCATAGGACAGGGGCCACTGAGTCTGGAGGTGTGATATATTTCTTTTTTTCATACCCGCCTGCCTCTCCATCCCCTCATTGTTAACCCAGAAAGTGGCTGCACGGCGCATTAGCTCTGATTCCTTCCCTTTATTGCATCTGCGCTCACACTGTCCTGCATTATGGATAATGATTTTTTTTTGAGTTGATTAAAACATGTTCTGTTTTTAACCTACTTGATAAAAAAATCCCTTGGAATCACTAATGCAAGTCCTTTCCTTTAGGGCGGCTTCACATGAGCATAAGCGCAAAAACACTTGCTCCTGCGCAATGTATTTGTGTTTGGGCAGGCACAGCTCATTGACATGGATATTAAGCCAAATTAGGTGCTGGTGTTCGCAGGTATGCGCAGTGTTTTGTGCATGCCCGTGCATACATGTGTGCGCACCTCTATAGACTCCTATGCCGACAAAAATAGAGCATATTGCATTTTTTTCTGCGTGTGCAAAAAAGAACAGTGAGGATGAACCCATTGAAAATAATCGGTTCTCTTCTCTGTGCAATGCGTACGTAAGGCGGCTTCCCACAGAAGTATTACGCAGTACACAGAGAATAGAACCCATTGATTTAAATTGGTTCATTCGCTTAACCTTTTTTGCACGCAAAAAAAAGACACCGCACTAAAGGCCCCATAGGAGTCTAATACGCTGTGCGATTTTGTAGGAAAAAGAACACATCTAGAAATAATTAGGCTGTGTAGCCTCTTAATCATGTGTGTCCCGCGCCCATGTGAAATGTCCCCATCAGTGCAAAAAGTACAGTAAAATACGCAAAAGTGCCACATTCACAGAACAAATGCGTTGCGCTGACCTGTGCATTTAGAGCATGCATAAGTGTGAAGTCGCCCTTAAGCTTGGGTCATACGGGACGCAATTCCAGCAGAATTCTCGTGGAATGGCCGCACCAAAAAACTGTAAGAATTCCCCTGGATAGCCGCAGCTTCAAAACCCATGGGTTTTGGAGTGGTTTCGCCGTCAGCATTCCACTGTGGTTTTCTCTCCCCATAGAAAGAAGAGAGGCCGCAGCTGAAACGAGAAAAGAATTGACATGCTGCGGAATTGAATTCCACGCGCATGTCAGTTTTCGTGCTGCTTGGCCGCAGCATGTGGACGAGATTTTAGCAAAATCTAATCCACTTTGCTGGCTAATCTCGGGATTAGGAGCAGCGGGCGGAATTGCCATGTGGACTTTTTGCATGGAAATTCCACAGCAATTCCCCCACGTGTGAACCCAGCCTTAGAGTAAAGTCCCAGCAGTGCCTGTCTGAAAAGACACTTTTCTTTCCACCCACAACATACAGCTTTAGCAATTATTAACATGACCGATTCATCCTGATGACGTAATCTACAGCATTAAAGTATATTGTAGTTAAATTATGATGTTGCAGTAAATGTTAAGTGAACATTTTGTTACATCCGTACTTAACACGTTGTGGTGGGAAAGATGGTTGTACTTCATTACGACAAATCACCACAAACATATTTATGTAGGGAAACTTATTTATATACAATTCACAACTCTGTATTTCTTACTATTCTGATTTAGATGCAAGGGTTAATGCAGTTGAATATAATTAGAAAACACAGTTTTTTTCCTTTTATGTGTGCGTATTTTAGTTTATTAGCACTAAATATCATTTTTTTGTGATCTGTCATAGGCCAGCTGCCCTTTTCCATCTGTTATGATTCAACCTTGCTTTGTTCCCTGACATTGGATACCTGTCATTTGCAGTCTGGCGAATGCCTTCCATATACTTATGTTCTATAGATACATCAATGAAGGGCTAAAAAAAGATTAATGACAAAGAAAGGAGGTGTTAATCAACTAAAACATTCCACAAGGCTGTTGGGTATATTTCAGAATAGCACATTCACTTTATCTACAATTTCAGTATCTCTGCAAGTAGGTAATTTTGTCAATATGCAGTGACTACAGGAAAGACATAGTTCAGTTATCATTTAAGAATCCCACTTAACTTGAACAACCAATAGGGTTGCACTTGTTTTTGCCAAAAAAATGGCTGAGGCAACTTGGTAAGAAAAGTCAAGATCTAAAATACAAGTTGTTGTTTTGCTGCAAAATTCTGCATGCAGTTCCATCTCAGGTAGATAGGTAAATGATTAGAGTTGTGGTGTGATTAGATGAACGGTCTTGTTACCTGAGGCCCTAAAAGTGGTTCCACCCATGGCCTATAAAGGCTCTCGGAGGCTCCTCGTGTGTAGTGACCTCTTCTTCTGCTTGTGTACAGCTTGTTGACCACTAGACGCCTCAGGGAAGAAATTTTTTCCAGTCAACTGAGTTTGATAAGGGGCACATTATTGGAAGGCAAGAAGCTGGATGGCCGTATCAACACATTGTCTGCCACCTAGACTGTTCTGGTCCCAACACCTTCTAACACCTGCCACTGTTAGAAAGTGTTGGGACCAATGGAAGGTGACTGGGCTCAGGATGCCCTCAATAGATCACCAACAGAGAGAATCATCTAATTATCCAATAAGCACAAGCAGCTCAAAACTGTTTTGTTGTCTGCCATCTAGAGACAGGTGGCATCAACATTACACACCTTTGTCTGTCGGAACCATTTCCAGGTATTCGGCTGAAGGACATTTGGTCTCACTGTGCCCATTATGTGTGCTGCCTTTGACATCCACCCATAGTCAACTCTGTTTGCAGTGCTGCCATGAACAATGAAACTGGACTGCTAAAGAGTGAAACCAGGTTGTCTATAGCTAGTAATACAGGTTTAGTTTGGGCACTGACGATGGCTGTATTTGTGTCTGGAGACGTCGGGGTGACCACCTCAATCCTGCATTTGCTTTGGAGGACCACACTGCCCCAACTGCTAGTGTGATTATCTGGAGGGATATCGCATAAGACAGTCAATCACCCCTAATAGTGGTATGAGGGACAATGACGGTGCAGCAATATATTCAGGACATCCTGCAGCCACATGTGTTCCTCTCATGGCGGCTTCCAAAAGGCAGCAGGATAATGCTCAGCCGCACACACAAAGGGGTCACAGGAGTCCCCACAACATTGCCACACTTCTGCGGCCTGCATGATTGCCAAATTTATTTCCAATAGAGCATGCGTGGAAATATTTGGGACGCCAACTTTGACAGCCTACAAGTTTGCATGATCTAGAGGCTTAGTTACAGCACATGCTGAACGATATGCAGAGAACCATATAGAACCTGTATGCCTCCATGCATGCCCATATCACATATTGTATCCAAGCTAGAGGTGGTAGAACAGGGTACTAAAGCCTCCATGCTCACCGTATCACTTCTCGTATCCAAGGTAGAGGCAGTACAACAGGGTACTAGAGCCTCCATGCTCACCTGTATTACATTTTGTGTCCAAGCTAGAGGCAGTACAACAGGGTACTAGAGCCTCCATGCCTTCCTCTATCACATCTTGTATCCAAGAAAGAGGCCGTACAATAGGGTCCATTCAAGTGGTCAGTTTGCTGCAATGATCCTTTTGCTCTAATATTGTAATAACTTACTTATATCAACCATACAATCACACCGAGAAAAAGTCACTCAACTCCGACAACTTCTTCTATGTGTTTTTTATACAGTAGGTGTATATAGCACCCTCCAGAAGTTCGGAAACATTCCTTAAAATAATAAAATTGGAAAGAAATAGTCTAAAATGCTGATTCTTGGTGATATACGTTTGTTATTGAACTAACAAACAAAACAAAAACAGCTGAATCTTCTGAATAACTCTTGGAATCTGGAAAGAATGTCAAACCTCATCTGAACCTGCAGATTTCAGTGGGACCGACAACTTTTGTATGTGTATGGGGACCTCCTAACTTTCTAGAAGAACTAGGCACTTCACCTAGTTCCTTTTATTACCCCATGAGATAAGTTTTCTCTGCTGTCCTCGAATCGAGCATTCATGTGTTGAGTATTAAGGCTACAGCTATTAAAGGTGTATGAGCACCTTTAAGCTTTTGTTCTTTGCCTCCTGTTCTACATGTACAGTTGGGGTTTGGCCATGATCATATGACTGATATCTACTACATGAATATGCATCGGTATTTCTAGGTAAACTGTGTAACCTGTCATCCAGCATTGGGACATTGTTAGAAAGTTGCTCTCTGTCCCAATTCCTTTTTTAAACATGCAAGTCTTTTTTATTCATATATATACTTTACTTTTTAGCTTTTCTTCCTTTTGGTGTAAATAGCAGAATAGTTTTTTTTCTAAATGATATATCGTATAATGTATTTCATATGTAAAATGTAATGGGTTACTTTTGAGGAAGCCATTGAAAATGGTAAAAACTGCAGTATACTGTACTGGTGTTTCCTGTACATATGTTTGTAGTTCATGCATTGTTATATAGCAAGATGTCAAGTTTGCATCAGAAACAAATCGACTAAAAGAATTATGCATCTGCTACGTTGAAGCGTAATAACGTTAAACCATTGTACTGCTTTTTATATTCAGAATATATAAAACAAATGGCACTCAAACCTCCAAGGGTCCATTAAAAATGTATTGTTTATTGCTTATACTTTGCATTCTTTTTCTTTTGATTCATGATTGCAATAATCCATGGAAATGGAGTATGCTTTATAAATTTAAATGTAATATCGCTTTGGGAAATATTGCATGTTAAATATACAGTTGACTTTATTCAAAAATGTGCTAAGAAAGCAACTGTATCTATGCCGTGTTTAGCAGCTGATAGCTTTGCAGATTTTCATACAATAGTTAGATTGTTTATTATGTAGAAATTGATGTTAAAAATGTGATGCAAAAATTTATTTAACCCCTTAAGGACCAGGCTGTTTTGTACCTTAAGCACCAGAGACTTTTTAGGGATTTTACCCAAGTGGCGGTTTTACTGCCCTATTTTATTTCCTTCAGCTACCAAAATTATTTTTACTGCATTTTTTTCTGTGACATATAGCGCGATTTTTTAAAATATCTTTTACACTGACTTTTTTTTCTGTTTTTTTGTTTTATTGGGGGTATAATGCTTAAAAAATGATTTTTTTTAACATCTATAGTTATTTTTTTTTTATTTTGTATATTTATGCTAAAATAAAGTAAGGGAATGGGTTTCTCTATTTGTTTCAGACGTTTTGATATATAGTATGTATGGTTTTGTTTTAATGGGCGCATATGGCAACGGTTTTTGGTTATTTTCTTTCTTATATATAAATTGTTGTTTTATTCTGTAATTTTGTTTTACTGATGTATGTAATCACGTTTTTTACTATCTATGTCCCCCATGTCGTCATATAAGACCTCTGGAGGACATTCATTTTTTTTTATTTGACACTTTCCCACTGTAGCTGGGGCATCCATAGGAGCCCCAGTTACGGGGGAAAGCAACTCCTGCAGTGACATTAGTCACTGGCAGAGCTAGCCAGGGTCTAGTATGACCCTCCAGCTCTACTGTAGCAGGGAACCCCAGCGGTCACATGACCCCCCCGGGCTCCCAGAGTGAAAGTTACATTGTAGTTTCACTTTTTAGTACACAGTGCTCATTAAGCGCTGTGTACTTGGGGAAGGAAAAGGCAGGAAGGGTTAAAAACCGCTCCTGCCTTCTCCTCAGGGTTATCAGCTGTTACTAACAGTTGACAACCTGTCCTGCCTCTGATTGATTGCAGAGACAGGAGGCTTAAAGTGCTGCCGTAATTTTACTATCGGCGGTGGTTTAAGCCCAGGACCAGGCACCGTAAATTTACGGTGCCTGGTCCTTAATGGGTTAATGTATCTAATTGGGTAGGTTTACATAAAATACTTCAACTAGTATACTAGTTTTTTTAAAATTCACTGTGTATGGATGCAATTGATATGTACTGTAAATAATGCTGATTGTCTTTGCACACCAGGAAAATCACAGTCCAATGTATGATCGATTGCTCAGACAGTATTGGTTGTATGAAATATCAGAATATGTCTTTGACCATCGAAGACATGCCTAAACAAATTAAGTTTTACTCCTTGGCTGATTTAGGGTGGTTTCACATCTGTGCTTGGAGTTCTGCTGTCCTGCTCCTCTCGGAGAGCAGGAAAGGGGAATCCCTGTAGCAGAACAGCTTCATCTTAGGGCGGAACCGAACAGCACTGAACGGGCCCCATTGACTATAATGGGGTCCATTCACTTTCCACCCAGTTGCCTGGCCTTTAGCTAGCAGAAACAGCACTGTATGCAGCACTTTTTCTTCCAGTATTTTGTGCCTGATCTGCGACAGAACCTTCGCTTGGAAGTTTGAATGCACATATGCAACAGCTTTAGATGCGTGGTTGGATGGAGCAATCAGATCTGTAGCTTCCTCTCCCAACATGATCAACTGTTGGAGTCACCTTGTCCAGAGTAACATATTCAATTTTGCTTGCATCTTCATAGATTACAACACATTAAAAACTGTTTAAAGGCCTCTGCCATAGGTCATGTTTTCTTTATCATTTGTTTTATGTTCCATAAGAGCTGCAGTATGAATGCTGACTAATTCAAACATGTTAATGTGATGTTTGGAGTGAGGTAATAGCTTATTTTGGAGAAGGTAAAACCCAGGAAATGTGAACATTTTAATTTAAAGAGTAACTGACTTTTTAGAATAAGCTGTTGTGTGTGAACATGAAGAAGAACACTGTGTCTGGCTATTAGATATTTTGTATCCATTTTTTCCGTCTGGAGAAAACAGCAGATTTTGCTACCGAACTCTGTAGTGTACACAGAGAATTAGAGGCAACATGAAGAATATTTTTCAGCAGTGTGGAGCTTTGTAGATGTGATTTCAGTGGCTTTGACAGTAAATCACTATTAGTTTCAACAGGCATGCCTGTTTGAGTTTCTCTGCCTCCTGCAGATTCTTCCTCTGCCCCTCTCCACAGACTTATATGGGCACATTGAGGCAAAACACACTCGCTTGCTTCCTGTTATCTTTCTTGGTGTCTTTTTTACTAGAGACAGACTTCACATAACGTCTCCGCTCTTCCCTTCCAAGTATTTTAAGTTGGATCATGAAGAGTTTGTGTATTAAGAGAGCCAGCAAGGCATGTAGGCAAATCATATCCTATTAATCAATCTATCTATGTCATTTCTATCTATCTATCTATCTATCTATCTATCTATCTATCTATCTATCTATCTATCTATCTATCTATCTATCTTTCTATCTATTATCTATCTCATATCTATCTTTCTATCTATCTTTTTACCTATCTATCTATCTTTCTATCCATCTATCTATCTCACATCTATTTATCGGTATATCTATCTATCCCATATCTATCTATCTATTTATCTATCTCTCTCAGGCCTTAGTCACACGGGCGTTTTTTGCCGCGATTTGCGGATCACATGACGGATGCGCATCCACAAATCGCGTGACCGGGGCCGAAAAATCGCCCGAAAAAACTGCTCCTAGCCGCGTTTCAATAGAAACGGGCCGGAGCTGTCCAGCGCATTGAATTCAATGGAGCCGGCAATACAGCCGGCTCCATTGAAAGCAATGCGCTGCGGGCGATCGCGGGATGAATTGTATATATATGAATTCATGAATGGGTGTGAGTGAGAGCTGCCTCTGATTAGCTCAGCGCTGAGCCAATCAGGGGCAGCTCTCACTCATACCCACTGCAGGCCGGCCGCGCTGAACTCCGTCTGCCGGGACAAGGTGAGTATATATATTTTTTTTATTTTTACACATTTCTGGATGAATTACAAGGAAGGGCTTATATATTTAAGCCCTTCCCGACAATTCATCCCGCGATCGCCGGCAGCCCATTGCTTTCAATGGAGCCGGCTGTATTGCCGGCTCCATTGAATTCAATGGGCAAACATCGTTCTTCTCTGCCACAGCTGTTGCAGCTGTGGCAGAGAAGAATGATTTGTCTTCTATATGTTCTCAATGGGGTCGGCGCTGCAGCCGCCAGCCCCATTGAGCGCATATAGAGAAGAGAACAGGAATCGCAGATCGCAGATAGGTGCGATCTGCGATTTCTGTTCTATAATTTATCGGATGAGCGCATAAAAAGCGCTATTTATCTATCTATCTCATATCTATCTATTTATCTATCCATCTCATATTTATCTGTCATATCTATCTAACTATCTCTATCAATCAATCTATCTATCTATCGCATATCTATCTGTCTATCTCATATCTATCAGTCTATCTCATATCTATCTATCTATCTATCCATCTATCTATCTCACATCTATTTATCGGTATCTATCTATCCCATATCTATCTATCTATCTATCTATCTATCTATCTATCTATCTATCTCATATCTATCTATCTATCTATCTATCTATCTATCTATCTATCTATCTATCTATCTATCTCATATCTATCTATGTATCTATCTATCTATCTATCTCTCTCATAGCTATCTATTTATCTATCCATCTCATATTTATCTGTCATATCTATCTATCTCTATCAATCAATCTATCTCATATCTATCTATCTATCTATCTATCTATCTATCTATCCATCTATCTCATATCTATCTATCCATCTATCTCATATCTACCTATTTTAAATCTATTTATCTATCTATCTATTGCATATGTATCTGTATCTCATATCTATCTGTCTATCTCATATCTATCTATCTATCTATCTATCTATCTATCTATCTATCTATCTCATATCTACCTATTTCAAATCTATTTATCTATCTATCTATCTATCTATCTATCTATCTATCTATCTATCTATCTATCTATCTCATATTGTAAAAAAATAGCAACTCAACATCAATAACCTGATAAATCACTGCCTTTGGTAGAGTAATCATATGTATACCTGACATATTGGTCAGACATTTTAATTTACTTATTTATTTTCTGTATTAAAATATATACATATCTATTGGAACATCCTTCTGTCGGAGTGATCTGTTCCATATACAACCATAATAGATTCCTTACAAGCGCAGAGATTTTATTTTCTTTTTTCACTCCTACTGCTTTTGGTAGAGGTGATATTTCTGCATATTTGTAAGTGTAGTAGAGTAATATAAGAAAAACAGTCCCAACAATTAGGACATTCATGCCACTCATTATAAACAATTGAATCGTTAATTGAAAAGGGAGTTTTCAAAATATTAGCAATGAGGAGTTACATTAATAAATTGATTAATTCTGTGGAAGAGCAGGTGTTAATTTTGGCACTTATTTGAGGTAGGAGGGCAGCAAATGTTGCACGAGTTGGTTATAGTACATTTCCTTCTGAAACACTGGTGAAAATGGGTTGCTTCCAACATCGTTCTGATGAAGGACATACTTTGATTAAAAAAGTTGATTGGACAGGCAAAAACATGTAGAGAAGTACAGAAAATAATAGGCAGCTCAAGTAAAATGATCTCAAATGCCTTGAAATAATGAGGTGAAACTGAAAGGATGGAGACACAGATTAGATATTAGATAGTGAGGGTGATCAATGAGTGGAACAGGTTACCACAGGAGGTGGAGTGTTTTCCTTCAATGGAAGTCTTCAATCATAGGCTGGACAGACATCTGTCTGGGATGATTAAGTAATCCTGCATTGAGCAGTGGGTCAGACCTGATGACCCCGGAGGTCCCTTCCAACTACCATTCTGTGATCCTAAGTTGTCATATTGGCTATCACATAAGCTCAAGTTGTTTAAAAAGTTTGTGATCATACTTTCAGATGAATTTTCAGAAAGGCTGCTATGTGTGCATGAGAAATGACACTTCTGGCCATTTTGGCTAGCATAGGACATTCGTTACCAGTTTTCTCTTTTGTAGTCTGTATATTGAATTCTCTGTTTTCTCGGAGTTGCTAACTGTAATGATGTCTCCAAAATCTTATGTTTTATATGTAGAGAAGCAACAGCAGCAGCGTGGAAGATATTGAAAAAGTAATGAGCCATGTAGATGTGAATACCGTGAGACAGTAAAACACTATTAGCTGCAGCACCATCTCTGTGCCTCTCTGCTTCCTTCTTACTTAACAGCCCCTCACTCTTGCCCCCTCTCAATCAACTTCTGTGTACAGCATACAATCTGAACTGTAATGAGCTGTTTAGTTTGTCTTGTCTACCAATACTGATTTTAGTAGTTTTTCAGAATGAGTAAATGGTTTAGGCCGGCTGCACACGGCCGTGACGACCTCCGCCGCGGAATTCCGCAGCAGAGACCGTCACGGGGCCCCCTAGAGACCCCAATACTTACCTGCAGATCCGGTGTTCTACATCCCGCATGTCGCTTCCGCGTGACGCGCCGCAGCGTCATGTGACACGCCAGCCACGTCACGTGACACGCCCACAGCATCACATGACGCAGCAGCGGTAGGTGGGAAGCAGTTCCACGCTATCTTCCGCTGTGCTACAGCGGAAGATAGCGTGACGGACGGCTTCCATTGACTGCAATGGAAGCCGTCCGCGCGTACATCTGCGGCAAATAGAACATGCCGCGGGTGAGGACGGGTGATTTCACGGTGCGGAATTCCGTGGTGGAATTCCGCACCGTGAGCATTGTGCTATTAGGAAGCCCTTAGGAGGAAGATGCCTGAGTAAGGCCTCCTTCCCACGAGCGTGACGGGCTCCGCAGCGTAATATTCCGCTGTGAAGCCCGTCACGGCGCCCCCCAGAGCCCCTATACTTACCTGCGGGAGATAGCGTGAAATCGCTTCCCCGCCCACCACCGCCACGTCACCGCCCGTCACCGCCCACCGCCGCGCGTCACCGGCCGTGTCACGTGACGCGGCCGGCAGTGTCACGTGACGCGGCCGTGCGCGTCATATGGCGTCATATGACGCGCGGCGGTGGGCGGGAAAGCGTTTTTTCACGCTATCTCCCGCTGGTGACAGCGGGAGATAGCGTGAACGGACGGCTTCCATTGACTGCAATGGAAGCCGTCAGTGCGTACAGCCCGTCCTCACCCGCAGAAAATAGAGCATGCTGCGGGTGAGGACGGGAGAAATCGCGGTGCGTAATTCCGCGGTGGAATTACGCATCGTGAGCATTGTGCTATTAGGTTCAATAGAACCTAATAGCTGCAGGCAACGCAGCGGATTTTCGCCGCGAATTACGCGGCGGAAATCCGTTCGTGGGAAGGAGGCCTAATGAATGAAGAAGCATCTTCCTCTGATACAGTATACTGCAAAGTTTATTATATTCACCTGTACTGTTTATTTATGCAAAGTTTGTTTGATGACAGTAACTACTTTGTGTTTTCATAATAATCAGCATTTTCTACAGCATCATTAGACTGTCTATCAACTATACAACCTGACTGAGTGAGCAGTTTAGCCAAATACAGTTGGATGGAATTAAAATTTCCAGTCCTGCTCATTACATAGTTAATCCACCTGATAATTTGGAGAAATATACAAACTGCACGCCAAAGCTGTTTTGGCATGAGGATGTTTTTAATGCTATTTGCAGTATGTAAATTCTGGAAAAATTGTACTAGTTGCAACTTGTTTTTTAAGTGTCATGACACCAGTTTTACCAGGGCAGTCTCTGTATGGAATCTATGACGTTTTTGCGTGTTACATTTTGCTGCAGATGTGTGATGCAATTCATCCATTAGGGCTCCTTCCGAAAAATGTATTTGTGGAGACACTTCCGCATGTAAAAAGTCTCATGAGTAACGCAATCAAGCGATGCTTTTGCACTCAATGGCTTTGATCAGACAAATGTGTTTTTTCCATGCAAAATATTTGTGCAAGAAAAAATAGGACCTGCTCTATCTTTCTCGGATGTATCTTTGATACAGGCCATGAAGAAATAGGTCTTGACTAGAGATGAGCGAGCACCAAAATGCTCGGGTGCTCGTTACTCGAGACGAATTTTTTGCGATGCTCGAGGGTTCGTTTCGAGTAACAAACCCCATTGAAGTCAATGGGCGACTCGAGCATTTTTGTATATCGCCGATGCTCGCTAAGGTTTTCATTTGTGAAAATCGGGGCAATTCAAGAAAGTGATGGGAACGACACAGAAACGGATAGGGCAGGCGAGGGGCTACATGTTGGGCTGCATCTCAAGTTCCCAGGTCCCACTATTAAGCCACAATAGCGGCAAGAGTGGGCCCCCCCCTCCCAACAATTTTTACTTCTGAAAAGCCCTCATTAGCAATGCATACCTTAGCTAAGCACCACACTACCTCCAACAAAGCACAATCACTGCCTGCATGACACTCCGCTGCCACTTCTCCTGGGTTACATGCTGCCAATTCCCCCCCCCCCCACGACCCAGTGTCCACAGCGCACACCAAACTGTCCCTGCCCAGCCTTCAGCTGCCCTCATGCCACGCCACCCTCATGTCCATTTATAAGGGCGTCTGCCACAGGAAAAGCAGGCACACACTGCAGAGGGTTGGCACGGCTAGGCAGCGACCCTCTTTAAAAGGGGCAGGACGATAGCCCACAATGCTGTACAGAAGCAATGAGAAATCCAATCCTGTGCCACCTCCATCTGGTGCTGCACACGTGGGCATAGCAATGGGGAACCTATGTGCCACACAATACTCATTCTGTCAAGGTGTCTGCACGCCCCAGTCAGACCGCGTTTTTTTATAAATAGTCACAGGCAGGTACAACTCCGCAATGGGAATTCCGTGTGCACCCACAGCATGGGTGGCTCCCTGGAACCCACCCGCTGTACATAAATGTATCCCATTGCAGTGCCCATCACAGCTGAGGTAGTAATGTCGTGTTTAATGCAGGTGGGCTTCGGCCCACACTGCATGCCCCAGTCAGACTGGGGTTCTTTAGAAGTGGAAACAGATGCATTTACAACTCCCTGTGGACCGACAGCATGGGTGGCTCCCTGGAACCCACCGCCGGTACATAAAAATATCCCATTGCATTGCCCAACACAGCTGAGGTAGTAATGTCGTGCTTAATGCAGGTGGGCTTCGGCCCACACTGCATGCCCCAGTCCGACTGGGGCTCTTTAGAAGTGGAAACAGATGCATTTACAACTCCCTGTGGACCGACAGCATGGGTGGGTGCCAGGAAGCCACCGGCGGTACATAAATATATCCCATTGCAGTGCCCATCACAGCTGAGGTAGTAATGTCGTGTTTAATGCAGGTGGGCTTCGGCCCACACTGCATGCCCCAGTCAGACTGGGGTTCTTTAGAAGTGGAAACAGATGCATTTACAACTCCCTGTGGACCCACAGCATGGGTGGGTGCCAGGAAGCCACCGGCGGTACATAAATATATCCCATTGCAGTGCCCAACACAGCTGATGTAACGTCAGCTGTAATGCAGGTGGGCTAAAAATTCATTTGATTACACTGTAGGCGAGGGCCCACAAAAATTGCTGTATCAACAGTACTAATGTACATCTGAAAAATTGCCCATGCCCAACCAAGAGGGCAGGTGAAACCCATTAATCGCTTTGGTTAATGTGGCTTAATTGGTAACTAGGCCTGGAGGCAGCCCAGTTAAAATAAAAATTGGTTCAGGTGCAAGTTTCAACGCTTTAATGAGCATTGAAACGTATAAAAATTGTTTAGAAAAATTATATGACTGAGCCTTGTGGGCCTAAGAAAAATTGCCCGTTCGGCGTGATTATGTGAGATTTCAGGAGGAGGAGCAGGAGGAGGAGGAGGAATATTATACACAGATTGATGAAGCGAAAAGGTCCCCGTTTTTGATGGGGATACAGAATGATGCTTCCATCCGCGGGTGCAGCCTACGTATTGCTTAGGTATCGCTGCTGTCCGCTGGTGGAGAAGAGAAATCTGGGGAAATCCAGGCTTTGTTCATCTTGATGAGTGTAAGCCTGTCGGCACTGTCGGTTGACAGGCGGGTACGCTTATCTGTGATGATTCCCCCAGCCGCACTAAACACCCTCTCTGACAAGACGCTAGCCGCAGGACAAGCAAGCACCTCCAGGGCATACAGCGCGAGTTCAGGCCACGTGTCCAGCTTCGACACCCAGTAGTTGTAGGGGGCAGAGGCGTCACGGAGGACGGTCGTGCGATCGGCTACGTACTCCCTCACCATCCTTTTACAGTGCTCCCGCCGACTCAGCCATGACTAGGGAGCGGTGACACAGTTTTGCTGGGGAGCCATAAAGCTGTCAAGGGCCTTAAAGAGTGTTGGACTGCCTGTGCTGTACATCCTGCCTGATCTCCGCGCCTCCCCTGCTACCTGGCCCTCGGAACTGCGCCTTCGGCCACTAGCGCTGTCGTATGGGAATTTTACCATCAGTTTGTCCGCCAGGGTCCTGTGGTATAGCAACACTCTCGAACCCCTTTCCTCTTCGGGTATGAGAGTGGAAAGGTTCTCCTTATACCGTGGGTCGAGCAGTGTGTACACCCAGTAATCCGTAGTGGCCAGAATGCGTGCAACGCGAGGGTCACGAGAAAGGCATCCTAACATGAAGTCAGCCATGTGTGCCAGGGTACCTGTACGCAACACATGGCTGTCCTCACTAGGAAGATCACTTTCAGGATCCTCCTCCTCCTCCTCCTCTTCCTCCTCCTCCTCCTCAGGCCATACACGCTGAAAGGATGACAGCCCAGCAGCATGTCTACCCTCACCAGTGGGCCAAGCTGTGTCTTCCCCCTCCTCCTCATCTTCCTCCTCCTCCTCCTCCTCCTCACCGCGCTGAGATATAGACAGGAGGGTGCTCTGACTATCCAGCGACATATTGTCTTCCCCTGGCTCTGTTTCCGAGTGCAAAGCATCTGCCTTTATGCTTTGCAGGGAACTTCTCAAGAGGCATAGCAGAGGAATGGTGACGCTAATGATTGCAGCATCGCCACTCACCACCTGGGTAGACTCCTCAAAGTTTCCAAGGACCTGGCAGATGTCTGCCAACCAGGCCCACTCTTCTGAAAATAATTGAGGAGGCTGACTCCCACTGCACCGCCCATGTTGGAGTTGGTATTCCACTATAGCTCTACGCTGCTCATAGAGCCTGGCCAACATGTGGAGCGTAGAGTTCCACCGTGTGGGCACGTCGCACAGCAGTCGGTGCACTGGCAGATTAAACCGATGTTGCAGGGTGCGCAGGGTGGCAGCGTCCGTGTGGGACTTGCGGAAATGTGCGCAGAGCCGGCGCACCTTTCCGAGCAGGTCTGACAAGCGAGGGTAGCTTTTCAGAAAGCGCTGAACCACCAAATTAAAGACGTGGGCCAGGCATGGCACATGCGTGAGGCTGCCGAGCTGCAGAGCCGCCACCAGGTTACGGCCGTTGTCACACACGACCATGCCCAGTTGGAGGCTCAGCGGCGCAAGCCAGCGGTCGGTCTGCTCTGTCAGACCCTGCAGCAGTTCATGGGCCGTTTGCCTCTTATCTCCTAAGCTGAGTAGTTTCAGCACGGCCTGCTGACGCTTGCCCACCGCTGTGCTGCCACGCCGCGCGACACCGACTGCTGGCGACGTGCTGCTGCTGACGCATCTTGATTGCGAGACAGAGGTTGCGGAGGAGGAGGAGGGTGGTTTAGTGGAGGAAGCATACACCGCCGCAGATACCACCACCGAGCTGGGGCCCGCAATTCTGGGGGTGGGTAGGACGTGAGCGGTCCCAGGCTCTGACTCTGTCCCAGCCTCCACTAAATTCACCCAATGTGCCGTCAGGGAGATGTAGTGGCCCTGCCCGCCTGTGCTTGTCCACGTGTCCGTTGTTAAGTGGACCTTGGCAGTAACCGCGTTGGTGAGGGCGCGTACAATGTTGCGGGAGACGTGGTCGTGCAGGGCTGGGACGGTACATCGGGAAAAGTAGTGGCGACTGGGAACTGAGTAGCGCGGGGCCGCCGCCGCCGCCATCATACTTTTGAAGGACTCCGTTTCCACAACCCTATACGGCAGCATCTCCAGGCTGATAAATTTTGCTATGTGCACGTTTAACGCTTGAGCGTGCGGGTGCGTGGCGGCGTACTTGCGCTTGCGCTCAAACACTTGCGCTAGCGATGGCTGGACTGTGCGCTGAGAGACATTGGTGGATGGGGCCGAGGACAGCGGAGGTGAGGGTGTGGGTGCAGGCCAGGAGACGGTAGTGCCTGTGTCCTCAGAGCGGGGTTGGATCTCAGTGGCAGGTTGGGGCACAGGGGGAGAGGCAGCGGTGCAAACCGGAGGCGGTGAACGGCCTTCGTCCCACCTTGTGGGGTGCTTGGCCATCATATGTCTGCGCATGCTGGTGGTGGTGAGGCTGCTGGTGGTGGCTCCCCGGCTGATCTTGGCGCGACAAAGGTTGCACACCACTGTTCGTCGGTCGTCTGCACTCTCAGTGAAAAACTGCCAGACCTTTGAGCACCTCGGCCTCTGCATTGTGGCATAGCGCGAGGGGGCGCTTTGGGAAACAGTTGGTGGATTATTCGGTCTGGCCCTGCCTCTACCCCTGGCCACCACACTGCCTCTTGCAACCTGCCCTGCTGCTGCCCTTGCCTCCCCCTCTGAAGACCTGTCCTCAGTAGGCGTAGCAAACCAGGTGGGGTCAGTCACCTCATCGTCCTGCTGCTCTTCCTCAGAATCCTCGGTGCGCTCCTCCCTCGGACTTAATGCCCTTACTACTACCTCACTGATAGACAACTGTGTCTCATCGTCATCGGCCTCCTCACCCACTGAAAGGTCTTGAGACAGTTGCCGGAAGTCCCCAGCCTCATCCCCCGGACCCCGGGAACTTTGCAATGGTTGGGCATCAGTCACGATAAACTCCTCTGGTGGGAGAGGAACCATTACTGCCCAATCTGAGCAGGGGCCCGAGAACAGTTCCAGGGAGTCTGCCCGCTCCTCAGAATGTCTCATTTTCATGGAGTGAGGAGGCTGGGAGGAAGGAGGAGCAGCAGCCAGAGGATTCTGAGTTGCAGCAGTGGAAGGCGCAGAACTCTGGGTGGACGATAGGTTGCTGGAAGCACTTTCTGCCATCCACGACAGGACCTGCTCACACTGCTCATTTTCTAATAAGGGTTTACAGCGTGGACCCATTAAATGTGCTATGAATGTGGGGACGCCAGAAACGTGCCTCTCTCCTAATCCCGCAGCAGTCGGCTGCGATACACCTGGATCAGGAGCTCGGCCTGTGCCCACACCCGGACTAGGGCCTCCGCGTCCTCGGCCGCGCCCACGTCCTCTAGGCCTACCCCTACCCCTCAGCATGCTGTATTACCAGGAATGCAGAAACACAACACTGTAATTTAATGTGCCACTTATTGCCCTGTGGTTGTAGGCTGAGTTCGCTTACGGAACGCCAGGAAATAATTTTGCGCAAGCCTGCTGTAATACTTAGCTGGCTGCGTATTTATTTTGAGAACTACAGCCCGCAGCAGACACAGACCCAGAACACTGAGCAGAGTGACAGGCAGGCCAAATAGTTTTTTTTTAAATATTTTTTTCTAAAGGACCACTGCGTATATTCAATCTATATATGTCTTCTGGCCCTGCCTACACAATTCTGTCCCTGATGTGTGTGTCACGGAACTGTAGCGTTGCACTGTTATTAAGTGCAACAGAGCGGTGATTTCAGAGGCAGGAAATAATTTTGTGCAAGCCTGCTGTAACATTTAGCTGGCTGCGTATTTATTTTGAGAACTACAACCCGCAGCAGACCCAGACCCAGAACACTGAGCAGAGTGACAGGCAGGCCAAATAGTTTTTTTTCAAATATTTTTTTCTAAAGGACCACTGCGTATATTCAATCGATAATATATGTCTTCTGGCCCTGCCTACACAATTCTATCCCTGTAGTATTACTGCAGGGCGCAATGCTCTGCACGGCCGATATAGCAAAAAAAAAAAAATGTGCAACACTGCTAAAAGCAGCCTCCACACTACTGCACACTGTTAGATGTGGCCCTAAGAAGGACCGTTGGGGTTCTTGAAGCCTACACTAACTCCTAACACTCTCCCTGCCTAACCACCACTTCTGTCCCTGTAGTATTACTGCAGGGCGCAATGCTCTGCACGGCCGATATAGCAAAAAAAAAAAAAGTGCAACACTGCTAAAAGCAGCCTCCACACTACTGCACACTGTTAGATGTGGCCCTAAGAAGGACCGTTGGGGTTCTTGAAGCCTACACTAACTCCTAACGCTCTCCCTACAGCAGCTCCAACACTATAGCACTGTCCCTCAGCTATCTCACAACGCATCTGAGGCGAGCCGCGGGAGGGGCCGATTTTTATACTCGGGTGACACCTGATCTCCCCAGCCACTCACAGCAGGGGGGTGGTATAGGGCTTGAACGACGCAGGGGGAAGTTGTAATGCCTTCCCTGTCTTTCAATTGGCCAGAAAAGTGCGCTAATGTCTCAGAGATGAAACTGAAAGTAACTCGAACATCGCGTGGTACTCGTTACGAGTAACGAGCATCTCGAACACGCTAATACTCGAACGAGTATCAAGCTCGGACGAGTACGTTCGCTCATCTCTAGTCTTGACCTATCTTTGGCCCTGTTACGCAGAAACCTGCCATAGACTTCTATGACAGCTAGAAAAAAAGGAGGAGGGAGTATCCCTATATACAACACTGGGTAAAGAAACCAGCTGGCCCTAATTAGGCATTTAATTGCCATTCCGAGCATTTCTTCCGGTTATTGCTTGCTATCGGTTCAGCATGTTTTTTTTACCTGCACGCTGCAGCGCCCCATGTGAATGGCTTTAAAAACACCAATTACGATCGGGAGTCGAGTTTGTTAAAAATTCATTCATGCGAATATACGTTCCAAATGGGCGAACGTATTTACGTATGCAGTTGTCTGAAAGAGCGGCTCTGTGCGGCCTCTGTGCCCGCACTGCCGGTCCTACCACCAGGGCTGCAGGAGTGCGGCGCAATGGAGCCCCGGTTCTGGTAATCTCTCCTGGCCGCTGTAACTCTGGTCATTGCTGGGTAGCTAGGGACACAGCAGGTGCCGCCCCGCACCATGTCCCCATTACCATCACTACCGGGCGTGCTTTCTCACTCTCTGTTTATCCTGCAAGGCTAGGGGCGGTTTTCCCAGCGTCTCCATGATTAGGTCCTGCTGCTGTCAGACTCCCCTGGCCCTATCAGCTGCTGGGGAGGGTGTTCTGACAGCATTTAAACATTTCTGTTTCTTTCATGCATTGCCAGTGTATGTTTCATCTGAAGCTACACCCACGTACCTTCAGATTGGTGCCCTGTTGTGACTTACTTGCTCTGAGCCTGACTTCGCCTTCATCTGACCCTCTCTATTGCATACTCTCCTGTTGCCAACCCGGACTGCCTGACCTGATTCTGTGTTTGTTATTTTCCCTGTTTGTCTCTTGTCTGACCTCCTCCAGCATTTCTCTGTTAGTCATTCTCCCTGCCCTGCATCCCTAGTAAGCCCCGGGACTGTCGCCCAGTTATCGCCCTGGGGTCTAGCCCAGTTGTCGCCCTGGGGTCTAGCCCAGGGGGGCAAGTAGGTAGGGACAGGGGTTGTGGGAAGTGTTCAGGGACCTCCAGTACCCAGACCCTAGTTCTTGACAATAGTAAGTATTTTTCATGATTTTTTTGTTTCAATAATCTTTTTTGGGTTTAATTATTTTTTTTTCAAAACAAACAATAATAAATAACATAAATAAGGGAATACGTTTGTAAGAATCTAATAGACATGATAATATGTATCATGAATTAGAAACGTTATGTAGTGAAAGTAATATCCAGTGGTTTAAACAATAGGGAAAGCTAGGTCAATAACTAATGCCCGGCAAAACAAAGAGAAAAGTTATATAAACAAAACATAGGACTCTACAAGAGTAGCAGAATATGACAATTATCCAGATACACGCTGATTGGAGGATATCCATGCTCTCCATATATGTAGGAATTTCAAAAATGTAGATGTGCTACTTGCAGATATTTTTTATGTGTATATGTTTGGTTGACCAAAACGATAGTTTCTCCTATATTAGGGATGACAGTACTTATCCAGTGTCTAAGAAGAGACAAATTTAATAGTGGAAGCATTTTACAGCCTAGAATTTGAAACTTCGGTAGGATTAGATGGGAGACGATTTTCATCAACGCTAATGAGGGGGATTTTTGGACTGTAGAACCAACTAAAAACATAGTAATTGAAATACAGAGTTGCGATACTGCTGGAGAAAAGGGCAGATCCACAATATATGTAATAATGATCCCTTGCCACCACAATTTCTCCAACAATCAGCCAAGCAATCAGGGTATATCTTAGATAGACAGATTGGTGTGTAGTGCCATCTCAGTGTGATTTTCATTAATGTTTCTACATGAGTACTACACTTGAGTGCTTTGAGTCAGGTAGAAGGCTTGTTTCCATTTTCTGTCGCTAAGTTTTTGGAAACTAGCATGATCATGTAGTAATGCATATATAGGCTTAATTCTTTAATTACTTTAGAAAATATATGGCGTACATTTAAAGTGCCCTGGAGAAGAAGAGTTTGTGTGTAGAAAATGCTGTATTCGTAAATATTTGTATTATTCCCCTAGTGTCAAGTGATATTTTGTTTCAAGTTGCTGAAATGGAGTAAGAGAGTCTACCATTAATTACTAGGTAAGTGTAGAAATACCTAGTGCTCTCCAATTTGAAATATGTTTCAAATTGACCTAATGTTTCTGGTTTTCAGACCTCCACCATAGGGCTAGTTGAGACACAAGTGTTGCTCTATGGTTGTCTTAAATAGGAATATCTTGGAGGTCTAGACCCCCTTCCCATCTATCATTAGTAAGCATGGTGCTGATCACTCGAGGTTTATATTGTGCCCAAACAAACTGAGATAGAATTCTCTTCAAGTCTATAAAGAAAAGGTCATGCTAGTTCAATAGGGGTAGTATGAAATAGCAATGTATAGCAATTTTGGCAGTAAAAGCATTTTGAAGGTAACACTTCTTCCTATCCACAATATCTTGAATTCCGAGTCTTTGAGTTTTACTTTCAGTATAGGAGCAAAATTGCTTTGATAAAGTTTTTTTTTATGTAGAGCTGTTATTGTTATGCCCAGATATTTCATAGCTTCGTTTTGCCAGTCAAAAGGGTGTTTGTTTTATAAATAATATAGCAAGTCACTGGGGATCTTCGTATGTAACATTTGGGATTGATGTGCATTTATTTTGCAGTGTGATATCTGTCCAAACTCTGTCCTTTATGACCTTAGTGCATTATCAAGAGATGGTATGGGATCTGTTAACAGCAGACTCTCGAAAGCTATGTGTTATATCTATAGGGTTTGGGAGTTTACCTTT
Organism: Eleutherodactylus coqui; assembly: GCF_035609145.1. Taxonomy (NCBI): domain Eukaryota; kingdom Metazoa; phylum Chordata; class Amphibia; order Anura; family Eleutherodactylidae; genus Eleutherodactylus; species Eleutherodactylus coqui. Next base: position 191,296,969 of record NC_089840.1, read on the forward strand.
GTTGTTTTGGACAATTATATATGGGATCTCCAATTTAGATGTTGGGCTTTAAGGCGAATAATATTGGGCTTTAATCTTTGTTAATTTTCTCTCATAATTGTGTAGTAAGTAACTTTGAAGTTTATGTCTATATTGAAGGAGGTTTTCTGCTTTTTGGGGCATCTGTTTGTTTTGTGCTTCAAGAGCCTTTATTATTTCAAGTAAATCGTTTAGGGTGTTAGTCCTTTTCTTACATGGTGACCAACTCTAATAAACCTCGTATATTTGCTTTGTGGGTATTCCATGGGACATGTGGGTTCACATCAAGGGATGTAATTATGAGAGTAGCAGTCCTTTAAATCTCAAAGTTGTTTTTATGCTCTACTTGTGATAATAAAGAGTCATTACTATGCTAGATATATGTTGGTGGTTTGTTATATTGTTCAGCTAAAGTCTTGTATTTGTACAGCACCAACTTATTCCGCAGCACTTTCAAGTAATTTATTTATTCCCCCCCCCCCCCCTCCTCCCAGCAAGGATGGAAGGCTGAGTCAACTTTGAGACGGCTACCTGAACCATGCAGGGATTGAACTTTGCAACTTCAGGTCGTGAGCAAGAGCTTCGGATGAATTTCTATTGCCTTAGCACTCTACACCACATGGAAGTGTAATGTCATTGAAATTGTGCCGTGGTCACACAAGGTGATCATTTCAATTCGTGATTTTTGAGAAAGCAATAGTAAATTTCTGTCAGATATGAATATATTAATCCTCGAGTAACTATCATGAACATTTAAGTGTTAGGACTAATTCTTTTTAGAGCTGTGCAGTGCTCACCAAACATCGAAAAGATCTTCTTTCCACCATACGTCACCTAAGGTTTGAGCCTGGTTGTGCAAGTTGGAGGTGATATTGGTGTTGTCTGATATTGCATTGAAATCGCTGCAAATCAATAAATTGACTTGTTTGCATGTCTTTGTTTTTTATTAGGGGCATATATTGTATTGTTATTTCTAGAGCAGACTGTTATAACATAATTGCCTGGGGGGTCTATTTTCTCTTGAATAAGCTGAAATGTTACAGAGTTCTCGCAATTAGACCACCTCTCGACTTGGTAGTAAAGTAAGATTGAAGAATTGTAAGATAGCTAGGATGTTTTATGCAGAAGGCATCCTTCAATAATATGTGTATTTCTTATACACAAAAAGCATCCATGGATAACTTGATAACATTTTCCCACATAAATGCATGTTTTTGTGGGCAGTTAAGCCCATACCATTTAACATTACCATATTAAACAATAAATAAAAGAAGCACAGATACATGGAGTAAGGCCGGCTTCACACGAGCATGACGGGCTCCGCCGTGTAATATTCCGCAGTGAAGCCCGTCACGGCGCCCCCCAGAGACCCCATACTTACCAGCGGAAGATAGCGTGAAGACGCTTCCCCGCCCACCGCCGTCGCGTCATATGACGCACCGCGGTAGGCGGGGAAGCGTTTTTTCACGCTATCTTCCGCTGGTTGCAGCGGGAGATAGCGTGAACGGACGGCTTCCATTGACTGCAATGGAAGCCGTCAGCGCGTACACCCACGGCAAATAGAGCATGCTACGGGTGAGGACGGGAGATTTCACTGTGCGAAATTCCGCGGTGGAATTCCGCACCGTGAGCATGGAGCTATTAGGTTCAGTAGAACCTAATAGCAGGGGGCAACGCAGCGGATTTTTGCCGCAAATTTACGCGGCGTAAATCCGTTCGTGGGAAGGAGGCCTAAAAGCAATACAAGGACAAAATGGGAGCAGCGTTCCTGTCACAACAGCAAAGATAAACAGTCCTTCACCACCTTGCAAATGGGAAGAAAAATGTAGCAGCTCGTCTGTAGCTAAGTGTCGTATGGGGGGGAAAAGTTCTCAGTTGTATCCGAATTTTGCGTGTTTCATGAAGTCTCAACAGCAGGGAAGATTTAAAATGAACAATGAACTTGTTTGCGAGACCTCATGGCGTGCCATTACCCCAGGAGGTGTTGACTGGTTTGTCCAGGATCCGGGATGTAGGCAAGGAGATGTCTAGATTCCGTTGTCGCATAAGGGCAACTCCTTCATCCAACGATTTGATGATGGAAGTAGTGTTGTTGAGTTATCAGTAGATACACAAGTAATCCCCATTTATATGCAATTTTATTGTCTCTGAGCGTTATGGTGGCAGGACGCACTCGGCGTCTTTGCACCAAGTTTACTGTGGATAAGTCCGTAAACAGAGGCAGATTTTGATAAGATGTTTCCAAGAGCTTTTCCTTAACATGGAAAAAGTGAATGTGGGGCAAGACATCTGAGTGTATGGTCTGCTAGATGTTTAGGGTGTGGGAGTCTGTAAGCCTTATCTATTATGAGATCCTTTAAAAAACATACTGGTAGCAGTGATTGTATGCAAATAGTGCATCAATTCAGAAGCAGGGACTTTTTCTGGGATCTCTCTGAATTTAATTGTATTGCAGCGTGAACATGTCCTCTAGGTCTATATCCTCTAGGTCCACCACTTTATTTCAGAGTTTTTTCAAGTTCAAGATCATCGTGTGAGTCTATAAGATTATTGTACGATGTAGCAAATTCTACCATTTTGGTTTCCTTTTGGGTAATTCTCTTTTCTGCATCAGTGATTGCTGAACTGAGGTGTTGAATATGTTCAGCAAAATTAGATTGTAAGGAAAGTTGTAAGGCTTTCAGTATCGTTTTCATGACAGTTTCCATAACCAACATGTCATTACCAGGAATGTCAATATAAACATCTGTGAAGGCAGGTGATATAGCTTTAGGGGAGGCTTGGTCACTCACCCCTGTATCAGCATGTCCCCCTGCACAGCTCATCTTTTGCCTTTGTTTTCTGGGTTGATCGAGGCTGAAGAGCTGCACCGGCCATGTGCTCAGAGAGTTGATGGTGACCAAGTTATTTTAGGAACTTTTGACCGGCTATCGTAGGATTTTCCTTTGGGCTTCGGAGCGGATTTGCAAAAGTTTAGCTGAAAGTTCTCACTAGCCAGTGGTTTGGAGCTGGATCTTCACCTCGACCCCTTGGATTTTGCATGCTTGGGCAAGTGCTTGGCAGGTTCAGACAAAGGGGTGCTTACACATAAGCTTCCAGCCATCTTGGTCCCATGTCATGGACTGAGAGAATCAGAAATTGATTAACTTCTCAAGTCCTTTGTCATTTGCAATCAATCTCAGTTTATTCGGTTTTTAAATCAGTGAAACTCAAAAAAAAGCTGGTTACCACCATTTTTATTAGACTTTAATGAAGAGAATGCCACATATAACACATTAAGTGTCTGAAATATTTGAAGGCGGTGAATATATTAAGAAAAAAAATTGCAACACATGAATTCCCTGTTGAGAACAATAGATGTGTTTGTCAATCCTAATTATCCAGACTGACTGGGGGGTCTTTTTTCTTTCTTTTTTTTGCCTGTGTTAAAGATATAAGCCAATATTATGGAGAATGACTCTTTGATGCATTTATAGTTGGGAGAATAACAGTACTTTAGGAAAATTAGTTTATTGACCTAAATTTCTCACATTCTAAGGCTAAACATTATGTCAATGTGCTTTGGTGATGTCTCTAGAAAAATTTACTGTAACCAACAAAGAAAATGATAACTTCTGTAACCATTCTTCTATGCATGTCTCCTACAAGGCTCTCTATAACAAGTTTAAAAGGGATTATACCAAGTTTGCAATTTATCCCCTATCCACTGGATAGGAGATAACTTACTGATCAGTGGGGGTCTCACCGCTGAGACTGACACCGTTCTTGGGCCAAATGTATCCCTTTGCCTGTCACTGGGGGGTCGTTTTGTCCCCTGCATGACTTCAGAATGAATGGAGTGCTGGCCGAGCATGCACAGTTGGTGCTGCATTCTTTTCAATGGGGCTGACAGTAATATCTGAGCACTTGCCGCTTGGGTATCTCAGCAGGCTCACTGAAAGTGTGCTGCTTGCCAGCGGTCCACTTCGGCAGGTGCAGTAACCCCACAGTTTGGAGTACAGGGGACATGGGACACATGTTCTCAAGATTGGCGAGGGGTCTCAGCATTGAGTTCCCCGCTGATCAGCAAGCTATTCCTTATCCTGTGGATTGGGGGCTAACTTGCAATCTTCATATAACTCCTTTGAAGAGGAATGAGTTTGTGTATTCTTAGGGCCCCTGACACAGATGCATTTTCGCCCATATCATTTACGGACATAATACAGACAGCATCCAACACCATTGATTTGCACTGGTGTATTTAGACGCATGCATTAAAAAAAATGCATCCTATCTTTGTCCATGGACCAAATTCATCCATTACACCTATTAAAATCAGTGAAATCACTTATAAATATAGTTAATATGCAATTGCATGCATATTTATTGTGTTTTCATGCATGCTGCAAGGAGATGCCAGGAAATAAAGTGACATTGATTGGGCCTTCTTGATTTTTTTTTTACGTGCATGAAAAACGCAGTGAATACGGATGCAATGCAGATGTAAAACACTCACATGAATCAGAAACGCATGCAGCATGCACATATACATGCAGCGAAATAGGTACATTTTTCATAGACTGAATCTTCATATGCCCATGTGAATGAGCCCCAAAAGTAATATCCTTCTCTGACCTGCTCTCACTTGTGATCTACACTTTTTGGGGAAATAACACATTGCGATTTTATGTATTGACCAGCTCAGGTAAAAACCACAATGGTATACAGGACCAGGCATGTGAATGAGATTCATGTCGTAACAAATCTTATCCACATACTGCAGAATATTTCTGCACAGAAGCTGACTTCACTCCTTTCGCATTATATAGCGCATACTTATTCCGCAGCGCTGTATGCAGACTGTCATCACTTAAATTTGGGCCTGTACCAATGGGAACTCACAATCTAAATTCACCTATTAGTATGTTTTGGAGTGTGGGAGAAGGGCATACAAACCCCATGCAGATATTGGTCAGGAACCCGGCACAGCAAGGCAACAGTGCTGCTAACCACTGAGCCACGGTTCTGCCCTTTTCAATGTAGAGTGGTAAAATCGTCAGCAAACCTGCAGCAAAGCCCACATGTTACACATATGGATTATGCTGCAGATTTGCAGTGGGTATTTCCTTACCATGTGGATTTAACTGGTCTTCCTTTTCCCCTTATGTCTGTCTTTATCTATTATCCTTCTCTTACTACATCCCTTTTTCTTTCTCATCTCAAAGTCTTCCTTAGGCCTCGGTCACAAGGGCGATATTTCGTGCGATTTGCGCATGCGGACACATGGGCGCTTGTTATGCACTTGTCCGATAAATTATAGGACAAGAAATCGCAGATCGCGGCTATCTGCGATCTGCGATCTCTTGTGTTCTCTATATGCGCTCAATGGGGCCGGTGGCAGCAGCGCCGACCCCATTGAGAACATATACTACACAAATCATTCTCCTCTGCCACAGCTGTAACAGCTGTGGCAGAGAAGAATGATGTTTGCCCATTGAATTCAATGGAGCCGGCAATACAGCCGGCTCCATTGAAAGCAATGGGCTGCCGGCGAGCGCGGGATGAATTTTCAGGAAGGGCTTAAAAATATAAGCCCTTCCCTGAAAATCATCCAAAAATGTGTAAAAATAAAAAAAATATATATACTCACCTTGTCCGTGCAGCCGGAGTTCAGCCGCAGCCTGCCGACAGTTCTCCTGAACTGCTCTGAGTAGTATTCAGCAGGCGGGGATTTAAAATCCCCGCCTGCTGAATGGGCTGCCTCTGATTGGTCACAGCCCTCACCAATCAGAGGCAGCTCTCACTCACCCATTCATGAATTCATGAATGGGTGAGTGAGTGTTGCCTCTGATTGGCTCAGCGCAGGGACCAATCAGGGGCAGCTCTCAGTTGTCATTCAATATCGTGGCAAAAAACGCCCACCTGACCGAGGCCTTAGGGTTTGTTCCCATGTCAAAGCTACATGCATGAACTCTTTTCCATAATGCATTTTGCCCCTACAGTTCCTATGAAAGATAAGCACTGCATGCACTACTGTATTCTTCTAGGGACTAATACCTCTGTAATACTACATAAGTTGGAACATACCAGGATGGAGAACAGTAAGTGTAGGAGGGGGTGAGTCATCTCGTTTATTGAAGTCTGAGAGAAGAGTGGAGAGGGGAAGATGAGAGGCAGAGCCTCAGATGTGTTGTTAGAGCTAATGGAGAGTTATTTATTGCTATATATTCATATCTACAGTACTAATAGACACCATCCTGCATGCTGATGTTATGTCTGTGTGCTACAAACAGCTGAATCTGCAGTTCTCTGTACAGTCTATAGAACACAGCAGCAGGCTTCTCCCACCAGTTCTGAGAGACCTGAGAATCAAAAACATAACCTGCAGAGGGGTAAATGGGGAAAATGCAGGATATAAATGTTATAATGGTCATAAATAGTGGTATTTCTCCTGTACACACATGGAAGCTAGTTCTGAAAAGTTAGGTGCACTTTAAATAAATATTTGGGAGGAAGTGGTTTTGTTCCTGTCTGTATTTTGGGTTGACAAAGGCTCTGGGGAGTCAAAAAGTTGCCTTTTATGATGTAAACATATAGAGGCTTTGTTTTATTGGAGCCCTGGTTAGTTTCTTGTATGGATTTATTGACTAGGTAGAAAACCACACCAAGCTAAGCATGAAGGTGGCCTGTGGTGCAGGAGGTATACTTTATCAATGGACTTGTGAACATGAAAGTGTAGAAATAATAAGGTCCCATAAGAGAACAGCTCACGTTTATGGAGAGAATGGAGAAGAAACTGGATTTTTGAAATTCTACTGTTTGATGTCTAAACATCTTCGCTAATAGAGTATGTTGCAATAGATGATGAAATTTACCATTGCACTTTTCTTTGAATGTCAGAATATGGTTGCTTTGCTCTTAAAATCAATTTTTCTGTTTTACCTTGATTCTCACTTCATGTTTCTTTAAATCTAACAATGTCCAATACCTTTTAAATGTCTCAAGGCTTGTTCACATTGTGTTTATAATGTTGCTATGTGAAATTTCTGCCTTTGTACTTTGGATTATTGCTTTGTTTCCTAGAAGATAAGAGCTTGGAAAAAATCAGGGTCTAATGCCAATATATCTGATATACAAACCAATCTCAATGCTTCAGAACTCCAAACCAAGATGCCACGGGTGCAAAAGTGATTGAAAACATAGCTTTCAATATATCTATTTAAAACATGACACTGATGAAAAATTCAAAAAAATCCCCAAAATGTACAGCTACCACATGTGCCCTATGTTGACATAGAATATATAAGGGAACTAAACATACAAATACACTGTAGACATACTTCTCAGCACAAGATTTGGGGAAAGGAGGCTCCCTGCTCAACTGTTCTATATCTTTTAGGCTGCTTGCCCCTAGGATAGCATATACAAAAATAGCAAGCATACACTTCAAGATATAGATGCAAATAGTGCCAATGTGGGTGGGGGGTGTGACAGGAAGTCTAACTCTTGTGAAACGGCTCCTGGCATTATGATGTCTAATCTAGCTTCTACTCTTTTTCGAAAACAGCCATAGCCTGAATGACTCTACTATCTAATATGGCGAGATTTGCTTTGTGGCTTAAATGTTGGACATTAAAGGGCAGGGATATATTTTTTGGACTGGACAGACTTTTTGTCAAAGCTCCTAACAGCAAGGAATTTCTTGAGGACAAGCCGGTAAGGGTATAGAATATTTTTTTGTTCACCCAAATCTCAGTATCGGGACTTAAAAGGCAGGATTGGAAGATGGCGCTTACCTCAAAAGGCTCAAAGGCTGTTTTGCTCATTCGCAAACAGTATTCAGTTAATAAACAGTGATGACAGAAGAGTTGGAAGAAGATCATAAATCTCCTCGCACAAGTGGGAAACGATTACTACAAACAGGTGGAATCTTCAGATCTTCAAGAATGGTTTTGAGGAACATTTAATTTACTCTTCTAGAATATTGCCAAAGACTGCCTGGTTATGGCTCAGCGGATACCTGTTTTTGTGGTGTTCTTTAGAGCTTAAAAAAGCTCCATGATTTTCAGTTATTTTTTGAAAGCTTTTTTTTATACACCTGTTTTAACAAGTGGAGGGAAAAAGCATGCTCAAAGTGACCAAAAAGACCACATAAACTGTTCTTGGGTACATTCACATGTAGAAGAAATCATCCACAGCGCAAAGTTCCACAGCAAAATCCACAGCATTTCTGCATCAGAAATGACATCAAAATTTGCTCTATTTTGGGGGATTTTGACTGGTATTCCTCTGCAGATCTGTAGCTGGTTTGAATCTGCTCCTCTCACCTCATACTGCACCCTCACTGCAGCACACATCCCTCACCCGGCAAGTGCTAATAAACGCTGCCCGTCAGGTGATGCGGATGTGGGTGTTAAAGATGTTCAATGTGTTGTTGAATATGAATATAAAGCTATGAGCAACGTTATTATTTTATCACAAATCAGGGTTTGGCACTGCTGTGGTACTGAATGACTAATTTTCACAATTGCAGTACTAGTCATTATATATATATATATATATATATATATATATATATATATATATATATATATATATATATAACGCCACATTATTGATATTTCCATGAGTTAGGGATTTTTAAATGTTTTTATGGTGTCTGTCTTTGGTGAATATCATAACAATAGAAACTTTTTGGTACCAAGCTGTGGAGAGCAACATGTTGTTTGTACACAAATTTGTTTTTCTATATTAGTATTAAGTATGATAATGTGAGTTCTATTTGGGCACCCAAGTCATATTAATTGGGGATTAATAAAGGTGCCAGATATATTACATATAGAAATACTGCAAACCGTTCACAGCGGAAACTTCTGCGGCAAAAGCCGCAGTATTTTCACATCAGAAACCACATCAAAATCCGCGCCACTTGTGCAGATTTTGACTGGTATTCAGCTGCAGATCTGAACTGATTTGAACCTGCTCGCCGTTCCTCTCGCCTCATGCTGAGCCCTCACTGTAGTGCACATCCCTCACCCTACAAGTGCTACTAAGCGCTGCCAGTCAGGTGATGCAGAAGTGGGCACATCACCAAGTGAGGGATGTGCACTGCAGTGAGGGTTTAGTATGAGGCGAGAGAAAGGGCATTGCAGGTTCGAATCAGATGCAGATCCACAGCTGAATACCAGTCAAAATCCTCATTTAATGTGGATTTTGACAAGGTTTTTTAATGTGCAAATGCTGCAGATTTTGCCTCAGAACATGTGAACATTCCCTATAGTTCATTGCATAATTCCTTATTGACCTGAAGCCAAAGTCTGGCCGCTGTATTTTTTTGCTAACAAAAAGACATGGCAAAAAACATCAAGAAAAGCATTTAAAAATTGCATTTTTCTAACAGAAGTTATGTACAAAACATTACCCAACTATTTAGCCCAGAAATAAGTACATGTTGACTGGCTAGAGGGGGCAGATGTACTGTAGGCATAGTTTGATTTTCAGCATGAGCTTGATGGACTGCATGAATGAGATTGGGTTTTTCAAGTCATTAGTTCCTCATGTAGGCCATTTGGCATTAGCATGATTTACTTATCCTATCCATTTATATTGTGAAAGTGAACTCAAGCAAGTCCGTAGCCTGACCTGCATTGTGAATTAGGGGGACTGTGTAATGGCTCAAAGAAAACAAAGGCTTGACTCCTTTTAAGCGAGTGGACCAGGTGTCAATTAAATAAGAAGTTCGTAGGCATAAAAATGACATCTTAAAAATTATTACATACCACGTAATGTGCTGCGGCTAAATCGAGAAGGGTTATTGGAGGAGCGTGTTTGTAAGGGGCATCCATGTTGCATGAATTCATCCCTCATTCTTCCCTTTTTTTAACCAGTATTTTACAATTTGTAGTTTTAATTGTACCTTTTGTTCAGCTTTATGTAACAGAACAAAGTAATATATGAATTTATGCCATCAACATGGATCTATTTTACAATTCATTGTATTTACAGGTAACGTAATGGCAACTACTAAGTATCTGCCTATTTCCTTCTGTAGTTTACAGAATGCCACATCTGCAGCTGTTTTACAGAAATGTTGAACAGTGAGTCTAATGGGCTTTCCTGTCTTTGATTAGTTGAAAGACTGTAGCATCAGTGATGGCTTTGAATAAGCACACTCAGTGTTGTACAGATGTGAATATGGGGACACATGACGGGACGATCTATTAGAGGAAGCTGCTAAATTATTAAAGGGTGGATCCCCGAATAAATATTCACAAAGGACTGCTTTGCATAAGGCGATTTTCAAACAAGCATGTAACTGGCACTTTCCTCAGGCCCGAATTTCTTTGCCCGACAGCAGGTCAACTGATGTATGAGTTTGTGAGCTCAGGTCAACTGTCCTGCAAATTTGCCGCGTCATAATGTACTTGCATGAAAGTGGCCCAAGGCCACTTTCACATGCGCGACAAAATCGCGTGGTTTTCTCGGAATGCGACAGCGCTACAATCAACAATACATCAACTAACAGACTCTGTCTGCTCCAGGACACTTGTCTGCAGTCGTCAGCTGCTTCTTTCTGGTCAGGGGCTGATAAATCCCACCTCCAGGAAGCGCTGGCTCTGTTTGGTTCTTGAGGGCAGCGGCTCAGCCAATCGATGCAGCACTGTCACCAAAGTAATACAAAGTCTTCTACTGTCACCAAAGTAATACAAAGTCTTCTACTGTCACCAAAGTAATACAAGTAATAAACTTCTTTTATATAAGAGGGTAAATGTAAAACAGTAGAAAGGGAACATGTCCTACATCTTTATCAGGAGTTACACCCCACACAACTATAACTTAGAGATTTAGAAATGCCCCTTGGCTTCAGTTGCAGCAAGAAAGAAAGTATATAAAAAATATAGTAATATAGTCATATATAGTTGAAGATGGTAATGTGTAGAACAATGTTTTCCAACTCCAGTTCTCGAGGCACGCCAACAGGTCAGGTTTTCTGGATGTCCTCAATATTGCACTGGTGATGTAATTATTGTCAGTGTATCAGACATTGCCACAGGGGTTCTTACTATAGGATATCCTGAAAACATGGCATGTTGGGGTGCCTTGAGGACTGGAGTTTGGAAAGGCTGGTGTAGAACTACTGAATTGTGATTTTCTTTCTTTGGGGATGGGGGTCACCTTCCCATTTTCAGAACATTAAAAGGCTTAGGGTGATTGCACATCTGCACTCAGGGTCTGCTTTCCTGCTCTGCTCTCAGCACCGAATGGACCCCATACTATCATAGGTCCATCTGCTTTCCACCAAAGAGCCAGGCATTTGGATAGAAGAAAACGCGCGGTATGCAGTGGTTTTTCTTACGGTATTTTGAGCTGGATCTCTGGATGGAACCGAACAGCTCCGGGTGGATCCCATTGACTATAATGGGGTCTGTCTGCTTTCTGCTCAGCTGCCCCGCATTTGGACAGAAGAAAAAGCGCTGCATGCAGTGCTTTTTTTTCTGGTATTTCGAGCCGGATCTGTGATGGGTCTCTGGCTGGATGTTCCGACACAGATGTGAAACCAGCCTCACCCAGTAGAATGCAATAACTAAAATGCACAGCAAATGAGGAAGAAATTAATTATCCATATGGTACGCTACAAAAAAAACCCTGCAGCGTGCCTAAGGGGTAACATCACTCCTTAAGGAGAAGGAATGCTGCTATCGAATAGGTGGCGCTGCAAAGGTATTTTTCAATCTCCCTTATTTGCATAAGGCTAACTTAACACGGGCAAGTGCGATATTGGGCCTTGGCCTGATATCACACTCAGGAACTGAGTCCCCGGAGATGCAAGGCATTTTTGTGTCAAAAATGCCTCCCATCACTTGAAGGATGGTGGCCATTTATACATATTATTTATCAAATGAGAAGTCACACGTCATAATATTGTTTGCCAAAATGTTCGTTCCTTTCCTTTGTCAAGAATATGGTCGTTTTATGTTCCCAGTTATTTGGAAACAAGAATAATGGCTCATTATTGAGAAAAGTGCTCCCATAAAAATTCTCGTCGAGATGCATTGTTTAATGACATACAGTAAGTGGATGTGGTATCCGAATCATTGTTTGTTTGCTATATTAAAGCATTCATAACCTATTCGTGTGACTCCTATTAGTATTGTGAAATAAATGGCCTTAGTCAAAAGTGAATTGAAGCCGGTGTGTGGGAAGGAAAGCCGCATTAAAATGCATTGTTCTGCTTTTATCTTCTGCATTAAGTGTATGGTCCAGTAGTCATAGAACATAAACATGCAATAGAATGACAGAAATGGGTAAGGGATGACATATGGTAATGTAGGCCTATGAATAGTAATTGTCCCGGTACCTTCCCCCAGATGACACCTCAGAAATACAATGACGTTAAGTGCGCCATAAAACTCTACAGCAGAAAATACTTTATCTCTATGGAAGACATGCACACTGACCCTTATTATAAAGAGATGGGACTTCTAAATGCTTCGCTCTTAATAATTGCAGTTTGTCTTGGGCAAATCTCGGATTTCTTTTTCTTTCTTTCTTTCCATCTGTGTATCATTGAAAAAATGTTAGGTGTTGTTTTTTATGGCATTGTCTCTATTTTTCAGTAATCATGAAATCATAGACATGGTTGGAAAAAAAAAACACACCTAAAATATTAGAGAATTGCACATTAGTTTTTAGAATCACTCATGTTACGAATAGGAGTAATCCAAAGAGAGCAGAGCAGATGGGAAATAATTCCCTCAGGTTACCCTGAAAATCCATTAGGACTCTATAGAGCGCTATTAAGTGCAAATATATATCCTGGAAATAGACTTTACACTATAGGCTGACAGAGCTGAGCTGCAAGGTGAATTTCAAAATCATCGTGGCTCCTCTCCTATTTTAAGATTGCTCCTGCTGCTATCTGGAGTGGATTTGTTGGCCGTGCCGTATAGCAGCTTACCATTTAGATTTCTTCTAAGCTTGCTCCAGAGACTTTCTTTGATGCTATATTCATATACTTAGAGTACTGAAACCAAAAAGGATATTCCAAAAGGTATGAATACATTTTCCAGACCCATGAACCTACTAGATAAGAAAATAATAGGAAAAACACAAAACAAGTGCAAAAAAATCAGGTTGGACGTTTGGAATATCACATGGAGGCACAGACTGGTTTCCAATGTTATGGGGGTGTTAGCACAATGTATATTCTTGCTGCTCAATATTAAGGGTTAATACGAGCAGATTGGAGAATCATTGACACGCCACACAGCACTTGTGTAGATCATGAGGGCTTGTTTTTTGCATGGCCAACTGTAGTTTTTATTGGTACAATTTTTGGGTGGCTATAACGTATTGTAAGACTGTTATATTATTTTAGAGGGCAAGGAGAGAAAACACATTTATTCTGTCATTGTTTTTTTTACAGCATTAATCATATAGCATAAATGAAATGATACATTTTTTTCTATGGGCTGGTACAGGCATTTTTTTTGGAAAGGAAGATGAACAAACTAACATTTTGCCTCAGGTTTTAGGGGTTTGTTTTACGGTTTTTGCTGTGGAGTATAATTAGTGTTCAATTTTTTGTAGGAGTCATTATGGATACAATGATACCAAATATGTGTTGTTTTCTTTTTTTTTGGGGGGGGGGGGTTGTACAAATGGGGAAGTGCTCAAGAAAGTTTTTTTTACATGTCTTTTTTAAACTATCTTAATTTTTTAAAACATTTTTCTGTCCCTGATTGCTATAATAATGTAAGGCAGTACTGGCAGGCTCACAAGAGCGATCACAAACCATAGCAGGCTCGAACACCAGTGTATGGTGTCCGGGTGTCATGGCTACCCATTGGCCCTCCGCAATTACATCGCGAAGTGCCAATGACTTCACAGAGGGAACATGCTTTCTCTGTGAACCCTTTACATGCTGTGATATACATTGATCATGGCATGTAAGGGGTTAAGAGCAGAGATCAATGTTCTAATTGATCCCCGCTGTTGTAGCCGATGGCCGGCTATCATTCATGGCAGGTTCCTGCTGTGAGATGGCACCGGATCACTTCTGAACCCACGCCATCTACAGGATGTAAGTTTGCGTCCTCTTGCATTAAGTGCCCCCCAGCCAGTCCTTAAGGAGTTAAAGAAATATTATTTGGATATTATTTGGGCACTACTGTTATATGGGCTATATAAAGTATTATTATCTAGGCACTATATGGTGGTATTATGTAGAAAACTACTAGAGATGAGCGAGCATGCTCGGATTAGGTTGTTACTCGAGCGGGTATCGCTCTTCTCTAGTAACTGCATTCTTGGGGGGCAGCAGGGGTTAGCGGGGGTGAGAGAGAGATCTCACTCTCTCCCACTCCCCCCCCCCCCGCTCCCCGCCTCACCTCCCCCCCCCCCCTTCCCGAGCCTGCTCGGACGAGAATACTCACTCGAGTAACTGCCTTATCCGGGCGTGCTTGCCCAAACATTACACAAATGCAAACTGGGACTCCTATTTTCTACCAACTGTCTCTGCCCCTATAATATTGCCATATTGTTGAACATAGTAACATAGTATGTAAGGCTGAATGAAGACAATGTCCATCTAGTCCAGCCTGTCTATCCTACTGTGTTGATCCAGAGGTCTTGTATTGATCCAGAGGTCTTGTGTTGATCCAGAGGTCTTGTATTGATCCAGAGGTCTTGAAGTCTTGTATTTTAACAAGAAAAGATAGCAACACTGTGGGGCAGTCTCTGCACACAAAAATTAAGGGAATACATTGAGCTGCACAATGCTGGGATGTGAGCACATTTCCCACTATAGGACATCAGACTCTCATGCTTCTCTCGCGGAGTCTTTTTCTGACAGTTTGGTCAGAAACAAGCAGACTAATAGCCGCTGGAGGTAATTTGTTAGGGCTCTGACAGTGCTCCTCCTGTTCCTCTGGGCACAAAGGAGCAGAAACTGATTCTGAGTTAATGACCTTCTGAGGTTCTGTCCAGCTCTCCTCGTGTAATGGCCCGTGTCCTCGTATGTTTTCCATGCTCTTGAAGCTGTATTAGAAAACACTTAAAACCTTCTTGCAACGGCACGCATGGATGTCCAATCCTGAAGGAGGAGGACTACCGGTGCAACCTGATTGGGCTACAGGCACTGCCTCATGCTACCGGTAGTGACAAGGATACTATACTAGCAAAACAGAAAAATAAAAGCAATCAGGAAAGATAAGGAGAGAGTAATTGTTTGTGGCCACCAACTGAAAAAGCATTCTCTGTTTCTGAGTTTTGCCATTGCCTCTGCAGTGAACTTCATCAAAGCTGACAAAATTGATTTAGACTCGCTTATTCTCCATAACTAGACTGATTGAAGTTTAAGTGACTTAGGTTTATATAGTGACACTTAAATATTCCTTAATTGGAGATATGCAGTGATATATAAATACCAAGAGATATAACAAAGCTGAACCCAATGGCTAGAACTTGCCGCAAACGAGTTATCTCAACACAATAAAAGCCAATGAAAAGCCATTTAAAAAGTAGGGAAAAGATGCGTGCCGCAGATAAACGAGTTAACTGTGAAGTAAAACTTTGCTAAATCTGTGCATTATACATTTTGTAAATACCAATGTAGCAATTGTTCACATTTAAGGCACCATGATAAATTGGTATGCTCGTCATCTTAAGTTAATAGGTAATAAAACCAACATTTTAAACAGGTGCGATGTAGAGTTTTTCTGATTCTTTTTGACCCTCTGGATCTCTTCTTCCTGGTTTTCTTTTTTTAGAAAATGTTCACACAATATGGTTGAAGTGTCATTGCAGCCATCATACAGTATATGGGTCATCTTTATATCGGCTTTAACATAATCAGGTCCTGCTGTTCATTACCCTATACCAATTTGTCTAATATAACATAAGTTTTATGGACTTCATGATTTCTTCTGAGACTTAAAATAGAAAGTTCGCTAAAATTTGCGGCTTAACATTTAGACTCTGAAATACCGGCATATATTTATAATTTCAAATACATGTAGCAAACCCCATTGATACGTTGTGCAGTGATGTATTCTTCATTGCGACGTGTCACCTTGGCTTAGCCTCATGTAACCTTTTTATTTTTATCCGCTCACCTACTCTTTCTCAATATCTCTCCAGTCTTTCTCTCTCTCTCCAAAGAATAATTTATGAATATCAATGCAGCTTGTCGCTGTTTGCCAGCCCCTTTTGCTGACTGAGCTGTAACCTTTATGTCTCTGGTGTTGGATGTGATTTAGGAAACCTTAAATTAGGGTACCTTCTAGTCTGGATTTAAATGCTATGGAGCAGGGCTCAAAGATTATTCTATAACAAGTGAAAACTAGAAATAAAACTTAACAGTGAAGAATGAAATGCAACTTTTTGAGACTTTGTCTTGGAAAAAAAGTTGGTAAAGGAAAATTTACACTGTAGTCAAATTCATTTTCCAATTGGTTCAGAAGTGTAACATAGTAACATATTAAGCCGAAGAAAGACATATGTCCATCCAGTTCAGCCTATTTCCCTCCCCCCAATGTTGATCAAGAGGAAAGAAAAAAAACTCCAATGAGGTAGAAGTCAATTTTCCTCATTCAGGGCTCAGTCAGACGAGCGTTTCTTTTTTTTAGCACACAAAAAAATGGGTTGCACGGATGTGCAAAATACGCCTGACCGTAGTTCTGTGCCCATTGCTTTCAATGGGGCTCGTGCTAGCAGCGCCGGCCCTATTGAAAACATATGAAGAAGATCGCGATCCTCTTCCACAGCTATGACAGCTGTGGCAGAGGACCGCAATGTTCTCCTATTGCATTCAATTACACACCTTTGCTTTATATGCCATGGAGGTTATAATTTATTAATATAAAGATTATACAGATCTATAGGTATACTCTTTGACTACAATCATATTGTCTACTGTGAAGACTGTAGGCAAACAGTCTGAATACGCCCCATTTAAAGCTGTGATCACACTACAGAAACGCATTTAGGGATGATACCCTTCAACAGTCAAGCTGTGTGAAACTCTTGGGGCTGGTTATGTGAACCCAAAAGTGCCGCCATACAACTTCTCCAGGTGTTCTCATGCCATTTCTGTCCCTGGTACTAACAGCAGTTTTGGGTCCACATCTCTATCCCTGAGAGTTATGTTTAACCCAATTGCCTGATGAAGGGGTTCACCCTGAAACATGTATCTGCTGTTTTTTGATTCATGTAATAAAAGAGAAGTTGGATATTTCATCCCTCTTTCATCGCCAAGATCCCAGTTTTTTTACCCTTTCACGCATTTAATTTGCCCATCGTTGGTGGGTCTGTCTGTTCGGCAGCCCCTCCATCATTTACTTGTATATATATTTTTTGCAACCCTTTTTGAGGCTTCTGAGCCCTGGATATTCGTCTGGGACTCAGGCTATTGACATCATTGGGTTTGCTCCACTCCCCTCTTTTTTTCCCTCCTTTCTATAGACTTTAATTAGTCAAACCTAGACCTAAAGTGTTTCCATTTGACATGGTTTCCATTTCTTTTCATGTATTTTTAGAGGACAGATTGGCATAGTCAACTGCAATATTCTATGCACCAAAAATAACTCATTTAGGGCTACAATTCTGTTTGGAGTTCCATCTCAGTACCATTTTGGTGATGGAGACAGAGCCCTGGGATAGGAAGCCACAGCATAGGGATTAAAGGGGTTGTCCCGCGAAAGCAAGTGGGGCTCAGCACTTCTGTATGGCCATATTAATGCACTTTGTAATGTACATCGTGCATTAATTATGAGCCATACAGAAGTTATTCACTTACCTGTTCCGTTGCTAGCGTCCTCGTCTCCATGGTGCCGTCTAATTTCAGCGTCTAATCGCCCGATTAGACGCGCTTGCGCAGTCCGGTCTTCTCCCTTCTGAATGGGGCCGCTCGTGCCGGAGAGCTGCTCCTCGTAGCTCCGCCCCATCACGTGTGCCGATTCCAGCCAATCAGGAGGCTGGAATTGGCAATGGAACGCACAGAGCCCATGGTGCACCATAAGAGAAGACCTGCGGTCCACCGTGGGTGAAGATCCCGACGGCCATCTTCGCAAGGTAAGTAAGAAGTCACCGGAGCGCGGGGATTCGGGTAAGTACTATCCGTTTTTTTTTTTTTAAACCCCTGCATCGGGTTTGTCTCGCGCCGAACGGGGGGGCTATTGAAAAAAAAAAAAAAACGTTTCGGCGCGGGACAACCCCTTTAATGCTGTGTGAATAAACCCTTAATCATATTTTTTTAAAGGGTCATCAGGGACGTTTTGAAAAGGGGGTGTATAAGGTGGTATACCTTATGCGCCACCAATTTAATATGATATGCCCCTCAACCTACAATATTTGACCAAACCCTCTAAACAAAAACTGATAGCAGACTCCATAAATACAGACTTTCAGACCTGACTGTACCTTACTACAGACCCCAAGATCAGAGTCTCCCTCAAAGTAGACTCCAGACATGTAGACTCTCACCTCACTGTTACTGCAGTCCTCTTCACTCCCTGACACCACCACAGTCCACAGACAACATCTTGGTGTAGAAAAGGTTCCCAGGAGTGATGAGGGAGAGGGGAGTATAGTTCAAAGAGAATGTGACATCCAGAAGAGTTGCATTAATACAGGTCAACCACAATGCACAAATGTACCCATACACACACTAATGTATATGTAGATGCAGATTTATGCACAGGAACAAATGCATATACACATACATTGCACCCATACATTCACATGCTGGACACACACTATAGCACAGTATGTTCTATTTCCCCCTGTGCCCTTACACACCATACCTCTCTATTTATTGGCGGTTGGATCCTTGAATGTCTGGTAGTTTGGGAGGATGGGCATTAACTCCTGGAGAACAGACAAGCTGGAGAGCGAGCAAGACTTGTACAGAATGAACTCCTCAATGCCAGGACCTCTTTGCAGCAGCTCTAGATGTAATTAGCAGTGCCTTTGTGCTGATTTGTATTATTGCTGAAGTGCTTTCACAGCAGGATCATTGTTTGCCCTCATTACAGGTAAGCAGCACTGAGTTTACATGAACATAATGAACTATCAATTTTAGCTATTTAAGGCCTATTTACACATAACAATATCACTCAAAATTTGTTTAAACGACTGGAAATGAGCGATAATCATTACATGCTGCCATTGTGTACTTTTCGTCTGAACGATGATTTTAAGGTAAACTTCACCCTAAGACTGGGTTCACACGGGGCGGATTTGCCACGGAAATTCCGTCCGGAATTTCGCCACGGAAGATCCGCCTGCGGCCGCTAATCCCAGGGATAGCCAGCCATGTGGACGAGATTTCTAAGAAATCTCATCCACACGGGACGGCAAATCCACCGCGGCAAAGCCAGCAAAAGCCGGCACTGCGGCGCGAATTAGCCGGCCGTAGCATGTTCATTTTTTTTTTTCCTCCGCTGCGGCCGCGCTCTCCTCTTCCACCACTAAGTGCCGCGGGTTTTGAAGCAGCGCTTCTCCCGGCGGAAATCTCACGGTTTTTCGCTGCGGCCAAACCACGAGATTTCCGCCAGGAATCCGCAGTGTGAGAACCCAGGCTTAGAGAGATAAAGTAACTCTTAATAGACCGCAAGCTGTGTTCCCAGTGGGTTCCAGGAGATTACATTGTATTCTGATAAAAGCCCCTAGGAGAACAATGCAGCTGCTTGTACAGCAGGCATGTAATTAGTCACATGCTGGGCTCTGTAAACAGCTCTTGGAGGCCCATTTACATGCAAATGAAAATGCTAAAGTGTTTATGGACATTAGTGTCCATTAACACTTTATGCAAAAAGATCGCTAAAACTTTCAATCTTTCAATCATTTGAAAGATTATCTTTGCGTATAAATGGGCCTTAAGTGATGCCCCCTCCTTCTTGATACCCTGGTACGTGCCCTCAAGTGCCTTGTTATAAATACAGCCTTGTCTTTTGTAACAAAGCCATCGGTCCTAACTAATTGAAACTTTCCTGATTAGTTGGAACACTTCTTTATGTCTGTTTCATGTATGAGAAATAAGACATGCAATGACCCTTAATGTACATCTTCCATGTATATTGGACAGCACATGGACACCTGCGACACATGCGAGTTGCACTTGGGTCCCTTGGTTGCAACTTGTAGTTATGACTGTGTGTATCTAGCTGTAACATCTGATGCAACCAGTTACAGAATGGAAGGTAACGACTAATAGTTGAACCCGATGTAACTAGGAGCGGATGATTACAAAGACCAGAATGCAAAAATTGCCCAAACCAGGCCCTCAAGCGGAGTAACCATCCGAAAAGAGACAACCCCACCGTAGGTGAAAGACGGGAACTGATCCAACCCATCTGATGACTATCAAGCTAACACTAAATCCCTACTAACAACACTGCTAATACAGAGTACTACAACACTGGATTCACTGGTGTAGCATATGCCCAATAAACAAACAGTATAACCAGCAGGGAGTCCTAGAAATAAACTGATTGGATGTCTGGGTTATCAATCATCCCAGCCAGTCCAATAGCTAAAACACACTAATAAAAAAAAATGGCTGGCTGAGCTATCAATCATCCCAGCCAGCCTAGCAGCTAAACAGCAGAAAGGTGTTTAACCCTTACCTGCCCAGGCAGAGTAAAACATATCAATGCCAATAGGTGCAATATGAATCCCGAAGTCACGGCGCATCAGATGCTGTGACTCTAGCCTCAGAGTGAAACCATCGAGTGCTGAAGCACATAAATGCACAGATTGCTTAACCTCTATGCCAAGTAGCAGTTGGAGGGATGTAAAGCACGCCGTCACTGGTCTATGAAATAAGTGTTCTCTGAAGTAATAAATTGCATTCCCCTGGCAATCTGATGGACTAATCTGGAATTGGCAGGTGCCTGGAGAGGACTACCAACTAGAATGCATAGTACCTAATGTAACATAAGGAATAATGGTATGGGGATAAGGAATAATGGTATGGGGCTACTTTTCTTTTTGCACTCTGCAATTTGTTGTCAGTCACCAATTGGCCTAAGGAAAGGTTACCAATAGTTTTCACCCAGAAAGCCCCTTTAAGAATAGACCTGATAGTAGATATCCAGAAAAATGACAGTTACTAAAATCCAAGCCCATCATGGGATTCTCTGGTTAATCCAGGCTTTAAACATTGATGGTTTTAGAATAGGGTCAGTTGCCCAAGACCCCTGCGATCAGCTGATTGAAGGAGCTGTGGCGCTCATGAGAGCCCTGTAGCCTTAACATATGAGCACAATCCTCTTAGTACTCAGGAAACAGTGTATTTTATATCTTGGTCCATTTGCTTCAATGGGACAAGCCTGTGGTATATAGTATAACCACTAGTATGACCACTATAAAAAAAAATATGGCATTCTGAATGGTCACAGGCTAGTATTACCCAAGTTTAGGCCATACATTTTTTAAAGCCTGGATAACTCTCTTAAAACTACAAAAGCAGAAAAAAGCCCAAAAAGGCTAACAAAGCGAAGGAAAAAGTAGTAGAAAATGATAGAATGGTAGATGACTAGTAGGGTGGGGGTCGAATGGTCCACTAGACAAAATAAAAAATAAAGTAAATCTGTCAGTGGCCATATCTGTAAGGACTAACTAGAGGGCTGTGTACAAGAAAGAGAGCATGACCAAATGTGTCTTCAACATACACCATGAGAAGCACCTCTTCACTTACCAAGATGAATGGTTATTACACCTCAACTGTGCAAAAGTGGGCTTAAAGAAGAATTAAATCAGCAATATGTTAAAAAGGGTTGGCCTATTTCTAGCTGTTTTGCTGCAGGAAGCAGACCACTCTGCAGATTGTGCAATGACCCATGTTGAATTCAGCCTGCAGTACCAACCTAGGCCACTGTCCAATGTATGGATTTGTCTGGTTCCTGCAGCAAAACAGCTAGAAGTAGGATATTGTGTGCTGTCAAGGAATATATCACTGAGTATGCCCTTATCCTTAGCCTCTTAAATGAATTGTCCCAAAATGGCATAAAATGTCTGCTATCAATGCAGTCAGTGGAAACCTGTCTTAGTACAGGAGAATTCATGTGCAGGCTGAAGGGGTAAGGGTTGGGGGTGGAGCTGAAGTTACACTGTTGGGCTCCGCCCTCTACACCCTTCAGAATTTATATGCACATCCATCATTCTAAAATGGATTTCTACTGGCTGTACTAACAACAGCTATTTTATATTATTCTTAGATAACCCCTTTAACCCTTGTGCAAGTCTACTAAATGTGGAGCATGTCTTTGGTGGCAGAGTTACCTTTAAAATAATAGTATGCAGTTTTTATTTTGGGGTGGGCTAAGAGCCTTATTTCTAGTGCAGGTTTGAAAATGATGGATGGTACAGTGCTTCTGCAGCACCAAACTTTAGAAGGCAACTTCTGTATAAGTCAACTGGACTGGATGGGCTGTCAACTGGACTGTCTGACCATCCAATATGTGCCTTTTAACATCTCCAGAAGGTCAAGATAGCAATGTACAGACAAGCTACTTTTTACACCTTGTTGCTGTTCAGTAGGTTTTGTGGCTGGCTGGGTGAACCTGAAAGGTAATGTTAATGCTGCACCATTCAAAGACATTACTAGACAACTGCATACTTTTAATTTCGTGGCTACAGTATGGGCAAGGCCCTTATCTGTTCTAGCTGGATTGTGGCCCTGTGTATAAAGTGAGGGACATAAAGACATGCATTGACAAGTTTGGTGTAGAGGAAATGCAGTGGCCTATTTACATCTCTGATCTCCACCACCTCTATCACCTTTCGAATGAATAGGTTCACTGATGGCGATTCCGACCTTCTCTTCTAAGATTCTGGACCTCACAAATACTCTTATGGCTGGATGGGCACAAATTCCATATTATCACCCATGGCTTACAATCTGGATGTCTAACAAGCTTATGTAGATATGATGCAGGGGCCATAGAGGCAGACCATGTGGCGGCTATGAGGTTCATGGACAATGGGGCCCAACAGTGTTTGCTTCCACCCTCCATTCTACTGGTTGGCTGGAACGGGTGTAGGATTTCCCTTTAAAGAGGAACAGAATTGCTAGAAAAAAAAGGCTTAGGGAATTGTCTTAAGGGTTATAGGAAGGAAATGGAGAAGAAAACAAACACCAGACTCTTCTATGCCAGGGCTAAAATCCAGCACATTAATAAGGTGCCCATTTTTATCTTTGCTATGGTGCTCCCTGTCTTCTTTGTACACCAGGATGGTCAGGGGTTCACATACTTTTTGACTAGATCATTTTTTTCTTTTTTTGGAAATGTTTGTTTCTGCTAATATGCCTTAATGGCATCATTGATGATCAAACATTTTACTATATTGTGCTGTTTTTCCTTCATTGCACAGCTAGCATTAAAGAACCATCTGGAGTATCCTGCAGAGTTGTGTTGTCATCAATTAAATAGTGTTTTACATTGTAATGTTACATATACAGGAGCTGCTCTGATTGTTTTGTTAGTGTGAAATAAGCTTCATATTATCGTAAATTAATCCTGCAAAAATGACTTGCTTGCTGATTTTGTTAATTGTGTAATTATAAGTGCAGCTGTTCGTGTCACAAGTGTACCAAAGTTTGTGACATATTGGAATATATAGTCTCTGATTAGTGATCTGAGGATTAGAAGACGTGGACAATTTTTTACCTTTTTTTTATTTGACAGTCTGCAAAGTGCTCTAGGCTAAAATAACATCATAGATGTAATAAGTGTCTCAAGTTATGTCAGAAAATGTACTCTAAGGGCGGCCTCATACAGGTCTAAGGGCATGTACAGTTACTATCACAACATGCATAAGAGCTTTGCAGGGCGCATGATCGCAGCCCATAGCGCATGTATTAGCACTTTTTGCTGTACTTTTTTGCATTGCCGGGAGCAGTGGTCCTCGCAAAATCACATTTGAGTAGGGGGGAAGCCTACTTAGGGCGGGTCAGCTGACTCGGTAGGCGGGTCAGCTAACTTGGCAGGCCCAGGTGTTATCATTTAGGCCTCAAAATAGAGCAAACATATGCATGTGAATGAAGCAATTGAAATCAATGGGTTCTATTCTGTGCGTATTGCATTCGTAAATGTTGTGCATGCAAATACGTCCATGTGAATCTAGCCAAAGGGCTCCTGTCCACAGGCGATATTTCACTGAGTTACCCGTGGCGATAATCTGGCCGTGGGTAACGCAGTGAACGCTTTCCATTAACTATGGAAAGCGCAGCCCGACGTCCACGAGTGGAGAATCATAGCGATTCTCCGCTTGTGGGATTCAAATCGCGGCATACTGCGATTTGCCACTATTCTCCGTGGTGCGCCTATCTATTAGATAGGCTCACTGAGGAGAACTGTCATTCCCCCCCCCCCCCTGCTCCCCCACGGTGGAATATCGCTAGCGATATTCTATCAAGGCTGTGGACAGGGGGCCTATGTATCCCAGAAACAAGACAGTCCTGGAATTTGGGCACCGTCCCAATTACCCAATACCTGGCCTTTTATTCTGAGTTTTCGGTCTGATAATGTTACTTGAATGAAAAGCAAATTGATTGGTAATCTAGCAGAAAAATAGTATAAAAAGGAGGAGCCTCAAAACTTACCTATCATAACATCATTGTATAAATCAGTAGTACATGTGAATATATAATATATCTTATAAAGGGAAAGTAGCATCTTCCTGTTCTTTCAGCTGTCTGTCTTTTATCTTTCTCTGTCTGCAGACTTTCTGTAGCTGTAAAAAAGCTCTCACTTTCATGAAAATTCTATGTAGTGTGAAAAAAGTCAATAAAGGGGGGATGCAGCTGCAGTTTCTTTGCCTCTTTGATGGTGAAAGAGCAGGAAGGAGAGAGGGGAGCAGCAGTGTGAGGCATCTGATTGGCTAGAGCTTACAATACAGCTACTGCATCACTCCAGAAGATGGACCACCCGCTATGCAAGCCCGGAGAGAGAAAATGGATATGTGCAAAAATTAAGAGAGAGAGAGAAAAATAGCCTACCCAAAATACTCACACTGGTTGCTGTACAGCTGATCAGCGACCATTTTTATATTTGCTGAAAATTAACAATCGGTCAACAAACAAGAGCTCACCCGTTCCTCAGTTTATTGTTCCTTTTACACAACTTGATGATTGGGTGAACAAAACGTTCAGAGGAATGTTTGTGCCCAATCAGTCCATATAAAAAAGCCTTAGGGCTCCTTTACACGGGCGATCAATTACACCTGGGACTAAGTAGGCTGGCCCGCCTATTAAGTAGGCAGCCCTGCCTGTTCAAACATGGCGCAGATGTGTCCCACGCCGATGGGGACGGCAATTCAATAAAGTACAGTAAAG
The DNA here is from genome assembly GCF_035609145.1 of Eleutherodactylus coqui. NCBI lineage: Eukaryota > Metazoa > Chordata > Amphibia > Anura > Eleutherodactylidae > Eleutherodactylus > Eleutherodactylus coqui. Next base: position 191,322,305 of record NC_089840.1, read on the forward strand.
GAGCGTGGATACGCTCTTGAGGGGATGTGATAACGTTCCATTCAGAGCGCAATTATTTCACTCTCGCTCGAGCGTTGCAACGTCACGCTTGTATGAAGGAGCACTTAAGGAATGATTTTGCTTTGTAAAGATAAATACTCTTTCAATAACTTGTTGGTCTGTAGGTATCCCACTAGTGTCAAGTACTGAACAATCCGTGTAGATGGATGGGGCACAGTGAAATTTCCTGCACACATCTTCTGGGCACTGAAATGGCTGCTATTAGTGGCTGTTACCCAGCATCTGTTACTGTGTAAAAGACTAAAATAACTGTAAAACATGTCATAAACTAATGAAACTTTATGCAAAGCCCCTAAAAGTTGGATGCGGGGACGTGATCTGTAATTTCTACATTAGTTGTTTTGTTTGTCACGTAAAGGTTTGGCAAATTTACTTTCAAAAACGTTATCTTCTCTTTGGAACCCTTGTAGGGAACAAACAAATTTAGTCGTGCTGAGCAATCTGCTTCCTGGAATCCTGGTAAATGGAATTAAGAATCTCACGAGTGTTTTTTCCCTCCCCGGTACCCTCGGACACTGCTCCTTCTTTGGATGAGTAGAGGTCATCCCTTGAGAGTAGTGAACGGGTCAGATCTTGCATATATATACCTGAAAAACCTTCCACGACGGAACAAACCTGAAACCTGAATCAGTGCAGGTCACAGGGCCGTAATTAGATTGTATTGCTCATGGGAGCACCTAAGCCTTTTCTTGTACTGACTACTGGATGGAAAGTTGTCTGTACATTTTCCAGCTCTGTAGCTTGGCACACTTTGTTTTGTATCTCAGCAATCAATTGCTCTCTCTTTATGTAGCATTTGAAGAACAGAAATAGTAAAACTTTAAGAATCTTAAATTAAGATGTATTTGCTCAAACTTGTATAAGCTAAAATCACAGTTGTGTTTATGTGCAAATAGTTCATTACACTGTGTGATCCAAATGGGTTCCACATGCCGGCAAAATAGTTTGTGGCATGTTAATTTTTTTTATATACAGTTTACCCACACATATATATACTTAAGTTAAATAGCTGGAAGAATTGGGAAAAATGATCAGAAGATTTTACATCAACAGTATGTAAATCTGACCAATCGTACAATTATAGTAACACAGCATGTAAGGCTGAAAAATGACATGTGTCCATCCAGTTCAGCCTATTACCCCCCCCCTAATGTTGATCCAGAGGTAGGCAAAAAAAAACAACAATAAGGTAGAAGCCAATTTTCCCCATTTAGGGTAAAAACAAATTCTGGCTCCAATCTGGAAATCAGAATAATCCCTGGAACACCGACCCGTCTGAAGTTATTAATAATTATAACATATAATATTGTATCGCTCTAGAAAGATGTCCGGGCCCCTCTTGTACTCTTTTATAGAATTTGTCATCATCATGTTCTCAGGCAGATTGTTCCACAGTCTCACCACTCTTACAGTAAAGAACCCCCCTCTATGTTGGTGTAGAGATCTTCTTTCCTCTAGATGTAGACGTCGCCCCCTTGATCCATTTTGATATCAGGAACGTGGCTTTTGATAAGCTTCTGATATTTTTTAGACTAATGCTCACTGTGTGCATACACTAACTATGCATATAACAGTTCAACAGATGTGAATAAAGAGCACATACAGTAACTTAACTTAAAGTTTAGGCAGTCTTCTTTCTGCATCTTCTCCTCACCGATCTTCTCCTATCTCCTCCTGTCCCCTGGGTTATATCACCTAAAACTGGCCAATTTTTCTATTTCCTGTGATGTAGTATACATTTGCGGCATTTTGCTTCCCGCAGGTCAGTGTATGCTACATCATTGCTATGTGAACACTAGCACAAAGACATCGTGCACTCGCAGTCGCTGAGTGCCAAAGCAGGCTTTTGAGGATTCGGCATTCCCTGCTAGGCAGTCACTAGTGTCGTAGCGTACACTGTGCTACAGGAGGTCAACTGTAGCGAATGGATGCTACATAACTTGAAGAAGAGCATCTGGCTTGCAGTGAGATGACCCCAGGGACTGGAGGAGCCAGGAGAAGATCGGGGAAGAGAAGATCTGGTAAGAAGACTGACAGGGGAGGAATAGATAAATATAGAATTTTTTTTCTAATTATAAAATGCCTTTAATTGACTTACTGTGGAAAACAATAACTTGCTAAAAAAGAGATCATTTTGTATTTAATTTTTTTTTAGAGAAGAGGTTACCAAAGTGCAATTCTAGCACTTTGTTTTTTTCTTTGGTTGAGTGTTCACCGTGTAGAATAAATAATATATGGTTTTAATAGCTTGGACCTCAACAGGCACAGCAATACAAAATATGTTTCTTAATTTTTAATTATAAATAGGGGAAAAGAGTTTAAAAAAGTTTAATTATTTTTTCTAAAAATTTTTTTTTAATTCCCTTATTTTAATTTTATTTTTAGTCCCTTAAAGGGACTTGAACTAGCGATTGTTTGATTAATCAGTATTGAAGTACAGAGATGTGCAAAATACTGCATTCAGTGTTTGATCCCGAAAACAGTAAGTTAGCTTCATAAAACCTCCATGAACTGTTGTAAATAATAGGGAAAACATTTTAAAATGTATTTAAATTGAATTTAATATAAAAAACATTTACAACAGCTCACAGGGGTTTTATGCTAACTACACACGGGCAAGCATGATATCGGGCCTTGAAACTCGGATGTGAGGCGTTTTTAAGCAAAAACATCTTGTATCACCTCAGTGAAGTTCCGATCCTCTCATGTGAGTATCAGAAGTGTTACCCATTGATTTCAATAGGAAACCTTGCATCGCAGTTGCATGCACATCGCACTGCATGTGAAAGCCATGAGAGGCATTAAAGCTCCCATTGAAATGAATGGTTGATACGTTTCGAGGAACGTGAAAAGTTAGAACATGCCGGGATTTTTTTCTGCATCGCATCGCTCATGTATATGACTGCATTCAAAAGAATGGGGTTGATATTTGTCTGAGATTTGTGTCTCGCAATGCACTAATCTCATGGGATTTCCTCGGCAGTGTGAAAGTGGTTTTACTGTTTGCATTTTGTATTTTGTGTTTCTGTAGGCATTATATACATGAAATACATGGCAGTCCTGGGAGCCATAACAAGGCCCCAGGCTTCCATGACACCTAAATGGCATCCAGCAATCCCATTGCAGGGGGGCCATTCAGGACAATTAAATGATGATCAGAATATTCAAATGTTGCTACCAGAATTAATAATGGCATTTAAATGGTTAACAACCACGATTGGAGGTATCTTCAATTGCGGCTACTGCAACCCAATGTCAGCCATCAAAGATAGCCAACATAGCTGTGCTACCGAGCCCACTTATACAACCCCCACACACATCTGCTGTGAATGCACAGTGGATGCCACCAAGGGGTGAAACTCATGCATTCGTAAATATTGAGACAGATTTACTAAACTCTAATATTTAGTGCTGAATTATTCTCTTGTAATCCATCTTAAATGAATAGATTGATGATGTGTATGTGTGGCCGCAGCTCCATTTATTAGGGGACCATTGGGACCCCTGTTATCATGATCAGCATGGATCCCAGTGGTTATCACAGCATAGAGCATAACTTTATGTCATGAAACAACGCCTTGAAAACTTCTACTTTAATTGCTATGGCATAATTCTTATGCTGGTTGTCTGCTATACCAAAAGGAGACATTTTCATCCAGTTGTTTCTTGATTATGCAAACAGTTTGTGGAGACCTGCGCCGAGCCACCAGTTTTTGGTTTTTGCACTCCTCTATACGCTCACGCCCACTTAGGTGGTGTGTTCTCTAGTCGGCAGCACCTCTAGATTCTCTGGCACACTCCGAACACTTGTCTCCAGTTTTAGGACATTTATATTCTACCAGTTTTTGCTCCACCTCCTTCTTTCCAATGGTAAGACCCCTGGTGGTCTAGACTATTGAAGGGGCTAACGTCAACATCTGGGGTGCTCTGTACTGATAGGGTTAAGAAGAGTGATGCATTGTACGCTAGGCTAAGGCCAGATTCCCAACACATATTTTTGCCATAGAATGGAGATATACATTTTTCTTCAAGAACAAAGCATTCTACAAACAAAAATACTCAAAAATAGTTCCCTACACAAAAAATACTTGTGGTTCTCCTATTTTATTTTCTGCAATACACTGAACTGCTGTCATGGCCAGTCTAGGCTGGAAAATGTAGGGCCAAAAAAAGTTCTGACTCTCGCTGAAAGTTTAATTTTCCAGTATTTGTCTGTTACTTTAAGTTTTGCCCATGTGATAATCAAAAACGCTAAATGTTATATAAGTTATCCAAATGTTTGTAAAAACTTTCAAATGAAAAAGCCAATTTAACTTCTAAGCATATCATGGGGACCATGTGGTCATATTTTGCTGAAATTACAGCAGATAGATCATTGTTTGTTCTCAATCATCCGAGATGGGAGCTATAGAAGGAAGGTATCACGGTACAGTATGCCTAGATTAGTTACATTATGGTGAGCTCACCATCTGTTGTATAAGTGTATATCAAGTTTATGTCTCCATGGAAGTGAATTTTCTATGAAGTTTCGTGTTACCTGTTTCCTAAGACTGTAAGTGTTTTTCTCACTGTGAACTAATTGGAATTGAACATTCCTTCATTAATCATATGCGGGGTACATGCTACATGAGATGCCAATAGCAGATGCTTATCAAGTGCATGCTATGCGGAAAAATACATGAAATAAGGGCCTAGTGGAAAACTCTAGCACATGAAGTTCACTTGTTTTTGGGTAAAAACAAAAAGATGGATTTTTCAATACAAAATATTGTAATGGGGTAAAATGTTTGAGGGACTTCATTTTTGAACACTTTGTTTGTCTCTATAGTTCTTTAATGAAATGTATTCTAAAATAGTGCAATTAATGCAAATTTCCTATTTATGGTACTCCGAATAAGTTCTTCTGTCTTGTCTTGTTCTTGTAGCTTGGCAGTCCTCTCTGTCCAGGTCACATACCTCTAAGCCTGGGTCTACTTTTTCCATACAGAATTGCTATAATTTAAATTGTACTGAAAAGTATAAAATATGTTTCAAATAAACCTTGTGTATATATGGCGTATTAAATGACACGGTATGAGGGCGAGCACCCACTGGCGTTTTTTTACCTGCGTTTTGCGTTTTGCGTTTTGCGTTTTTCCTGCACAGGCATAGAGATAACATGTGTTCCTGTCCACTGGCGTTTTTTTTGCGTTGCGTTTGCGTTTTTAACATAGGAACTGTCAGTTGCATATGTGTCCCTATTTTTCTCCTAATGCACCCATGAATGTCAATGGAAATTAACGCAAAACGCCGCGAAAACGCCGCGAAAAACGCCGCGAAAAACGCGCGGAAAAAACGCGAGAAACGCGGCGAAAACGCTGCGTTTTTTTCCCGCGGAGAACGCAAACGCCAGTGGGTGCTCGCCCTAAGACAGCAGCTTCCTGTAGACTATTAACCAATTATCTGTATGTTTTGTATGCAGGAACTATGAAGGGACACATTATTTTCCACGATCCTCTCTTCTCCTTTTTTTTCCTCGTTCCATCCTTCTCAGTTGGTAAGTAGCTCAGTCATCTTGGCTAATTTATTTTATGTGTGATATTAGTATTTGAATGTTTGTCACATCTAAGTGTAATGTGTTCAAATTTTAAATGAAGTTAACTATTTTAGGGTTGTTTCAGTTCAGATATGTACACAGTGCTCTGCTGGCTAATTCACAAATATGTAGTTCTTATTGATGGCTCATGCACCCAACCGTCTTATTGCTCCATAGAACTCAAAAATACATAAAATGGCCATACTTACTAATACCGAGCTCCGTGGTCAGATACAAACACAGACTCCAGGCAGCAAGCAGAAAGGACTAAATGCTATGTGGGGGAAATTGCTTAGGTACAAAATACTGATAAACAACCACACCTATACCTACTATGCATTGGGGGGAAGCAGCTGCTTAGTATTATACTTAGGGCTCCTTCACATGGGCGATTTTTCAGAATCACTCACGCAAACCGCATCCATTAAAACCAATTGATTTCAATGGGTTCCCTCGGGAGTGTTTTGGCACACGAAAACATGCGTGACATGCTCTATTTTTGTGTGCATTTGTGCACCTAGGGTCCAAAAGGAAATAGCGCGCTGAAATGAGTTATTCAAATACACCAGGGATTAATTAGGTTGGCCTGCCTGCTGAAACATGGCGCCACAGCCACTCATTGCGTCTGTAGCAGCATAGCACAAACTGGCTCATCCCCCTCTCCAGAGCACATACCATATACTGAGAGTGTATGTGCTCTAGAGGGAGAGGGGAGGACAGGTCTTTGCTATGCTCCCAGAGATGCTACCACTGGCTACAACACTGCAGTATGAGTAAGGCCTTATGCACATAGTAGGTCCAGATTCCGGCATCCGCGCGGACCAGTCTTCTTCTGTACTGTGGATGGTCCGATATGCGCAGTACAGAGTTTTTTTTAAACTCCTGCTTTTCCCGTAGAATTTGTGAATCAATTGCTATTGCGAACGGGTCGGACGGCTTCCATTAACTTCAATGGAAGCAGTCCATGCAGGAACCACAGGAATATGGAGCAAGCTGTGATTTTTCATCAGCGAGCAGAAACTCGAATTTCTTCTCGCTCATGTTCAGAGAGAATCATTTTTCCAAAGCATGATATGGAGGGTTATTGCTGCAGAACCCGGAGGTGGACGCCAGCTCTAGATTCTGCAGCAAAAATTCACCCATATGCATGAAGCCTTATGCAGATATGTGTTAACTTGGTGTCAGGAGCTTGTAGAGAATCTGCGACAGTGGCGAGGGGGCTTTTGGACCCCCCATGCTTACGGACTGGTTTGTATTGCGAACCCTATAGCTACGTCAGTAAGGGCAAGTACAAACAACCATCACCATGTGACATATTAGTAAGCAGTCTCTCGTCTCATGAAATATATATAAGTGGCTGTCCACCAGTGTTTCGTATCTGTCCTTTTCCACATACAACATTTTGGCTTTCCTGCATGCTGCTGGGAAGTTGTGTTTAAAGCTGCCCTTGTATTAGTAAGTATGGCCTTTTTTATTATTTTAAAGTAGACTTTGTCTTATTTTTGTGGTATTTATGGCTCCTCAGAATTTCTGTGTTGCATGGAACCATAATACTTCCCTCATAGACTTGCACGGAGCCACATAACACCTCTATAAGCCTTTCGATTTCATACATATGTGTTTGGGCTCCATTAGGGCTTTCCATTTCTTTGTTCCATTCTTAGAACAAAGAAACTGATTTTTAACAGATACGGTTTTTTTCCCCAAAGTCAATGCTAGAAAAAAATGAAAATGTTTCCATTTGAATCCATATTGTTTGACTTCTGATTCTTTTTACAGGACCAAAAAGTGCATTCTACTGCGCTATTGGTCCTGTAAAAAAAGATAGTCAAATGGAATGGATTCAAATGAAAACATTTTCATTTCCTTTTCTATCACTGATTTCAATGACGGAAAAAGCCCTAATGGAGCCCAAATGCAGATGTAAACGGGGCCTTACATACCCGTATTCTATAGGTACTGTATTCTGCCCACAAACATCTGTCACCTATTCACTGAAGGTCAGCCTTCTAAGACCCTCACAAATCATTTGATGAAATGATTTATAAATACATTTTATAGATGTAACAAGCTCCTCCATGAGTAAACCAGCTCGATGTGGCAATATCCTAGGACTCCGTCAAAAGGACTGGCAATGGCCCACACTATGCAAAAGTGATCATGATGCCCATGTTATTTATGGTGGTGTTTGTTACATCTGTATCTGATACTATTGGTTAAGTAAAAAGCTCTTCTACCATATATATAATTTCATCAGATATTCATCCCATAAAACACAAGCCTTGATGTCCTTATGGAGTGACCATTGGATCAATTTGAGTTAATCAAATCAATTGCTTCAAACATGATGATAAATGTTTTGTGTACGGCCAGCTTAAAGGGGTTGTCCCGCGCCGAAACGATTTTTTTTTTTCAACCCCCCCCCCCCCCCCCGTTCGGCGCGAGACAACCCCGATGCAGGGGTTAAAAAAGAACACCGGAGAGTGCTTACCTGAATCCCCGCGCTCCGGTGACTTCTTACTTACCTGCTGAAGATGGCCGCCGGGATCTTCTCCCTCGGTGGACCGCAGGGCTTCTGTGCGGTCCATTGCCGATTCCAGCCTCCTGATTGGCTGGAATCGGCACGTGACGGGGCGGAGCTACACGGAGCCGGCATCCTGCACGAGTGGCCCCATTGAGGAAAGAAGAAGACCCGGACTGCGCAAGCGCGGCTAATTTGGCCATTAGACGGCGAAAATTAGTCGGCTCCATGGAAACGAGGACGCTAGCAACGGAGCAGGTAAGTGAAAAACTTCTTATAACTTCTGTATGGCTCATAATTAATGCACAATGTACATTACAAAGTGCATTAATATGGCCATACAGAAGTGTATAGACCCACTTGCTGCCGCGGGACAACCCCTTTAAGGTTGCATTGCTAGTATCGCAACACTCAACTTCCAACTTGAACCTGATTTTTATATTGCCATCCTTTTGTGGATTGATTTTGGTCTTCAGTGAGAAACTTTACAACAAATAGTTATATAGACCCAAATTATTCTTGCTTAGTTTAACTTGAGTCTGAAGGGGTTTTCTAAGTTATTTCTTGTACATAGTTTTTGGCCACCCCCATGCCCCAAACTATATAAAAGTACTATAATCACTGTGCTGCTGAATTGCCACATGGGCACTCTGGCGCCATGGAATCTGAAAGGTGTATGCGGAGAAAAAGTAGCATAGTACAAAAAAGGCACAATCCAAAAGTAGAGAAAATGGTGTAAGAATTATTAAATATAAAAGATGCACAAACTTTTATTGCAAACAAAAACAAGTTAAAAACATCTAAAAAGAGGGAAAAGCAAAACTCAGAGCAAAATATGTCCAACTAGTGATTTAGCAGTTGTTAGGTTGTACATCTGGGACCTGTTGTTCTACAGGCTTTCTGGTGCACCTGGCTGGGTGTGGTATTCTCCAGCAGCCAATCCCCTTTAGTCTGCAGAACATAAGACTCAGCATCTCTCAGTAGTTGATGCTGGTCTTTGTACTGTTTGGATATATCTGTTTTGTTCCCTCTCAGAGCTGTGTTTGCATGGAGGTCTGTTATGTCTCTCTGCTTCCCTAAAGATGGTTTGGACACCTGTAGTCCTTGTCTGTATGATATGCAGACAAGGATATTACAGTGCATGATACTACAATCCAGATGAAGTGCAAAATGTGAAAACATAGTCCAATAAGTATGCAAAATAAATGCAATCTTTTCTCCTTAGGGCTTCTGCACACTTGCGTTTTTCGTGCGTGTTTTTTTTCACTCGATATCGCTACGTTTTTAGACGTGATTATCAATAAGACTTTCTAATGTTAAAAACGCATCGCAACTTTGTGCTTTACAATTTTTGTGAAATGCGTTTTTAACATTAGAAAGTCCCATTGACAGTCGCGTGAAAAAACCCCGCAGCGATATCGCGTGGAAAAAGCGCGCAGGAAAAGCGCAAGTGTGCAGGAGCCCTTAGGGAGAGCACCTAGATGGTGAGTGAGTGAAGAGACTTAAAAGGCTATTCAAGCTACTATGGGTAATATGCAAATAAGGGAGAGCAATACCTCCACGGGCAGCATTCCTTCAGATCAATGTTAGACTTTTTATACAAGCTTTCTAACAATGACTTGGAATTACCCAGAGGAGCATGAATGGCCTTATAAGTCTCCTCACTCACTCACCTTCTAGTTGCTCTCCCTAAGGAGTAAAGATAGCATTTCTGACCCACATCACAGGCTTCTCGCTAGCCAAGCCAGAAACCTACTGCACACTGATGAGGGTCGAACACCCTGAAACAGCTGTCTGTGTATCGAGTCTGACTATGGTTTCAATTCCTGGTCATTGTTACAAGGCTTGTATAGAGTCTAACATTAATCTGAAGGAATGCTGCCTTCCAATAGGTGGTGCTATAGAGGAATTATTCCATCTCTCTTATTTGCAAAAAATGCAATACTCACTTTCCTTAGGCCTCCTTCCCATGAACGGATTTCCGCCGCGAATCCGCTGCGTTGCCTGCAGCTATTAGGTTCTATTGAACCTAATAGCTCAGTGCTCACGGTGTGGAATTCCGCACCGTGAAATCTCCCGTCCTCACCCGCGGCATGCTCTATTTGCCGCAGGTGTACGCGCGGACGGCTTCCATTGCAGTCAATGGAAGCCATCTGTTCACGCTATCTCCCGCTGTAGCACAGCGGAAGATAGCGTGAAAACACTTCCCCGCCTACGGCCGCCGTGTCATATGACGCGGCTGGCGCGTCACATGACATAGCCGGCCGCGTCATGTGACACGGTGGGCGTGTCATGGGACGCGGCCGGCGTATCACATGACGCGGCGGCGGTGGGCGGGGAAGCGTCATACGGGAGCGAGGATGCCGCATCCGCTGGTAAGTATGGGGTCTCTGGGGGGAATATTCCGCGGCGGAGCCCGTCACGGCCATGTGCAGCCGGCCTTATTGAAGATAGGAAAAGGGAATCAGTGATTATATTGCATTACACCCAGAGAAATAAATAAAAGCTAGGCAAAACACAATGATTGCTGACTCAAAGATCACCGATATTACTCCTAACCAGAAAGCAAAAGTGTTGGTCATAATACAACCATGATCCATGTACTGCCATGAAGGAAAGCCCCCGGATGCGAATCGCAGACCTAGGGCTGCTTCATCAGGAAAACAGCTGTGTCGGCATTCACCTCTTTATATAGCTACAGAAGTTGTATTTTGACCAAATACTTTGCTTTCTGTTTAGGAGTAATATTGGTGTTCTTTGGGTCAACAATTGTGTTTTGTGTAACTTTATCTGTCTAGGTGTTAAACTTTATCTGTCTAGGTGTTATGCAATATAATCATTGTTTCCTTTCCCATCTTCAATAGGGAAAGTGTGTAGTGGAATTTTTGCATACTGTTTGTACTACGGTATGTGTTCACATTATGCACTTTATACAGATTGTAGTATCATGCACTGTGTATGAGACATCTGATTGATGTTATTGTTTTACCCTAACAAGAAACAGTGTTTTATATTTTTCATCTGAACCCTGTCTATTTTTACTGCTGTTGACTTGGACATATTTTGTCCTGACTTTTGTATTTTCTTCTTTTTTTTTAGATGTTTTTAACTTGTTTGTCTGCAATAACGCCTTTGTGCACCTTGTGTATTCAATAGTTCTTACACCATTTACTCTTTTTTGGAGAGCGCCTCCTTTGTACTATGCTGCCTTGTCTTCTTATACAGTTGTTGTTGTGAGCATATTAAATGTATTGCGTTCTTCATTTTGCTGTGCCCACTTTTCTGTTAAAAAACCCTTTCTTTCATGGCATCTGAAGGTGACATCAACAGGTCAAAAGGCCCGGTGATGACCCATAAACCTATCAGTCGGGGTTTCCTAAAATGGAAACCCCAAGGCAGACTTCTGGGGCATGACTGATGATGTACCTGTATGGCCACCTATTGGCCTACGTGAGCACTTCAGTGCAAATAAACAGGGCACCAAAGGACCAGGAACTGCAGTGCAAAGGTGAGTATTTATTTTTTATATCTGGGTCACTGCCACCAATGCTTAAAGAGTTTGGAAAACCCCTTTAACAGAATGAAAAAAAAATTCTCCAGACTTGTCTGCAAGAAGAAATATCCTTAATTTTGACCCTGCTTAGACTAGTTATCAATCTTCTTTTTGACTCATAAGCTGTGCTGTGTGTCAGATGAAAATATATTGCAGGTTTTCTGTCAAGACATACATTAATTTTGGTAATATATATCTTACTGCTGTACCGTTTCCACTGACTTAGAATGCCATATATATACATGATCTTGACATACCTAAACAAGATGCTGCCTCTACACAGTACAGTCCATTTAACTGCACCTTTTAAATATAAAATACATTTTGAAGACTTACAACCATTTTATCAGCAAATAAACTCCAATAATGATGTGAAAATTACTATTTTAATGAGTGTAGATTAACCTTGCAGTTTTTACTGATGGATATTTCTTTGTTAATGAATTTCTATGGCTCTTTCCTTAAGAGGGAAAAGACTCCAATAAAGACACGATCATCAAAATGCACTTTAAATGAAAGTACAAAAATGGCATTTTGTGTGAATCTCATAAATTGCATTTGGGTCAGTCAGTGTAAATGAGCATGATCGTGCTTGGCATTCTAGATATGAAGTGACACAATCTTGACTTTAGCCACTTTGTGTCAGAGATGACTTCACTTTGGAATTAAAGCGCTAGAGATTTTTTATTGTTGGGACTTTATTTGATGCTCACATGAGGCAATTTAGTCTTGTAAACCCCTTTAACTTCTTATTGACGGGCCCATTTTAGGCACTAACGACCAACCAAGTTTATTTCACCATCCCCATCTTCCAAGAGCCATTACTTTTTTTACTATTCAATCAACATTGACGCATGAGGGCTTTTTTTTTTGTAAAACCAGATGTATTTTTAATAACATCATTTGGGGCCTTTTTATTTTTTTGGTGGGACCTGAAAGTCCACTATTCTTTCTTAGCATTCTTAGCATTTATGGCGTTAAGCCCAAGGCAAAGTTAGCATGATGTCATTATTATATGGGTCAACATTAGAGATGAGCGAGTATACTCGCTAAGGCACATTACTCGAGCGAGTAGTGCCTTAGCCGAGTATCTCCCCGCTCGTCTCCAAAGATTCGGGGGCCGGCGGGGGGCGGGGAACGGCGGGGGAGAGCGGGGAGGAACGGAGGGGAGATCTCTCTCTCCCCCCCCCCCCCCACTCCCTGCCGCAACTCCCTTGTCACCCGCGCCGGTCCCGAATCTTTATAGACGAGCGGGGAGATACTCAGCTAAGGCACTACTCGCTCGAGTAATGTGCCTTAGCGAGTATACTCGCTCATCTCTAGTCAACATGACATCATTTCCATAGGTTTTTTTTATCTTACAAGTTTAGCACACTAAAAAGACTTTCTTAGGAAAAAAATTGCTTTTGCATTCTTGCATTCCAGGAGCCATAACATATATATTTCCTCCATCGGCAGATCTCTGTGGGGGCTTGTTTTTCCTGTGATGAGCTGTTGTTTTCACAGATACCATTTTTGAGAACATATGACATTTTGATTGCTTTTTATTTCATGTTTTTGGAAGCAAGATTAACAAAACAAAAAACGGCTATTCTGGCATTGTTTTTCACTTATTGGTTTACAGCATTCACCATGTAGTATAAATAACATGTTAATTTAATTCCTCAGATTAGTAGGATTAGTGTGATACTAAATTTAAACAGTTTTTTTAGGTTTTACTATTTTTTGCTAGGTTTTACTAATGTTTCCCAATAGAAAGACTTATTAAAGAAAAATATACTTTTTTGTATTGCTGCACCCAAAGACCCATGGCATTTTTATTTTTCCAATGAACCACTTTTTTTCGTCGGACAAACTATAGTTTTTATTGGTACCATTTTGTGGTTCAAAAGCCTTGTTCAGTTTTTTTTTGTATATGCAAAATTAGCAATTTTGGGCATATTTGCAGGTTAAATAATGTTCAGAACACATGTTTTTAGATAATAAGGGGGTGGTTTTAGGGTTTTCTTTTTTACTTTTCTCCTTCTTTCCATTGTTATTAAACTTTTATTGCACTTTTTTGCCCTACCAAGGGACTTGAACTTTATCAATTTTGATCGCTGATAGAATACATGGCAATACTTCAGTATTGCCGTGTATTCTACAAGCTTCTTAGACCCTGCCTCTGATAGGGCCTGATAGGCCACCATAGATGGCTGACTCAGAAGCCATATTTAATCGCCTGATAGGTGCCATAGCCACCTATCATCAATCTGCCATCACGTTATAGGGAACCAAAGCCCTTCCCTCTGTCTAACCAGTTAGATTCTGCAATTGCTATTCATTGTCGCATTTAAGAGGTTAAACAGCTGGGATCTGATTCTGGCTGTTAGAGTTAGAGCCCAGCTGTCATGAGACAGCCAAGATCCTGCTCCTCCCAGCATGGGAGACCTGTGCTGTGTTTCTGTTGCACTGCCATAAAAAATGCTTGCATCAGAAGGAGACCCGTTAGTGGGCGCTGTAAAAAAAAGAGCATGGGTGGTCACTAATGGGTAAAGAGTTGGGTAGCATTCCATAGTTTCTCTATTGCTGCGGATCTGCATATTGAAAAATGTCAAAAAAAAAGTTTTGATTGAAAACAAACTAGTACTAGAGCTGTATAGCACAGTGATTAGCATCATGTATCTGTAATACGTCTTTGATTTTGCTATTGCTGAAGAACCTTCATGAAGATTTTAGAGAAAGTGTTTTCATTGTATATATAGGAAAAAGATGATTTAAAAAGGGCTTGTCATTGTGGACAATGGCTTTAATATGGGGCTGCCATAGCAATCAGCTAGAAGCTGACATTGACAGATCATTTGCCCTGCTGCGCCCACTGAAGGAGAAATGTAGCATTACATGGGGTAATTCAAATGAGCATCCATTCATATAATACATAGAATACATCCATCCGGACAAGAGCCACTGGCTCATAAATAGGCGTCTAAATATCATTTGCTCCAATAAGGCTTATGAAAAGGGACTGTTAAAATGAGATAAACCATTTCACCACTTTCTTTCCCAAAATGTAACTTTATCATGGGTTGGGAAGCGGTTTGCACCATTTGCCATACATTTACAGCAACTTTTTGAAAGGAAAAAAAAAGAAAAAAGTGCAAAGTATGTTCACAAAAGTATGATACCGACACCATTTTTCACTGTGAAATCTGGCCTGTGCATAAGGGATTGCTTCAGATTATATATCCCTGGAATATTCATTTTATTGTGTACTTGAACCCCATTTTTATTATTTACCTTGATGTCCTTCTAATAGCTTATACATAATTACAAGCTGTTCCTTCCCTTCTGAGTTCTGCTGTGTGCTCAGGCAGCAGATGTTGTGCTGTACCCCCAAGAGAACCTGCATTAGAATTTATGGGGTGTACGTCTGTGTTGGTACAAGCTGGGCACAAAACTTTAGGCACAGAAATAACATAACTGTAAAATTTGCAATTTTCACTTTCTTCATTTTGCACAAACTGCTGCAAACTCATTTTTTAAAAAGTTTGGAGGATTTCAAAAGTTGCTACAGCACTAGATGAATGTCTTAAAAGATATGTAGTTTACAAAATGGGCCCACATCTTCATGCTTTCCACTGTACTGGTCTCTCAGAGGCTCTTCAAATGTGACATGGCACCCAAAAACAATGCAGCAAAAACCGTGCTTCATATAGTCCTTCATTTCTGAGCCATGCTGCAGGCATTAGTTAATGGGTATATAATTTATGGGATGTATGTCTTCTGTGGGAGAAGCAGGGCTTGATATAAAGGTAAAGTCCCCTGGTGCAAGCACCGAGTTGTGACCGACTCCTAGGGTGACATCACATCGTGATGTTTTCTTGGCAGACGGTTTTTGTGGGGTGGTTTGCCATTGCCTTCCCAGTCATCTATACCCCCCAGCAAGCTGGGTACTCATTTACCAACCTAAGAAGGATGGGGCAACCTTCAGGGTTTGTGGTTTCCAAAATGGGGTCACTTCTTGAGGGTTTCCACTGTACTGACTCTAAGGGCACTGCAAATGGGATTTCGCTCTTGAAAAACATTTTTAGCCAAATCTGTTCTCCAAAAGACAAATGGTGCTCCTTTACTTTTGAGCCCTTATGGCCACATAAAGGGTATTGTAATACATGGGAGTGTTTTTTTTTTCTATCATTACATCTTGTGAAAATGAAAAATGTTGAGCTAAAACATATTCTTGCAAAATATATATTTTTCATTTTCATGTTTAATAAATTCTATAAAACACCTGTGTGGCCCAAATGGTCACAACACTTCTAGAACAATTCCCTGAGTGCTACGGTTTCTAAAACGGGGTCTGTTAGGGGTGCTTATGCTTTTGCACACCAAGGCCTCTGAACACCTGAAACAGGTGCTTGAAAAAAATCTAATAAAAAAGGAGGCCCCTTAATGTATGAACTGCTTCTTAGGCCTGTGTGTCTTGATCTGGTATGAGGTTCGAAGTCCAGAAGGCAACAACTTTTTAACTATAGTCATATTTATTGCAAAAACAAGTCTCAACATAAACAATAAAGTGGAATTTCAGTTTAAAAAATGTAATTAGTATGATCTGCAAGGGCAGCGTGCTCTAGTTTTGTGCACAAAGGTCCCCATGAAACTATAGCTGTGCTGTGCTGAACGGAAGTGACGTCAGACGCCAGGAGTAGCGGCACGAGACGGAGGCACGGAGGCACGAGCGAGCGGGGAGCTGAAGGGGACAGCGGAGCAGCTCAGCAGCCGAAGCAGGTGCGGGGGCAGCGGCAGCTGAAGCCGAAGCAGGTGCGGGGACAGGAGTGACCAGTGGGACCGGAGCGCAGCAGCCGGCGCCAAGCGGTCACCAGGAGTTCAGCGGAGCAGCTGAGACAGGAGGGCAGAGTGAGCGGCCGCCGGGACATCGGGTGACGTCACCAGGAGGAGCGGAGGAGCTGAGTATCTACCTCTGTGTGTGTTTGTGAGTTGTGTGTCTTCTGTGTATCTGGTTAGTTGTGTCTTCTGTGTGTGTGTGTGTCTGGGGGTCTAAGTGTTTGTGAGGAGGGGGGAGAAAAAAAAAAAAAAAAAAAAAAAAAAAAAAAAAAAAAAAATTTTTTTTTTGACTGCTTGCGCATAAGTGTCAGCGGGTAAGAGGTTGCGTGAGAGAGGCAGCGGGTGAGGGGTTGCAGCAGCGGGAGAGGGGTTGCGGCAGCGGGTGAGGGGTTGCGGCAGCGGGTCAGCAGTTGCGGCAGCGGTTGCGGCAGCGGGTCAGCGGTTGCAGCAGCGGGTCAGCGGTTGCGGCAGCGGGTCAGCGGTTGCGGCAGCGGGTCAGCGGTTGCGGCAGCGGGTCAGCGGTTGCGGCAGCGAGTCAGCGGTTGCGGCAGCGGGTCAGCGGAGTGTGAGCAAGTCTATCTTCACTACTTCCACAAGTAAATTGTAGATCCCCATTAGGATGAGCTCCATGCCTGGCAATGTCATCCAGTGTGCTACTTGTGCAATGTATGCGGTCCTTGATCAGCCGATCGAGGGTGCATACTGTTGCGCAAGATGCATGCACGTTGCAAATTTAGAAGCCCAAATTCTGGATCTAAATGGGCAACTGGCAACACTGAGAGCCATTGACATCATGGAAAGGAGTTTGGTGCTCACTGAGCAGGCACTCGCTGGGGTAGAGGCGGGGGCGAATGGTAGTACGGAAGTGCAGGGGGAGCAGGCAGTCAGCTGGGTGACAGAAAGAAGGAGGGTTAGAGGGAAGAGAACCAGGGAGGCTGGTCCTGAACTGGCACAACCCAACAAGTTTGCACGATTGGCAGATGAGGGGGATGCCATTACAGAGCCAGCACCGCTGCAGCACGACACGCCCTCTGAACGCCAGGGGGATGACTGCTCCAGTGAGACGGGGACGGGGAGCGCAGGGCAGGCTAGACAGGTTCTAGTGGTGGGGGACTCAATTATTAGGGGGACAGAGAGGGCAATCTGCCATAAAGACCGGGATCGTCGAACGGTGTGTTGTCTTCCTGGCGCTCGAGTTCGACACATCGCGGATCGGATTGACAGATTACTGGGAGGGGCTGGTGAGGATCCAGCGGTCATGGTGCACGTTGGCACCAATGAACAAATTAGAGGTCAATGGAGGGCCCTCAAAAATGATTTCAGGGACTTAGGGTCCAAGCTCAGGGCACGGACCTCCAGGGTAGTTTTCTCGGAAATACTACCTGTACCTAATGCCACACTAGAAAGGCAGCAGGATCTTAGGGAGGTAAACAAGTGGCTCCGGAGTTGGTGCAAGAAGGAGGGATTTGGGTTCCTGGAGAACTGGGCTGACTTTGCGGTCGGCTACAGGCTCTACCGTAGGGACGGGCTGCATCTAAATGGGGAGGGTGCAGCTGTGCTGGGGGAAAAGATGGCTAGAAGGCTGGAGGATTGTTTAAACTAGGGACTGGGGGGGAGGGTAAAATGAGAAATAGTGGGGTAGCCAGTGTAATTAGCGATCTGGGTCCAAGCAAAGGGAATGGGGGACGAGCAGGGGGTGGGGTTAGTACAGTTAGAACTGATAGATCAGCCAATAGTACGAATAGCAACAAAACAAATTTAAAAAACAAAAAAAATGAAATAAATTGTATGATCACGAATGCACGAAGTCTGATCGGTAAAGTGGGTGAGCTTGAAGCAAGAATGACTGATGAAAGTTATGATATAGTCGGAATTACGGAAACATGGCTTGATGATAAGTGCGATTGGGCGGTGAATTTGCAGGGGTACAATCTCTTCAGAAGAGACCGAAGGAACCAGAAAGGGGGAGGGGTATGTCTGTACGTCAAATCGAACTTGAAGCCGAGGCTACGGGAGGATATAGGGGAAGGAGACGAACAGGTGGAATCTCTGTGGGTAGAAATACAGGGAGGAAAAAATAACAAAATCCTGATAGGGGTCTTCTATAGACCACCAAAAGCAACAGAAGAAACTGAAGACTTACTACTAAGGCAGATAGAAGAGGTGTCAAAACGAAACGAAGTAATTATCATGGGGGACTTTAATTACCCAGATATAACATGGGAGAACGAAACCTGCAAATCTCACAGGGGTGATAAGTTCTTGAGAGTAATTAAAGACAATTACCTGAACCAACTTGTGCAGGAACCAACAAGAGGGAGGGCCATTCTGGACCTAGTACTAACCAACAAACCGGAACGTATAAAGGGGGTGCAGGTTGAGGGGCACTTGGGGAACAGTGACCACAATATAATCAACTTCCAGCTGTCAATCAATAGGAAGCCTTATCAGGGAGTGACAAAGAAACTAAACTTTAGTAAAGCAAAATTTGATGAGCTTAGAACTACTATCGGTAACATTAATTGGGACAACATCCTCAAAAATATCAGTACGGAGGACAAATGGGAAAAGTTCAAAAGGATCCTAATCGCCTCATGTGAGCAGTTCATTCCCTTTAAAAATAAAAGAAACTCAACTAAAAGGAAACCAATGTGGCTCGACAAGACGGTAAGAGGGGCAATAAACGAAAAAAAGAAAGCGTTCAAACTACTAAAGCAACAAGGCAGCGAAGAAGCGCTAAAATCATACAGGGAAAAAAACAAAATATGCAAAGATACGATCAAAACTGCCAAGGAGGAAGCAGAAAGACGGATCGCAAAAGAGAGCAGAAACAACCCGAAGCTATTTTTCAACTACATAAACAGCAAAAGGATTTGCAGGGAGAGCGCTGGCCCTTTAAAAAACAATGCAGGAGAAATCATTGATGATGACGAAGGGAAAGCAAATCTACTAAACAGTTTCTTCTCAAGTGTGTTCACCAAAGAAAAGGAAATGCCATACGAGATGCAGGGGAATAAAACGAACCCCTCACAAAATATCTCATACCTAACGCAGGAGGAGGTGCGGAAGCGTCTAAAGAAAACTAAAATTGATAAATCACCGGGCCCAGATGGATTACACCCAAGGATACTAAAGGAACTAAGTGACGAGATAGCTAGGCCGCTATACCTAATATTTCTAGACACTATTAAGACCGGAGTAGTACCATTGGACTGGCGCATTGCCAACGTGGTCCCAATTTACAAAAAAGGGAGCAAAAGTGAGCCTGGTAACTACAGGCCAGTAAGTCTCACTTCAGTAACGGGAAAAATTTTCGAGGGGATTCTGAGAGACGCAATCGATGAGTACCTCAAGGAGATTAAGGGAATAACTCCTCACCAACATGGATTCATGAAGGGTCGCTCATGTCAGACAAATCTGATCAGTTTCTACGATGAAGTAAGCTCTAAGCTGGACCAGGGAGAATCTATTGATCTTGTATATCTGGACTTCTCTAAAGCCTTTGACACCGTGCCTCATAATAGGCTAATATACAAAATGAGGCAGCTCGGATTGGGCGAAAACGTGTGTAAGTGGGTAAAAAATTGGCTCAACGATAGAAAGCAGAGGGTGGTAATAAATGGTTCGTACTCTGATTGGACCACAGTCGCTAGCGGGGTGCCACAGGGTTCAGTAATAGGCCCCATTCTGTTCAATATATTTATCAATGACCTGATAGAGGGGCTGCACAGCAAAATATCAATATTTGCAGATGACACAAAATTATACAATATAATTAATGCAACGGAGGACAATGTGTGGCTACAAACGGACCTGGACAAGCTGGGGGCTTGGGCAGAAAAATGGCAAATGAAGTTCAATGTTGAAAAATGTAAGACTATGCACATGGGCAGGAGGAACGGATGTCACCAATATTCACTTAATGGGGTACCACTAGGGAAAAGTGATATGGAAAAGGATCTGGGGGTACTAGTGGATAATAGACTAAACTGGAGTAACCAATGCAAGTCAGCCGCTGCAAAGGCAAATAAAGTCTTGGGGTGCATTAAAAGAGGTATAGGGGCGAAGGACGAGAACATTATCCTTCCATTATATAAGGCACTTGTCAGGCCTCACATGGAGTACTGCGTACAATTCTGGACACCGGTGCTCAGGAAAGATGTCACAGTGCTTGAGGGGGTTCAAAGAAGAGCGACTAAACTAATACATGGAATGACGGGACTGGAATACCCAGAGAGGCTGTCCAAATTGGGACTATTTACTCTAGAAAAAAGAAGGTTAAGAGGCGACCAAATAACCATGTATAAGTACATGAGGGGACAACACATGGATCTCTCCCACGATCTGTTTACACCCAGGACCACGACGGTAACAAGAGGACATCCGCTACGATTAGAGGAAAGTAGGTTTCATCACCAACACAGAAAGGGGTTCTTTACTGTAAGAGCAGTTAGACTGTGGAACTCTCTACCGGAGGAAGTGGTGATGGCAAAATCCATAGAGGAGTTTAAAAGGGGACTTGATGTCTTTCTGGAGAAGGATATTACAGGATATAAATTTTAGTTTAAGTGTCAATCCTGGTATATAGGCAGGTAGGAACTATTAGGGGTTGATCCAGGGAACAGTCTGATTGCCATTAGGGAGTCGGGAAGGAATTTTTTCCCCAAAAGAGCCAATTGACTTCTGGCCTTGGGGTTTTTTGCCTTCCTCTGGATCAACACAGTAGGATAGACAGGCTGGACTAGATGGACAATGTCTTCATTCGGCCTTACATACTATGTTACTATGTTACTATGTATATGGTGTGTGTGTAAATGCACGTGCAATGCACAAGGAGACATGCAATACGCCGTGCAATTCCATGTAAAGAAGAAGAACACATCTGGAACTTTTTAGACTAAATACCCATTTAAATCAGGGTATGGATTGTGTCCAGTGTGCAAAAAAACTACGTCTTGCAAGCGCAAAAAGTACAATAAAATATCCTTACATGTGCACAAAAGAGTCTCATTCATAGCACAGATATGTTGTGCTGAGTCACATACAATTGAGCGTACGCCCATGTGAAGCCGCACTTAGGTACAGGTGCATAAATATGCAGAAAAATAGAACATGTTCTATTCTTTTTTATTTACATGACCGAAATGTGTGAGAAAAAATCAATAGGCTCTATTCTCCTCGTATCGGGCATGCAAATTGTGTGTGCGCAAATACTTGTGCAAATTGTTACGCCTGTCAGCTCATAGTTAATTTTGCCAGCACACCTTGTTCTGTCCAGACGAGCCAGGGTTAACAGCTCCTGTGCCCTTCAGTCAGGTTAATTACTCTGCTATGTGTCTGAGTAGTGTGCTGGTGATTGGACAGGTCTATCTACCTATCGGCTCCTCCCGCCTTCTTATAATATCCAGCTCCGGCTGCCTGGGAGGGGCCAATTACTGTTCAATGTTAGCTGAGTAGCCCTACTACTCCTACCTGTTGGTAATCTGGTCCTGGTGCCATTTCCTCAGTTTGCTAATTTGTCTGCCTTGTTTGGTATCCTGCTTCTGTCAGCTTGTCCGCTAGACCTCGCTGTTATCAGCCAGGGCCTTACCATCTGCCTCTGTTCTGTTTGTACTGTTCGTGTTGGTTTTGTCATCTGCCTTTCCTGTCGGTGCTAGTGGGTAGTAGTCTCTTGCATAGGTACGGCGGTCCCTGCCTGTCCTCCCCTAGGAAGCGTAGGGTCAGAGTTGGTGGCCTGGACGTGTCCACCATCAGGGCTATCTCCAGGAAGGGACAGTGGCATGGGTGAAGATCAGGGAGCCTCACGCCGTGCGTACCTAGGCACCCCACTAGTGCCGTAACGAAAATATGTCCATGTAAAGCAAACCTAAAAAGGGATTTTGGAAAGGTTCTTGAACATTTGAATATTTTCTGCTAAACTTCTACGCCTTCTAACTCCCTACAAAATGAAATAATGTTTAATAAATTAAGCCAACATAAAGTAGGCAAATTGTTCAAACATTTGTGTACTTGTTCAAATTAATATTGAACAAGTAGACAAATGTTCAATATTAATAAACAAATTTGTTAGGTTTCCTGCCGTTTCCACACCTGCACTGGAACCTCTGGTTCATGCAGTGCTTTTTGTTCCATCCAAAAGCAGACAGACCCCATTGTAGTCAATGGGGTCTGCCCAGCACTTCTCAGTTCCATCCAGAGACGTGGCGTTCAGCCTTTTGGATTCCCCGGAACGAAGCAGGAAAGCGGAAACCCGATAGCAGATGTGAAACCCTCCTTAAAAAGATAGCAATCTACCAAAATTTACCAACAAAAGAGAACACAATGGGTCATGAAAAAAACTAGTTTAGAATCAGATATGTAAAAGTTTTCCAAAATTATCTATATGTATGTACATATATATAAAGGCGAAAGCCCATACTGACTCACTCACTAACTGACTAGTTCTCTAACTTCCCGATGTTATGCAAACATGAAATTTGGCACAAGCATTCTTTAGGTCCTAAATAGGAAAAGTAAAGGGGTCACAACTCGATTATTCAATACTAATTGCAAAAGTAAGTGCACCCCTATGTAATATACCTAATCTAATTCTCTAACTTACCCATATCATACAAATGTGAAATTTGGCACAAGCATTCTTTAGGTCTTAAATAAGAAAAGTAAATGGGTCACAACTAGAGATGAGCGAACGTACTCGTCCGAGCTTGATGCTCGGGCGAATATTAGGGTGTTCGGGATGTTCGTTATTCGTAACGAACACCACACGATGTTCGGATGTTCGGGTTACTTTAACTTTCTTCCCTGAGAAATCTTTTCTATATGCGCTCAATGGGGCCGGCGGCAGCAGCGCCAACCCCATTGAGAACATATAGAAGACAAATCCTTCTTCTCTGCCACAGCTGTAACATGAATGGGTGTGAGTGAGGGCTGGCCTCTGATTGGTCAGGCTGTGACCATTCAGAGGCATCTTATTCAGCAGGCGGGGATTTTAAATCCCCGGCTGCTGAATACTACTCACAGCTGTTCAGAGCAGTTCAGGAGAACTGCAGCCTGCTGCGCTGAACTCCGTCTGCCGGCACCAGGTGAGTATATATATATTTTTTATTTTTACACATTTCTGGATGAATTGCAGGAAAGGGCTTATATATTTAACCCCTTTCCGACAATTCATCCCGCGATCGCCGGCAGCCCATTGCATTCAGTGGAGTCGGCTGTATTGACGGCTCCATTGAATTCAATGGGCTAACATCGTTCTTCTCTGCCACAGCTGTTACAGCTGTGGCAGAGGAGAACTTGCTGTGTCGTTCCCATCATTTTCTTGAATTGCCAAGATTTTCACACATGAAAACCTTAGCGAGCATCGGCGAAATACAAAAATGTTCCGGTCGCCCATTGACTTCAATGGGGTTCGTTATTCGAAACGAACACCCGAACATCGCGGGAAGTTCGTTTCGAATAACGCGAACCCGAACATTTTGGTGTTCGCTCATCTTTAGTCACAACTCAATTATTCACTACTAAGTGCAAAAGTAAGTGCACTCCTATGTAATGTAATTTCCCTGGGTCGTATAAGCGTGAAATTTGGCACGAGCATTCTTTAGGTCCTAAAAAGGAAAAGTAAAGAGGTCACAACTCCATTACTCAATGCTAATTGCAAAAGTAAGTGCACTTCTATGTACCCTATATACCGGCGTATAAGGCGACGGGGCGTATAAGACGACCCCCCAACTTATACGCCGGTAATATAGTGTAAAAAAAAAAAATCATTACTCACCTCCCTCGGCGTTCTGTCGCGCTCCGGCAGGATGTCGCTCGCTCCTCGTCCCCGGCGCAGCATAGCTTTCTGAATGCGGGGCTTGAAATCCCCGGCTCCAGAAAGCTAATACACACGCCGTCAGCCAGTTACAGCCATTCAATGACAGCATTGAATGACTGTGATTGGCTGAAGGCGCACGTGGCTTCAGCCAATCACACTATTCAATGACATCATTGAATGGGTGTGATTGGCTGAAGCCACGTGCGCCTTCAGCCAATCACAGCCATTCAATGCTGTCATTGAATGGCTGTAACTGGCTGACGGCGTGTGTATTAGCTTTCTGGAAGCGGGGATTCCAAGCCCCGCATTCAGAAAGCAATGCTGCGCCGGGGACGAGGAGCGAGCGACATCCTGCCGGAGCGCGACTGAACGCCGGGGGAGGTGAGTAATGATTTTTTTTTTTTACACTTTTTTTTTTTGTATTACCGGCGCATAAGACGACCCCCGACTTCAGAGCAGATTTTTCGGGGTTCAAAAGTCGTCTTATACGCCGGTATATACGGTAATGTAAATTCCCGGTGTAATAGAAGCGTGAAATTTGGCATGGCCATTTTTTTACGTCTTAAGTAGCATACGTAAAGGGGTCACAACTCGATTATTCAATGCTAAGTGCAAAAGTAAGTGCACCCCTATGTAATGTAACTTCCTGATGTTGTACAAGTGTGCAATTTGGCACAGCAATCTACCTCACCTCTGTTTGCATATACTGAGAACAATCTAATACTCCTCTATGCATATATACGGAAAGGCTGAAAAGTACATAAGGAAGCAGCCATGGACTGTAGGGATGGAGCATGCCTTTAAGGCTCAGAAAGGGCTGCAACCTCCAGTCTGGGGTTAAATTTGAATAAAAAGGAATTTTATCTTTAAGGCTAAAATGTGAGGAGAATGGGAAAGATGGCAGATTCTGCAGAGGGACATCGGTACATGCAGTCTGAGGAGAATCTAACACTCCTGTATGTGTATACATATTTTATTCCTCGGTTCCCTGAAACCACCATGACTTCATGAAAATTTTCCATGTGATCATCAGGTAAACACCTGTACCAAATTAACTCAGGCAAAGCTGGGTATACCAGCTATTTTCTATATAAAGTGTCAGATTTAAAACATGGGGCTGCATCATTAAGGGGTTAAGGATAAATCTACCGACCACCCCTCAAATACATGAATGGACTTTACAACAGTTTTACTTTTTATGCTTCCTTTATATTTTTACATCTCATTATCTGCAGTTTTTATATTGCATTGTCAGGCGTAGACTGCATAAGCTGTCAGTGAGAACCCTTAAAGAAATCTTCTTTTCAACATGCTATTTATTATTTAGAATTATGGTTGGCTCCAAGGAGAGCAGAGCACCATTGATCCATGTCGTATGTCACAATTATAACATCTCCTACTCAATTCTTCTGATTGATGTGTGTTATATTGGAATCATGCAGTTTTGTGTCAGAAAAGAAAAGAAACGATTGTTAGTTTTGACATTCATGGAAAGATTTGCTTCCACCTTATCTAGTTTAAGCCAAGTTTCTTTCTTGGCAGAGATTGAATTTTCTAAACGAATTAACTGTTTGGAATTGCTCTCTAAATCAAGAACCAAAACTATGAAGAAACCTGTCAGTCATTTTCACAGAGATATCAATGGTTCAACTTAAGGTGTTTTACAGATTTTGTTTGGCAGAAAGTATTTTGTTCCAATTTCACTCCCATCCTGACTGGGTTCATCCTGTGTGTTCTTCAGAGCATCTTAATGTGGTGCTGTCAAATTGTAGGTTTTTTGCCGGTTACCACGAAGTCATGGCAAAATGCTATGGTTTTGCCCTAATTTTGATAAAATTGCTATATGTTTCCATTATTGTGTACTAATTGTAACAAAATGCCTGATTTGACCACACTGTGTGAACATACCATTGAATGCTCTTTACTACTGTATATAATAGAGGTCTGCTAACTCAACATAGTCCATGACTGTGATGATTTTTTGATATGCAATGAAAGCCTTGCATTGATAGTGATGATATACTGTATGCAGTGATTTGTCACCAAAACAGTCAGACCACGTGACTTCTACAGGGCCCACAGGATAGGGAGGGGCTAAAGTTGAGTGGTCCTGTCGCCCATCTCATTCGCGGAACCTCTTGCCCCATTTAGAACATCCAGCCACCATTAGGAATCTTCTCCTTCACTCACTGAACCTCTTGCCATGCTCCCCCATCTCATTCGCTGAGCCTCTTGTCCCACTCAAAACATCCAGCCACCATTAAGAATCCTCTTTACGCTCACACAGTCACACAGCTATGCCAGACTCTAACGCAATATCATTTGATTCTTGCTCCTCCTGATGTCCGACCACAGTGTGAACAAGACTGGGGAGGGGTTGGAGGATGCTAATTGCGAATAGCTGGCATTGGGCTTAGCAGTGTGACTGTAAATATGAAGAAGATTCTTACTGGTGGCTGAAGGTTCATAATGTGAGATGGGGCACCATTACTAATCAAGACAACAAAGGGGGGCACTATTACTAAGTGGAGCGACAAAGGGGGACACTATTAATATGTAAGTGGCATGACAGAGGGGGACACTGTTACTTAGAGATGGACAGTTACTAAATGAGGCAATAGAGGGGGACTATTACTAAGTGGGGCACTATTATTCTATAGAGCCACAGAGAGAACACTGTTAATTTGAGGGCGTCATGTATGACCCTAACTGTATGGATTGAACGAAACTCTAAAACTATGTTAGCCTTTCTTGTTGAAACACTAACATGTAATTCAAATCCATTAATGTTGCACCTTTTATGCGCATACTTTCTTTAAAGGGATTCTAACACCTCGAATAAGCACCAAGAACTATGATATGGTGTTTATAGGATAGGTCCCATTGAGTCTGGGGGTGTGATGTTTA
This sequence comes from Eleutherodactylus coqui, assembly GCF_035609145.1. NCBI lineage: Eukaryota > Metazoa > Chordata > Amphibia > Anura > Eleutherodactylidae > Eleutherodactylus > Eleutherodactylus coqui. Next base: position 191,349,558 of record NC_089840.1, read on the forward strand.
TACCTACCGAACTCCCCACTTTTGTGCTGTCACCCGAGGAAGTGGCCGCTTTATCAGTAGGACTCCATTCAATCAGTCCCTTCACATGCGCTGACATAGAGAGCAATTGAGCACTTGCATGGACTGAATGAAAACAGTCAAAATGACTGATGCAGCATCCACTTCCCAAGGTGGTCATGCAGCAACATGGAGCCTGATAGGTATATAAGCACCATAGCATAGTTTAGGGTGTTTATAAGAGGTATTGGGTTTCTTTTAGAGATGAGCGAGCACCAAAATGCTTGGGTGCTCGTTACTCGGGACGAAATTATCGCGATGCTCGAGGGTTCGTTTCGAATAACGAACCCCATTGAAGTCAATGGGCGACCCGAGCATTTTTGTATTTCGCCGATGCTCGCTAAGGTTTCCATGTGTGAAAATCTGGGCAATTCAAGAAAGTGATGGGAACGACACAGAAACGGATAGGGCAGTCGAGGGGCTACATGTTGGGCTGCATCTCAAGTTCACAGGTCCCACTATTAAGCCACAATACCGGCAAGAGTGCCCCCCCCCCTCCCAACAACTTTTACTTCTGAAAAGCCCTCATTAGCAATGCATACCTTAGCTAAGCACCACACTACCTCCAACAAAGCACAATCACTGCCTGCATGACACTCCGCTGCCACTTCTCCTGGGTTACATGCTGACCAACCCCCCCCGCACGACCCAGTGTCCACAGCGCACACCAAAGTGTCCCTGCGCAGCCTTCAGCTGCCCTCATGCCACACCACCCTCATGTCTATTTATAAGTGCGTCTGCCATGAGGAGGAACCGCAGGCACACACTGCAGAGGGTTGGCACGGCTAGGCAGCGATCCTCTTTAAAAGGGGCGGGGCGATAGCCCACAATGCTGTACAGAAGCAATGAGAAATATAATCCTGTGCCACCGCCATCAGGAGCTGCACACGTGGGCATAGCAATGGGGAACCTATGTGCCACACAATATTCATTCTGTCAAGGTGTCTGCATGCCCCAGTCAGATCGCGGTTTTTAATTCATAGACACAGGCAGGTACAACTCCCTATTGTGAAGTCCCTGTGGACCGACAGCATGGGTGGCTCCCTGGAACCCACCGGCGGTACATAAAAATATCCCATTGCATTGCCCAACACAGCTGAGGTAGTAATGTCGTGCTTAATGCAGTTGGGCTTCGGCCCACACTGCATGCCCCAGTCTGACTGGGGTTCTTTAGAAGTGGAAACAGATGCATTTATAATTCCCTGTGGACCCACAGCATGGGTGGGTGTCAGGAAGCCACCGGCGGTACATAAAAATATCCCATTGCATTGCCCAACACAGCTGAGGTAGTAATGTCGTGCTTAATACAGCTGGGCTTCGGCCCACACTGCATGCCCCAGTCAGACTGGTACTATGTACCTTAACAGTAACCGCGTTGGTGGTAATGTGGTGGTGACTGCGGACCTGGTAGCGCGGTTTTATGTAGTTGGTTTTCGGAATGTGGCCAGGATTTAGTGGGCCGTGGCGGGGGGATGGTGGTGGTGCTCTCTTGTTGTGTCGTTAAAGGTGAAATTCTTGGACTGCCACCAGACGGACCAATGCAAAGGTATTTGCCAAGAATGTTTTCATTGTTGGAGGAGGAGGGGGATGTTTTGGAGGCACTATGTGTCCTCTACACGTGTCCGTGGTTATATGCACCTTAACAGTAACAGCGTTGGTGGGAAATGGCCTCGCCGCCATCATGTCTTTGTGAAGCCTCTGTTTCCACACCCCAGTGACATACCATTAGCAGCGGTATAGGCAGAGCCCACAATTATTAACATTTCAGCGGTAGCATTAGGGACAGGCCCCACTAACATATCACTAGCAGCAGTATAGGGGGAGCGCAGTCTTAGTTCCATTTCAGTAATAGTAGCACTCAAGACAGGCCCCAGTAACAATTCCGAAGCAGCAGTATAGGAGGAGCGCAGTCTTAGTTCCATTTCAGTAATAGTAGCACTCAAGACAAGCCCCAGTAACAATTCCCATTGCAGCAGTTTAGGGAGATAACAGTCTCTTTCACATTTCAGTAGCTGCAGTATAGACAAGGCCCCAGTTACATTTATGTAGCAAAAGTGAAGGCCAACCCCACACACCTTTCTGTACCATGAGTGCAGGCGAAGAACATAGAAATTACAATGATTACACTGTAGGTGAGGGCCCCAAAAAATTGGTGTAGCAACAGTACTAATGTACTTCAGAAAAAATTGGCCATGCCCAACTAAGATGGCAGGTGAAACCCATTAATCGCTTTGGTCAATGTGGCTTAAGTGGTAACTAGGCCTCGAGGCAGCCCAGTTTAACGAAAAATTGGTTCAAGTTAAAGTTTCAACGCTTTTAAGAGCATTGAAACGTATAAAAATTGTTTAGAAAAATTATATGAGTGAGCCTTGTGGCCCTAAGAAAAATTGCCCGTTCGGCGTGATTACGTGAGGTTTCAGGAGGAGGAGCAGGAGGAGGAGGAGGAATATTATACACAGATTGATGAAGCAGAAATGTCCCCGTTTTGGATGGTGAGAGAGAACGATGCTTCCATCTGCGGGTGCAGCCTACGTATTGCTTAGGTATCGCTGCTGTCCGCTGTTGGAGAAGAGAAGTCTGGGGAAATCCAGGCTTTGTTCATCTTGATGAGTGTAAGCCTGTCGGCACTGTCGGTTGACAGGCGGGTACGCTTATCTGTGATGATTCCCCCAGCCGCACTAAACACCCTCTCTGACAAGACGCTAGCCGCAGGACAAGCAAGCACCTCCAGGGCATACAGCGCGAGTTCAGGCCACGTGTCCAGCTTCAACACCCAGTAGTTGTAGGGGGCAGAGGCGTCACCAAGGACGGTGCTGCAATCGGCTACGTACTCCCTCAGCATCCTTTTACAGTGCTCCCGCCAACTCAGCCTTGACTGGGGACCGGTGACACAGTCTTGCTGGGGAGCCATAAAGCTGGCAAAGGCCTTGGAGAATGTTCCCCTGCCTGCGCTGTACATGCTGCCTGATCTCTGCGCCTCCCCTGCTACCTGGCCCTCGGAACTGCGCCTTCTGCCACTAGCGCTGTCGGATGGGAAGTTTACCATCAGTTTGTCCACCAGCGCCCTGTGGTATAGCATGATTCTCGAACCCCTTTCCTCTTCGGGAATGAGAGTGCAAAGGCTCTCCTTATACCGTGGATCGAGCAGTGTGTACACCCAGTAATCCGTAGTGGCCAGAATGCGTGTAACGCGAGGGTCACGAGAAAGGCATCCTAACATGAAGTCAGCCATGTGTGCCAGGGTACCTGTACGCAACACATGGCTGTCCTCACTCGGAAGATCACTTTCGGGATCCTCCTCCTCCTCCTCCTCCTCTGGCCATACACACTGAAAGGATGACAGGCAAGCAGCATCTGTCCCCTCAGCAGTGGGCCAAGCTGTCTCTTCCCCCTCCTCCTCATGCTCCTCCCCCTCCTCCTCAACGCGCTGAGATATAGACATGAGGTTGCTCTGACTATCCAGCGACATACTGTCTTCCCCCGCCTCCGTTTCTGATTCCAAAGCGTCTGCCTTTATGCTTTGCAGGGAACTTCTCAAGAGGCATAGCTGAGGAATGGTGACGCTAATGATTGCAGCATCCCCGCTCACCATCTGGGTAGACTCCTCAAATTTTCCAAGGACCTAGCAGATGGCTGCCAACCAGGCCCACTCTTCTGTAAATAATTGAGGAGGCTGACTCCCACTGCGGCGCGCAAGTTGGAGTTGGTATTCCACTATAGCTCTAAGCTGCTCATAGAGTCTGGCCAACATGTGGAGCGTAGAGTTCCACTGTGTGGGCACGTCGCACAGCAGTCGGTGCACTGGCAGATTAAACCGATGTTGCAGGGTCCGCAGGGTGGCAGCGTGCGTGTGGGATTTGCGGAAATGTGCGCAGAGCTGGCGCACCTTTCCGACCAGGTATGACAAGTGGGGGTAGCTTTTCAGAAAGCGCTGAACCACCAAATTAAAGACGTGGGCCAGGCATGGCACGTGCGTGAGGCTGCCGAGCTGCAGAGCCGCCACCAGGTTACGGCCGTTGTCACACACGACCATGCCCGGTTGGAGGCTCCGCGGCGCAAGCCAGCGGTCGGTCTGCTGTGTCAGACCCTGCAGCAGTTCGTGGGCCGTGTGGCTCTTCTCTCCTAAGCTGAGTAGTTTCAGCACGGCCTGCTGACGCTTGGCCACCGCTGTGCTGCCACGCCGCGTGACACCGACTGCTGGCGACGTGCTGCTGCTGACACATCTTGATTGCGAGACAGAGGTTGCGTAGGAGGAGGAGGAGGGTGGTTTAGTGGAGGAAGCATACACCCCCGCAGATACCAGCACCGAGCTGGGGCACGCAATTCGGGGGGTGGGTAGGACGTGAGCGGTCCCAGGCTCTGACTCTGTCCCAGCCTCCACTAAATTCACCCAATGTGCCGTCAGGGAGATATAGTGGCCCTGCCCGCCTGTGCTTGTCCACGTGTCTGTTGTTAAGTGGACCTTGGCAGTAACCGCGTTGGTGAGGGCGCGTACAATGTTGCGGGAGACGTGGTTGTGCAGGCCTGGGACGGCACATCGGGAAAAGTAGTGGCGACTGGGAACTGAGTAGCGCGGGGCCGCCGCCGCCATCATGCTTTTGAAAGCCTCCATTTCCACAACCCTATACGGCAGCATCTCTAGGCTGATCAATTTTGCAATGTGCACGTTTAACGCTTGAGCGTGCGGGTGCGTGGCGTTGTACTTGCGCTTGCGCTCAAACTGTGGCGCTAGCGACGTCTGGACGCTACGCTGAGAGACATTGCTGGATGGGGCCGAGGACAGCGGAGGTGAGGGTGTGGGTGCAGGCCAGGAGACGGTACTGCCTGTGTCCTCAGAGGGGGGTTGGATCTCAGTGGCAGGTTGGGGCACAGGGGGAGAGGCAGTGGTGCAAACCGGAGGCGGTGAACGGGCATCGTCCCACCTTGTGGGGTGCTTGGCCATCATATGTCTGCGCATGCTGGTGGTGGTGCCTCCCCAGCTGATCTTGGCGCGACAAAGGTTGCACACCACTGTTCATCGGTCGTCAGGCGTCTCTGTGAAAAACTGCCACACCGTACAGCACCTTGACCTCTGCAGGGTGGCATGGCGCGAGGGGGCGCTTTGGGAACCAGTTGGTGGATTATTCGGTCTGGCCCTGCCTCTACCCCTGGCCACCGCACTGGCTCGGCCTGTGCCCACACCCTGACTTGGGCCTCCGCGTCTTCGCCCGCGTCCACGTCCTATAGGCCTACCCCTACCCCTCAGCATGGTGTATTACCAGTGATTTGATTTCCCAGCCAGGAAATAAATTGGCGCAAGCCTGCTGTTAAACTTAGCTGTCTGCGTATGATTTATTTACGTTCTCCACCCACCACACACGTACCCAGAACGCTGAGGACTGTCAGAGGCAGGCCAAATAGAATGTTTTCCCCTTTTTTTTCAAGGAAAGGCCCACTGCGTATATTCAATCAATAATAAATATGTCTTCTGGCCCTGCAAATGTGTCACAGAACTGCAGGGTTGCAGAGTTATTAACTACAGCAGAGCAGTGATTTCCCAGGCAGGAAATAAATTGGCGCAAGCCTGCTGTTAAACGTAGCTGGCTGCGTATGATTTCTTTACGTTCTCCACCCACCACACACGTACCCAGAACGCTGAGGACTGTCAGAGGCAGGCCAAATAGAATGTTTTCCCTTTTTTTTTCAAGGAAAGGCCCACTGCGTATATTCAATCAATAATAAATATGTCTTCTGGCCCTGCAAATGTGTCACAGAACTGCAGGGTTGCAGAGTTATTAACTACAGCAGAGCAGTGATTTCCCAGGCAGGAAATAAATTGGCGCAAGCCTGCTGTTAAACTTAGCTGGCTGCGTATGATTTTTGTTTACGTTCTCCACCCACCACACACGTACCCAGAACGCTGAGGACTGTCAGAGGCAGGCCAATTAGAATGTTTCCCTTTTTTTTTAAAGAAAAGGCCCACTGACTATATTCAATCAATAATATATGTCTTCTGGCCCTGCCTACACAATTCTGTCCCTGTAGTATTACTGCAGGGCGCAATGCTCTGCACAGCCGATTTTGAAAAAAAAAAAAAATGCAACACTGCTAACAGCAGCCTGCACAGTACTGCTCACGGTTAAATGTGGCCCTAAGAAGGACCGTTGGGGTTCTTGAAGCCTACACTCACTCCTAACACTCTCCCTGCCTAACCACCACTACTGTCCCTGTAGTATTACTGCAGGGCGCAATGCTCTGCACAGCCGATTTTGAAAAAAAAAAAAAGGGCAACACTGCTAACAGCAGCCTCCACACTACTGCACACGGATAGATGTGGCCCTAAGAAGGACCGTTGGGGTTCTTGAAGCCTACACTCACTCCTAACACTCTCCCTACAGCAGCTCCGGCACCAGCAGCACTTTCCCTCAGCTATGTCACAAGGCATCTGAGGCGAGCCGCGGGAGGGGCCGACTTTTATACTCGGGTGACATCTGATCTCCCCAGCCACTCACAGCAGGGGGGTGGTATAGGGCTTGAACGTCACAGGGGGAAGTTGTAATGCCTTCCCTGTCTTTCAATTGGCCAGAAAAGCGCGCTAATGTCTCAGAGATGAAAGTGAAAGTAACCCGAACACCGCGTGGTGCTCGTTAAGAGTAACGAGCATCCCGAACACCCTAATATTCGCCCGAGCATCAAGCTCGGACGAGTACGTTCGCTCATCTCTAGTTTCTTTTAAACATTTTTTTATCTAAAGCACATCAGAGTTGAAAAGTGCTCCTTCCACATTGCGCCTCTTGCCCAATCAGACTAAAAGGCACTTTAATTTGCATGTGCATCAACTAATGTGATTTAGGAGGGGCGTTTGAGGCTACGATCACATGTAGAGAATTTGTTGCATTGGTAGGGCATCTGGAGGGACGCTTTATGTACATTTTTAAGGATTTTAAGTTTAACTATAAAGCTTTGAGCTGGTTCTTGTTAATGAATTTAACATAGATTTACTTTGTTTCTAAAGAGACCAGATTGTTTGCTGTTTATTATTTACCGTCTACTAATATTTCCTGTTTTGTTGTGTCTAGATATGGTAATCTAGTGATGCATAGTGTTTTGCTTCTTGTGGCTAATGTCAAACGTACTATCTGTGACCTGATAATCCATAAAAAATGATCCTCCCAATTCACAAAGCAGCACTAAGCGGATGTCTTGCAAAGACTGAAATCTTGTTAATGCTTAAAGTATCAACAAGATTTTGTATAAACATTCCAAAGTTGTTTGTTGGTTGTTTTAAAGACATTTTAAGATTCCTATAACAGTCACACTCTGCCTTAATTTTTTTAAATTTTTCTTGCAATGTAACTACTTTTTTTGAGCAATTAGTGGAATAATCGGTTTGTGTCAGTATTAGGCCTCGGTCACACAGGCGTTTTTCCCGCGATTTGCGGATCGCATAATGGATGCGCATCCGTAAATCGCATGACCGGGGCCGACGATTCGCTGAAAAAGCTGCACCTAGCAGCGTTTTCAGTAAAACTGCCCCAAACTGCCCGCTATCCTCTGCCACAGCTGTGCCAAAGCTGTGGCAGAGGAGAACGATGTTCGCCCATTGAATTCAATGGAGCCGGCAATACTGCCGGTGAGCGCGGAATGAATTTTCGGGAAGGGCTTAAAAATATAAGCTCTTCCCTGAAAATCATCCTAAAATGTGTAAAAATAAAAAAAAAATGTATACTCACCTTTTCCCAGCAGCCCTCACCAATCAGAGGCAGCACTTACTCATTCATGAATTCATGAATGGGTGAGTGAGAGCTGCCTCTGATTGGTGAGGGCTGTGACCAATCAGAGGCAGCCCATTCACCAGGCGGGGATTTTAAATCCCCGGCTGCTGAATACTACACAGAGCAGTTCAGGAGAACTGCCGGCCGGACGCGGCTGAACTCCGGCTGCAGGGAAAAGGTGAGTATACTTTTTTTTTTTTTTACACATTTTAGAATGATTTTCAGGGAAGGGCTTATATTTTTAAACCCTTCCCGAAAATTCATCCCGCGCTCGCCGGCAGCCCATTGCTTTCAATGGAGCCGGCTGTATTGCCGGCTCCATTGAATTCAATGGGTGAACATCGTTCTTCTCTGCCACAGCTGTTACAGCTGTGGCAGTGGAGAAAGGTCTTTAATAGAGATGAGCGAACGTGTCCGTAACGGACACATCCGCACCCGGACACCGGCTTTAGCGAACACTGCAGTGTTCGCGCGCAAGTGTCCGGGTGCCGCCGGGGGGCGGGGAGATGCGCGGCGGCGCGGGCGGCAGTAGCGGGGAACAGGGGGGAGCCCTCTCTCTCTCCCTCTCCCCCCCACTCCCCGCCGCACCCCCCCGCGCTGCCACGGCGGCCCCCGAACTTTTTCGCCCGAACACCGAGGTGTTCGCAAAGTTCGGTGTTCGGGCGAAAAAGGGGCGGGGCCGAACGTGTTCGCTCATCTCTAGTCTTTAATATATGTTCTCAATGGGGTCGGCGCTGCTGCCGCCGGCCCCATTGAGCACATATATAGAACACAGCGATGCGCAGAACGCAGATAGGCGCGTTCTGCGAATCGTTGTGTCCTATAATTGATCGCACATCCGCATAAAAAACGGACATGTGACAGATCCCATTGGGATGCATTTGGTCTATAGATCTGCAGATCGCAAGCGTGTCTGCAGATCGGACCAAAAAACAGTTGTGTGACCGAGGCCTTAGGTTGCGTTTGCATTGCATATTCACATGCACCCATAGAGATCAATAGGGCTATACGCTCGTAATACGCAGTAAAATAGAGCATGCTGCAATTTTTTCTCACGCGTATCAACACACCGTGTCTTAATGTATATGTGCACGGATCAACAAAAATCCATTGAATTTCATTGACCTCATTTACCACGTAGCCCGTGGCTGTGCAATGCACACGTAATTAGCGGTGAAAAACGCCCATGGACATCAAGCCCAAGTCATATACAGATATCTGTGCTGATGTGGAGGGTGTTGAAAGGTGATGTGAAGAGGTGAAGGAGGAGGGGGTGAAGAGGGAACAGACAAGAAAGAATGTCCCACAACTCTTAGGGGTACAATGGAATGTGGATCACTACTTTCGGCTTAATGCCCCACCTGCAGGACATTGACCAAGTGTGCTGTTAAGGATATAAAACACCTCTCTCCATACTTGATGGATCACTTGTCCGTGATAAGGTGCACCGTGCCACTGATAGTGTTCTTCGATGCCAGGGACATATTATCACTCACATGGTGCTTTAGGACAGGGATTGCTTTTTGGGCAAAGAAATGGTGGCTAGACACCTGGTACTGTGGGTTTCACTAGCCTGAAGGGCAGCATTGTCTCAGTAGGAGGCCAATTGGAGTGCTAATTTGGACTGTCTTCTACCACCACCAACACGGCTCCTACCCCTTGCTTTTTTCATGCTCCTTTTTATTTATTTTATTTTTTCATTTTGTGTTTTTGATTTACTTTTTAGTGTAGTTTTATGTAACATCAGCTAACTTAGTACTTTACAGAAAACCACTGCAAGCTGCGTAAGGTCTACAAATAACTTGCAGTGGCCAGACTCTCGACCTTAAAGGGGTTGTCCCGCGAAACAAAGTGGGGGTATACACTTCTGTATGGCCATATTAATGCACTTTGTAATGTACATTGTGCATTAAATATGACCCATACAGAAGTTATTCACTTACCTGTTCCGTTGATAGCGTCCCTGTCTCCATGGTGCCGTCTAATTTTCAGCGTCTAATCGTCCGATTAGACGCGCTTGCGCAGTCCGGTCTTCTCCGTGTTGAATGGGGCTGCTCGTGCTGGAGAGCGCTCCTCATAGCTCCGCCCCGTCACGTGTGCCGATTCCAGCCAATCAGGAGGCTGGAATCGGCAATGGACCGCACAGAAGACCTGCGGTCCACCGAGGGTGAAGATCCCGGCGGCCATCTTCGCAAGGTAAGTAAGAAGTCACCGGAGCGCGGGGATTCGGGTAAGTACTATCCGTTTTTGTTTTTCAACAGATGCATCGGGTTTGTCTCGCGCCGATCGGGGGGGCTATTGAAAAAAAAAAAACCCGTTTCGGCGCGGGACAACCCCTTTAAGGAACATCTGAGGCCGCTGATACACCGTGTTATTTTACTGTTTCCCTGCTTGGTTTTCTTTTTGATTTATATTTACAAAAACATTACTGCCAACTAAGTGAGCTGCAGCAATCCCTGGGAGGCACCATATGTGAGAACAGAAGGCCACATAGTATATCTGGTAGCTTTGTGAGCTGTCAATGTTTGGTGCAACATAATTGAATTCCCCAAACCCCACTACTAGCTGCGAGAGGTTTGAACATAATTTGTAGTAGCGGGACTGGTGACTTTGAATGACGTCCAAGACCACAAATAGAGAACTGCAATATTCTCTACGCTAAAGCGTAGTTTCTCCATCTGCTTTTCTGCTATATACATTGACAGCAGCAGAAATGTACCCTCTTCCAATTTACAGACTATGTTTCGTATAGACATATAAACATGATGCAGCTTCTTTCTCTTCTCCCTCCAGTAGAACTCTGTTTAAGTTCTCTGCTGGTATATAAGCTTTCAAACCATCAGCAATATATCCTCTGTAGAATATCTGGCCCTAACAGACCACGTGTTATATAGGCATGGCAACATGATGCGGCTTCTCTGTCCTGTGCTCAACTGTAAAATAGATGCTGGTTACATTGGCTAGGTTATGTGATGCAGGTGTCCAATGAAACTGCTCACCACATGCGAGATAAAGGACACATTTGGTGACATTAGCAAGGTGCCTTGGCTGCTGATTGGCTGTATGCTGACTTTTGCAGTAGGCATTATGAGAAATTTAATTGTGCCACAATTTTTGACAAAAATAGGGTTGGACTTACCCAATTCGATTTTGCAAAAATTGGGATGATTTTATTGCCTGACCGATCAAGATGAGCAACACTATTATGTAATGCATTAATCTATTAGGGACCTTGATGCACTGATAAAGCACTCAGGAATAAAGGGGTTATAATCAGACAACCCATTTAAGGAGTGCAATACTGGATTATGAACCATTCAGGCTGAATGGTTGAAAGCTGGTTGACAAGCTCTATAGGCACTATAATTACTGTACTTCTGGTTGCCACTTGCAAATTCAGGGTATGCTATTGTATATCATGATGCCTTACTGCAGATTTCATTTTTGTTTTTTATATACATATATTTTGTATACCCAAAGCACTTAATGTTTTGCAACTTCTTTAAATAGACTATAGCTATAGGGCAAGAAGACATGGGGTATGGAATGCTAATTGAAGTGTGCAGTAAAGTATGAATCAAGTAAAATTTTGAGAATATGTAAAATATTTCATAAATGTGTACATGTTTCTACCATCATTATTAATAATAATTGATGACATGACCCTTGACCTGAATCCATTCATAAGCTAGTCTTGAACTGTAAACATGAATGTATAAAATATGGTGCCCAATGCTATTTATATAAAAAAAAATCAATGTAAAAAGGTTTGCTCGATGTACTTATTTTAAGAAACTGTAATAGTCGTTGTATAAAATGTATTTGGTAATCCTTAGCATTATCTTGGATGTTAAAAGTAGAAGATGAGAAACTTTTATAATCTTTTTAGAGCAATTTTCTACTCTGTGGTTTCAAGAACTAGGTAATTTCCCCGTAACCAAAGCAGTGACTGCATGCCAGGTAAGGTCATGATGAATCTGACCAACACTTTTACCAACATAAAGTAAACTTTAGATGCTGAGAAATTTGCACTTAACTAATCTCATACACTGGATTGACTCCATAGGGGTCCCTGGGAAGGGGGGTTATCGTCAAAAAGAATTGTGAGGGGTTTGTAGCGCTATACATTACCGGAAGTGACTTACCGGAAGTGACGTCAGACGCCAGTAGCAGCGCGCCGAGGCAGAGGCACGAGCGGGGGGTCTGAGGGAGACATCGGACCAGCCGATACCGGCGCCCGAAGGTGACAGGAGCCGGCAGGAGGAGTGCAGAAGCGGAGCGGGTCTCGGAGCAGCAGCAGGAGGGCAGAGTGACAGGTGGAGTGAGCGGCCGCCGGAGCCGAAGCAGGTGCGGGGGCAGCAAACAGAGACCGGCAGCAGCGGAGGGGACCAGCGGAGGGGACCAGAACGGAGCAGCTGAGACAGGAGGGCAGAGTGAGCTGATAAGTATCTACCTCTACCTCTGTGTGTGTTTGTGAGCTGTGTGTCTTCTGTGTATCTGGTTTATTGTGTCTTCTGTGTGTGTGTGTGTCTGGGGGTCTAAGTGTTTGTGAGGGGATAAAAAAAAAAAAATTTTGTGAGCGCGTGTCAGCGGGTAAGCGTTTGCGCGAGAGCGGCAGCGTGTGAGTGGTTGCACAGAGGCAGCAGCGAGTGAGCGGTTGCAGCAGCGTGTGAGCAGTTGAGCGGTCGCAGCAGCGGGTGAGCGGTCGCAGCAGCGGGTGAGCGGTCGCAGCAGCGGGTGAGGGGTCGCAGCAGCGGGTGAGGGGTTGCAGCAGCGGGTCAGCGGTTGCAGCAGCGGTTGAAGCAGCGGGTGAGCGGAGTGTGAGCGGTTGCAGCAGCGGGTCAGCGGTTATAGCAGGGTGTGAGCGGTTGCAGCAGCGGGTCAGCGGTTGAGTGGTTGCAGCAGCGCGTGAGCGGAGTGTGAACAAGTCTATCTTCACTACTTCCACAAGTAAATTGTAGATCCCCATTAGGATGAGCTCCATGCCTGGCAATGTCGTCCAGTGTGCTACTTGTGCAATGTATGCGGTCCTTGATCAGCCGATCGAGGGTGCATACTGTTGCGCAAGATGCATGCACGTCACACATTTAGAAGCCCAAATTCTGGATCTAAATGAGCAACTGGCAACACTGAGAGCCATTGACAACATGGAAAGGAGTTTGCTGCTCACTGAGCAGACACTCGCTGGTGTAGAGGCGGGGGCGGATGGTAGTACGGAAGAGCAGGGGGAGCAGGCAGTCAGCTGGGTGTCAGATAGAAGGAGGCGTAGAGGGAATAGATCCAGGGAGGCTGGTCCTGAACTGGCACAACCCAACATGTCTGCAACGTTGGCAGATGAGGGTGATGCCATTACAGAGCCAGCACCGCTGCAGCACGACATGCCCTCTGAACGCCAGGGGGATGACTGCTCCAGTGAGACGGGGACGGGGAGAGCAGGGCAGGCTAGACAGGTTCTAGTGGTGGGGGACTCAATTATTAGGGGGACAGAGAGGGCAATCTGCCATAAAGACCGGGATCGTCGAACGGTGTGTTGTCTTCCTGGCGCTCGAGTTCGACACATCGCGGATCGGATTGACAGATTACTGGGAGGGGCTGGTGAGGATCCAGCGGTCATGGTGCACGTTGGCACCAATGAACGAGTTAGAGGTCAATGGAGGGCCCTCAAAAATGATTTCAGAGACCTAGGGTCCAAGCTCAGGGCGCGGACCTCCAGGGTAGTTTTCTCGGAAATACTACCTGTACCTAAAGCCACACTAGAAAGGCAGAAGGATCTTAGGGAGGTAAACAAGTGGCTCCGGAGTTGGTGTAAGAAGGAGAGATTTGGGTTCCTGGAGAACTGGGCTGACTTTGCTGTCGGCTACAGGCTCTACCGTAGGGACGGGCTGCATCTTAATAGGGAGGGTGCAGCTGTGCTGGGGGATAAGATGGCTAGAAGGCTGGAGGAGTGTTTAAACTAGGCACTGGGGGGGAGGGTAAAATGAGAAATAGTGGGGTAGCCAGTGTAACTATAGATTCGGGTCCAAGCAAAGGGAATGGGGGTCGAGCAGGGGGTGGGGATAGTACAGTTAGAATTGATAGATCAGACATAAGTACGAATAGAAACAAAACAAATTTAAAAAACAAACAAAATGATATAAATTGTATGACCACGAATGCACGAAGTCTGATCGGTAAAGTGGGTGAGCTTGAAGCGAGAATGACTGATGAAAACTATGATATAGTCGGAATAACGGAAACATGGCTTGACGATAAGTGCGATTGGGCGGTGAACTTGCAGGGGTACAATCTCTTCAGAAGAGACCGAAGGAACCAGAAAGGGGGAGGGGTATGTCTGTACGTCAAATTGAACTTGAAGCCGAGGCTACGGGAGGATATAGGGGTAGGAGACGAACAGGTGGAATCTCTGTGGGTTGAAATACAGGGAGGAAAAAATAACAAAATCCTGATAGGGGTCTTCTATAGACCACCAAAAGCAACAGAAGAAACTGAAAACTTACTAGTAAGGCAGATAGAAGAGGTGTCAAAGCGCAATGAAGTAATTATCATGGGGGACTTTAATTATCCAGATATAACATGGGAGAAGGAAACCTGCAAATCTCACAGGGGTGACAAATTCTTGAGAGTAATTAAAGACAATTACCTGAACCAACTTGTGCAGGAACCAACTAGAGGGAGGGCCATTCTGGACCTAGTACTAACTAACAAACCGGACCGAATAAAGGGGGTACAGGTTGAGGGGCACCTGGGGAACAGCGACCACAATATAATCAACTTCCAGCTGTCAATCTATAGGAAGCCTTATCAGGGAGCGACAAAGAAACTAAACTTTAGTAAAGCAAAATTTGATGAGCTTAGAACTACTATCGGTAACATTAATTGGGACAACATCCTCAAAAATATCAGTACGGAGGAAAAATGGGAAAAGTTCAAAAGGATCCTAATCGCCTCATGTGAGCAGTTCATTCCCTTTAAAAATAAAAGGAACTCAACTAAAAGGAAACCAATGTGGCTTGACAAGACGGTAAGAGGGGCAATAAACGAAAAAAAGAAAGCGTTCAAACTACTAAAGCAACAAGGCAGCGAAGAAGCGCTAAAATCGTACAGGGAAAAAAACAAAATATGCAAAGATACGATCAAAACTGCCAAGGAGGAGGCAAAAAGACTGATCGCCAAAGAGAGCAAAAACAACCCAAAGCTATTTTTCAACTACATTAACAGCAAAAGGATTTGCAGGCAGAGCGATGGCCCGTTAAAAAACAATGCAGGAGAAATCATTGATGATGACGAAGGGAAAGCAAATCTACTAAACAGTTTCTTCTCAAGTGTATTCACAAAAGAAAAGGAAATGCCACACGAGATACAGGGGAATAAAACGAACCCCTCACAAAACATCTCATACCTAACGCAGGAGGAGGTGCGGAAGCATCTAAAGAAAACTAAAATTGATAAATCGCCGGGCCCAGATGGATTACACCCAAGGATACTAAGGGAACTAAGTGACGAGATAGCTAGGCCGCTATACCTAATATTTCTAGACACTATCAAGACCGGTATAGTACCATTGGATTGGCGCATTGCCAACGTGGTTCCAATTTACAAAAAAGGGAGCAAAAGTGAGCCTGGAAACTACAGGCCAGTAAGTCTCACTTCAGTAACGGGAAAAATTTTCGAGGGGATTCTGAGAGACGCCATCGATGAGTACCTCAAGGAAAACAAGGGAATAACTCCTCACCAGCATGGATTCATGAAGGGTCGCTCATGTCAGACAAATCTGATCAGTTTCTACGATGAAGTAAGCTCTAAGCTGGACCTGGGAGAATCTATTGATCTTGTATATCTGGACTTCTCTAAAGCCTTTGACACCGTGCCACATAATAGGCTAATATACAAAATGAGGCAGCTCGGACTGGGCGAAAACGTGTGTAAGTGGGTAGAAAATTGGCTCAATGATAGAAAGCAGAGGGTGGTAATAAATGGTGTGTACTCTGATTGGACCATAGTCGCTAGTGGGGTGCCACAGGGTTCAGTTTTGGGCCCCACTCTGTTCAACATATTTATCAATGACCTGGTAGAGGGGCTGCACAGCAAAATATCAATATTTGCAGATGACACAAAATTATACAATATAATTAATACAACGGAGGACAATGTGCGGCTGCAAACGGACCTGGACAAGCTGGGGGCTTGGGCAGAAAAATGGCAAATGAAGTTCAATGTTGAAAAATGTAAGACAATGCACATGGGCAGGAGAAACGGATGTCACCAATATTCACTTATTGGGGTACCACTAGGGAAAAGTGATATGGAAAAGGATCTGGGGGTATTAGTGGATAATAGACTAAACTGGAGTAACCAATGCCAGTCAGCTGCTGCAAAGGCAAATAAAGTCTTGGGGTGCATTAAAAGAGGTATAGGGGCGAAGGACGAGAACATCATCCTTCCATTATATAAGGCACTTGTCAGGCCTCACATGGAATACTGCGTACAATTCTGGACACCGGTGCTCAGGAGGGATGTTGCGGTACTGGAGGGGGTTCAAAGAAGGGCAACTAAACTAATACATGGAATGACGGGACTGGAATACCCAGAGAGGCTATCCAAATTGGGTCTAGAAAAAAGAAGGTTAAGAGGGGACCAAATAACTATGTATAAGTACATGAGGGGACAACACATGGATCTCTCCCGCGATCTGTTTACACCCAGGACCACGACAGTAACAAGAGGACATCCGCTACGATTAGAGGAAAGTAGGTTTCATCACCAACATAGAAGGGGATTCTTTACTGTAAGAGCAGTGAGACTATGGAACTCTCTACCGGAGGAAGTGGTGATGGCAAAATCCACAGAGGCGTTTAAAAGGGGACTTGATGTCTTTCTGGAGAAGAAGGATATTACAGGATATAAATATTAGGTGAAGTGTCAATCCGGGTATATAGGCAGGTAGGAACTATTAGGGGTTGATCCAGGGAACAGTCTGATTGCCATTAGGGAGTCGGGAAGGAATTTTTTCCCCGAAAGGGCTAATTGGTTTCTGGTCTCGGGGTTTTTTGCCTTCCTCTGGATCAACAAAGTACGATAGACAGGCTGGACTAGATGGACAATGTCTTCATTCAGCCTTACATACTATGTTACTATGTTACTATGTTTGTGCAAGTTCCAAGGAACACAGGAATAGGCTAAAGAGTCTTGATATCATAAGTCCAATATGTTGATGCTTGGTACCAAGATTGCATTCTAGAGACAACTCTTCTTGTATCAGCTGTGTGCTATTCAGTGACAGGAAAATGAGCTCAGCTAACTTTTAGAGAGGTATGTGACATCCTTAAGCCTTTAAAGTCATACAGTATGGATTTGATATTCATACAAGCATTGACATCAGTTCGAGACATAGAAAATGGACAGTAATTTAGTGCATCTTCAGTTTGGCAGTGTGAATTCAATTCAGTTACATTATATGCTTGAACAAAGACAAATGTCCCTCAAGTTCAGCTAGAGGATAGAAAGGGATGTTAATGAAAGGAAGAATTGAGTGGAGCGATACATCTAGAGGAAGGCAAACCCCACTTTTGTCTGCTAAAACTATTTACTGAGGTGTCTATTCCACAGTTTTCCAGCTCTTACAATAAGAAAGCCTTGTTACCTTGAGAGATGAAACTTCTTTTAGTCAGTTGGTGGGAGTGTCTCTTGACTTTTGAGAGGACTTTTTCTGGGCACTATTTGGTTGCTTTTTCTTGACTTTCTAATCCAACTCGATTTATCTCTACTGGGTTTAGGTCAGGTGATGGTAGATGTCAAGTCAAGTGTCATTCTTACTTTATCTCAAGTACAGTAGCTCCTACACAGCTTGGAGGTGTGCTTTGGGTTTTGTCCTGTTGAAAAACTAATGATGGCCCAATGTCGCTGCAGTTTGCCATCTTTGTCATGCAGGTTAAGTACAGTATGTCTTCAGTTCTGTATAAACCACCAATGTGTCATCAGCAAAGCATCTCCATACCTTCACATCCACACTACCATGCTTGGCCTTGGTCTGTCTTTTCTGTAGCAGTCCTCATTAGAACCTGTTTAATCATAGAGCTAGTTTTTTTCATAGCATTTGAAGAAACTTTCAAAGTTTTTGTCATTTTCTGTATTGACTGACCTGTATTTATTACAGGAATGTTTTTTTTTTTCTTTGCTAAGTTGAGCTGTTGTAGCCATAATTCTGGACTATTAAAAACATGAGGACTAAAATAGGGCAGTGCATGAACTATCCTAACTTGTTAACACTGCTGAATGGCATTAGGCATAAGTGAGAAAATCAACATATCAGTGTCTGAAAAATGATCACTGCATTAATCCAATTGAATTTTTCCACCTTTACATGTGATTGAAGTGCAAAGTGAATTGGGTACATTAAAATAAAAAATGTCACATTCCTACACAATTTACAATGTGGTCATACATAAGCATAACTACAACATTTGTGGATTTACATATTTTAAAAGATATATGTACTATATAGGACTTTTATGTGCAATCTTTGGTCTTTAAGCCTGTCTCACACGAGCTACAAAATTATTGCTAGAAAACACATGTATGTGAAGCCCATGGTTTCCAATGGGTTCTTTCACATGAGCAATGTTTTGTAGCCTGAAAGTGACATGCACCAGATTTATGAAAGCTGAGCAACTATTTTTTATTATTTACGCCTGGTGACATCATTTTACTTTTAGTCTAAATTTGTGGCCATGATTTAGGTGGTGCAGTGATTTAGTCTGCATTCAGACAAGCGTGTTTATGTGCGTACATACGTGTGCACATAACCACACGTCTATTAGAACCATTGGTTCCCTATGCTGTGTTCACATGTCCGTGTTTTACAGGCATGCAAACGCGCATACCTGTAAAAGATAGGACATGCGTGCACCGCATAGGTCGGTGGTGCGTGTCAATATTCCTCATGGGAAGTCCCCTCATCACTGAACACTGTGACACACTGTCAGAGAGTTCAGTGACAAGGGGACTCCCTGCGGGGAGTAAAAAATCCCCTGCCACAGCTGTCACAGCTGTGAGAGCTGTGGCAGAGGATTGCAAAGCTCTCCCATTGATTTCAATGGGGTCGCTGCTGTTGGCGGCCCCAATGAAAGCAATAGGATGCCGGCACCCCCCCCCCCCCCCGCAGTGATTTTTCAGGGAAGAGCTTTAAATATAAGCCCTTCCCTGAAAATCATTACTATCTGGTGTAAGAAATAAAAAAAAAAAAACATACTCACCTCTCCGCTGCTGCCAGGGCTCATGCGCGTCTAGCCGCTTGGGTCCTGTCACTGTAATGAACTTCTTTTAGCAGGCGGGGATTTAAAATCCCTGCCTGAAGAAAGGGCTGTGTCTGATTGGCTTAGCGCTCAGGCAATCACAGGCAGCACTCAGCCATTCATTGAATGACAGCTGAGCACTGCCTGTGATTAGTCACAGCACTCAGCCAATCAATGAATTCAATGAATGACAGAGCACTGCGTGTGATTGGCTGAGCGCTGTGAGCGCCAGAGAGGTGTGTATTTATTTATTTTACACCAGATAGGAATGATTTTCAGAGAAGGGATTATATTTAAAGCCCTTCCCTAAAAAATCACTGTGGGGTTGCCAGCAGACCATTGCATTCAATGGGGCCACCGGCAGCAGCTGCGGCCCCATTGAAAGCAATGCTGCATGGACCTGCATTCACGCGTTTGTGCACGTACATGGGTGCAGCAGTTTTGTGCGCACCTATGTACACACCAGCACACACTTGTGTGAATGCACCCTAAGGGCGAGCACCCACTGGCGTTTGCGTTGTTAGTGCGTGAAAAACGCAGCGATTTCGCATCTACGCGTTTGCGTTTTTCGCTGCGTTTTTTTTACGCAAAACGCGGAGAATGTCTCATCCTAAAACGTTGCATAGCGTTTCTATACCAACACACCCTACAGCACCTGTGAAGAATGCCCGCCCTTCCACAGTCTTCAGTAATGTTGTCTGCAAAAACGCCACGCGGCGCGTGCGAATTGCGTTGCGTTGCGTTTTTTCCGGGAGCATTGAAAACCATGGGAGAAGTTAGATTAAAAAAAGGAGCCAGAGTGTAAGGACAGCTGCGATGCGATTTTGCGGGGCGGGGCGATTTTAAAAACGCCAGTGGACATGAGCACACTTTATCTCTATGCCTGTGCAGGAAAAACGCAAAACGCAAAACGCAGGTAAAAAAACGCCAGTGGGTGCTCGCCCTAAGAGTGTAAAAAGTCACATTACAGACCAAAATCTAGGCGCATGACTTTTCATCTCCCTTTAATCATTTAAAGAAACTGTTTCTGATTTTAAAGTGGTTGTCCGCTTACAAACTACTGGTAGCCTATCCTTAGTATAAGTCATCAATAGCAGATTGGCGGGTGTCTGTTAACTGGGGATCCCTGAGGATCAGCTGTTTGGCTGGTACATGTGTGTGCTGAACTGAATTCTGCAGGAAGCAGACAGCTCTATACTTACTTTAGTGGCCAGGCTTGGTATTGCAGGCCAAGTTTCAATTGAAATGAATGAGAACTTTACCTGTAATACCAGCCAGTAAGAATGGCTCTATCTGCTTGCCGCAGAATTCAGTTCAGCACACAAGTGTACAATACATTTAATGGACTCTGCATTTAAAGTTGTTGTTATTTCTACTCAACATGATATAACTGGTTATGTACTGTACCATAACCAGGGGCCAGATAACTTTTCATATGTTTGATATGGGTAATGGATAACTTCAATGTTTGGCTGGTGCACTTGTGTGCTGAACTGAATTCTGCAGGAAGAAGACACCTCTGTTCTTAATTTAGTGGCTAGGCTTGGTATTGCAGGCCAAGTACCAATTGAAATAAGTGGGAACATTACCTGTAATACCAAAGCTCACCACTATTGTAAGAACAGATCTATCTGCTTCCTGCAGAATTCAGGCAACCGACCCCCACCAATCTACTTGATGACTTATCATGAGGATAGGCCATCAATAATTTACAACCGGACCACCGCTTTAACAGAAACCAACATTTATGCAGGTGTGTCAAAACCTTTGGCTGTCACTGTGTATGTATTAAATGTAATTATTTAATCTTTTTATACAACTTGGGTTCTGCATGCCCATTTCTCAGGATTTTTGTTCATTATTGTACCCTTTTCATCTCCAGGACATCAATTTTTGAACAGTTGCCCAAAACTAAACTGCATATTCTGGATAGATGTGCACTAATGTTTCAAAAGTGGTGCAATAATGTCCCTCTCATCCCATGCATCCATTAACCCCATGTCATGCCTCACAGGGCAGTTTTTTTTTAAATGAGTCAACAATGCAATTTAAATCCCAGAAGATTTCAGATGACAACTCAGTGCTCTGCACATTTCAGCACTAGACCTGCCCCCAGAAATCTTCCGGGGTTCAACTGCATGGTCAGTGCAGCAAGCACCAGAGATTTTCCGGGCATGCCACTAAAGCGGTTAATTGAAATCACTGCCTTTGGAAAATAACTTCCAATCTCTTGACTGAAAAATCGAAACTGTTTTCTAGGCAGAAATTGCAGTGGTCAGAGGGGAGTTGAAAGCCTTTAATGGTAATTTTTTACAACTAGAAGATGGCCATAAACTTACTCATTTTGCTTTATGTATAAAATATAAAGATGTTGAAGTTGAAAAAAAATAAAATAAAACTTTAGTTTTCCAGGAAAACTTTATGGAAATAAAAGAAATACAATTGACATTGATAGTGTATAATATGAATCATACCAATGGGAAACTTTAATTAAGCAAAAATCGTTAGAATGCCCAGAAGCTATGTACAGAAGATACAGTATCTCAATAACCAAGGCTCTATGACAGTGTTTCCCAACTCCAGTCCTTATGGAGCTCCAACAGGTCATGTTTTCTGGATTTTCTCAGTATTGCACAGGTGATGTAATTATTGTCAGTGCCTCATACATTGCCACAAGTGTTCATACTATCAAATATTCTGAAAACATGACCTGTTGTGGTCTGTGAGGGCTGGAGTTGGGAAACACTGCTCTATTGTAGCGCACAAAGGCTGTGTAGTCTGATTTATACTCTCTTCTATCTGTACTCTACTAATTTATGTTGGTGAGTATTGCTTCAGGATCAAAGTACACAGGGTATTTGTCGTCTATTACCATGAAGAAGCATAAGTCTTCATATTACAAATCTAGCAAAGTTTAACTTAACTGTTGTAACTTTCTGCAACACGTTTTTTCAATTTAGTACCATTGAAATAACATGAACAGGCAGACACAAAATTTTGGGATGGATGATTAAGTACAGCAACATGTGTGGAGTTCTTTTCTTGATTGCACTAAAAGTTTGGAAATAATAAACTTTGCTGCATTGAAAATCCATAATAAATAAACTGTATGAGCAGGTGCAGAGAATTTTTCAGTTTGAAAATTAATTCGCTATGGGAACATACACGTAGGTGATGGAGACACTAACATTGTAACATAGTATGTTAAGCCAAAAAAACCCACACATATCCATCCAGTTCAGCCTATTACCCCCCACTGTTGATCCAGAGGAAGGCAAAAAAAAACCCAATGATGTAGAAGCCACAATTCCTTCCTGACTCTAATCTCGCAATCAGAATAATCCCTGCATCACCAACCCTTCTGAAGTAATCAGTGACTACTTCCTAAAAGAAAGACAATTGCATCACAGACTCTTAGAACTAAGATGCACATATAAAGTCTTATTTTATTTCAATCCACATTAAAAGGTTCCATATATTAAGCAATGTATACGTAGTTTTTCAAAGGCAGTACAGTGTAGCGACATTTCGGACAACACCGTCTTGTCACAGTGTCAGGTTGTGCTGCTGGGATCTGTTGTACTACATTGGTTTTGAGCAGCAGTGCTCCACAGTGGGGTTGATTGAGCTGGATGGGTGTGGTTTGCTCCAGTCAGCCAATCTCTCTTTAGTGTGAACTGTGTTATGTTTCTTCATGTTTGTGCAGTCTTCTGTATCTTCTTTGCATGTGGCTGGACATGAGGTGTCTGTGCAGCATTCAGGATGTTCAGTGTGAACAGTGTCATGCTCCTCCATGTCTGTGTGGCTCTCAATAGGTGTAGTGTGAACTGTGCCTTACTGTGGGTCCTTAATCATCTGGAACAAGGTTTGTTCCAATATGGGTTCGTCCCTGTCGGGATGATCGCCCCGCATTGCAGGCGGGTTTCCTGAGGTTAGTTGTCTTGTAACTATAAGGACCCGCGAAACAACCAGGACCCTTGAAGTTGGGCTTGCAGACTTCAGTATTTTGGCCAAAATACAAACTAATACCTCATACATTTTTTAGTTATTCCATCTGGCTATTTGTGCAGGTATGCAGGTGAGTGTTTAGAGCATTTATCAGTCAGTGTGTTATGTCGGTCTGTGAGTTATGTCCGCTGTTTCTGAGTTCGCCTTCCGGCGAGTTTCGTGTCCAGTTCGCAGTCCTGCAGTTCCACCATCGGTAAGACTCTACTGAGTCTTAATGTCCCAGTTTGACTTTACAGAATATACATGTACACAGATAAGAAGAAATTTGTTTATGTCCATGTTTGCCATTTTTAACACACGGTGTCAATGTCGCAGTAGCGGTTCTCATCCGGCATCTGATGTCAGCCTAGCCCATGTGACAATGGCATCAGTGCATGTGTCCTGTAATTCGGTGAGGGGTGCCAACAGGTTCACATCCATCTGCTGTTACATGGTCTGTTTGGTCAATTGGAAGGTGGTGTCCCAAGCCGGCCAATCAGCAGCTAGTGTAGTATATATATATTCTGCCCCCTCCTTTTGGAGGGCGCTAATTGTTCCTTTGTATTGTGGAGTTCTGGTCCATTCCATGTCCTCCTGGTATAGTCATCTGTCAGATAACTCTCCACTCTTTGTACTAATTACTTAATATCATATTTCTGCTTTCTAGTACTGATATGGCTGTTGGTATTAACATCTGTCATTTGTCACCCCATTTTATCATCTAGGGACAGAATAGATGGGCCTCAGATTTTGAACATGGGGCTGCCCTTGTCAGGGTGATGACCCTGCTTTTAGGCATGGTTTTCCTG
The DNA here is from genome assembly GCF_035609145.1 of Eleutherodactylus coqui. Lineage (NCBI taxonomy): Eukaryota > Metazoa > Chordata > Amphibia > Anura > Eleutherodactylidae > Eleutherodactylus > Eleutherodactylus coqui. The sequence goes on from NC_089840.1 coordinate 191,373,456, forward strand.
CATTAATGTGATAGTGAGATTTCACTTTCCCCTTTTTACTTACATAATTTACAGTCTTGTTCTCTAAATTTTCTAATTGTATGTATATCTGTTCAGTTGGACAACTGTTGCATCTGATCTGGAAGACATGTAATTGCGTTTGGCTGAGATGTAACATTGTATATGGTTTATAGTTTGTGTGTCACTGTAACAAAGGGTTTTTGATTAAGCTTTTGTTATGGTTGCTGGCAATGGCCAACAGTTCTCCTTACCAGTCATGACTGTCGTCCTTTGCGGCATCAGTACGAGAGACAGCGCACCATCTTCCAGGCTGTCAATGCTGCCTGCAAATACATGCGTGTACACCCAGCTTTTCCATCTCCAACCAATACTTACACCTCCCTAGTCATTTAAGACACACTCTTCCACTGGAGGATGCCTGAGCAATAGGTTCTGTTTGTTCGGTGAAGGTGATACTATTTCTGCTTAAATCCCAGTTTTGACTGATGCCTGTTCATCCTGCTTTGCTGACTTCTGCCTCTCTTGACCTCAGCTTGTTCTTTGACTATGATTTCCCTAATTGCTGCTTGTCCTGGCCCTCTACGTTTCTCCCTATTTTGCATGAAATCTGCCTTTCAAGACGTTGGTCTGTTATATAGACTTTGCCTCTGCCTGTTCCTTTGATAGAGCTTCTGTATCAGTTGCTACAGCACTGAGTCTATGCTTGAGATAACGGCGTAGGAGCTCCTGTAGCTAGGACCACATAGCTCAAAAAGGGGTTAAAGGGTGAAAACCATGAGACTCCAAAGTGCAGCCCTCGGAAGTAGCCCAAAGTCGAATAAGTCAGTGGCAGAGTGGATCCACACTTGCTGCATGACAACAGGTTTATTTAAAAAAAATATTCCTATAATTACCTTCCAAGTGTTGCGTAAGATCCATATGCTGGGGGTTCAATTTCCTATGGGTGCATTCATATATCTAAGCCAAAAAAAGGCAGATGCATGATGTTTTTAGGAATATCACTTTATAAGCTTACTCAGATCCGTTTGATCATTTAAATTGAAATAGGAAAAGTATTTTGTAGGCAGTAATTAGCTTGTTGATCAACACATATTAAAACAGGGAGCCTAACTTTCCACTTAAGGCACGCTATTTTAAACATCTTAGAAGACCCATTGCAAGCCTCATTGCATCAAAGGCAGGAAAGAATTATCAACATCAACCTGACAGGATTTAAATAAATTGTGAGTATGACAGTACATGAACATGATGCTGTATATTAATAATAATGCGCAGCCTACATGTTTTTCTTTATCCATATATATCATGTAACTGATTTACATTATTGGCTAATTAACACTGTTTAACAATGTTTGCCTTCAAGAGATATCATAATCTGGCTCACTGTAACAAAAGTGATTCACTTGCATTTTCTGGTTGTTTGCGCAGGTTGTATACTACACTTCACCATCTGACTCAATATATGTTAGCTAGAAAATACATTTGATGAAAAATAGCTGAGATTTACATACCAAAGACAATAAAGTGTGTCATAATAGATCTTTTGTTTAGATTTATTAATATTGCATACAAATGCACTTAAATGAATTTAAATTTAAAAAATAAAACTACTCTTTGATATTAAGTCATTTTAGTAGCTCTTGTATGTTTGGTAGACCCATTTCCACAATGGATTTTAATAGACAAAGGCCTGCCCTGGCTCTATAACCTGAAATCTACACAAATGCACACACGGAACACCAAACGATGGTGAACTGTGAGCTGGACTCACTGGCAGACATACACAATGACTGACAAAAACCCAAAACGCTCATCTAGCATACCTGCAGGTATAAACAGATGGAATATATACGGTATGAGGTATTGGTTTGTATTTTGGCCAAGATACTTAAGCTCATGAGCTATATAGCTATATATATATATACTTTTTTCATCTTTAACTCATTAAGGACCAAGCACTGTAAATTTACAACTCTTGGTCCCGGGCTTAAAGCCCAGCTGTAAGTAAACTTACGGCGGGGATTAATGCCTCCTGCTTCTGCAATCAATCAGAAGCAGAACAGGTTGTCAGCTGTTAGTCACAGATGATAACCCGGAGGAGAAAGGAGAAGTGGGTTTTAACCCTTTCTGCCTCCTCCTTTATTTAGTACACAGTTCTCAATGAGCACGATGCCCTAAAAAAGTGAAAGTGGAAATCTTCCTTCCACTACGCGAGCCAGCAGTCAGTGACCGCTGAGTGACCTCTGTCATAGCAGAGCTCCAGGGTCCCAGCAGACCCTGATCAGCTCTGCTAGTGACTATTGTCACTACAGGGGATGTTTTTTCCCCTGTAACTGGGGCCCCCCCAAAAAATTAATTACTGAATAAAACAACAATATATACATAGGAAAGTAACCCAAAGCCAATGCCAACCAAATCCGTCGCTATAATCTATGTGCCCTGTAATCCAAAACCATACATATTGTATATCAAAACATCCAAAACAAAATGAGGAACTTATTCCCATACTTAATTTTAGCGTAAATACACTACTAATTAAAAAAAAGTAACTACAAATGTTAGAAAAAAATATTTTTTTTAGCTTTTTACCCCAATAAAACTAAAGAACTGATAAAAAGTCAGTGAAAAAGATATTAAAAAATAGCACTTTATGTCACGGGGAAAAAAACGCAGCAAAAATAATTTTGGTAGCTGAAGGGAAAAAAATAGGGCAGTAAAACCACCACATGGGTAAAATCCCAAAAAGTGTCTGGTCCTTAAGGTACAAAACAGCTTGATACTTAAGAGGTTAATGATACCAATCCATATTTTCAGATCAGTGGTTTTTGAGTCCTTAACTAATATGGTTAGAAAACAGACCCATATACATTTTTGCTTTTTAGCTGAAAATCAAAGCTTAGTCTCTCTTGGACTACGTCAATTGGTCAAGCAAATGTTTTCGGCTTTTCTACTTAAGTTCTATATTTAGTTTTGTAGTGTGTAAATTTACCATGAAAATTCTCTAGACAGTGTTTGTGGGTCACATAAGCAGAAAAGGTGTAGAAAACTAAAATTCTTTTCTAAGTTCTGGGACTTTCAAATGAATCCCTTTTGGTTTCTTCTAATTGATTGCTGACTGTGTTTTATGCTCATGATGTAAATTCCTTAGCTTCAAGATAGTTTTACATTAGTTGATTTGATTTACAATGTAAAATACGAACTGTTCTTAATTATTAAATAACTAGAAAGTGATTGCCTGTGAAGCTTTGTATAAAGATTTACTTTCTAAAAGAATAGAAAAAGTCCTAAGCAGCATTGTGTATAATCATAATCACTTATTCTTGAGTGGGTGTGATAATGACATTAGTTGTTAGTTCTTAATAGGGGGTCAATAGAATTGCGCTAAAGGATATAAAAATGGGAATGACTGGATATTATTCTGTAAATATGGTGTTGCATAACTGAGCAAAGAGAATCAAGAATGAAGTGAGGCAATTACAGAGAGATTTGATTGTGTGCAAGAAACAGAAGCCAAGACAAGGACTGAGTAAGCAAAACACACTCAACCATGCAGCAATCTCCAGGTATTAATCATAGCTTAAAACAATGATTGCATTCTCCAGCAGCCGAGCCTGCATTGTAAGGGGGTAATAGTTTGTGTTTCAGGTGTGAGTTGTCTTTTCTGTTTTTTTCTACTCCGGAAAATGAGTGTCATCCAGTGGAAACAGAAGCAAACTACTTTAACCCTACGCTGCCATGTTTGCACATTCTCTATTTCATGTCGTTGGTTGGATCTAGGCAATAGTTGACTTTTATTTTTTTTATACATATAACAATAACTTCAGGAAATAATACATACATCATACAATGATCTGTCCCGGGGCATTGTGACTTGAAGCCAGACTAAGCATACAATGTTACAGAAAGTCCACATCTGTGGAATGTGCGCTTTACTGGAAAATCCAGCCAATCTGTGTGGACGTTTCACTAGTAAAGCCCCCTTGTTACTGAAATACATGCACTGATTGGCCATCTAGTAACATAAAGTGTGGTACTACATGTTCTGTACTGCTCATTACCATGTCAGGATGAACTTTGGTACCAGGTGAGAGGGACTCCATGTTATTTTTTCGGTACTTGTGTGTATTACTTTCCTGATCCTGAAGAAGTTCTGTTCGCCACATATAAAGTGGTTTACGTATTCCAACAGCTCTTTCTTTTATATATACAGACTTGCTTTATCTGTATTATGTGCTTTATTTATTTATTTATTTTTAAAGCTTCACTTTGTTTAACCTTTTGGCAGTTTAGACACCAATTACCATTTTTCCATAGGTTCTCAACATACAATATTTTCAACAGACAAAAATAAGGAAACACCAAAGCTGTAGTCTGCTTCTTTTTCATCACAACCCTACGCAATGATCGTCTGTTGTTGTCACTCAACCCACACTTCCGTCCATGCTGGTGTTTGCCGAATACTGTGCCTCGTGATACAGCAAAATCTTCCGCTACCTTTATTACAGAGGCACCCACCATACGGGCCACAACAATTTGACTGCGTTGGAATTCCATCAGCTCTGTCATGGTTCCCTCACAACTGTGCAAAATGCAGAACGCTTACCACTTGTTTACACTGTTATACAGATCATTGCATCATGCAACTACTGTACATGTATGGAACAAGAACAAGGCTAGAGTCATGCAGGGGAACTGTCCGAGGCTGGATGGCTCAACAAGGAGAGCCACTGGAGGTCTCAGGTGCCTAGGAGGTCTCAGGTTTAATCCCCAACAGTCTATTTCAGAGAGATTACATTTGTGGAAAAAAGAGAAAAATAAGAGGAAAAATCTAATTTCAATGGAAGGTGGAAAAGGGCCCCAGACAATTGTAACAGTCTGTTAATATGGAATGCCTAAAATACCACCTTTTTTTCTACAAGCAGTGCTACTTCTCATGTACACACAACAGCTTACCCTGAAAAGTAATAGTTTACATTCAATAAGCATTTTATTGGCCCAATTTTATGCTTACTGGGAGATAATTAATTTTAAGATCACATTTAGGGTATGTTCACATGGGCAGAATGTCCACAATAGAATATTCCACAGCAAATTCCACACCCCTTCTGCATCCAATGCAGAACCAAAATCCACTTGACTTGAAATCAGCTGCATATTCGCAGCTGATTTCATCAGAGGCAGCACTCCCATCACCTTGCGATGCTTGCATTGTCAGCATGCCCTAGCACCCTCCAGAAAGCGCTGAGCCACTGGTCAGGTGACATAAAGTTGACGATTTTACAGCAGTAGATGCATATTAACAACACTGTTAGAAATTTGGGACAATAAGATGGCCTAAGTAATGAAACTTGAAAAACTTCTATACAAAAATAATTTCTCCTTGTTCTAGGGTTTATTTATTAGTGGGTGGGTTATGTAGCAAGAAATGTGTTTCTCTTTTTCTATATAGAGATGTTCATGTTGTTATAAAAATAAGTTATTTAAAAATTGATAAAACTAATGTGTTAATGTCTAGCATAACAATCTGCCTAAAAGGAATACTATGAGGTCTTGTTCTCACTGCGTATCGTACCGTCTACAATGATTTCAATGGGTTTCCTAACATTTGCGTATTTTTGCGATTTTCGATCACATGAAAAAATATGCAACATGTCCTATTTTGATGCCGATTACACACCGCAGTAGGTCATTGAAGTGAATATGTAGGAAACCTACATTTTCACTGAGTATTTGCACAGCAAATCAATGGAACCTTCTGCACACAGTTTTTGCTTGTGCTAATACACAGTGTATTTGCATGCACAAAAAACCCACATAAAAGTCAAAATATGCAGGCAAATGACAGTTTTAAGAGATACGGATGTTTGGTTTCACCAGTAAGCTCCAGACCATCAAACATGTCTTGAGCAACGTTTGGACATTGTGTATATATTTGAAGAGGAAGACTTCAGCTAAAATTATGTTCGCTTTAATACTGTGTTGGGTTCTCTTTTAGTGCCAAAGTTTAAGGTGCCCTCTAATTTGATAACCTAAAATTATGATAACTGTTACATTAAACGTCTTGTTTATTTCTGATGTCTCATGTTCTTTATTCCTTAGGATTGGCCTACAACAGACTTCCATTTTTCTTGAATTATTTCTTTGATACATACTTGCTCATTAATGAAGACACTCCAGTTGGTAAGTGGAAAACAATTTATGTATCTTTAAACTAAGTGAAAGTTCTGAGTTAAATTGTTGATTTTATATAATTATATATTGAGAGATAACGGTTCGGTTAACCATATAAGAGATGGTAGAATTTAACAGGCAAGCAGCTCACAAATGCTAGTGGGTGCACCACTCAAGACCTCTAGCAATTACCTGATCTCGCTCACCACTCGCTGCTGATGTTAGCAGGTCCGTCCACATTGGGGTCGAAGACCCAAGTGCTGTAGTAGGTATAGCTCCCATTGAAATCAATGGGAGCTATACCTTCTATAGCACTTCCGACTCTGGCGCCAATGAGTACGTATGGTCCTGATAAAGTAAGTGTGTGGGCTAAGATCAGGTGATTGCCGGGGAATATGAGCGATGGACCCCAATTAACTGCTGATAGCTTATCCAATGCAATATGAAATATTGGATTCATTTTTTGCCAAGTTTTTATAATGTATGCTAAATTATCATATGAAAGTATGCGATACATGAGGCCAAAGTATACTTAGGCCTCGTTCAGATGGACTACATAAATCTCGCTACAAAATCATCACTACAAAACGCATGTATGTGAAGCCCATGGTTCCAATGGATTCTTTCACATGAGATGTTTTGTAGCCTGAAAGAACCCATTGGAAACCATGAGCTTCAAATACATGCATTTTGTAGCGATGATTTTGTAGCTTGTGTGAAAGAGGCTTTAATTCCTGTATGTCAGCCAGCAGTAGTTACTAAAATTGGATTGACATATGGCATTTATGATAGATGTTATATGGGCAAAATAAGCATTGTTCTGCCTGAAGATTGTGTACATTTAATGGACTCTGGCTTTAAAGTTGTGGTTATTTCTACAAAACATGATATAACTGGTTATGTACTATAGCTCGAGAGGCCAGATAACGTTTTTCATATGTATTATATGGATAACTTTAATGTTTTAATTAGTGCACCACTATTTCAGAAATAGATGTATATTTGCTTGGTTCGACCTTTTCTGCTAATTTAGCATAACAAGTATGTGTTTACATTATAATTAGTATACAATTTCATGTTTTTTAGGATCTCTAAAATGCTATTTACACACGAAGGGCTAGAAAGCCCCCTACATCAAAATAAAAAAAAACAAGTGGTAGCCGATGATCCAAAACTTTTTACACGAAATGAGGTTCAATGTTGAAAAAAATAACGCTATGTTCAGACATTCAGGATTTGTGTCAGAAATCCGAGGCTTAGACTTCTGTCACGGATGTATGGTGGATGTGCTGAAGGATTCACGTCAGGATTTGTTCCATTGTCACTTAATAGGGGTGATACATGGCTTTTGCTAGAGGAATCGGCATGAATCATGAACAGTATTGTTCTTCTTTTTTTCAACTCTGAATGGATTTTTTTTTTTTTGGAGCATGTGAATGTTGGTTCCCCATTCGGGAGCACTAGATATGGAATACTCGAAGATTTGCCCATGTAATCCATATAAAATATGAGTTTACCATGGCCTGTAATAGTTCAGTTTGAGTATTACTCCTCTGACTCAACATTGCCTCTCTGTCATTTGTTCATGGGGGACCAATGGTTGCTATAGAGGCCCTAGGTTTAGTGAATGCCCCAAAGACTGCCATGTATCTAACTATATTAAGTTCTGCCCGTGGCAGGTCTTAATAGATGAATTTAAAAAAATACAATATACTGCAATTTCAAGTCCCTCAAGGGGATTTTCAAATAAAAAAAATCTGTTTTTACATGTCTGAAGAAGAACCCTAAGTGGGTTTCAAAGCTTGCTGTAAAACTGTCTTTTTGTTAGTCATTAAGAGATGTCATACCTACAGGAATACTTTGTCTCTCTTACTGAGAACATTCACATTGTGCTCTACTGGCTAACACCGTACCAAACGTTTTTCTTTTTATATACTGTATTATAATGTTTCTCATTTCTGCTAGGGTTGTCAGCCTTGAAATTAAGTACATCTACAAAAAACATTGAATATGATGTTTCCTGAGTAGTTCTATTCTTGGATAGAAAATTGCTATCTTTTTTGGCCTAAAGGTAGAAAAATTGCAGTTGTTCTAAAAATCATTGCTGTCTGACTTATTTTTTTGTATACCAACCAACCCTGAAATAAAGCAAAAGGTCAGGTTAACAAACAAATGTTTGTTTTCTTACAGAAGTGTCCTCTATTCCCATCTGTTTCATGTAAAACGTAGGATTACATAGAATCCTATACCTGATTGCCATCCCAAGGTGTTGCATTAGTGTGATGCATTTTTGTTCTATCAAAGAATTTGCATTTATTAAAGTTAGATTGGAGTGTGATTGTAACTCTCTATAGCTGTGAGTATCTGTTAACTTGACCCAGTCTTAGTCAGTTACAGTATGGCATGGCTTAATAGTACTATACTTGTATAATACATCTATGACCTGTAATTGTGGGGGAAGCTGGTATTATTATGGGATATAACTACCGTGTTTCTCCGAAAAAAGACCCTGTTATATACTCATTTTTAGCCTAAAAGAGGGGATGTCTTATTTTACTTACCTAGAAGGCCTAGTCCAGGTCCCTCTCACTGCTCTCCGGAGCTCTGACACACTTCTTGCAGTCTTTGACCGCCAACAGAAGATCACTTCCTGGTTATGGGATTTTTAAATCCCGCCTCCAGTAAGTGATGGCTCTGATTGGCTGAGCAGCGCTAGATAACCATTCAATGCAGAGCTTGATGAACCAATACGATGGACCAATCACAACATTGATTGGCTGCGTATCGCTTGAGGACCTATCAGAACCATCACTTCCTGGAGGTGGGATTTATGAATGCCGTAATCAGGAAGTGATCTTCTGTGGGTGAATGAGGACTGCAAGAAGCACTTCGGAGCTCCGGAGAGTAGCGGTAAGGACCCAAACTGAGATTGCTAGGTAATGTTTTTTTTTTTAATATAATGCAGCTAGGGCTTATTTTTGGGGGTAGAGCTTATATTTTAAGATAGGTCCAAGAAAATAGGGTGCTTGGTTAACCCTGTGATTCCCTGTATTTTATGGCACGAATATTTAAATAAAAGCAAGTCCCTTTTTCAAGTTAACCAAACACCCTATTTTCTTGGACCTGGTTTAAATGAAGTCGCTGTGACTCGGTGGCATGGTTTGACAAGTAGAAGTGATTTCACGAGAGTGGACAGGTACAAGATCCCAGCAAAGGTGAGCTCTTTTTTTCCCTTTGAATTTCTATTTCAATCCTCCCTGAAAATCCTGAAAAATCAGAGTAGAGCTTATTTTCATGGTAGGTCTTATTTTCAGGGAAACAGGGTATTTGGGGGCTGAGCATGGCAATCCACTGACTTCAACCCTTGCTTGAATCTGATGGTCATTAATAGAGATGAGCGAACGCGTTCGTCCGAGCTTGCTATTCGTGCGAATATTAGGGTGTTCGGGATGTTCGTTATTCGTAACGAACACCATGCGGTGTTCTGGTAAATTAAACTTTCTTCCCTGAGACGTTAGCGCTTTTTTTTGGCCAATATAAAGACAGGGAAGGCATTACAACTTCCCCCTGCAACGTTTAAGCCCTATACCACCCCCCTGCTGTGAGTGGCTGGGGAGATAAGGTGTCCGCCTGATATGAAAGTCTGCCCCTCCCGCTGCTCGCTATGGATGCATTCTATATGCGCTCAATGGGGCCAGCGGCAGCAGCGCTGACCCCATTGAGAACATATAGAAGACAAATCCTTCTTCTCTGGCACAGCTGTAACAGCTGTAGCAGAGAAGAACGATGTTTGCCCATTGAATTCAATGGAACCGGCAATACAGCCGACTCCACTGAATGCAATGGGCTGCCGGCGATCGCAGGATGAATGGTCGGAAAGGGGTTAAATATATAACCCCTTTCCTGCAATTCATCCAGAAATGTGTTACACTAAAAATATATACCGGCGTATAAGGCGACCGGGCGTATAAGACGACCCCCCAACTGTCACCTTATACGCCGGTAATACAGTGGAGAAAAGAATAAAAAGCATTACTTACGTTTTTAGATGATCTGCGGTGCTCCTGCAGGCTGTCGCTCCCTCCTAATCCACGGCAGAGTATTCCTTTCTCCACGAAAGACTTTAAATCCCTGCCTCCAGAAAGACACGTGCCTTCAGCCAATCACAGCCAATGACAATGATGTCATTGAATGGCTGTGATTGGCTGTGTTTCTGGAGGCGGGGATTTCAAGGCTTGAAATCCCCGCCTCCAGAAACACAGCCAATCACAGCCATTCAATGACATCATTGTCATTGGCTGTGATTGGCTGAAGGCACATGTGCTTCTGGAGGCAGGGATTTAAAGTCTTTCGTGGAGAAAGCTTGTCTGCCGTGGACCAGGAGGGAGTGACAGCCTGCAGGAGCGCCGCAGATCATCTAAAAACGTAAGTAATGCTTTTTATTCTTTGCTCCACTGTATTACCGGCGTATAAGGTGACAGTTGGGGGGTCGTCTTATACGCCCCGTCGCCTTATACGCCGGTATATATTTTTAGTGTAACACATTTCTGGATGAATTGCAGGAAAGGGGTTATATATTTAACCCCTTTCCGACCATTCATCCTGCGATCGCCGGCAGCCCATTGCATTCAGTGGAGTCGGCTGTATTGCCGGTTCCATTGAATTCAATGGGCAAACATCGTTCTTCTCTGCTACAGCTGTTACAGCTGTGCCAGAGGAGGACGATCTTTATGCTGACAGTGGGGGGGGGGGGGGGCACTCTTGCCGCTATTGTGGCTTAATAGTGGGACCTGTGAACTTGAGATGCAGCCCACCATGTAGCCCCTCGCCTGCCCTATCCGTCACTGTGTCATTCCCATCACTTTCCTGAATTGCCCAGATTTTCACACATGAAAACCTTAGCGAGCATCGGCGAAATACAAAAATGTTCCGGTCGCCCATTGACTTCAATGGGGTTCGTTGTTCGAAACGAACCCTCGAGCATCACGGGAAGTTCGTTACGAATAACGAACACCCGAACATTTTGGTGTTCGCTCATCTCTAGTCATTAAGTTAGCCATTAATTCCTTAGTGACGAAGCCAAATTTTGGAAATCTGGCATGTGTCATTTTAACATAGAATAACTCCGTAAAGGCTTTGCATATCCAAGCAATTCTGACACAGTTTTTTCACCACGTATTGTTCTTCATTTAGGTGGTAAAAATAGACCCATAGAATTTTTGTATATCTATTAAAAGCAACTAAATGTGGATTTTTTTTTAATTGTCATTTTTTCAGATTTTCAACTGCAATATCTCAAATATGTGTAAACATACTTTTCCAAGGCTCGATAGGATATATATTTCCATCTGTTTACTTTATTCTGGAAGCACATTGGAAAAAATGTAGTTTTTTTTTTAAAAACAATTTAAGAGTCGTACAAATTTAACATTGATTATTAACATTTTGAGGAACACTTTGTTTTTCTGCACCAAGCCAAGATTGCAAAGGCTCATAGGTGTCAGAATAATAGATATCCCCACAAATGATCCCATTTGAAAAACTACACCCCTTAATGTATTCACTGAGGGGTGTCATGAATATTTTGATCCCACAGTTTCTTTTCAGAAGTTAATTCGATTTAGAGGAGAAAAAAAATAAACTTTCATATTTTTGCAAATATGTCATTTGAAAGACAGTTTTGAAAACTAGACCCCTTAACGAATTCAACTGGGGGGAATGACGTATTTTGACACCACAGCTTTTGAATGTATCTAAGCAAAACTATGATTTTCACTTTTTTGCCAATTGTGTCATTTTAAAAACAGGTTTTTTTTGTACAGCATACATTAGAATGAAGACTTTCACCTCAAAATGGATTGTCCTGTGTTCAGAAACATGCCCATTGTTGCCCTAATCGTATACCTATATGCACAACGGGGCCCACACCGAAAGGAATAGCTGGTGGCTTTCAGAACAAACATTTTGCTTGAAGGTGTTTAGGCCCCATTGCACACTTGTAGAGCCATTCAGTGGCCAAAACGATGGAGAACACCCACAAATGACCTAATTTGAAAACTACCTTGACTGATTTGACTCCTTAAAACTTAACTTTTAATAAATACTTTTTTTTAAAATAGAAGGCTATTTAAACAAACAAAAATAATTAAAGAAATCACCTACCCAGCCCTGTCACTTTAAATAGGTTTCATTCTTTTCTCAGTGCATAAGAAACCTATAACTAATTGGTGTTACACTTTAAGCTCTTTTAAATGCATTTAGTAAGAGCTCAGAACTATCAACTCAGGCTTCCCATATGTAAATCAACAGTCACTTATATAGGGTGAGGACACGACAAACAAAGCTCTAAATCCATGTTATCCACACTCCCCACCTCCATATATGTATAAGGGTAAAAATTTTGCTTAAAAAGCCTTCTATTAAAAAAAAAAAAAAGGATTTATTAAAAGTTACGTTTTAAGGAGTAAAATCAGTGAAGGTGTTTATACTTAGTTGTCTTGATTCCTCTGCCACAGTGAAGTACTATTTTGAAAACTAGACTCCTTATCAAGTTCATCTAGGGGTGTACTGCTTATTCTGACCCCACAGTTTTTGAATGAATCTAAGCAAAGCAAAAGGAAAAAAATCACAATTTTCATTTTTTTGGCAATTGTGTCATTTGAAAAGAGTTTTTTTTTTGTACAGCACAGATTTTCACCCCAAAATGGATACCCTGTTTGTCATGTCTTCAGAGACATACCCATTGTGGCCCTAATCTTATGCCTGTAGGCACAACAAGGCCCAAACTGAAAGGAGCTTTAAACTTCAACTTTTTTTTAACTTTTACGTGATCGCCATTATCCATTGGATAATGGTGATCACATGACCGGGGACCGCGTGCACAGAAGCCAGGGTAAGATCCGTAGATAAATCTGGGGGCCTTAGGTACATAATTTCATCTCCCCTCATGGAACTTGAACTTTTTAAACTTTCTTTTTTTTTACACTTCTTTTTACTTTTCATGATCACCGTTATCCACTGAATAACCGCAATCATGTGACCCAGAATTGCATACAGTGGCTCCCGGTGATATCTCTGCTCTTGGCTACACATGCTAGCCGGGAACAGACAGATTTAAAATTTCCTAGCCCGCGAGCCCGAAGTTTACGTCTGGTGCGCATATGCAGAAGACAACGTCAGGTCCTGGACGGACCAGAATGTTGCGGGACATTGCGGAGGATGGCGGTGAGTACTTTCAGCTCCCCTCATGGATCCGATCCATGAGGAGAGCTGAATTTTTAACTTTGTTTAACTTTTTTAAAACTCTTATGCAATAGTCATTATCTATTGGATAATGACAATCACGTGACCGAGGGTCGCTCACCGCGGACCCCCATGAGAGCTCCAGATTGCCAAGTACCTCCAGCAATCGACTCCATGGAGCTGTCATGTCCACAGACCCTGCGGCTTTAATCCTCAGGGCAAGCATGTTTTTACGGAGGATTGAAGCCCACAAAGCCAGGATGTAAACAGGCAATGGGGAGGTTACTAAGAGGTTAAATTTACATTCATGTAAGCTGTTAGGCAAGATCTGCAAACAATTAAGAATTATAAAGACAGGTTAGGTAATTCCTAATGTCTGTTGTGGGATGAAACAAGAAACATGCATGTTGGATTTTAACATTCTTAATCTTGTTGATGGTAGCTTCACCCTATGACAGTAAATATGCAGACTTGAGTGGCTAGAACACTGTTTCCCAACTCCAGTCCTCAAGGCATCCCAACAGGTCATGTTTTCAGGATTTACTTAGTATTGCACAGGCAATGCAATTTTTGTTAGTATCTCAGACATTGCCACAGGCTTTCTTATTATAGGATATTGTGAAAATATGACTTGGTGGGGTGCCTTTAGGAATGGAGTTGGAAAACACTGGGATCTCCCATTATCTGTTTATATCCAGGACTGTGATGGTAACAAGAGGACATCCTCTACATTTAGAAGAAAGATGGTTTCATCACTAAACACAGAGGAGGGTTCTTTACTGTAAGAGCAGTGAGAGTGTGGTACTCTTTGCCTGTGGTGATGGCAAAATCCATAGAGGAGTTTAAGAGGGGACTAGATGTCTTTTTAGAGCACTATGACGTTATTGGATATAGACATTAAATAACCAGAAGGGTTGTTGATCCGGGTATCTTCCGACTGCCGGCCTTTGAGTGAGGTAGGAACTTTTCAAATGTTGATCCAGAGATTATTCTGACTGCCATTATGCAGTTGGAAGGAATTTTTGTTCCTCCAGGGTGGGGTAAATTGGTTTCTTCCTCATTGGGTTTTTTTTCCTTCCTCTAGATCAACATGGGGAGGGGGTGGGGGGGGCAGAAACAGGCTGAACTGAGTGGACATTTGTCTATTTTCAGCCTAGCATACTATGTAGATGGCTGTCAGCCAAGCAAGTATTTAGTCATCCGCTAACGTCTATGTATGGTAAGCTTTACAAAAATTTCTGAAACCTTTACAATTGTTGCAGCTGGAGCTCCTTTTTTGACATAGCAACTTTTTTTTTTACATTAGTGAGCTCCAGTTCCTAAAGCTTCGAGATGTGATTTTCTGAAAGTAAATACTACAGTATGCCATATGCTTATCATAAAAACCCTACTACCCAAGGTTCTGATTATCAGCATTAAGACTGTAGCCCATAAATTTATTGAACCCATGTGCACTATTAATATATCCATAGAGATATGAGCTGGTGTATCCTTTTTTTTACATTATGTGCTCTTAAAATTTCAAACAAGTATGTCAGTAAGAAGGGTTATGCGATGTGGATTACAAAGAGTTATAGTTAAGAGCTATGTGAGGTTTACTACGAACCTTCAACCCAGAGGGTAGACTGCTTCCTAAAATACAAATTTAAAGTAATAAATGCACCGTTGTGTGTAAAATGAAAAGTATATTTGCATGTACCTCCAAAATGAAATCCCTCTGTTATTGTATCTCAGCCGCTCGAGGGTAATATTTTATATAGAAATGTTTCTGCAAAAATTAGCTTTTTCTAAACTCCAATCAACTTTGTTCACATTGTCCTTTACTGCCTGCTAAATTACATTACACAATGTTCTAAAGGTTTAGGGATATATACTGTTACTCCGCAGGAAATTAGAAGCGTGTTACATTGACTTGCAAAGTTTTTAAGGCATATTGTTCATTTTCATCTTGCTGTTATGCTTAACTGATTCTCATTTACTATAGCTCCAAGATATTGCTTGGGAAATATATAATGCAGTCATCTTATTAAAGGATGCATGCTTTTGATTTTGTAGCAGAATAGCATTTGATGTATTTTAGCCTGGTTTTATTTGAGGGGGCATGACTCTATGCCATGATTACTCATTTGATGCTTTCCAAGTATAACTATGAAGACTTTAGCTTTTAATTAATGATTTTGTATTGTTTATAGTGTATATATCTGAAGAAACGTATGGAAACTTACGTTATCCAATGGCAGCAGTAGGCAAACTGCTAGAATGGATTGGAAACTGCGCTACAAAATGTTATGCCCCTTTGTCTCGTCTTGGATTTGCTTTTTTTTTTACCAGATGGGTGCACGGTCAATTATTGACTATATTTGATCAATCATGTAATGTCTTTAATAAACTCAACAGAGCTGATCAAGGTTGCAGTTGCATGGAGATATCCTGCCATTTCACTTTAGCTATCGGAGGAGATCCCATACTATGGGTCAGTCTACAGTCAATCTGACATCTTAGTGATATGTCATTGTGTATGCTGAGACATCTTCTGTTAATATACAGTGCTTGGTCATGGGCTTTAATCCTGGCCGATAGCATACGTATGGATTAAAGCCTCTGCTCCTGCAATCAAGCAGGAACGGGTCGGGTCCTCAGCTGTCAGACAAAACCAAGGACCCAGAGGAGAAGGGAGAACAGTTTTTAACTGCTTCTGCCTTCTCCTTTTCATGCTACATATCACTCAATGAGCGCTATGTACTAAAGAATGAAAGTAGAAGTATTACTTCCACTATGGGACCCAGTGATCATGTGACCGCCGGGTGACCACTTGTACAGCAGACCCAGGTTCGCTCTGTTAGTGACTATTGTCACTACAGGGGTATGTTTTTTCCATGAAACTTTGGCTCCTATGAAGAAGAAATTTATAAAAAAGAAATACAATGTAAATGATCCCCAGAGGTCTTATATGATGTCCTGGGGAACATAGATAGTAAAAAATTGTTACAAAAATAAGTTAAAAAAATTACAGAATAAAATAAAAATATATGCATAAAAAAGGAAATGACCCACTGCTGACAACAACCAAAAAATTTACTAATTTTAAAAACTCCAATTAAAAAAATATTTTTTAGCTTTCTACCCCTAATAAACTAAAAATTAGGAAAAAAAGATAGAATAAAATAGCCCTATATCTCACAGAAAAAAATGCAGCAAAAATAATTTTGATAGCTGATGAAAAAAATAGGGCAGTAAAACCACCACATGGCTAAAATCCCTAAAAAGTGTCTGGTCCTTAAGACCACAACACCCTGGTCCTTAAGGGATTAACACCTATTTTAATTGTACCTAAGTTTGATAATGGAGGTTACCACTGAAGTAAGTGATGAGATATCGGTACTAGTGTATGATTCCTAGAATTAAGAGTCAGAAAACCTAGGTATTGGATCTTCCAATTATTTTCTCAATATAAACAAGGGGGTTTCAAACTTGTGTATGGATATATAGCCTCAGCCTAAGTTCAGTAAAATTTCAATAGTGTAAAGATATTATTGGCAAACAGTTTTACATACATATATATTTGCCAGTCAGGGGCGTAACTAAAGGCTCAGGGGCCCTGATGCAAAACGTGAGCTGCCCCCCCCCCCCCTCTATCTGTATCTGTACCTGTACCCATACCTAAACCATGCTGCACAGAGACATAGCTTGAAGCTTCTGGGCCCCAATGCAAAACCTTTAACAGGGCCCCCAACTATAATGCTTTATTCATAGTACTGAGCTCCCTATGTGGCCTCCCTCACACAGGCGTTTGCAGAAACGCAGCGTTTTTCAACGCCGCGTTTACTGCAGATTCTGCCTGCTTTCAGCAGCGCTGGCATACTTCACAGCCAAGGATGCTGAATAGAAAAAAAAAAGCAATACTCACCTAGCCACTGCAGTCCGGGTCGCGGCTGCTGGTCTCTGCCACTGATCCGGGCTTCCCCTGCACTCCCAAGTCTATTGCTGTAGGCCAGGTTTGAGAACTCCGCCTCCAGCAATAGAGTGCAAGCTCTGATTGGCTGAGACAGTCAATGAAGGGCTGTGATTGGGCATCGAGCCAGCGCCGACAACCAATCACAGCAGTCTATTACTGGAGTGCAGGGGAAGCCCGGTTCAGCGGCAGAGACCAGCGGCCGTGACTCGGACTGCAGTGGCTAGGGGAGTATTACTTTCTTTTTTTCTCTATCTAGCCTAGCTGGGACTGATTTTCGAGGCAGGGCTTCTATTGCAAGCCCTCCCCCTGAAAATCAGTGAGTGCTGAAACCGCTGCCCATTCATTTCAATGGGCGACGCAGGGCTGAAAACGCCCCAAAATAGAACATGCATTGCTGTCAAAGCGCAGCGTTGGAAGGCGCTGCATTTTCAGCCCTGTGTGAACAGCCCCATTGAAATGAATGGGAGCCTTGTACAGCGTTTAGCGTTTAAACGCTGTACAAAATGCCCTGTGTGAGGGAGGCATTATGGGCCCCCTAAGGCTCCTGGGCCCTGGTGCAACCGCATCCCCTGCACCCTCTATAGCTACGCCCCTGTTGCCAGTCAGCCAAGCAATTGGGGTACATTTAAGCTAAACATATCAGTGTATAGTACCATTTTAGTGTAATCTTCATTAATGGCTCGACAAGTGTGCACCATTAAAGTGTTTTTTAAGTCAAAGATACAGCTTGCTTCCACTCTTTATCACTACATTTTTGGGCCAAATCACTCATCCACTCTCTTAACAGGTGTTTTTTTTTTTTAAGTTAGCAAGATCAATTAATAAAGTATATATAGGTTTTAACCTTTTAATGCCTTTGGAGAATCTTTGGAATACAGTTGGGTTACCCCTGAATGATAGAAGTTTATGCATATGTTAAAAATGTTGTACTTGTAATAGTCCCTTGGAATAAAAAAATATTGAGGTCTTAGTTGTTCAAATGGTACAAGAGATTCCTCTTGCAATAGGTGTGCAAAATTAGAATTACCAAAGGAGTTCAACTTTAATATATTCAAGTATGTCATAGCATGTTAAAGCAAATCCAGTGAAATCCTTCAGAAGTATATTCTTGGGTTTTGAATAACCATGAAATTTTACCATGCCTTTTACTCAATAGGGAAAGGCAAGTAAAATCTTGGTTGAGACAGGATAGGCTGGATAATGCTCTATATGACCTAAAGAATGGTCATGCCAAATCTCATGTTTGTACCACACAGGAAAATTAGTGAATTAGATTAGGTACATTACATAGGGGTGCCAATACTTTTGCAATTAGCATTGAATTTCGGAGTTGTGACCCTTTTACTTTTCCTATTTAGGACCTAAATAATGGTCATGCCAAATTTCATGCTTGTACGACACCTGGAAATTAGTGAATTAGATTTGGTACATTACACAGGGGTGCCAATACTTTTGCACTTAGCATTGAATAATGGAATTTTGACCAGTTTACTTTTCCTATTTAGGACATAAGAATGCTCCACCCAAATTTCATGTTTTGAGGACGCTGGGAAGTTAGAGAATTAGTGCAGAGTCAGTAAGTGAGTTAGTCAGTCAGTTAGTCAGTGAGGGCTTTCACATATATACATATATATATATATATATATATATATATATAGACGAAAGCCCTCGCTGACTCACTCACTCAATCACTCACTGACTCACTGACTGACTGACTCGCCAAAAGTTCTCCAACTTCCCGATGTCGTAGAAACATGAATTTTGGTGCAAGCATAGATTATCTCCAAAATAGGAAAAGTAATTGGGTCACAACTCAATTATTCAATTCTTGCGCAAAAGAATTGGCGTTGAAATTTTGCATACGGAATCTAAATCTCTCACTTCCCAATGTCATAGAAACTTAAAATTTGGCACGGGCATTGATTATGTCATAAATAGGAAAAGCTAATGGGTCCCAACTCGATTATTCAATTCTATGTGCAAAAGAATTAGCGTCCAAATTTTACGTACGGAATGTATTTTTCTCACTTTCCAGTGTCATAGAAACGTGAAATTTGGCACGAGCATTGATTATGTCATAAATAGGAAAAGCTAATGGGTCCCAACTCGATTATTCAATTCTATGCGCAAAAGAATTAGCGTCCAAATTATACGTACTGAATGTAATTTTCTCACTTTCCGGTGTCATAGAAACGTGAAATTTGAAATCCCCGCCTGCTGAATGAGCTACCTCTGATTGGTCACAGCCTCACCAATCAGAGGTAGCTCTCACTCACCCATTAATGAGCTTCTCTGGTTTGGCCGAAGTGTGCTTCTCATTCTGCAGTATCCCGGACACTTAGGCAGTAGGTGAGGACCGTCTGGCTGTGATTTTAGCACTTTTGAGTAGTTATGGAACCCTGGTGGTTTAGGAGCTGTGCAGGAAGGCAGCCATTCACTTTGGCAGCCAAACATGCCCCCCTAAATAAACACTTTTAAAATAAAATTTTTAATTTGAGTGGATGCATTTTTTTTACAGTTTTCTATTCCTGCTATGTAGATAATGTCCTGTTTCCATTAGAATCTGCTTCCATCGCTGAATGTTTCAAATGGATGGTCTCCTGTGTTCAGGGGCTGGCTGGCAAATTTTAGCCTGGGGGGCAAGCACACAAGACTGGCCCATAAGTAACATCCCATTCTAAAAGGGGTATTCCCATCTCAGGGCCTTACCCTGTGTCATTGCTATTGCCCTGCTGGCTGCCACATGAACGCTCAGTTTTATGTAAACAGCCAAGCACCCAGTTTTATATTGTTTCCATAACTCTTATAGAAGTGAATGAAAGTTAAGTATACAGCTTAGCAAGGCATAACTTGTAAGATTCGGAAACAGTGTAGCTGGCTTTGTTATGTTTAAATTTCATTCACTTCTATGGAAGTTATGGAAAGAGTATTGCACTGGATCCTTGGCTGCTCCCATAAAAGTGAAACAGCTCTGGGATTCTGGACGTGGTGGACAGAAGGGCTGGAATGGGATAGGGCACTGAGATGGAAATCCCCCTTAATTTGTTTATTTCTGCCTGTGGCGGAGGTAAGTAGGATTGAAGCTACCATGGGCTGGCCCTGGGCTGTACAAAGATTATAGCCCCCATTCCAGTCTAAAATTTTAATGATGATCTGACATTGATGTAATGGTGCCAAAATTGTTACTTAGATATGGTTCCAGAACCAAGTTTAATAACTAGATGTGAGAACTAAAGCAAGTTTACTACATACAGTAGCAGAACTAAGCTTACTACTTAGATACTGTACTAGACCCAAGCTTACTACATAGATAAAATACCGGAACTAAGCTTGGTACAAAGATACGATAACAGGACTGAGTTTATTGCATAGATATAATACCAGAAGCAAGCTGACTACATATATAAGATACCAGAACTGAGCTTACTATAGATACAAGAACAGAAATAAGCATATACTTACCTCGGTGGGAATAAAAGTAAATCCACCACTATTGTAAAAAACAAAAATTTGAATCTATCAAAAACAGCAGATAAATAATAGACAGGGAAAAAAAGCAGATAGATTGCATACAGCTGTGTCCCCTTTTTATGCATTCCTTCCTATAGATTTTGCTGCAGATTCATGGGTAATGCACAGCAGAATATGCAACCATTTGGATTTGTTGTGGATTTTGACATCCTCATTGAACTCTATGGGCAAAATCCACCACAAATCTGCAACCGATCTACAAAATAGTTTGCCATGCTACGAATTTAAAATAAATCTGCAGGTCAATTTATGCTACAGATTTTTTCAACAGTGTAGGGATCTGATTTCTTGTAGTCTCATCTACGTTGTTGGTACTGTAAACACTAAGGATTTTCCACAGTCAGCTCCATTGTTGGCAATCTACAGGATATCCGTCCCCTGTAAATATACCGCTAATGCTGCGTTTAGAATGAACGATGAATGAGAATCATGAGCTTCTTGCTCGTGGCTCAGTTTCAGCCGGCATAAAAATCAGCTCCGGCTCGTTCACTTGTCGGGCGTTATAACACTGATTGTTCAGTGTTTCACATAGGAATGTGAGTCAGGAATTCTATCTTTTCTCCTTAGGGAGAGCACCTAGAAGGTCAGTGAGGAGACTTATAAGGCCATTCATGATTCTCTGGGTGATATGCAAATAAGGGAGGTGGAACAATATCTTTGCAGCGCCACCTATATGAAGGCAGTATTCCACATAGGAATGTGAAACACTGAATGACAAGTGAGCAAGAACTGTATGATTCTCAATGAGAATCGTGCAGTCTAAACACGCTGCCCGAGGGGGAACGAACTGTTGATGACATCACCAGCTCGTTCGCTCGGGCAATCGTGAATCGTCCCATGTACAAGGGACATAAATGTTATGCCCAAATATGATGTATATGCAGTGTATTTTCAGATGTAGAAAATACATAGCATTTTACGGTACTATTTTAAGAAATTCATTGAGGACTTTACAGCAAAATCATAGGAAAATTTGCAGCAGATATTCCTCTGCGATCAATATGCCCTGTGAGAACATACCTGCGACATACACATGCATACATATAACACGTTTTACATACACACACTGAGGGGTTCTTACATACATATAGATATAATGTTATATCTGAGATGTATATCATATAGGTATTTAAGAAGGCCTCAGTGTGTGTATGTATATGTAAAACTTGCTATACGTATGCATGTGTATGTCACAGGTACATTTTTACAGGACACATATACTATTATATGTGAGATGTGTACTAAAATATATTTATAATACTTGATACATAGAAATTTTTTTGAAATACCTGCACTATCAATGAAGCATTCATTCGGTGGCAGTTCGATCAAAATTAGGTAGCCATCTGCAGACAGAAAGAAAAGCAGCAGCTTCTTGGTTGGTAGGAGAGGAGCCATCGCCACCAGGAGCACCCATACTGGCCTCTACTTCCACGATTCATACATTAGTGTGGCCGTTAGCCCGCCACAGAGGAGCCGTGGTAGTTGAATTTAGTCAAATGTGAAGGCTGTTAGTAATGACTGTTGTATCAATCCAGTTACTTAATGATTCTCACTGATTTTGAATATACGGTGAATGTTCTTTAGGATTGTCCAAATCTTAAGTTTAATAAGGTCAAATGTTCATGGAGTACACTGTTCATAACGATGTTGAATGTAGTAAACGCAACTCATGAATTCTTGGTTTATACTGTTATATTGTAAGATATGGTGAATTTTGAACAATATTTTCAGTAATGGACTTCCACCACAATTCAATCTATTAATATAAGAGGGAGTTGGGTGAGGGGGAATTATTTAAACTATTGTTTTCATTTGGTTCTTGGGGAAATGGAAATTTGTGTTTTGGAAAAATTGGAAAATTTTCAAGGAAAACTATTTGATTAAAAAAAGGCTGTCGGTGGATTGTTTGGGTGAGCCATGAGCTAGCAGAAAACCTGTGTCATCTCCACCACCCAAACCGAAGTAGCAAGTAGCAGTGACACCGTGGTACTGAAGAGGCAGCAACCAAGTCAGTGGGTGATAAAGGAATGGCCCTAATCGTGGCTTTGGGGGAACAACAGGGAGGGCATATGCCCCTCTGCCACCCCTGGTCCAGCCTGCCCCTGTTCACTGTCAAAGAGTGAAGTTAGCTTTCCTCCACCTGCTGAAGTAATTGAGGCGACCGTTCACTTGCCAGATTCAAAACGCCGGAAGCTGAATTTAAGATTAGTCCATGGGAATGGTGAAGTGTTCTAAGAAAAAGGTGTCATGAAATCAGCAGGGCTGCAGTTGCAAAAAAGCTACGCAGCTGGCCCCACTGATCAGAGGACATGTCAGGTCCACTTTAAGTGTATATTCTGCTCGCACTGATTCAACAAAGTTTAACTTGACACATTAAGAAAAAGTTCTGTGCGACCATTTATTTGTCTTTGAATGGCTACTCAATGGCTTTGATGTGTTAAGATAACTTGTTGCAGCAAGCTTCACGGGTAAGTTGAATTTTGCCACATCTTTGCAATGAAATTTTTTAAATGAACCAGGGGGTTGCTTTAACCCTTTCCAATCCACTGTCTGACCTCTGAAGACATTATGATTTAAGGCTGTACAGCTCCAATGTTTGAAGACGTCTGTTGGGGTTCTCTTACTGTATATTGCCAGCCTCTCTGCTGTTGGAGGCTATCCAACGTGTCACCTCATGCACTATTGGCTTTAGCCAGTATATAGCGCCGTTGTATAGCGGCAGAAAAAGAGTAAGCCCCCAAGGAAAACTAGGATACAAATTGGATTGGAAAGGGTTATACACCATTAGCATTCTGAATTTTTTGCACAGAATGTCTTTTATTCATCCCTTTTATTTTTCAAGAGCACCAAGTTATTTTATTCACATTAAGCATGTCCTGTACTATGATTTCTATTTTTATTTTCCAAAGGCTTAACATTAAATGTCAATGTGTTTAATAATCTGGGAGGCTAGCTTTGTTAGAATTCAGAACATAAAAAAACATCGCTAAATGTTAGGAATTAATACACAGTCCTAGAAAAGTTAAATCCTCTAAAGGCACTAATTATGGAGCTCTTGAGAGATCAACAACCCCAGTAAGTTTTTCTCCTTTACCACATTGGAATAGCCTAGTTAACTTGATGACTACAGGTTTGAAAGAAATTCAGACCTCAGCCTCCAGTCCTACAATAAGACTTCATATAGTGCTTACATAGCTACATGGATAAGTCATAAGAAGCTTAAGGCCTCATGTCCACGGGCAAAAGAAGAATAAAAATCCGCAGCGGATAAATACCTGCGGATGGTCAATAAAAGTGATTTTTTTAAAAATGGAGCATGAAAAAACCTGGACCATGCTCCATTTTCGTGCGGAGACAAAAATCGGAATTTACTCACCCGCTCCGGTTCTTCCCTTCGCCGCGGCTCCATCTTCTCTCCGTCGCTGCTGAATACTACAGAGAGCAGTTCAGAGAACTGCCGCCGGCCGCCGCTGAACTCCGTCTGCCGGGACCGGGTGAGTATATATTTTTTTATTTTTACACATTTCTGGATAAATTGCAGGGAAGGGCTTATATATTTAAGCCCTTCCCGAAATTTCATCCCGTGATCGCCCGCAGCGCATTGCTTTCAATGGAGCCGGCTGTATTGCCGGCTCCATTGAATTCAATGGGCTAACATCATTCTTCTCTGCCACAGCTGTTACAGCTGTGGCAGAGGAGAACGATCTTTATGCTGACAGGGCGGGGGGGGGGGGGAGGGGGGTCTCACTCTTGCCACTATTGTGGCTTAATAGTGGGACCTGGGAACTTGAGATGCAGCCCAACATGTAGCCCCTCGCCTGCCCTATCCGTTTCTGTGTTGTTCCCATCACTTTTGTGAATTTCCCAGATTTTCACAAATGAAAACCTTAGCGAGCATCGGCGACATACAAAAATGCTCGAGTCGCCCATTGACTTTAATGGGGTTCGTTACTCGAAACGAACCCTCGAGCATCGCAGGAAGTTCAACTCGAGTAACGAGCACTCGAGCATTTTGGTGCTCGCTCATCTCTAGTTATCGCCTTATGAAGGGTATAATTTTTACTTTGAATTGCTGGATTACCCATTTAATATTCTAAATCTTCCTTTAACAATTTATTTTTTTCAAACTATGGGAGTTTCCAAAATAACTAAATTGTACATATTTTGAAAGAAATAGTTTATGAAATATGTGAAGGCTGTAATTTGCAGCCATTGCCAGTGATTGAGGTCATACACTTTGGCTAAATTGGAAAGACCTGTTATTGATGGGTTTCATTCTTGTATACACAAATGGAAATTTGAGATTGTGGAGCTTACTCAAAAGAAACCCTTAATGTGTTTATGAGTTTTAAAAGGGGGTTGTCCCACAAAAATATTGTATACAGTTAAATCTAGCCCATAATTATAAACCTTTTCTGCATTCACAGACAATAAAAACATTGCAACCCCCAAATATTCCAGGGATAAGCTTTCTGTGTCTGGTGCAAGGTGGTCACAAATGTTCAGTCTTGGTTCTCACTCTGCTCCACCGGGTTTGTGGAAGGATCCCTGAGGTGGCTATTTCTGAGGTTGTTGCATCCTCAGTGGAGACAGAAGTGATGCTGTGCAAGTGATTAGAGAATGAGACAGCATTACTACAGAGAAGCAGGACTAAGTAGGTGTTACCACCATGGAACATTTACTAAAGTGGACAGACACAGGCTTTTCAATAGAAACGGTAGGTGGTTCTATTTTAACATTAGTTATAGAAAATTTTTAATAGATTGAACAATGAAGAATAGTTTAAAAAAATAAAAATTGACATGATATTGTGTGGTTTAGTGTATAACCTTAATGGCGGTTTCAGACTGGCGCATGCACAAATACGCTCAGCACTATGTACTATATTAGCGCATGAACCAGTGTTTTTTTTTTTACTATTAAAACTCTGCGCTATTGCGCGTGAGTTTGAAAAAAAAAGCAGGAAGATAGGTCCTGCCCTAGTTTTCTCGTATGTAGAAAAACTACATGTAAGAAAGATAGGGCAAGTCCTATCTTTCCTCGCTCATAGTATTAACACATGAGAATCCCACTAGTGAAAACAAAACCAGTGAAATTAATGGTTTTGTTTTCTCCCATTGTACGGCCGTGATTTTCACGTCCTCAAAATTGGACAAAATCACAGTCCTCTGTTTAAGCCCTTACCAAATATAACATAAACTAGCGAGCAACAGTAACCAGATCAATGCGGCTTTTGGTACTGAGTACACATCATGGTGTAACATCATGTCTCCAATGCTAATAGGTCCACCTTGACCCAACAGTACATTGCTGCACACATTAATGGAAGGCTCAGAAGTAGAGATGAGCGAGCATACTCGCTAAGGGCAATTACTCGATTGAGCATTGCCCTTAGCGAGTACCTGCCCGCTCGAAAGAAAAGATTCGGCTGCCGGCAGCGGGGGAGAGCGGGGAAGAACAGAGGGGAGATCTCTCTCTACCCCCCGCTCTCCCCTGCTCACTGCCGCAACTCACCTCTCACCCGCGCCAGCAGCCGAACCTTTTCTTCCGAGCGGGGAGATACTCGCTAAAGACGATGCTTGATCAAGTAATTGTCCTTAGCGAGTATGCTCGCTCATCTCTACTCAGAAGTGATCTGGACTAGCAAACCTAACTTAATGCTAATATAATGAATAAAAAATGCTATAACTTAGCTTTTAATATACTTTAAGATAAAATAAGGTGTATTCTGAAATTGTTAAATAAACAAATCAAAAAAAGTTAATGTCTAGCAAACAGAGTATAAAGACAAGGCTGGGTTCATACAGGGCGGATTTGCTGCGGTTTTTCTGCGGTTTCTCCGTTGCGGTTTTGTCGCAGAAGAGATACTTCTGTGGCAAAACCGGTTCAAAGGTTAATTTTGGCTTGCGGATTTTCGTACGGATTTTCCAGCGGAAAAATCCGCAAGCATTTTTTCCCGCAGCGTTTTTTACTTTTTGCCGCAGATTTTGCTGCGTCCATAGAGGTCTATGGACAAAAAAGCGCTGCGGAAAAGACAAAAGAAGGGACATGCTGCATCTTTGAAAAAATCCGCCCCGTGAGAACAGCTTTTTTGCAAAACTCACTTGTGCTGCAGTCCAGATATGCAACGGCACCACAGCAAATCTGCCCTGTGTGAACCCAGGCCAATGCTACTCCTTTGCAGATTTAGTACAAAGGATAGTGTAGATGCAAGGTCACAGGTAGCTTTTAAAGTGATATCAGATGATGTTCTGTGGGAAACTTATATAGGGGGGAAAAGGTGGGGGGGGCTTGTTATTTGTATAGCACCAACTTATTCCGCAGCGCTTTCAGGTAATTTTGCTTTTTATTCCCCCCCCTTCAGCCGACTACCTGAACCATATGGAGATTGAACTTGCAACCTTCACATCTTGAGTGAGAGCTTAGGACTGCATTCTGCTGCTTTAACACACTGCACCACACGATGCATATAACATGGTATAACATGAAGATGTGCAGTGGCACCTATGGTTCTTTTTTATCACCATATAAGCCCTAAAGTCTCAGCCTTCAGGGTCAGTATTTAGTGGCACACTCATCCTGAAAAGTGCAACCCAAACATAACACAGAAACCTTCCCCTGATGATTGCTCCTAATATTTGTAGAACTATTCACCCATTCTTCAATGGAGATCTGTCAGCATTGGGGCGCAACTCTGCACCACGGTAGGTGATGTTTGTTGGCAAAATATGCAAACAAACAAGACAGGGAGGTGGATTGCTCATTATTTCAGGTTATGATTAGTTAAGGTAATATGTTTTAAGGTATACAATCCTAGTTCCCTGCATACTCATTCATTAAGAAAAGGTTCTATTTAGAGTTGAGCGAACATACTCTGCCGAGCTTGATGCTCGTTTGAGTATTAGCGTACTCGATGGTGCTCATTACTCGAACGAGCATCAAGCCGTGTTCGACCCTGCCCCAGTTTTTGGCTCCTCCCCACTGTGACGTGCCTGTTTTGGCCGCGACGTAGCGCGCGTCATTGGCAAATTTTTTGTCTAAAAGGCAGGGGGGAGAGAGAGAGAGAGAGAGAGAGAGAGAGAGAAACGAACCTAGAAAAAAAAAAGAAAAAGCTCGGGACCTGGCGTCCCACATACCAAAATGCTCGAGTCTCCCATTGTAGCCAATGGGGTTCGTTACTCGAGTAGAGCTCTCAAATTTTACGAAAAGCTTGACTTGAATAATGCGAACTCGAGCATTTGGGTGCTCGCTCATCTCTAGTTCTAGTACACTACTCATTTTCAGGAGGGTTCTTCTGTTTATCATGGTGACTCTTTATACACTAAGGTGACCTAAAAATAGCAATACCTTCCTTTTCGAGTAAATGTGTTTCATAGTTTTTATAACCATTTCCTATTCTTTGTTGCCATTTTTATTCGTTAATTAGATCATTAACTCATTTCAGTGAAATATCTAGAACAATGTTACTTCTGTATCCAATAAGATCTTAAGACAACAGCAACATTAAACATTGATGTATATCATGACGAGGATTGGCTCATTCCAACGTTGAAACACTTATTTGGTTCCATGTGCAGATTTTTTTTTTATTTTGTTGGAAAGCAAAAATATAACATACAATACAGGAGAAATGCATGCAGGGCTTTGCTTAATATTGCAATATATTACATCTGCTGAAAGATATAAATATTTGATAATCTTTAGAATCTGAACGAGTCGGCCAGCAACATCTGTCTAGGGTTCCATTTGTGCATACTCAATGTATTTTGCAATACTTTCCATGGTAAAGTATTAATGAATGAAAATGGAAGACAACTTACTATTCTGCCTGTTTTTGTATCGTATTTTCACCCTTGTGCACAGGGTATGGCTGAGGGGGCAGGAAGCATAAAGAGAGTCAAAATTCTGTAAGCTTTTAAATGCTCTTAACATTTTAGTAGCACACACATAAATATAAAATCCTGAAAGCTGAAGTGTTGAAGGCAGAGAAATCGTATCCTAACATGAAGTTTTCATTGTGATGTACTCCTATTATGGTTTGTTCTGGAAAAATTGTAAAGGGTCAGAAGATTTATGTTCCTATTTGTTAGGAGGAAAAGCCAGTCTTACAGACATCGATAGAGTGCAGGAAACGGGGGGTTGTCTCTTTCCATAGAGAGAAGGTTACTGTAAATTCTGTCTGAAAATGATGATTTAATTCCCTAAATGTATGTTTTAAAATATTCTGATTTTCTGTAAATATATGCAGTTGTAAGAAAAAGTAAGTGAACCCTTTAAGACTAATTTGAATTGGGCATTGGCTAAATCTGGTCTGATTGTTAACCAACTCACCATTATAGACATACACAATCTAACCAGACTTTGAGTTCACAGTGCAGGGGAAAAAGTAAGTGGACCTTTGAATGTAATAAGCTATAGATTCCCCTTTAGCTGCAAACTCCTACACCAAGCATTTCTTGCAGCTGTAAATACATTTTGTGTAATGATGAAAAGGAATTTTGCATAATTTCTCATGCAGATGGAGATGGTTTTAGTTCATCAGTTTTTCAGGTTTCAGAATTAGCCATTCCATAACACAAATCATTACCCTTTTCAACCATTTTTTATTTGATTTACTTGTGTACTTTGGCTCATTGTCTTAGGGCTAGAGATGAGCGAACGTGCTCGTTTAGAGCAATTACTCGATCGAGCATCGCTTTTTTTCGAGTAACTGCTTAATCGGGCAAAAAGATTCGGGGGGCGCCAGGCGTGGGCTGGGGGTTGTGGGGGGAGTGGGAGGGAAAGAGAGAGAGAGCTCCCCCCTGTTCCCCCCTGCTACACCCCCCCCCCCCCCGCTCCACCCCGCCAGTGATAGAGTAAAGGCCCATTTAGACATAATGATTATTGCTCAAAATTCGCTCAAAAGGCATATTTTGTCCGATAATCGTTGTGTGCATTTACACGGCAAGATGATTGTTCAAAATTCGCTCAAACGGCAGTTTGAGTGACAGTTTTGAGCGTTCATTTTGCATAAGTGTGTAAATGAAGGCTCACACTGCATGCAGAAGACAAACGGGACCGCTTGTTGTCTTGGATCGCTCAGCTGGTATACAGCTGAGCGCTTCAAGCAGGGTATGCAGAACACAGCTGGACTGCCTGTCTTCTGCATGCTCCTGCTGTGTTCTCCGAGCAGGATACCAGCTGAAAAAATAGTATCAGCAATATCCCGCTGAGAACTCAGCACACGGCACTGATAAGGCTCATAGTTGTCTTTTAGCTTAAATCGTTAACAAAATTTTCACAATGGCTGCGCGTTAGACGCAACGATTCTCACTCAAAAGACTGTTTTGAGTGAATTTTGAGCGATAATTGTTGTGTCTAAATGGGCCTTTACTCTATCACTCAACATCTCTGGTCATGGACTGCGGACCTTACATTTTCATGTAAAATGTTTGGATGCACTTTGGAATTCATTGCTTCCTCAATGATCACAAGGTATCCAGCTCTGAAGCATTGAAACAGTCCCAATTCGTGATGCAAACTCTTCCATGATTTGGTTGGTGTTGGTATGCATTATTCTTTTTCCTACGAACATTTATGCTACACAATTTACACTTTTGCCCCATCTGTTAATAGAACATTTTCCAGAATCATCGTGGAACATTGGAACATGCAGGTATTCTTGGGCAAACTTGACAGAACACAATGTTTTTTTATGTTTTTATGATAGCATTAGCTTTCTTTGTGGTGTCCTTCCGTGAACACCATTGTTCTTTAGTGTTTTGCTGACAGTTGACGCATGAACAAAGTTTTTTGCAGTCTGTAAAGAACAGATTTTGCAGTAACCAGGCTTTGCTTGTCTAAAGTTGGCTTTGAAGAATTCATTAACACAGTGGTTCACTTAGTTTCTTTGTTGAAAAATTACACTCCATAATTACACTATTCAGAGTCATTTCACTGTACAATGGTTAGGCGACATGCTTTTGAGCCTCAACGTTAAATTTGATGTTCATGTATAAGACAAATATATTAAAAGGACGGCGTGCCAATAGCATAGGCATAAGTCCTTTTTTTCCTTCACTTATGTTCATGCTTAATTTGTCTAACTCCATTTATAAACTTCCATAACATTGAGCATTGCTTTCGACATGGGAAGGAGTAGTGTTTTCATAATCATAGGTTTCTAGATTATTTTTCAGAATGACTTATGTACATGTGTGTTATGTATTGCCTTGTGTTAAGGCACCATGCAGTGCATGTATGTCACGATGATTCTGTCAGTTTCACTCCTTTAGATGGTCAATAGCAACTTAGCTGATCCCCCCCCCCCCCCCCGCACTCATATTCATACCAACTCCTGGACTAAAATGAACTTGTAATGATAAACTGTGCTCCAAAATAAAATATATATAAGCTAATCAATAATAATATGGACTCCAAATTGATTCTCACTCAAAATTACAATTCTCCCTGCAAAAACAAACCCTCATACAACTAGACTGATGGAAAATAAAACTTATGTCTCTGGAAAAGCAACAATGATAAAAATGAAAAGATTGCTTTAAGACCCCAAATTTTCTGTAACTGTTTAGGTAAACTATGCATTTCCACTCTTTATGTGACTCTTTATTTCTGCAGGTGTTGCCGAAGCATGTTTGACTTTCTAAACTCTTATAATACAATGAGAAATCTAACGTGAATTAAATAGATCATGGCCATTAAAATTACTTAAAGAAGTCAATTTAACTTGTCAGGTGGTGTTGTGTCAAAATGTTCAGATATCATTAGAATGGATTAGACCAATGAAGGCTCTGGCTTTACCAGAAGTCCATCCTAATTAGCATCATGACAAAGGACCGGTATGTCCCATCTGTTCTACTACATTCAGAAGAAAATGATTTACACATTTGTATTCTTCAACTATAATATACTTCAGCATCAGCCGAATCTCAAGTAAACTCTACTTAAGATTTATTGTAGGCTGGTTATGTTTGTGATTGTATGTAGAACAGTTAAGACTCATCATTGGCATGTTCATTTATAAGCCAAATGGGAAATTGGTAATTTGAAAGAAAGGTAATTTGCCAATATCCTGACATTCCTGTACAATATGTTAAAAGGGGAATGATGTCCTCTGTACTCTGAAGAATCATAGTAGACGCCATATATTTCACCTCCATTTCTCATGTGAAGAATTTTGTCAATATTAATATTCAAATAATCCACTATTACCATAATATAAATACCATAATGATGATGAATTTATTAGTAGTAGGGGTGATCTGCATAAAATTAAAGCACATTAGTTCTTAATAGGTTTAATGTAAAGTAGCCCAGTTTTTAGTGTATAATTTTGCCTTATTTAAGATAATCACTTAAATACCCTTTAGTCCTTCTCACTCCATTCTCATATCCTGGATCCTAGCCAGGAATATAACATTATTCCATTACTACCATGAGGCCTTATGTCCACGGGCAGAACAGATTCCGCATGCGGGAGCCTGCAGTGGAATCCGACCCTGCCCACGGCCAAAGACCCTGCTTAGCTGTCTGGGTCTTCTGCGTATCTGTCTGGGTCTTCTATCTGCAAATGTGTGCGTAAGTGCTGGCCGGCGTGCCGCCGCACATGTGCAGTTGAGGTTTATTTTAAAGTCCTGCTTCCCGCGGAATCCACGGCCTGTCAACAATTTAATTGCAGATGAGTTGCGGATCAGATGGCTTCCACTGACTTCAATGGAAGCCGTCCGTGCGGGAACCGCACTGAAATGAAGCATGCTGCAATTTGTTTTCCAGACCAAATGGTCCGCAAAACAAATCTGCATGCTTTAATTCATGTGCGGATGCACATGCTTCGCTATGGGTAGCTTGATTTGCGAATCTTCCGCATGGGTGACCCGCACGCATTCCGCAAATCAGATCTGCCAGTAGACATTGGGCCTTAGAATGGAAACCATTCTAGTTAGCAATTGTGGTCATGATTTGCGAGGCACATTGCAACACTCCTTCTTAATAGACTAAAGAACGCATATTATATATTTTTGTTGGATGCTACCGCTTTCAACACTTTAAGAACAGGCTGCCTGAATTTTACTTTCCAACATAGAGTGCACTTCCTCTTCCATCGCGTGGCAACTGCAAGCCATAAAATGTTCTAAAGGCTGGCTTGTTTGGCTAACTCCAAGCTGACATAGTTTTTAAGTAAAAATAAAACTGTTACTTGAACCCTTCTGAAATGGGGTACTATGACACAGGCAATCCTGAACTATAAGGACTTCCTACCACGAGTTTGCGCAGTTGAATGTATTGTTTTTGGCCAGCTGTAGCACACCATCCTTCTTTTGTAAATCCAACTATGCCTTAGTCTAGCTATAGTACACTACTCACATTAAGGCCTTAGTCACACGGGCGTTTTTTCGTGTGATTTGCGGATCGCATGACGGATGCGCATCCGCAAATCGCGTGACCGATGCCCAAAAATCGCCCGAAAATCTGCTCCTAGCCGCGTTTCATTAGAAACGGGCCGGAGCTGTCCAGCGCATTGCATTCAATGGAGCCGGCAATACAGCCGGCTCCATTGAAAGCAATGCACTGCGGGCGAGCGTGGGATGAATTGTCGGGAAGGGCTTAAATATATAAGCCCTTCCCTGCAATTCATCCAGAAATGTGTTACAATAAAAAAAAAATATATACTTACCTTGTCCCGGCAGACGGAGTTCAGCGCGGCCGGCCTGCAGTGGGTGTGAAGGGGGTGTGACTCAGACCTGCCCCTGATTGGCTCAGCCTGAGCCAATCAGAGGCAGGTCTCACTCACACCCATTCATGAATTCATGAATTGCAGGGAAGGGCTTATATATTTAAGCCCTTCCCGACAATTCATCCAGCGCTGTCCGGCAGCCCATTGCTTTCAATGGAGCCGGCTGTATTGCCGGCTTCATTGAATTCAATGGGCAAACATCGTTCTTCTCTGCCACAGCTGTTACAGCTGTGGCAGAGAAGAATGATTTGTCTTCTATATGTTCTCAATGGGGTCGGTGCTGCTGCCGCCGGCCCCATTGAGCGCATATAGAGAAGAGAACAGGAATCGCAGATCGCAGATAGGTGCGATCTGCGATTTCTGTTCTATAATTTATCGGACGAGCGCATAAAAAGTGCTCATGTGTCCGATACCATTGCAAAGCAATGGTTTTAAAAAATCGCCAGACGCATGCGCAAATCGCACGAAAGATCGCCCGTCTGACTGAGGCCTCAACCATAAATTATCATGGCAGTAACCATTTAGCGCAACTCAAATCACCAATTACTTTCTATGCTACACTACTATGTTAATTTCCTTAACAGAAAATGACCAAACAATGGTTCTTCTAGTTTTATTGTCAATGAGAGTTCTACTCAAGCATTCCGTAGACACAGATGTCAAAAACCAAAATGGGCAATGCGATGCAAATGACCCAATTAAGACTGTAGAAGCAACGTAGTGTTAAAGGGGTTGTCCGGCCATAAACATTACATCTCATTACTTCTGTTTGCCCATTTCCATGCACTTTGTAATATACATTGTGCATGGTAAATGAGGCAAACAGAAGTTATTGACTTACCTGTAGGGGTGCCCCCCCCTGTGTTGCTCCTCGGTCGTCCCTGGTTACGACAAGAAATCTTCTTTTCTTGTCGGGCCGGCTCCAGGTCTTGACGGGACGTCGGGGATGCGCTTCTCACTTCTGCTCTCTACTGCGCATGTGCAGTAGAACTTCAGCTGCTGGGAACCTCTCCCACGGGGCGCGCGGCTGCTGGCATCTGTAAGGTAAGTGGACGGCCGGGCTCTCGCAGGGGGGGGGGGAGGCGGAGGGGGAGGGGTGTGTGTGTGTGCTGCTGGTGGTGACCGGGCTGTCAGGAGTCCCTGGGAGGGGGGGGGGGTGCTGCTGCTGGTGGTGGCCGGGCTGTCAGGAGCCCCGGGGGGGTAAGTGGACGGCCGGGCTCTCGCAGAAGGGGGGGGGGGAGGGTGTGTGTGCTGCTGGTGTCGGCCGGGCTGTCAGAAGTCCGGGGGGCATGTGTATGTGTGTGTAGGGCATGCTTGGTGCTACTTTCACTTTCAATAGCCGACGATCGTCAGCTATTGAAAGTGCTGCTAGAGATCAGGATCTGCTCCTACAGCTCTGACAGGTGTAGCAGTAGATTATTTCATCTTCCCCAGCATGTTCCCTCATCACTGGAGGCTGTGACACTGCAGTGTCCAGTGATGAGGGGACATGCCGGGGAGATGAAGGAATCTCCTGCTACTGCTGTCAGAGCTGTAGGAGCAGATCGCACTGCTCACCCTGCTCTCTCATTACTTTGAATGGGGCCAGCCGGCTGCTGGCTCCATTCAAAGCAGTGAAGTGTGCATGCCAGTCCTCCAGTCATGTGGCCGGTGTCATCGGGAGCGCGCACTGAGGAGAGAGAGCCAGCAGTGCATCATGGGAACTACCCAGCGGCGCCATCTTTGAAAAATCCTTCAGTCAAACTTTATAAGGTAAGAAAAGGAATAAAAAGGTGAGCAAAATATCGTTTTTCATGGTTAAAGCTGTAATGTGTGATGCTTCTCCACTACAGGGCATTCATTGGGGAAAAAAAAAATCAGTTTCGCCGGCGGACAACTCCTTTAAGTTGTGGCTCATGAAATTACACCCCCATGTTCTTATTTTATGGGAATGGATAAAACCTCTGCCTTTTGTGTACTTGCAAGTGGTGTTTCAGGAGAAAATGCTACTTTCGATTATCTTGAGGTGCTATTTTACCTAATACAATTATAAAGGGTATAATTATACTCGCATCTCCCTACCATATTAGAAAGTATTTTAAATACAGTGATGGTAATAAACAGTGCTTCACGTTTTTTGGAAGCAGAATATTTTATGTTTATATTTTATGTGGTCACTACAAAAGTATTTCTCAGGAATACTGATCCTATTGGCTTTGATTAAGATTGTGAATAGTTATTTTAATTTTACAGGATCCTTAAGACAACCATTATTTTAATGGTGCTGCTGAACAGTTTACCTGCAGATATACTACTAGTTAACTATTCATGGCGTACAATCGCTTTTAGATAGGCAGACTGTTAGGGAATTCTCAGGGGAAACATGAAGTAGGTTGTGCTTATCAAATTAGTACTTGGTAAGACCGGGTTATAACACTAATCTATATAGGGACTCTGTGTTGTCTGTCTAGCCCTGGGTTGTATAATTCTATGATAACATGAAATCTGTATAATAAAGTCTACTGTAGAAATATCATATTTAAGTCTTATAGGGAAACTACCAGAATAAATTTACACATTACACCTGTAGGGTGCATTGAAATATATTTAAAAAAATAAATAAATCTTGTTATTCGTATAGTGCTAACTTATTCTGCAGTGCTTTCATGTAATTTATTAATTACCCCCTACCAAGCTGGGTACTCATTTTACTGACCTGGGAAGGTTGCAAGGCTTGATCCTGACACCTGAACCATGCTGGGATTGAACTTGCAACCTTCAGGGTGTGAGTGAAAGCTTAGGACTGCATTTCTGCTGCCTTAGCACTCTATACCACACAAGGCTCAAACCTCTATCACCATCTTTTTACACCCCTATCTGAGCACAGGGTAGTGCCCATCACATTGATTACAGTGATATGTCTGCTGTGTAGATCTGTGTAGTAGTTTGGGAGAAAATGTAATTTTATCAGAAGCAAGACATGCATAGAGGACTACTTAAAGTAGTCCTGGATATGTATGAGCTGCAGGCTAGCTCCACCCATCCTGTCCTCCAGCCAATGATTGGCAGCTTTTTTTTGTATATCACTGTGCATAAAGAGAGAGCTGCTGTCTGGAGGACGGGGTGGGTGTGACTAGTTGCTGCTCACAAATATGCAGGACTACTTCTGTGCCTGCTGCTACTAATAAAATGCAAGTTTCTCCAAAACTACTGCATGTATCTACACAGCAGACATATCACTGTGATCAGTGTGAAAGGCACTACCTTATGGTGCTCTCCGTGAGGGGTACAAGAAGATGGTGACAGTCTCGTTAAATATCACCACTATTGAGATATAACTGTTTGAAATTAGCATCACATTTCTGGGGGAAAAAGAACCATAATATATGAAATGCTTATGCCGTCTTACTTATTAGGACACGTTTTTTCATTTTCAGTGTTCCATACAATTTTCTAATATACTAGATACTGAAACTAAACAACAGATTTGTCCACTTAAATGTACCTAAACATACGGCATTGCACTAATAGTTTCAGGTTTCGATGTGTATGTCTTAATTTGTTTTTCTCTATACATTTAAATAAGTTTTTATTTGCATTAAAAAAAACCAAGTCCTTATTAGTTTCTCCCTGAGAATCTTCTCCTCCTGTTATGTAGCCTCACTTGAGTTAGATGCAAACATTTTTCCCTATTAAATAATAATTTCCAGTAAATTAGACATCAGCGATGAGTCATTTTGTCTTCTTTAGTGTAACGATGTAGTGTGTGTAGATATTTTCTTCTGTTTAGGAAAGTTTTACACTTGGCGGATTTTCCTAATTCTGGTTCTTGGCTCTTCATGCTTGTAGTATTTCATGTGTGTCATACTCTCAACACATAAAATCGCTGGAAAATCCTGATAAAACATGTAC
Source organism: Eleutherodactylus coqui (assembly GCF_035609145.1). Taxonomy (NCBI): domain Eukaryota; kingdom Metazoa; phylum Chordata; class Amphibia; order Anura; family Eleutherodactylidae; genus Eleutherodactylus; species Eleutherodactylus coqui. The sequence goes on from NC_089840.1 coordinate 191,410,982, forward strand.
TGTTTCAGTAAGCCTTGTTATGGTTTCAGTGGCTCTGCGGCACTGCTGCTTTGTGCCTCACCACTACCTTCAAGCGTGGACTTGGCATGGGAGCTACTGCTTGACAGCATGTAGGCATGGCTGAATCATACACAAGCTGGAAAAAAAGACAATATTTGACATTCAGAATTATATGTGTAAAATTCAAATCTGTGTTCCTGTCATTTTTTGTGAAACTATTAACTTTCCAGTGCTTAAATTAATATGCCCCATATGTAGGATTAGATCATCTTTCCTCTTTACAGCTATCCGGAGGTAAGACTTAATCCAACAGTCTTGCTGCTCTGAAGTAAGATATTCACGTTTCTAAGCAAAATAATGAACATTCCTCCCAAGGAGCACATAGTGTAATATTTTACAGACATTTGGGAGAAATTCTTCTCCCTCTAACAATTCCTTAGGATTTTCACATGCTGATAACCATATTAGACAGTAAGGCCTACTGGGCCCATAAACACATTTCTACTTTGTCCAAGGTTCTCCATCACGCTAAATGAAATTTCTTTTCGAAAATCTTTTTTTACCATCCTTCTTTTCTAGTCAACTTTATGGACAAAAAATGTTTTATGACACACGAATCTGTAATGTAAAGTAAAATGTAGTTAAATTACTGCTGAGGGAAGTGCCATAAATATACTTTGTCATATTTTATTCAATGCAGATTCTTTGAAGAATGTCACAGTTGGATGACACCAGCCGGGAAAGTCACATTAGAATCTTCTCCTGAAATTGTAATTTTACTTTGCAGATATTTCTTCCATTTACAGCTGTACATTAAAATCACTATTGTTGTTATTACTGATTTTCTAGCTGTCTTACCACATAATATGATTTTAGATATTAATAAGCGCTTTCGCTTCAGGTGCTGAAAAGGTGTTTGTATTAACATATCTAGACAAGGAATCTTTTGGGGAAAAAGCTGTAGTGTTATTATTTTACTGTTTGCTACTATTGGTCAAAGTGGTAGTCTAATCTCAAGAAGCCCTTTCTATGTCCCCTATTAGATCATATGGACGTCATGGAGGAGCACTCCGAGCTCGGAATCCCCCTTCATACACCAAAGTGAAGAGTTGCTAACAAGTTTATTTCTCTCATTCTAGAAGCTCTGTGTCCTTGTGCTACATAGATGATCACTCAGATACATATAATACTAAAGTTTCCGTTCAGCAGCCAAAGACAGTTTAAAATGTCATTACAGACAGCCCCTTTACACCTTTTTTTAAGATAATGAAATATCTAAGTTAATAATGATAAATTATCATTCTATTTCCTTTTAAGCATCCAGTAACCATTCCTATGGAATGCTCACATAAACTTTAGCAACATTGTAATGTGTAATTTAGAATGCCATTGATTGCAGGGCATCCAAAGGTCTCCTACATGTCTATATAATTTGTCTATCTGTTTGTGCATCTTTAAAAAAAAAAACTATGCCTGAAGAGAGCGGGTAAGCCCGCAGAAACGCGTAGCAAAAGAACTAATAAATTATTTATAATTATTTATGGACATTGTGTCCTTCATCTCTGCTGGAACCCAGGAGCGCGGGGGAAATTTTTCTATTTAAATACAAGCTGTTGCACAAATAGCCGGTCACGGCTGTTAACCCCAAAGACGCTCTCCGGTGATCTGGATTCGGGACTCCAGAGACGCTACAAGCAAACTCGGATATAAGGTGCCGGTCAATCTCCCTAACAGGAGTTTTGGCCGTGCACCAGGTGAGTACAAAAAAAGTATCTCACACTTCTTTGAAATCGTTTTGTGCGAGTAAGGCGCTGATTCCTGTTTTGTTTTATAATAATGATAAATTATCATTCTATTTCCTTTTAAGCATCCAGTAACCATTCCTATGGAATGCTCACATAAACTTTAGCAACATTGTAATGTGTAATTTAGAATGCCATTGATTGCAGGGCATCCAAAGGTCTCCTACATGTCTATATAATTTGTCTATCTGTTTGTGCATCTTTAAAAAAAAAACATGAATCTCTCTTTTACTTTTTTATATATGGTCCACTAGTTCTTGTTGGATCAGTTACTATGCAACTGCTCACAGCTCATCCATTAGAGTGGTCCAGTTGACTGCACTGCTGCAGCCTAGCCTTGTTTGGAGTGGAGTGTATGGTTGGGTAACCTCTTTAACATTTTCTGGCTTCTGCAGTGCTTTGCTGGTGATAATGTAGCTATGTGTTTTTTTAAGCAACTATACCTTGTATACTTCCAATTGCTCGTTCCTACTCTAGTCTTGTTTGCCTGTCGGTGTAGTTTTGTTCCCAGTTGTTGTTTTTTATCCAATCTATGTTTATGAGCTTGTGGTATGTTGGCTTATTTCCAGTTTGGATCTGTCCTGTTTGGTTCTCTGAATCCAAATAGTTTTCTCATTATTTTTTCTCTGGGGTAGTGTTTTCAGATTGGACTGTTATTGGGGATATCTAACGATTGCTCAAAAACAATGATGTCTAGTGTTAAGGTCAGTGTCATAGATTGGGGGAAAGACTTGGAGAGCTAGGGTTAGGATTTTTTAAAATCAAATTGTGTATTTCCACCACCATCTGCTCTATTATCTGGCCATCATCATTCATCATTTTCATCTCCTGTCATCATCGTCATTTTCTCTCATTGTCATCCCCTATCAATGTTGTCATCATCATCTCCTATTATCATCGTCATCATCATTTCTTGTCATTGTCACCTCGTCATCATTTTCATCTCCTGTCATCAGCATCATTTTCTTTCATCATCATCTCCTGTCGTCATTGTCATCTCCTGTTGAAGGCTCTAAAACTTAAAAATGGTGCAGGTTCCAGAGGTGGGACCCACATCTATCAGACTCCATTTTTAAAAAGGTGAAACACAGACCAGATGTATGTGTGTGTATATATATATATATATTTATTTATTTATTTTTTTAATTATCCAAAAAAACATTGGTTATGGTTTTTTTCTTCTTCACACCAGCATGCACACACAGATATTTGTAATATGTTTAAATATTGTACATGGCCTGTTTGTGTTGTTTGAAAAATGTAGAATTTGCTATCATAGCCGCTGTTTGGGTATGCTCAGTTTTTGGATTTATTTTATATTGATGTTATTTCTCCCAAATATTTCTAGAAACCAAACTGTGCATTCCTATGCATTATTTTGTTTAGTATAATATTTAAAGAAATGGAGGGTAAGCATTTGGAAAATAACCATGATACTAGGTGTGTTCTTTTTAAATGGTACTTGCCATTTCCAAAAAGTTGATCAATGAGGTGCAGGCATGGAAACAGAGTGCAGTGTCCTTCAGAAGAGCCAGCTTTGATCACAATGGTGTATGGGCTCATAAAATGTCTGTAGCCCACACAAATGTATACTCACTTCTCTGGAAAACTGTTCAAAACTAAAAATGCACAAAGCTCATCTTGGCTCTTTATTCCTTCATTCAGCCATCAGTGGGGGCGTCTGCACCAAGGCCAGATCCTCACTGATTAAAACTTCTCAAATGTCATTATGTCACTATCACACTCAATTTGTAACTTTTGTCATCTGTACTTCCTTTGTCATTTTTTCTCCGACCTTCCAAACGGGTCACTGTATCACTTTTGTTCATAGCAATATACTCTAGATCAAAGAAAATATGACTAGTGATTCAGAGTTCTCCTGTTGCACATGTCGAGGAGGATGTGTTGAGGCAGGCAATGAATCAAGCCCAGAATGGGTGCTGAGTTATTTCTCTGCTACTTTGAAGTAATCGATTCTATTTACATCTAATCAATTTCATTATGTGCTCTCAAAATTGATTCCGCTGTGGAGCTACCACGTGACTCTAGGCTACTGAGAAGTAAAACAGTTCCTGTTGAGAATGCTAAATGTGTAAATAAAAAGCATTTTAACTTGTATAGAATTTGGATAGAAATTCAGTAGTTTGTAGCAAAGCCTTAAAGGGAATCTGTTAGCTACTTTGAGCACTATGAGCTAAACATATGGGCTAATAGGAGCTAACATGCTGAGTCAAGAAAAGTGAGTACTACACTCACCTTTCCCGCCATTACTCGATGAAAGCTGTCAAAACCACTGTGGACTATCAGGGCGGCACATGCACAGAATGAGAGGATGCGTTCTCTCCTCTTATGAGCATACACAAGTAGCCCGCTGGGTGCATTCAGCAGTGACTTTGACAGAGCACAGCAAGCAAATGGTGGGAAAGGAAAATATCTGCATCTGACACATGTTGATTTTGCGAGGATTTGTTTGTAATTTTTTTTTGCCATATGTGACTTCATCCTAATTTTCTAATACCATGTTTTCCGCAAAATAAGACCCTGTCTTATATTAATTTTTGCCCCAAAAGGGGCACTAGGTCGTATTTTCAGGGGAAGTCTTATTATACTTACCTAGCAGACTCAATCCAGGTCCTTCCCGCTGCTCTCCACAGCTGCGACACGCTTCCTGCAGTTCTCAACCTCTCATACAACATCACTTCCTGGTTATGGGATTCATCAATCCTGCCTCCAGGAAGCAATGGCTGTGATTGGTTCTTTGACTGCTTTTCAGACAGTTACTGCAACTTGTTGGTTTATCCAGCGCTACATTGATTGGCTGAGCATCAGTGGAAGAACCAATCAACAGCCATTGTTTGTAAAGGCGGGATTTATGAATTGGCTGAGCCACGGCCAATCACAGCCAATGCATTGGTTCATCCAGCGCTGCATTGATGGGCTGAGCAGCTGTCAAAGAACCAATGACATTGCTTCTTAGATTTATGAATCCCGTAACCAGAAAGTGATATTGTACGAGCAGCTGAGGACTGCGCTGCACCTCTAGGGAGCAGTGGGAGGAACCTGGACCGAGCCTGCTAGGTAATGTATTCTTTTTTTAAATGTAATGTAGCTAGGACTTATTTTTGGGATAGGGCTTATATTTCAAGACTCCCTGAATAAGGATATGGCTTATTTTCAGGGGTGGTCTTATTTTTGGAAGGATAGGGGAGATTAGTTCTTTTAAGACCAGCAGCAAAGTCCAAGCAATGTTCTCTTGTTATCTCAAGAAGGGCATTAACAATGCTATTAATTGAGCTGAGAAGGGGGTTATTCATGAGCTGTGGGATTGTGACTTCTTTGGAAAGCCCTATGTTTACAGGCAGCAAGTAAATAAGTCAATAACTCAATGTAAAGTGTTTATAGAATTTATAGTCAGACACTTGCAGTAGACCCAGATTTTTCAGGCAAAAATTCAGTGATGCAAGCATGGTTTGGAAAAGTAAAGAGAAACAGTGTTCTCTAGTATGCTACATAGACAAATCCTCTTGCTGGATAGCTATGCATATTTCAGATAATTGTTTTGCTAAGATCAGTTCCATGCTTGACTAGCTCATTGTTTCTCCAATGGTGCAACCATAGCAGTCATAACAGTACCTATGAGATAAGACTCTCTAGGCCTCGCCCTGGGACGTTCTGGCTTCCCAGAGCAGCTGCTGTGAAATGTAATTAAATAAGAGCTGGTTTTATAATTACTTTTTAATGATAAGTCCAGGTTTTTAAAATGAAGAGCGACATGTGTCTTCAAATACTTTACCATGCCTCTTCTCATTCCAAGTTATTTTTCTTCCTAAATGATGATTAGTATCAAAAGAAAGGTTCATTTTCAGTTTTCTGGACACTGATTTCATAACGTGTATCTTTAGGAACAAACAGAGAGGTACTTCCTAGTATAACAGCGTTTGCAAGAGTAATAATGTGAAGGCAGGTAAGGCAACCTGGTAGTTTTATGCTCTGGATACGTCTATGTTGGCTTGGACAGTAAATACACTGCGGGTCTGCCTTTGCAAAATCTAGGAGAACGCCTGGAGTCAATCGAGGGACAATAAATGGTAGGATAGGTATTTCCACAAGAACCTGTTTGATGCTCCTGGATTGACTACTTTATAATGATCACAATGAATTCCACAAAGGATGCCAAGAGATACCGCACAGAAGATGTCATGATAATGTAGTCTTTTATTGGGACCTTTGTATGATATTGATGTCAATCCACAAAATACATAAACTGGCACCAATTAGGGTACACGGGTAAGTCGGATGTAAACACAGCTTGAAGAAAGCACAAAGATCGATCAATAATAAGTACAATGAAATCAATGAAGACCTGCATGAACAGTAAATATGCACTAAGATCTCATTGAGACACTTCCTAATAGAAACAGATGCTGTTTTAAGGAACAAACTAATAAACAAAAAATAAACAACTACATATAACTTTCTATGGACTGGCATTATTAATTTTATACTTGACAAAGCCAAGGTTGAAACATGCTGTATGTATCTAAACAAAAGACTAACACCTTTAACTAATTAGGATTAGCAGATCATCATAAATGTCATCCTCTGAGAAGAGGCACCTCCTTTTGTATAGTACAGTCTTCTGCATGGCGCTCTGGTCCCCATCATGGCTGCTGATGGTGCGGCACATGACCAGATCTGTCTATTAGCAGGCTCCATGGAAAACACTCCTGTGCTTTGGGGTATTGTCTTGTTGCATCACCCAAGTGAATCAACTAAAGAATGGTTGAAAAAAAATTATGATTTGTATTCTGGAATGGCCAAGTCAGTATCCTAAGCTTAAAGGAATTGTATCTACCATATTTTCTTGACTCATTAAAACCAGATAGTGAAACATTTTCCATTTTTCTGATCTATTTTAATTTCCTGATTGTAGATTTTTTTTTCCATTTTATTATCTGTACTTGACTGTGGAGGTCGCCATTTTGCCTTTGCTATAAATATATGTTTTACAGACGCTTTTAGAGATATGCCATACAGCTGCCTCATGGGCCATTCACACAGTGGTTAGATAGAAACCTCTGAGTGTTATAGGAGATTGTACAGGCTATGATTTGTGTCCTATGCAGATATCATTTTGCAGGGAGGGGTGTAAATAAGCTGTGACTATCAGCTATTGTGAATAGTGGATCCTGTGTTATCTATATAGTAGTTTTACCCTGAGCCTCATGTAGCGCAGAGTGCTAAGACAGCAGAAATACAGTCCTAAGCTCTTGCTCATGACCTGAAGGTTGCAAATTCAATCCCCACTTGGTTCAGGTAGCTGGTTCAAGGTTGACTCAGCTTTCCATCCTTCTAAAGTTGGTAAAATGGGTACCCAACTTAGTGAGGGGTAATAAATAAATTATTTGAAAGTGCTGCAGAATAAGTTGGAGCTATACATAATAAATTATTTTTATTTTATTCCTGCTTGTAATTAAAATAAGATAACTGTTAAAGAGTTTTATCTACAAAACAAGAAATATTAATTTAAGTACTACTATTGGGCATAAGAGCGACGTTAAAAACACAGAATTTGAGGTTTTTTTAAAAAAAATATACATTGTGACATCTAAAATTAAAAATAATCACCCAAATATTCTTAAAAACATGTTTAACGTAAAAATCTGGTATATACAAAGTGTTATTTCTGACGACAGATACCCCTTAACTGTATTGCTGTGGCATGACCTGAATGTATGCAATTCTCTCTTCTCTCTCTTATAACTCTGGCATCCAGACCATATTCCAAGCTTTAAACCTAACCAAATGCAAAGAATGGTCTACCAACATGAAAACGTACTTAATATTGTTATACAAAGAAAAACACATGGCAATAACACTCATGCACATTAAATATCTGAATAAAAATTCTAAATTCTAATACTTAATTCAAGGATCTACGTTCATATTTTGATCATATGGACCCATCTGCCATGTCCAGGCTACCATTGCTTTCAGACGGATTTCTAACTTTAACAGACACCTCACTTTGGGCATAAGCCTCAATAGATTCAGGGAAAGCAGGTTACCTGGCTAGATAGTCTAATGAAAGGATCTGAGACGGATCAGTGAATGGAGTGTATGACAAAAGTGCAGGCAGACACTCCCCTCCGACAAATGCCAATGCAACAAAAACACAAAGTCAACACCTCCAAGAAATAAATTAAATGCACACATGTATGTTAGCCATAATTGTGACAAAACAGTAGAAGCAAAAACACATGGCACAGACCTCATACACATTTAATATCTGAATAAAAATGCATAACTTTTATATATACTGACTGCATAAAAATTCAAGGTTCTAGGAGCATATTTTGATCAGAACATATGGGCCCATCCGCCACATCCAGGCTACCATTGTTTCAGATGAATTTCTAACTCTAACAGACACCTCACTTTGGGCATAAGCCTTTATATTTTTGGACGCAATAAAATGTTTCTTGCAGAATGAACCTGGGTCAGAAATGTACAGCACAACCGTGTATGTGTCACATGGTGGTACTTCCCTGGCCTCTTCCTATTTGCATCAACTAGAGTGACAGCTCTCTTCCTGTTTGTGAATATGGAGAGAGCTGTCACTGTACATAAGGAGGATGGGTAGAGGCCATCACACTAACTCTGTGCTGCATGGATGCCGGGACCACAACCATGCCCGGAGTACATAATGATATAAGAACAATTGCACCTTTTGTTTATCTCAGATTGTCATTGAAGGTAGCTGTGTTTTTCGGAAGAATTAACCTAGCAAGGGAATGTCTGTATACGTGCATCATCACAAAGTGTTATGAATGTTTCCTGTTGCTGATTAGATCAATCAAACATAATGGATATGTAATTTTAAGCATCCAGTTGCAGGGTGGATTCTGTAGGTCTTTTTTGCCTTTTACTTCATTTTATACTGATATTAGTATGCATAGAACCAAAAGTACCAGCTTAGCTAATTTGCAAACAGGTTTTACAAATGCCAATGTACCATAGGAAATTGAAGGCGAATGGTAGAGCAAATTTTCCTGTTATATAGATGTTGTATTCTTAATCATATTCAGTAGAAAGCTTTTTAATCAACCTCTCAAAGCTAGGAATTTTAATATATATATACAATATATTTTGTAGAAAATGTCTAGGCTTCAGGTGGAATTCAAGGTCCATTTATAACAATCATAAAAACATTAAATAGGTTTTGCCATCTTATAAACCCACATTGTTGTTTATTCATTTAGTCGCTTTTGACTCTTTGTGACCACATGGACCAGCCCATGCCAGAGCTTCGTATCAGCTGTCGCCACCACCAACTCCACTAAGGTCTAGTCCATTACCTAAACGATACTATCCATCCTGCTTGCCCTTGGTCGGCCCCCCTTTCTTTTTGCCTTCCACTGTACCCAAAAGCCCATATTGCCCATATCAACCTATATGATAAATCAACAATTTAACCCTTTCCAATCCACTGTCTGACCTCTGAAGACATTATGATTTAAGGCTGTACAGCTCCGATGTTGGAAGACGTCCGTCGGGGTTCTCTTACTGTACATTGCCAGCCTCTCTGCTTTCGGAGCCTATCCAACGTGTCACCTCAGGCAGTATTGGCCTTAGCCAGCATATAGTGCCATTGTATAACAGCAGAAAAAAAGTAAACCCCTAGGAAAACCAGGATACAAATTGGATTGGAAAGAGTTAAGATTGGAAGGGGTCCGACCTCTGGATTACCTATTGATACTAAGAATGAAGGGGCTTCAGCATTGATTTAGCACTGCGTAACCATCCCAGATCTATCCCTGTACAGCAGTGCCATAGCCACCTGCAAGAACTACAGCATAACCCCATTTAAAGAAATTGGACCGGTTGCAGTTCCCTGCACAGCCGAGTGGTTGGGAGCCCCATTATGCAGGTAAAACTTAGGAAAGGTTGCAGTGCTAAATCAAGACTGCATTCCTTCAGTGTTTAAATCATTGGGGTCCGACCTCAGCTCCTAACAATTTTCCAGCACTGTAAGATGGCAAAACCGTTCTTCAAGGGAAACTGTAATGACCCACTGAAAAATTTCACATAAGCCGTTTTTATGCAACTTTAGATGCAGTTATTTTAGCTAAAGTCAGAAGTGGATCATAAAAGGGGAGCAGTATAAAGATTGCAGTTATATTTGCCCATACTATACGCATTTCTGGCTTTGACTACAGTATTAGCAGCAGATAATTCAAGTCGTCCCAAGTTGTGAGATACGGACTTCATGGATTGGACTTGTTTTTCCAGATGATCTTACAGATGCTTGATGTGGTTGAAATCTAGGAAATATGGAGGTAAAGTCAAAACTGTGGACTGTGTCATGTTTTTCAAACCATTCCTGAAAACATTTTTGCAGTACACCAGGGAACATTATATTACTGAACTAGGCCATTGCCATTAGAAAATACCATTGCCATAGTGGTATGCATTTTTTTTTTATAACTCTTTTTTTATTGGCAATTTTTGTACATGGTAGAAACATAAGTTGACAGTTAGCAGTTTTACATACATCTTGTTTCTCATCTTGACAGTTTCTATTTGTTACGCTTTGTTCACAACAATTAGGTGCCTCATTTTTTCCCCTTTTATTTATTCCCTCCCCCCCCCCCTCAACTCCCCGAATCTTAATACTTTACTGTGAAAACATAATAAATGCAGTTAACTATTATTTTGTTGAGTTGACCCGCAGGACGCATCATTCTCCTACCACATTCTGTCATGTGATTTTAAGAATTCCCAATTTGTTCATGTGGTTTTGCTCATGGTACCACGTTGTATTGGTGAATTGGTACATGCATTCTTTGATTTCGTTAGAGTCAAGAAACTTTTCTATGAATTCTCTCCATTTTTTGAAAAAGTTCTTTGTGTGAGATTCTGCACACCTTTCTATCTCTAGCCTTTCCATTTTCAATAGGTATTTTAGCTGTTGTATGACATCTTTTATTTCTGGTGGTCTGGCTATCAACCAGTTGTTTAGAATACATCTTTTACTTATTAATAGGATGTTATGGGTCATTTTGGTCCTTCTCGCGCTGTCTGGTAATTGGTGGAGTATAAAGGTTTGCGGTGTTAAGTGTAGATTTTGTCCCCCCATGTCTTGGGTTAGCTTTTGGATCTCTTCCCAGAATTTCTTGATTTTAAGGCATTGCCAGATTCCATGCAGAAAATCTGAGTGTGCCTGGGAGCATCGTGGGTATGCTTGTATTCTGTCTGGGCCGTTGGGGTTCCGAGGTTTATCAAACCCGTATATTGCTCTGTGTATTAATTTAAAGTACGTTTCTCGCCACCGCTCATTTTGATGTCGCTTGCCTTACTGCGTTCCAGCTTTTAATTATTCCTTCCGGAATTTCTGGGTCACTTAATTCTTTCACCCATTTTTTAAATAGCCCCATGTCATTATCCTTCATCCACCCTTCTCTTCATCCGTTGTATAGGCTAGATATTGATTGTTTGCCTGCCTGGTTATCTATCATTCTATCAATTGGGTTAGATATTTTTTCTTTTGAAATGTCTATTAATCTTTCTTTCAGAAAATTTCGCACTTGTGCGAAGGGTAGAAAGTGTGTTGTCAGTAGGTTGTATTCCTTACAAAGTTCTTCAAAGGTTCTGTACCTGGGGTTTTCTGGGTGAAGAAGGTGTTGAACTTTTGTGATTCCTCTATGTCGCCATATTTTAAACATTTTATTTTCCCTCCCTTCTTTAAATTCCGTGTGTTTCCATATATCCATGTGTTTCGAGATTTTGAATGGTAGACCGAGCGATTTGCGGGTTATCTTCCAGGCCACTATGGTGTATCTTGCCATTATAGATTGTTTGCATTCCTTAGGGAGGTTAGTGTAAGTTGTGTGTATGAGGGCATTAAGGCTCCATGGTTCGAACAGTTCTGTCTCCAGTGTTAAATTTGAGTACTCATTGGACTCTTTTAACCAGTCCAGGGCATGCCTCATAAGACTGGCAACATTGTATAATCTAATGTCAGGGAAATTGAGACCTCCTCTATTTTTGGGTAACATTAGCTTTTTCAGGGCAATGCGTGGTCTTTTCCGCGACCACACAAAAGCCGTGAATGCTTTGTGCAGTTTCGCCAGATCTCGGCTTTGGAGCAAAAGCGGGATTGTTTGTAGTGGGAATAGGAGTCTTGGGAAACTGATCATTTTTACCAGGTGGCATCTGCCCGAAAGGGAGAGTGGGAGGTTATTCCATCTGTCCAGCTCTTTCATTATTTTCATTATTATTGGAGGATAATTTAGAGCATAGAGAGATTCAGGTCTCTTTCCTATATTTATACCTAGGTATTTGATGTGTTTTTGTGCTATCATCACTGGGCATCTTTCAAGGTCTTTTTCTTTGATTGAGCCCCAAGGGGATATATCTAGTATTTCGCACTTGGTGGTGTTTATTTTAAAACCCGACATTTTCCCGAAGGTCTCAAGTTGGGCAAGGACTCGTGGTAGGTCTGTTTTTGGTTGGGCTAGGGCTATCAGAATGTCGTCTGCGAATAGCATTGTTTTTACCTCTTTTCCCCAAATTTTTATACCTCTGATTTCTGTGTTGTTTTCTAGTAGTCTTGCTAGTGGTTCGATTGCCAAATTAAATAGAAGGGGCGATAGGGGGCACCCCTGTCTCGTGCCTTTCTGTAGGGGAAATCTTGGTGATAGGAAACCTGGGGTGTTAATTTGCGCCTGGTAGTTGTAGAATGGGCCCGTGAACCCCATTTTATCCAATGTTCCCCTTAGCCAGGCCCATGATACATTGTCGAAAGCTTTCTCCACGTCTATTGTGAGTAGGGCCAGTGAGGGGTGGGCTGTCGGGTGTATTTTGATGTCGTCTAGTATTGTTAGGATCTTTCTTATGTTTGTGATGCCTGAGCGTCCCTTCATGAATCCTGTTTGCATAGGTGAAAGCATGTGCGGCATGATGTCAGCCAGATGGTTCGCCATAATTTTGGCCATTAATTTTAAGTCAGTGTTTATTAAAGAGATTGGTCTATAGGATTTTGCCTCGGCCGGGTCTTTGCCCGGTTTTGGAAGTAATTTGATGTATGCGGTGTTCATATCTGGGGGAATGTGGCTATCTCGCAAATAGCCGTCAAATAATTTTTCAAGCACTGGGGCGGTTTCATCTTTTAGTATTTTAACGAATTCACCCGTGTACCCATTGGGTCCCGGGGCTTTGTTATTTCCTAGACCTCTGATGCTATCTTTAATTTCTGTTTGAGAGATTGGAGAATTTAACATTGCGCGTTGTTCCTCCGAGAGTTTGGGCCAGATTATATTCGTGACTAAGCTCGCCTGTGAAATTGGTTCCGTCTGTGTTTGTGAATAGAGGGTGGAGTAAAATTCGTAAAAAATATGGTTGATTTTTTTAGGATTCGTATGTACTTTTCCGGTTGTATCTTTCAGCCCTGTTATGTTAGTTGTCTGGTATGGCCCTCGTGCTAGGTTTGCCATTAGTTTCCCTGCCTTGTTGCCAAATTTAAAGAGCTCTGCTTCTTTGCGCGAGTATGCCAGCAATTCTCTTTTAGGTAGCCAGGATTCATATGACTCCTTTGCTATAATCCAATTTTGTTTGTTTTGGTTATTCTGTATTTCTTGGAATCGTGAGTATGCGCTTCGTAGCTGGTTGCTAAATGAGGTATGCATTTTGTCTGCAATAATGTGTAAGTGGGTGGTATATTTCAAAGTTTCATCCACATGAATGTCAGGACCCTAGGTTTCCAAGGAGAACATTTTCCAGACCATCACACTGTCCCTGCTGGTCTTGCCTTCTCCCTATGGTACTTACGGGTGCCATTACTTCCACAGGTATGTGATGCACGTGCACTCAGTCATCCACATGATGTAAAAGAAAACATGATTTATCAAACAAGGCTGTTTCCTTCCATTGCTCAGTGGTCCAGTTCTAATGCGCATTATAGGTGCTTTCGGCAGAGAGAAAATTCAACATGTGACCAGTATGTATGCCATTGTTGTCTAAGAAATAGAAAGGCTAGAGTCTATGAGCAAAAGATCACAAAAATTGAGGCAGTGGAAAAATATTGCCAAGTCCACTGAATCCAATTTTCTGTTACAGGATGATGTGGTATAAGTGGAGTGAATCAATGGCTTCTTCCTGTCCAGTGTTCAAGCTGGTAGAAGGAGAGTAATGCTATGTGGAAAGTTTTCTTTGCACACCCTGGCTCCTCTAATAGTGTTTGTTTGGATGTTTGAACATTAGGGCTTACCTAAACATTGTGGCTGACCATGTTCATCCCTTAAAGGCAACTGCTTACCCTATGACCAAAGAGCACTTTCGGGACAGTACACCATGCCACAAGGGTCTTATGGTCATGAATTGCTTTGAGGAATATGGCAGCAAGTTTTCCTTGCTTTCCTGGCCTTCATAGCCTCAGGGCCCTAATTCTATACAGCATCTCTAGGAGAAGGTAGAACAAGCTGATCAGAACATGTCAGTGCCATCATCTAATTTGTGGCAACTGAAAGAAATTGTCCGTATGGGTCAATGATCCTGCAGAATGATTTCAGCACATGGTTGCATCTACGCTATGATGAATTGCTGTGGTTTTGAAAAGCCAAACAAGGTTAATGCTTCTGGATGGGTGTTTTTTGTTTTTTTTAAAGTAGCTCTTCAGCATATAAATTTGAGTTTTCACTACATTCACGAGATTAGCTCTTTCATTTGTCTTATTTTGAAACTGAAGAGGAAAGAAAGGATGACATTGTCAAACATTTCTTCCAGGGTGGCTTCACACATAGCATTTTAAGGAAAAACAATGCAAAAAATTGCATTTTTTCTGGTTCTTTTTACACTTTTTTTTATGTTGCAGCCAGATATTGGCCTCAAATACACTGTAATTATTACATTTTTGTGTCCTTTTTCTTAACTTGTAGTGCATTTTTGGGGGTCTCTTGCATTTTGTAAAGCAGCATGCTGTAGGAATGTAATTTTTTTCTGTCATTTTTCCATAGGCTTCTCTATAAGAAAAAAAAAACTTAAAAAAAGTGCTTAAATAAAATGTATTATTTAAAACATCACCAACAAAAATGCATGGAATTATGCCACGTTTTACAAGGCAAAACACCCTACAAGAGTGTATATAAAGAAAGTGTGTGTGTGTCCTTTATACTAGGGTCAATTTCCATTTCTGACCATAGAACATGAGTGAGAGGTTTTTAAACACAACCGCAGACTCATTTTACAACAATTTACTTGTTTGTCCACATTTATTACTAGTGTATTTTGCACAATGAACTTTAGGAGGTGGTTGGAAAGATATAATAAATCTAATGAATTTGGAATGGTCTGTGTGCTTGGATTTCTTTATGAGCCTTCTGTGAGCAGCTGTACTTTTTGCCACTAATGTGCATCATTTAACCTTTCACCTTTTGAGGCTAAAAGTACAGATGTGTCCCTCTTTACTTTTCTTCTTGCCTCAACATGTCTGGAGGTTTGTAGAGAAAGGTGACCAGTTTTGAAAAAACATGATTTTGTGATACTCTGTCACAAGAGGGCTATGCAATTTAATATGTGTCACCCCAGTGGTGATGTAAATTGCAGAAGACAAGATTTTGCTAACATGCTGTGATATTATATTGCATTTGTTTCTTGCTAAGTTTAAGGCCCAATGTCCACATGCGGGACGCCGACCGATCAGTTGAGCAAGCACATGTTGTCAGTGCTGCAATAACACAGAGGTCTGAGCAGAAGCCTCTGCGCCGACCTCTGTGTAGTAGCCGGTGCTTGTAACTGTAGGCATGGTTCCTATTAATTTCAATGAAAGCAGCATCTGCAGTTACAAGCGCTGGCCACTACATGGAGGTCGGAGCGGAGGCTTCTGCTCCGACCTCTGTGTTTTTGCGGCGCTGATAGCATGCGCCCACTCAGCTGATCGGTTGGGGTCCCGAGCGACGGACCCCAGCTGATCAACTATTGATGACCTATCATGATGATAGGTCATCAATAGAATTTCTCTGGAAAACCCCTTTAATAGGAAATGCGCACAGAAAGAGTCAAGCTGTTGGCATGTGCTGATTTTGCCGGAGGACTGGTTGAGTGTGACACATAGCTCTCCGGAAGTCCCATCACCTAAACTATAATCACCAAAACTTAAAGGGGTTGTCCCGCGAAAGCAAGTGGGGGTATACACTTCTGTATGGCCATATTAATGCACTTTGTAATATACATCGTGCATTAATTATGAGCCATACAAAAGTTATTCACTTACCTGCTCCGTTGCTGGCGTCCCCGTCTCCATGGTGCCGTCTAATTTCAGCGTCTAATCTCCCGATTAGACGCGCTTGCGCAGTCCGGTCTTCTCCCTTCTGAATGGGGCCGCTCATGCTGGAGAGCTGCTCCTCGTAGCTCCGCCCCGTCACGTGTGCCGATTCCAGCCAATCAGGAGGCTGGAATCGGCAATGGAACGCACAGAGCCCACGGTGCACCATGGGAGAAGACCTGCGGTCCACCGTGGGTGAAGATCCCGGCGGCCATCTTCGCAAGGTAAGTAAGAAGTCACCGGAGCGCGGGGATTCGGGTAAGTACTATCCGTTTGTTTTTTTTTAAAGCCCTGCATCGGGTTTGTCTCGCGCCGAACGGGGGGGCTATTGAAAAAAAAAAAAACCGTTTCGGCGCGGGACAACCCCTTTAATTTATGGCACTTATAGTTGCTGAGTGGTTCCTTAAAGGGGAAATTCCATCTCAGTTTTTCAAAGGCGAGATGGTAAAATTGGAAAGCTCTATTCCAACCACATGTCGGAAATACCTGAGAGCTTAGTGCAGCTCTGTTTCTGTAGCTCCCATTCACTTCAATAAGAACTGTGGAAATAGCACTGCACTATATGCTTGGCTCTTACCATAGGCTCTGGCTAGGTGGCCGGTAGCCATAGTAGCGGTTTCCCATCTCGGCTATGAAGAGCCAAAATGGGAGTACCTCTTTAACCAATTCGAGCTAAGGTAAAGTGAGGACATCTGTACGATTACAAACTGACCACAACTGCTTTTTTGTTTTATGAGTGCAGACTAGTGTTGAATATTTTGAGGCTACAGTTTGTTCAGTTTTTAAGATGTGACTCTTTTCTTGTGTACTATTGTGGTGTTGAGCTTTTGTTGTCACAGATAGAATGGAAGTAGAAAAATCCAGCACACAGCTAAGAATATAAAACCTGCAGCTTTATTTCATCAGAGGTTAAAAAAAACTCGGTAAAAAAAAGGACATCTTGTGCCACTTACTCTTTAGGTAAGAACCCCTAAGGTTCTAAATAGGTAATCAACACAGGAAGTCCTGTTTCTACTGAGTTTTTTAGCCTGTGGTGAAATAATGCTGCAAAATTTATATTCCTAGCCGTGTTCTGGATTTTTCTACTTCCATTCCATCTGTGACTACTCTACTACTGTTGCTGTGGGATTTTTCTCTGCACCGCTTGGATTTGGTATGCGAGTCATGTGAATATAATACATTGAGCTGAAATCCAGTCTTTTGGGTGTTCATAGTTTGTAGTTACCTTAGAAATCAGGAACCTTCATGATCTATTTTGGTATTTGTTTTACTGTTATTACTTTCAAAAAGGCACATTCATGGGCTGCATGAAGATTGCCAACGGCCATTATATTTAAAGGGGTCATCAATAGCTAATTGGTGGGGACCTGTGCTTGAAGCCCGCCGATCAGCTTATTTCCGTGGCCGCGGTCGGCACAGGAAGCAGAAAGTGCTGACTATAGTGCAGCGGCCCAGGTTGGCATTGCCAACAAAGTATTGGAACCTGGTCTGCGCATTACCAGAGTTAAAGGGAAGAGCAATAAACAATACAGTACTATCATCTGTGAAATAAACAATTAGATAAGTTTAGCAGAAGGTAATATAACTTATCATGGCACCCCAAGAAAAGGCAAAGTGGTCTTTAAATCCTGAGTTGGAGGCTCTTAATGATTGTAACTAGCTTTAGAAAAGTAACAATTGAATGTCAGCATACTGTGACACTGAAAAGATGGAAATACAATTGTACTTTTCTTTGTTCTCACATGTATGGGGTTGTAACAGTTCACCTTTCTTCCCATGAACATGGCGATGACATGTTTTCATATTGTGATTTGAAGAGCCAAATAAGCGATAGTTCTATCTAATGGGATCTTCACAAACCTCTACCCAATCGTGTCCACATCCCCTTTATCAGTAAAACCTGCTACATCGTAAAAGCCAAATTGGCCCCAGGTGGCGGGATAATAGCGTCTTTAATTGTGCTCCGAATGAGATTAACTTCTTATCTGACAGCTTGACATCTTTATTGTTATTAATGTTTGAATAATGCAATGTTATTTTATAGACTCGGTGGTAGGAAACATTTCCTCTTTGTTTGGATAAAACACAAATGAACAGTGCTTTACTACTTTGGCACTTAGTCTATAATGCATTTACATCTGATTTCCAACTTCCTTCTTCTGTTTTTAGACTATCAATTTAGGGATTAAACAACATTTTCTTTTTCAAGGATACCTGATCCTTTATAGGCGATAATTCAATAATGTTACATTGCAGGCTATATAGTCTTTGTATAGATAGGATGGCATTGTGCATTGTAACATTCTCTCCTTTCTAATGCCACAAAATAGTCATGCCTGTCTTATCACATTAAAATTTCTATTGGAAGTTTCCTGGCCATGTATGTTGTATATTATATTAGGCAACATCCATTACTAGTAAAGTTTTATGACTCTTTTTAATGTATTTTATATAGTTCACAGCAGTGTAAGGTTTGAGTGAAGGGCTTTTTAAGAGTCTTTTACACAACTTGATTATCGGACATGAATGTTTGTCTGATCATTGGGCTGTGTAAAAGGGACAAGGATCTGCCGGTAAGCAGACAAATGCTTGTTCATCAGCTGATCGTGGCTTTTTGGCAAGCATAAAAATGTTCACTGGTCAGATGTAAATCTACTCGTATAAACAGTGGGCTGTAATGCTAACCATTGACAGCTCTATAGGGCAAATGATTGTACTGATGATCATTTGTCCTCATACCAAAAAGACAATATATTAAAAAAGCCAAGAGCTCCAGGGAATTGACCATAAAAAAAACAATTGATAAAAGTAAGGAGGGATCACTTATTTCACAGGGGGGTCTTGGATGAGAACATCCTCTAATCCTGTTTTGCAATATACCACAATGGCATCTCCAAAGACTATGAAGACAAGGATCCAGTGAAGTATAGATTTTCAATGTTTATTCAGAATTTACTTTCCAGTCCATTCACATGTGGCAGATTTGGTGCGGATTTGGAGTGCTGCCTTTGTTGACTATCTTCTGTCCCCATACCAGCAATTCTCGTCCCATGTAAAGAATTTAAACTAGCACCGATCAATATGCTCTCTCGATTGCTAGTTGGGCCAAGAATTACCTAGTACAAAAAGACACTTACACAGTCTGATGATTGGGTGGAAACATTCAGTTGAACATTTCTTTGTCTGATCTTCGGGCTCTATAAATGTTCCAACAATCGGCTTATTCCTCTGCTGAGCGACTCGCTTATGCAAGCATAAAAATGCTCATTGATCTGCTTCACATCTCCCCTTAGAATGAGGACATGTGCAGCCCGGCAATGATAGGAGTATGGGCAAGAACTATTACGTTAGTTATCGTTTGTCCTGATACAGCAGATCATCTGCCGGTGTAAAGATAATGATTGAGCAGTGACCGACATGCCCACTGTTAGTCAGTGCTCATTGCAATGGCAGATGATCTGCTTGTGTAAAAGGACCTTAAAGAAATCAAGATGGAGAAAGGAAAACTCTAGATAGGTGTTACGGCACTCTGCCCCCCGAGCGCCAAGTGGGATGCCCTAATCTTCCCGCACCCCACTGTCCCTGCCTACTTGCCTCGGCCCTGGCTAACCCCAGGCGGACAACTGGACGGCGGTCCCTGCCCTGGCTAGGGACCTGGCGGCTGACAAGCAGGAAACTACCTAATGGGGGGAACAGAGTGCCGACAGAGGAGGCAGATGAATCAGACCAACAAAACTGACAAGGCTGGAGATGGAACTCACAGGCAAACTGGCAGGGTGCTGGATAGCAACTAGTGCTGACTGGGCCAGACTAGATTAGAGGCAAACAGAACCAACAAAAACAGACTGAGTAATAGGGGACCAGAGGGAGCTGACCGACAACTAGGGACTGACTGAGGAGAACCGCAGACAGACTGGCTAGGTGCATGCAGAACCAATAACTGGCAATGAGCTCAGTTCACCGCCAGTCTTTTAACCACAAGGTTCCGCCCAGGGGCGGAGAGTGGGAGGAGGCAACTCCACCCACTGCTGTATAAGAAGCACAGAGGAGTGCGGGCGGCACCCTACGGGCGGGCACGCCCACGCCGCCGCCCACTGGACAACCCGAGCTGCTGGGATGACCTCGACACAGGGCTCCAGGCTGCTGGAGCCGACGCCGGAGCGACGCGCGCCGACCGCGGGACCCCATGCCGCACTGTATGGTAACAATAGGCCTTTACCTACTGGTATAAATGTACCATTATGTACTGTAACCGGCCAGTCCTGCATTTGTTTGAGGACTATTCCTATTTTGTAAAAATGTATTTTTTTTCTGATATTGATGGAGCTTTTTGGTTTTACAAAGGATGGTGTGTTCTCAAAAAATGTCAAAGGGGTTAAAAGTGACAAACACTAAGTCAAATAGAGATGGACCTTCTCAATGGGTCAGAATGGAAGGCTGCTAACAAACAATGGATCTCACATTGGTAGACCCTAGTGGTACAGAAATAGCTAAACTACCCAGTTTATAATATGTATAGACAGGCAGCATAGAGCATCACAGCCTATCTGTATGTAGTGCAGATGGGTAAGAAGGCTGGGGGCCCACATTTGCCCAGGGACCACCAGGAAAATCACCTGTTCACCAGTGGGCCAGACGGAGCCTGTGTTCATACAACTGGGTTACATTTGTTTGCTATAGTTTTTGAAAGCACGGTCGTAATCATTATCTTCCTGTGTTTACTATTTATGTTCTCTGCAGATGTTTGCCCTACTAAATATGATACTATTATTGACACATTGTATAAGTTTTGATATTGAAAGGCTGTATCTGTCCCTTTAGACTTTTGCTTTGCACTCTGCCCATTGCGTAACAGAATTGCATTTAGTGTCAGAAAGAAAAGTGAAGGATAATAACTGGCCCACACTAAACATGGAAATGAGGTGTACATCTGTTTCTGTGTACAAAGTGATTACCCAATAAAAAGAAAGTAGGCTGGCAGACTCATGCCCATCTGGAGCACCCAGAATAGCTTTCATGACATCTCAAATCATGATTCATGTTTGATTTCCAGACATCTGGAGGCGCATAGGAGAGGGAGGAGAATAAAATCTCAGATGATACTAATTGTAACAGAGCCTCCCGGTTTAATATTTGTTTAAGTGAATGACAAGGTCAGACATTAGTGCGGTTCCAAGAGACTTGAGCCAACATCTCTATCAAAACCAATATTAATTTTCACTAATTGGAGCCTGAGGCTAATGAGCGTCACAGATAATGACTTCATTTTCAACCCAGGAAACGAGGATTTTTTTCCCCTCTGTAAATACCGGAAAGCTTGTTTCAGTTCTTCAAGAAAACCCAACGCACCTTATCTTGGTCATTTATAGTATTAGCCTAAGCTACAGGCAGAGACCAACATATGGTATAGACCATGGACAGTATTTCAGTATGCGTGATCTAACTGTCCTGTTCTGACCAGTAATAAAGGAAAGCCTATCTAAATGTAAATATTCTTAGAAGACCAATTAAAATCTACTGTGTATAATCAATCACATTCAGTATAATAAGCCCTGGAGGTAGGATCGCAGATGTTTGTGTAACTCTTAAGTGGACTTCTCCATTTAAGCTGAATCAGTATTTCTGACTGTGTATATTGATTAGCTGCTAGATTTACATGATGTGAAACACTGGGTTATTATAAAGACATGATTATGGCTACTGTATGCTGAGCAATATTGCATGTAACTTGGAATTTAACTTTTTCATTTAAATCATTAATACGTTTCTAATAAAATTGGACTCTAATTAACCCAAACTTGGTGGAAATAGTATTCAGGGCTGCTGCATTAATGAATGTGAGAGCCAGCTACTAGACTACAATATACAGTATAATATATACTGTGTCTGTAAATAAATCCATGGTGATCTATTCACCGCTTGAAATGGGAAATCGGGAAACTGTTTAAACCAATGCTTATTATGCATGAATTTTTGAGTCCGTAAAAATGGCACAAATTGCTGTAAAGTTTTCAGACCTTTTAATGCACTATGATACATTTGGCAACACCCGCTGGTCATATCAGACAAATTTCTCTGTCTAAGCCTATGTTCACATCTGCATCGGATGCTCCATTCGTAGCCTTTGGAACAGTTACGTCCAAAATTCTGAGCCTAAATAGCCCAACATGCTATGCTATTTCATCTGAGAGAATGCCAGGCAACATAACGGAAACTGGACAGACCTCATTATAGTCAGTAGAGTCCATTTGGCACCATTCAGTTTCATCACAGAACAAATCCAGCTTCTCCTTTTTTTGTTTGTATGACAGAACAGAATAACAGAAAGTTAAGTGGTGATGTTGAACATAGTCTTACTCAATGTGTATACTATCTATGTAATATACCCATAAACATTTTTTGCACAAAAAGAATGATACTAGTTAAGTAAATTTGATGCCAGGAACTTAATACTTTGCCACAATTTTTTATCTACTTATTGTATATTTTGCTTAGTAGCACCCACGCTTCCCCATTTCTTCCATATTGGTCAACTTCATGAGGTAGTCATAGTTTGGCTGATAATTCTGCTTTTTGGAGCCATAACAAGTAAAACTGGTAGAGTTAAAGCTATCCATTTCTAATCAAACAAAGGATTCCATCCTATTTCTTCTATATATTTTGCTGTTAACTGCCATCATACCTTTTACTATCATTTTTTTATTCCAACTGTTTATCATTAGAAGCTAAAAAGAAAAAAAGTTTGGTACGGTGTTAGCCAGTAGAGCAAAATATGATTGTTCTCAGCAAGGGAAAGCAAGTAATCTTGTAGATATGATACCTTTTAATGGCTAACAAAAAGACATGATGTTATAGCGAGCTTTCCAACCTACTCGGGGTTCTTCCTCAGGCTTTTGGAATAAATCTATGTCATTAAGTCAGAAGAAGAACCCTAAGTAGGTTCAAAAGCTCATTGAAAGCTGACACAAATGTTAACTCGGCAGGTTTTTTTTTTTTGGTTCAATTTATAGGACTCAGAAGACCAATGACATGCTTAGAGTTCTTGTCTAGACTACTTCATCTGTCTGGATACCTTCCTAGAGAAAGGAACAGTGCCCAATCAACTTCTGGAGGAGATTTAGTGCTCTTACACATGGCAGCGCCCTGTGTGTAGTGACCTATATGGTATTGCTCAGATGCTGTAAACCTCTATAGTACTGATCTGTAAATCCTCTGAGCACTGCCATACAAAGTCAGTTGGATTCTATGTCTACTGAGATATTCATTCCTAGAAGCAAGGTTTTTGGGACAAAATACATCTACCAGAATGCTACTACCATTTGCTTTTTATTTGAACACAAATCAATATATGAAATTGAAAGTATTAAGAAGTATAGTAGAGGATTTATATACCTCCTAAGGGCTCAGTCAGATGAGCAAATTTTTCACATATTATAGGTGTGGGAAAAAAATCGCACATCGCGTGTAGAAAAAAATCACATGACCAGGTGCATTTGCACTCACTTGTCCTTTCTGTGCAATTTTTTTCCACTTTTAAAAAACGGACATGTGATCGCTTTCATTGGAAAGCATGGGTTCTAATAGATGCGAATCGCAAACGTGCCTAACATGCGTGCACAAAAACGCTCGTCTGACTGAGCCCTAAGGAAGCCCTATTACAGTTCTGCACAAAACAGAGTCATGATACGGCCATGTGTATGCATGACAGGGTTAATATATGGTAATTAGTTAATATTCTGCATTTAAATTTCTTGCCATTTAAGAGTATGTTTACACAGTACGACTGTTGGGCGCATAAGCGCTCGACAGCCGTTCCAGCAACTATCTCTCCTTACCTTTGCACAGGAGCAGTAGTTTGCCAGTGACTGGAGGTGGAGTGGGCCAGAGATCTCTTCCCGCTGCCTGCCTCCATTCATAGTGAACAGGATTGAGAAACTCCTGTTTACACTGAGTGAGAACACGGTCATTTCAGTCAGTGGAAATGGAACAACTAGTGACTAATGAGTGACTTTTCGCTAAGTGCCCTGTTGGGCGCTGTGTGTACATAGATTCGACAATTGCTTATAATTGCTCATTTGAGCTATTAATTCAAGTGATTAACAGTCTGTGTAAGGGTACCTTAAAACTTACAAAAAACTTTCTGAGGCTCTAACAGTTTTGGTACAAGTACAGAACTTGTGAAAAATATTTTAACACAAAGTAGAGGTAGTGACCAGGATTATATATTAATTGTCTAAGCCATGAAATATCTTGTTGGATAATGTTATGTTGGATATGAACAGAATCTGACATATAAAATCAGAAGCATGCAGAACTTCGAAAGAGTGCTGATGCCCCTTTGAGGAAGCCCCAATACATTTCTATGGAACAAAGCAGTGACATGCTGTATGCATGAGTGGGTTTATATACAGATATAGCAAAGTTTAAATTGACACTTAATGACATTAATAGAGATGAGCGAACATGCTTGTCCGAGCTTGATGCTCGTTCGAGTAGTATCATACTCGAGGGTGCTCATTACTCGAGCGAGCACCACACCGTGTTCGAGAAAATTTTTATTATCCAAAAATTTATGTAAAAACAACACAAATCAGTACGTTTTGATACATGTATTGTACAGGTGGAAAATATATTCTCGCACAGAGTAGAGGTAGTGACCAGACTTAACATTCTACATAATAATTTTCCAAGCCACGTATTAGCTTTTTGGGTGATTTTTTTTCCCCTTGGCTTCCATGTCCATTCTAAGGAACCCAAAATCTTATGTTTGTGAAGCCTGCTAGTGATGGCAAAACTTTTCTAAAATCTGTGTAATAAATTAGTTACATGTTGTAGTTTTATTCTGTAGCCATATTTAGGTCTTTGCAATATCTATACTTGTAACATTACATGGATATTTAAGAATGGCTGGCGTGGAAATTTACTAAGTGATCAGAAAAGTATTCAAACAGGTTACTTCCAGAAATGGATTTACAGTACAGGAGTTCAGTAATTGACTTTACAGATGGAGAAGTTGTGTGAAGAAAACTCGATTAGTACACAATGCACTTAGACATAGCAAAATGATGCGAGGAAAATTGCAGACTTGTTACCCTCAGGGCTATAGTAAAGAAAGCAATCTCATGTTATAACAAACATACTTCCAGAAATGTCACTTATTGTTGTGCGGTATAACATTGTGTGTTGACCCTTGTAATGTTTTTGATTTCATGGTATAATACTGTTACATTGAATACCATCAAACTATTGTATTAACATTCTGTACTGCGGTGTCCGTAATAGCTATACCGTGCCATGGGTTTTAGACAAACAGATCCACATAAACTATATTGATCAATTATAAAGACTTGGAATAAATCAAATGTAGTCTTGAATCTTTATTTCTCCACCATTGCCTAGTAACATAGTATAGTATCATAGTATGCTAGGCTGAAAAAATACAAATGTCCATTCAGTGCAGCCTGTTTCCCCCCCCCCCCCCCCCCCCTTGTTGATCCGCAGGAAGGCAAAAAAAACCCCAGCGAGGCAGAAGCCAATTTACTCTCAGTCTAGGGAAAAAAATTCCTTCCCGACTCCATAATGGCAGTCAGAAGACTCCCTGGATCAACATTTGAGATCAACAACCCTTCTGGTTATTTAATGTTTATATCCTGTAATATCATAGCACTCTAAAAAGATGTCTAGTTTCCTTTTAAACTCCTCTATCGATTTTACCATCACCACGTCCTCAGGCAGAGAGTTCCACAGTCTCACTGCTCTTCATAAAACCTTCCTTCCTCTAAGGGCTCAGTCAACGGGTGCCGATGTGGCCGTGTTACTGCAAGATAAGACGGCCACACCATGCGCAGACATCTCTCTGCATGACTGGCTCCATTGCCGGCCATGTGTTCTATCTGCCAGCCGGAGCAGAGAGTCGTCCGTATCGGCAATGGAGCGGTCTTATCCTGCAGAAACACGGGCGCACCGGCGCCTGTGTGACTGAGCCCTTAGCATAGAGGATGCCCCCTTCTTAACGTCACAGTCCTGGGTATAAACGGATCATGGGAGAGATCCTTGTATTATCCCCTAATGTATTTATACAAAGTTATTTGGTTGCCCCTTAGGGTGACTACCCACTACATTTTTTTTTCACTGCGAAATTCGCAGTGTTTTTTTCCTGCGAGGTCTATGGGACTTGTAATGTTAAAATCGCGATCGCGCAAAATCACAATTTACCGCGAAATCGCGATTTTAACATTACAAGTCCCATAGACCCCTGCAGAAAAAAAAACGTTGAGAACTTCACAGTGAAAAAAACTGTAGTGGGTAGTCACCCTTAGACCTTAGTCAGAAGGGCTTTTATTCGCGCGATTTGCGCATGCGTCCGGCGATTTTTTAAAACCATTGCTTTGCAATGGTATCGGACACATGAGCGCTTTTTATGCGCTCGTCCGATAAATTATAGAACAGAAATCGCAGATCGCACCTATCTGCAATCTGCGATTCCTGTTCTCTTCTCTATATGCGCTCAATGGGGCCGGCGGCAGCAGCGCCGACCCCATTGAGAACATATAGAAGACAAATCATTCTTCTCTGCCACAGCTGTAACAGCTGTGGCAGAGAAGAACGATGTTTGCCCATTGAATTCAATGGAGCCGGTAATACAGCCGGCTCTATTGAAAGCAATGGGCTGCCGGCGATCGCAGGATGAATTGTCGGGAAGGGCTTAAATATATAAGCCCTTCCCTGCAATTCATCCAGAAATGTGTAAAAATAAATAAAAAAATGTATACTCACCTTTCCGCTGCAGCCGGAGTTCAGCCGCGGCCGCCGGCAGTTCTCCTGAACTGCTTCTCTATAGTATTCAGCAGCCGGGGCTTTAAAATCCTCGCCTGCTGAATGAGCTGCCTCTAATTGGTCACAGCCTGACCAATCAGAGGCAGCTCTCACTCACACACCCATTCATGAATTCATGAATGGGTGAGTGACTGCTGCCTCTCATTGGCTCAGCGCAGGGACCAATCTGATTGCATTATGCAGCACGGTGTCAAATGCTTTAGAGAAATCCAAATATACAAGTTCAATAGACTCTCCCAGATCCAGCCTACAACTTACTTCGTTGTAGAAGCTGATCAAGTTGGTTTGACATGATCGACCCCTCATGAACCCATGCTGATGAGGAGATATACTGTTGTTTTCCTTGAGGTATTCCAGGATGGCATCTCTCAGAAACCCCTTGAATATTTTTCCAATTATTGAAGTGTGACTTACCGGCCAGTAGTTACCAGGCTCTCTTCTTGATCCCTTTTTGTATAGTGGGACCACATTGGCAATTCGCCAATCCAGAGATACAACCCTGGTCTCAATAGAGTCTCTAAATATAAGAAATAGCGGTCTGTCTATGACTTCACTTTGTTCCCTTAGAACCCTTGGGTGTATTCCCTCTGGGCCGGGCAATTTGTTGATTTTAATCTTTTTTAGCCGGCTCTGCACTTCTTGCTGCGTTACACACGTGATATTTAGTGGGTGATTCATTTTATCCCCTTGCATCTTGTGTGACATTCCTTTTTTCTTTGTGAATACACTTGAGAGAAACTATTTAATAGATTTGCCTTCCCCCATCATCTTCTATGGTTTCTCCTGCATTATTTGTTAAAGGGCCAGGACACTCGGTGCAAATCCTTTTACTGTTACATAATTGAAAAATGGTTTAGGGTTATTTTTGCTCTCTTTGGCGATCGGTCTCTCTGTCTTCTCCTTGACAGTTTTTATCTTTTCCTTACATATTTAGTTTTTTTCCCTGTAGGCTATCAGCACTTCTTCACTGCCTTCTTGTTTTAGTAATTTAAATGCTTTCTGTTTTCACTTATTGCCCCCCTTACAGTCTTGTTGAGCCGCGTTGGTTCCTTTTATTCGTAGTTCTTTTATTTTTGAAGGGCATGAACTGCTCACATGAGGTAATTAGGATGTTTTTGAACTTCTCCCATTTGCTGCCTGTACTGTTATTTTTGAGAGAGTAATTCTCTCAAAAATGTTGCTGACAGTAATTCTGAGCTGATCAAATTTTGCTTTGCTTTGCTTTGCTAAATTTTAGTTGTTTTTTTTTTGCTTATTTCCTGACTTTGTAGAAGACCTTTCACTGTTTATTTTAAAGGATACCTATGATGAAGACTGGTTCCTGTTAAGTATGAGTATCAACCCCCATACATTGCCAAGCAATCAGTCTCCATGGGCAAATCATGAGCCATAACAAGCAAACATTGTGTGACTTATCAGTGCAGAACCTTACCATCATCATTCTTAGCATGCAGGTTAGCTTCAGCAGAGCTCAGCTCATTTACTCAATACTAGTACCGTACATCAGACATTTTATCCTTCTGATATGTTTGCTGTTCTGTGCCATAAATAGACTGTGCAACAAACTCCAGGAGACTCCGATTTATAGTGCTATATCCTCTCTTGTTTCTTTACTATACACCCCAAATGTATCTTATTTTAGTGTTTTTTGTATTGTACATCCCACCCTGTAATAGTAAATTAGATTTAATTAAAGCGAGATCAATACAAAACACTACAGTATATTCTAGGTAGAGAAAGCCTAGTGACTAAAAGGCATTGACATTATAATCAGTGGCATTTTGTGCACAACAATTTAGAGAAATACCCTATAGGGATATTGAGTTGAGGTATTTCAGCCGCACTGATTGTAAATGGGTGCATAATATCAAGGACACAGGCATACAGTTTCCATAGATAAATGGTATAAGGCCAGGCTCACATGAGCGGATTTGTATTGCGGATTCTGCAAACACCATCCACGCGGATGATTCGCAGTAATAGGCCAGCATTGCAAGGGCATACATTTTCGATTTCTTGTTAACAATCATGGATACAAATTGCAATAATAGAAAAGATAGCAGCACTCAAAACGTATAACACACCACTGGTGCAAGGTACCATGCACAGCCCAAGAAGGGGCCCGACTCCTAGGGTCCACAATTGATCATAGGTGTAGAAGACAAAAGTCAGCAGGGCAGCATCCACTTGCAAAATTTCTTCTTTATTGAATCAAAGACATCAGGGATGAAGCAAGCAGCCACGTATCGACCTACACTCAGGTCTTTGTCAAGCTTGACAAAGACCCGAGTGTAGGGTCGATACGTGGCTGCTTGCGTCATCCCTGATGTCTTTGATTCAATAAAGAAGAAATTTTGCAAGTGGATGCTGCCCTGCTGACTTTTGTCTTCTACACCTATGGATACAAATTGCGTATTCTGCAAGCGGAAGAAAAATTGAAGCATTCCTTATTTTGCAGCGGAATCCGCTTGGACATCAATTGAGACCGTCCAACCCACGTGGATAACCGCGTTATCGCTAAGTGATGGCGCAGGAAATACAAATAAGCAAAAAAGAACTATACTGCACATGACCGCCTTTATTATCATCCTCAGTACAGTAATGGAGGTACGCAGGTTCACTAGCTAGGTTCACGGCCAGAATCTGCTGTGGGCCTTCCGCATGCGCAATCTGACCCGCTCATGTGAGCCCGGCCTAAGAGCTTTAGGACTTATGGCACTGTCATAGGTTCATTTTTGCCATAGGTTGCCACAGGTCCATTTTAAAACTTCTCATTTGCTTCATCTGCCCCAGCAAGCTGTAAGTGGAATTGTCTAGGGATAACAGCTCAGCCACTGTCACAGTGACGCTCTCTGTGCAATTACTTAAGCAGTCAGGCATTCGCTCATGATGTCACAATGCAACTTCCTGCTCATGTGAGCTGCCGATGTAGTATCATTCATACACTGTCTGTTTAGGCATAAAGGTCCTTACATTGACAGGTTAGCTGGGTCATCTTTCAGTCCAGCCAGCCTATTGGTGTGTGGTTTAGGGGTTTTATATCAGCTCTTTTTTTCAGAGGATGTTGGTTATTCTCTTGTATACTGGCCAGTCTTTATGAGGTTAGCCCTAGGCTTAGCTGAGCTTTGATTTTCTCGTTCAGTGAACTTTGCTACTTAGTTTTTAGTTTCTGACTGCTGCCTCTTTGTTTTGTGTGTCTTCCCTGACTTCTCCTGCTTCCTAAGTATTTCCTTGCACCTTTTTCCGTCTAGGGTCACGCAGGGAATACTGCTATGCTGTGTTGCCCTTTTCAGGGCAGGTACACTACTTTTAGGCAGAACTGATCAGGAATAGTATAAGGAGAGTTTTGTCTTCCTATTTGTTGGGGTGTTAGTTCTGTTTCTGTCTACATCATTACTGTTGTGCTCAGGCATTTGCAGTATGTAGAAAGATGATAAGCATGGTATATAAAATAAAAGGCCAGTGGTTAAGAAAATATTAAAATAAACCTTCTTTACTGTACTTTCATCACAGCAAGTAAAACAACATTTGTCTCAGTATAAGGTGAAACTAGGCAGCATTTCTCCCCAGACATTAAATTAGCAGATCAAATAATGTGCATGGAGGATGGCTTTTATACACCATGGCCTTTTAACCTTTATCAATCTACAACACGGCCTCTTATCAGTATTAGACTCCATCACGTAGGAGCACTTCATGAAGCCTCTGTCACTTCTGGGCCATCACTAGGCCTCTGTAACTTCTGAGCCATCACTAGACCTCTGTCACTTCTGGGCCATCAGTAGGCCTCTGTCACTCCTGGGCCTTCACTAGGCCTCTGTCACTTCTGGGCCGTCAGTAGGCCTCTGTCATTTCTGGGGTGTCACTAGGCCTCTATCACTTCTGGGCTGTCACTATGCCTCTGTCACTTCTGGGCCGTCACTATGCCTCTGTCACTTCTGGGCTGTCACTATGCCTCTGTCACTTCTGGGCCATCACTAGGCCTCTGTCACTCCTGGGCCTTCACTAGGCCTCTGTCACTTCTGGGCCATCAGTAGGCTTCTGTCATTTCTGGGGTGTCACTAGGCCTCTATCACTTCTGGGCTGTCACTATGCCTCTGTCACTTCTGGGCCTTCACTATGCCTCTGTCACTTCTGGGCCATCACTAGGCCTCTGTCCATTCTGGGACGTCTCCAAGCTATCAGGGCCTGCTGTGTGTACAGAATCCCTGTCAGAGATGACAGGGCTTCGGTCCTGCCCTCTCCATAGCTCTTACCTGCTCCGCGATCTGTCTCACAACGTCTCCTCAGTCCACCACAGCTCTCTGCTGCCTCCTCACTCCAGCGGTATATGACGCCAACCCACTGCTCTCCACTCACCACTGACTCTCTCCTCCGACTAGCTGAGTAAAACTCGACTTCTCTCTCCAACCACCTTCTCTACACTAACTGTCACTTCCTTTTGTATCATCTCATGTGGGCTCTAACGCTGCTTAGCAATGCACTTATCAATCTCGGCCTGCCTCTCAACTGTCACCCTACTGTCAGATAGCCAATCATATTGTTTAACTCTCCAGACAGATTGGCCAATTAGAGCTTAGACTGCCAGCAGCCAATGATAAATAGCTTGTTGCTGGACATATTAAATTTAGCTCTGTTTCAGGACAGATTAACCCAAAGTTAACCCTTGCATGCCCTGGGAGAATTGCAAACCTACAAAAAAAATTAGCAATAGCACTTTTGTAGGACCCTTCTGGGCCACTACGTTACTTATCCTCTTTTTATTCCCTTCCCTTGTCTTTGTGTGTGCTTTACACAACTTGACTAGTCTAACATGACCTTGTCAGGTGAGACCTTGACTAGGCTAATCCATTGTGACAGTCATGAAGTGGTAGACCAAGCTGACAAAGCAAGGCCATGAGTGCTGAAGCACATGTCACATAAATGTCTATCCTCTGTTGAATTACTCCCTGCCAAGTTCTAAACTGCCTCTGGAAGTGACATGAACACTAGAATCATGCATCGGAAGCTTCATGAAATGGGTTTCTATTGCTAAGCAGCTGCTACGAGCCTAGGATCTTGGAATGATGTGAAGCATATCACCACTGGGCTCTAGAAATGTGTTCTCTGGAGTGATGAATCACAGTTCAATGGAAGTCTGAAAGAAGAATCTGGGTTTGATGGATGTCAAGAGAATGATACCTATCATGAGGCATAGTGCCTAATATATGATTTAGAGGACGAGGGAAAATGGCACAGGGCTGTTTTTCAGGATTTGGCCCTTTATTTTCATTCAGACGTAATGATAAAGGTGTATTTCCAAGATTGACTTGCATAAGTTAAATGATAAAAGTCTGATCGATGGGGTCTCATCACTGAGACCTCCAATGATCCCCAAAACCATGGGTTTTGTATCTTCCTCTACTCCTCTCTACAGGCTTACTGCACCCCTGCAGTGACATGAAGATTGAATGAACTAAATAGTGTAGACCAAAAGGCTGGGAGTAAAGCCCCATATACATAGGACAAACTGTCTGGCAAACGATGCCCGACAGTGCATCCCAGTGAACCTCGCCTCCACTGACTGTAAGCAGACAGTCGTTCAGTTTTCTGCATGCAGAAACTGAAAAACTGAACAACTCTCACTCAATCTTTCAGTCTCTACATGCATTCACACGGGACGACTAATGTTTAAACACCCACGGGGGCACGGGGATTTGAACAACTCTGGACAATAATCACCAAGTGTAAAAGGGCCTTAAGATGCGACTCATTGTTAGACATGTGCCAGCTTAAAGAATGTATTTCGAAGCAACGCAATTCTTCTTTAATATTGCTGGGAACACACTATACATATATATGCAACATAGGATAGTTGAGGGATATGAGTTGAAGTACAAATAATGGGAATGATGTGTAGAGGGAACAAAAGGTAGAAAAAAAAATTGAATGAAAACCTAAAGAATCACAAATCAGTAGAGTATACACAAGGAGGATGTAACAACTGATTACAAGTATTGACAACCATAAGTAAGAAGCATCTATTAAAAATACTAATAACAATGATAATAGAAATGCTATTGGGCCTCGTGTGGCGCAGTCCTAAGCTCTCACGAACTGAAGGTTGTGGGTTCAATCCCCGCATGGTTCAGGTAGCCGGCTCCAGCCTTCCATCCTTCCGAGGTTGGTAAAATGAGTACCCAGTTAATAAAAAAAAAATTACCTGAAAGCACTGTGGCACTATACAAATAATAAGTCCCTTCCCTTCCTATTAATGTCAATAATAAGTTATATGGTAATGTACATGTTAATGGTACTAATGAAAGCATAATATATAAAAGGCATAATAAAAAAAGAAGTGTAATAAAAGTAGTAATAATAAGAGCAATATCACCAATTATAGTAAATAATGATGATGCCAGGATAAGTAAAAAATAATGGTTGATTGGAAACATATGTTGAGAGGTTAGTAGTCAATCAAAACAATAACAGTGAAAAGTCACAGATCCTGTTCACAATGAGAACATTAAGACTTTTTCTGAGCTTAGGTCAGAATTTGGAATTTCAAGTAGAGATCTTTTAACATTTTTTCCAGATTTCCTCCCTTTTAAGAACGTTCAACATGTTTAAAGTTTAATTGCATGCATCTTATTTAAAAACTCTTTAGGCAATCACTCATGTGTATATCAGATATATAGTATGTTGTCAGGAGACATGGGCGAATCCAAAAAAAGCTCATTTCATAAATTGAGAAAGAGATATCTACTAAAGTTTCCCTACACCAATGGTGTTCAGCATTGGAGTGTATTATTAAATCTTCCCTTAGCCCCTCTCTTATTGAGGTCCACTATAAGCTCCTAAGTAGAGCTAATTAACTCCACTCAAAATCAAAATTTTTCGGACCTGAACAATTTGTACTGGAGAAACTCAACCCTCCCACACTTGATAGTTCACATTTTTTGGAGGTGTCAAGTTTTACCCCATTTTAGCAGGAAGTATTATCCTTGATTAGGAACCTTACTGAAGTGATAATTTCCAATAACCCTGCTGTGATGCTCCTATTGCTCAACTCCAAATCGATTCCCTCTCCTAGGAAAATGATTGGCTACATACCTCTGTGCAAAACTGATGACAGCTAAAAATTGAAAGTCCACTATGTCTCCTTCTATTGTTCTTGTTATGTTATGTCTTTCATAATAACTCTCTCTATAAATACTATTTCATGTGGAACCCTTGGATTAAATATTGCTCTCTTTGAACCATTTTCTGGTTATTTAGTCCCTATATCTTTCTTCCAGTTCTTATTTGGTTCTCGCTATTTCCTTTGTTGTATTCTGCCTTTTTCTCCATCATTAAAGGGGTTGTCCCGCGCCGAAACAGGTTTTTTTTTTTTTTCAACCCCCCCCCCCCCGGTCGGCGCGAGACAACCCCGATGCAGGGAGGTAAAGAAAGCTTACCGGAGCGCTTACCTTAATCCCCGCGCTCCGGTGACTTCAATACTTACCGCTGAAGATGGCCGCCGGGATCCTCTGTCTCCGTGGACCGCAGCTCTTCTGTGCGGTCCATTGCCGATTCCAGCCTCCTGATTGGCTGGAATCGGCACGTGACGGGGCGGAGCTACACGGAGCCTGCATTCTGCACGAGCGGCTCCATAGAAGACTGCAGAAGACCCGGACTGCGCAAGAGCGGCTAATTTGGCCATCGGAGGGCGAAAATTAGTCGGCACCATGGAGACGAGGACGCCAGCAACGGAGCAGGTAAGTATAAAACTTTTTATAACTTCTGTATGGCTCATAATTAATGCACAATGTATATTACAAAGTGCATTATTATGGCCATACAGAAGTGTATAGACCCACTTGCTGCCGCGGGACAACCCCTTTAAGGGTTGTGTAAATTTTATTTGTTGTATTGCTTTGATTTATTAATTTCAACAATTGCTAATTCTTATGTTTTTATACAAAAAATGCCCTTTATTTGGCGTTTGTTAAAATCTTCCCTTTCAATAGAAAATTCTTAAATGATGAAAAAAACTAAAACAAAAATGCTGAATAAGAACAGTGAATATAAAACAGGGCCAATACATTCTGTGGATTGAAATGGATACCAATGGTCATTAAATCTGTGTGCATACATGGAACAACAAGTAGTCAGTATAGACAAAATGTAACGTGATAAAAATATTTATAATATACATATAATAAAAAAGACCAAGCCCACAGCGATATTTTGCCTTTTTAATTACTATTTATTTATTATTTCATATTCAATGTATTATTTCATGTATTTATGATTACTATTTTTTAATATACGCTCCTTGCTTTTGGTTGTCAATACTTGTATTCAGGAGGGAAGATCTAAGTATTTATGGACAAAAACAAATGCTGTAAGAGAATCCCAAACTTTATAAGTTATCAGTCAGGTAAAGCGACCTTCAGTCTGTGAACTTCTTGGGAAAAGTTTCTCCATCCGTGACAGATTTGACTATAAATCACTGGTATTAATGTGCACAGACCCAAGGTCTTGTCATTTTGCATGCTGCACAGACACAAGTGGTTTGAATGAACTGTAGTTGATCATCTGTCATTTGAAAATCATGAGGGAAAATTTCAGTGTCCAAATCTGGTTCAATAAATAGTGCCAGGAGCACAGATCCCATAATATATGATGAAGTGTGACAAGAAAGTTGGCACTATTATAACGTTTTTCTTTATAGGGACATAAATCTAACGTGAATCATAACATTTGGCTTTTTTTGGTGCATATATTTAGCTTAATAAGTGGTTTGTTTCTCCATCAGTCACTAATTCTCAACTTTCTTATAGAAACTCGGAGAGATATAAATACTATTACGCAGTGCAACTGGTGCATGTACATCTCTCTTGTGCATTGTGCTCCACGTTCTTCAAAAGCGGGTATGCCCTGTAAATGAATTTTGCGCAGGCAGAAAACATTTTCTTATGTCATGTAGAAAAGTGGAGCAAAATGCTCACAAAATAGGTTGTGCTTCTTTAAATCCCTAGACCCATTTCTAAGGATTGCATGTAGCCCATACCCGTAGGGCATTTATGAAGGAAAAATGCCCTATTGTATTTTTGTCTCGCCTTTAATAAAATCACTATAGCGTTTAGCTTTTTTTCATTAGTTGTGTTAAACTAATCACTTAATTTAGTTGATACACAAGGGGTATTGTAGCCTTATCAATCAGGTATGTCTTATTATATATACCATGTTTCCCCGAAAATAAGACCTACCCCAAAAATAAACGCTAGCCTGATTTTTCAGGATTTTTGGGGAGGCTTGAAATATGAAATAGGAATACATTAACTGGCAAGTGCAGTGCAGGTCCTTCCCTCTGCTCTCTAGATCCTGGGTGCAGTTTCCGCAGTCCTCAACTGCCCACACAAGATCACTTCCTGGGTATGGGATTCATAAATTCTGCCTCCATGAAGCGACGACTGTGATTTGTTCTTCGAACACTGCATTGATTGTCTGAGCAGCACTCAGAGAGCCAATCACAGACATTGCTTTGAGGAGGTGGGATTTATGAATCTCATAACCAGGAAGTGATTCTGTTTGGGCATCCGAGGAATGCGGGAACCGCACCAGAGCTCTGGAGAGCAGCAAGAGGGACCTGGACTGAGCCTGCTAGGTAAGTAAAATAAGACATTAAGAAGAGGAATATTGAGAGCTAAGTGAACTTGTGGCAAGTTAAGAATGGCGTAAGGACAAGGTAGCCGTTATTAGCATTGTTAGGAGTTTTACAGAGCTATAGTACGACACTGCATTACATCGACATTCTCCTTTAGAAGTGTAGGTATATATTGTAATATTTCTTATCAGAAAACATATGTTAACACAACACTGACCTGCTCCACTTTTGTAATACAAATTCTCAGTTATCAATATCTTAGACTACTTTCATGCTGTGCTTTTGTGATCCATTTGCCTTATGTGCTGGAAACACTCCTGGTACATACACCCAATGGATTCATAGGCCCCCATTCCTTGGACGGAGGCCACTTTGGCCTCTATTCAGCCGGTATCCCTTTGGGATACCTTTAGTTTTTTTTTCTGGTTGAACTACTGCAGTAGACTACGCTACTCCTTCCAGACATATTCTATAAAAAAATCAGTTAAATGGACCATCATATTAATCTATGGGTCATGTATGCCAGTTGATGGCCGTAAAAGGTATCCGTAAATGGATACTTCATAAGCTTTTCAATTGCTTTTCATGATGTGCCCATTAAACAGCATTATAGCCTATGGGTGGTGGATGCATTAAACTGATGCTTAACAGTGGATTTCGCCATCCTTAGGCTATAATGACATCCATTTGCACATAGATTTTTATTTTAGAGGATATGATTATATTCTATGGGTGATGGATATCACTTTTAGTTATCTGTCAGGGGCTCTGTTAAATGTACTGTCTATGTTGGGAGCTTTTCCTGGCAATAATGCAGAGAAGGGCCTAACCAGTGATGACCCTGCAAACTACTTCTGTGTCTTAAGGGGCCTTTCATATAGGACAGCCATTGTAAATTCCACACCAAAATCTGCAAGCTATCCATGGATCTTGATGCAGAATTGAAAATGGCTTGAAACCTGCCTGTGGATTTTGGGATGGATTCCTGCAGGTGCAGATTCGGTGTGAAAGGTCTAGTGTGAAAGATCCCTTAGACTTTTAGATGGCAGAAAGGCGGTCGCATTTGAGCTTTCATATTAGTCCCATGGTTTCACTAAATGTACTACACCATAGAACCCAATTGATTCAAGATTGTGTTAGTCTATTACAGTATAAGATCAGTTTCACACGGATGTACTTGTGTGCGTATTTGCTTGTGATATACACTGAGAATACGGATGTCCAGCCGAAACGTTGTCTATTGGTGGAACTAAATAAATATGAGATTGTGATAAGTTGTTTTTTCACTAGTTTGCCACTCCTTTGTAACTTTTTGGATTTATCAGGCGATTGGATCCATGGTCAGGGTCTGCATGGAGTGTGCACCATATTCTGCTTCCCACTGAGAATATGCGGAATAAGTTGGCGCTATACAAATAAAGATTATTATTATTATTATTATTATAGATTACGGTAAGGGTGTGTGC
This sequence comes from Eleutherodactylus coqui, assembly GCF_035609145.1. Classification (NCBI taxonomy): domain Eukaryota; kingdom Metazoa; phylum Chordata; class Amphibia; order Anura; family Eleutherodactylidae; genus Eleutherodactylus; species Eleutherodactylus coqui. The sequence goes on from NC_089840.1 coordinate 191,449,037, forward strand.
TGTTATACACTAGCTTTATAATTTTGGACAAAAACATGTGTGAGACATGGCATAATTGCACAGGAAAAATAACACATCTATAACTCATTAGCCATTTCAATCAGTGCATCTTTGTTTGCGATGCACAAATCAAGATGCCTTGCAGGCGAAAAAAAAGTACAGTAATATACGCCCATGTGCATGCAACAAAGCATAGTTCGTTCTGCAAAAATGCTATGTTCAGGCATGCACAAATACACTTACGCTCGTGTAATGCTGACCTAGCTAGGATGCAGAATCTAAAATATGTCTGCACTGTAGTGATCTGGAACATACTTTAAGTGTCCGTCCGATAAAATTGGAGTAGGGTTGTTTCACATGTGATGTAATTGTTATAAATTTGTGGCACAGAAAACCCTTTTTCAAACTATTTTGATATAAAGAGAGCTAAAATAGATTTTCAGCTCATGAGCTCATGGTCTTTGTGGTCCCGCGATGATCAGATTTCTCCTATTGTCTTGAAATGGGTGAAATCTGCGCTAAATGTGAATGTAACAGGTAAAGCTATGACATACTTACTGTCTGATGGCGGTCCCAGTACCATATATGATTAGTTCAAGGTTACTTATAATAGAAAAATCCTTCTCATTCCCCTCACTGGGTACTTTTACTACTTAAACACTTATGTTAAAATGACTAAAATGAAGGACTTGCTATACGCATTACTGCAGTAAGCTTCTTGTGTGGAATGCTGCCATGTACAGAAGTTCAATCTTCAGGCGGTATTATCTTATAAGTCATTTTTCCCCTCCATACATTAGCTGCGGTGATATTTTTGCAAATTAGAAAGGCAGTGTGGAAAACAGCATAATAATCCTTAAATTACATTTTCAGACACATATGGATTAAATTCCACTTGTAAACATACAGTATTTATAAGTTTCTATTTCTGCTTGGTCAAACTTTTTTTTTCTTCCAAACCCTCTTTTTGAAGAATTGATTTTCTAAGGATTAGATTGAGATCCCTAGGGAGAATTCTTAAGTAGTCGTAGCGCTGGCCATCAGCTCTCTGAATAGACGCACTGATTGGTGATCTCCTATTGTTACAAGAGTTTTCATCTCAAAAGTTAAAAAGGTCCTTGTGTCATTTCAGGGCCTCTTAAAGAAACGTTGTCTACGGTTTCCAGCTATTCATCTTACGATGTGGAATTAGGAGAGCAGAATGATGATGCAATCTTTAGAAACAGGTCTAAAAGTGAAATGAACAGCTATGCATAATACATTAAATGAAAAATGAAATCACAAAGTTCAGTGCTGCACAGACCTAACATATATTTGCCTTGGGCGTCTGAAGAACTGTGCTGTTGAATCACCCATCAAAGCTCAATGGTGAAGTACCTTTATCTTTGGTTTACTCTGTCAGTTCCAGAAACATATTCAGAACAACTCAATTAATGCTAACATAATATTACTTGTTTGTATTAGCATTGCTAAAAAGGGTGCAGGAAAAAGTGAAAATCAAAGGGGTTTTCCAGGGAACATACTATTGGTGACCTAGCCATAGGATACGTCTTCAATAGTTGATCAGCTGTGGTCCGTCGCTTTGGACCCCGACCAATCAGCTAATTGTGCGCCCATTGACAGCGCCGCAGTTACTCAGGTCAGTTCCTTTTTTTTGTGAATGCAAATGTGCATGCAAAAAATAGCCAAATATACTCCGAAGCACATGCAAAAAAAGCAACGTATGTTCCGCCAATATGCAACGTTCATGCACATGCAAATACACATATGTGTATTTGTGTGAACCTGGCCTGATGCATGTTCCTTAAATGGGTTGTACCAACATGCATAACCCCTCCCAGGATAAAAGGATCAGGGCAAACAGCTGATCAACTGGATCCTCTTCCCGACACTCTTGGCAAACAGCTGATTTTGCCAGGGGAAGATGCGGCCAGCCACACACTTCCACTGTAGGGGAAGGACAGCCATTCAGATAGTACTACAAGTATGGTACATGGTCTGCAAAACTGTGAGTCGCTCTTACTGAGTGACTTTGTGTTCTGGGTTGTAGAGGGGGTACCGGAGTTGGAAGTCCAACTCTATGACATTCATTTACCTTAACAGGGATTATGAACAGGGGTTGTGATGTTGTCAACTCTTTTTAACTCTGTGGAATCATAGAATGGTAGAGTTGGAAGAAACCTCCACGGTCATCTCGTCCAACCCCCTGCTCAGTGCAGGATCACTAAATCATCCTAGAGAGATATTTGTCCAGCCTTCATTTGAACACTTCCATTGAAGAAGAACTCACCACCTCCCGTGGTAACCTGTTCCACTCATTGATCACCCTCACTGTGAGAAAGTTTTTTCTAATATCTAATTTGTGTGTCCCTTGTCTTTCCCTGTGGAGATGAGAATAAGGCTGATCCTTCTCCACTGTGACAGCTTTTCAAATACTTGTAGACAGCTATTAAGTCTCCTCTCAGTCTTCTTTTTTGCAAGCTAAACATTCCCAGATCCTTTAACTGTTCCTCATAGGACACGATTTACAGACCGCTCACCATCTTGGTAACGCTTCTCTGAACTTGCTCCAGTTTGTCCATGTCTTTTTTGTAGAATTACCTCACGTGATCTAGGCTCTATGCTTCTCTTAATACATCCCAGAATTGTGTTTGCCTTTTTGGCTGCTGCATCACATTGTTGACTCATGTTCAGTCTATGATCTATTAGTATACCCAAGTTTTTTTTCACATGTGCTGCTGTTTAGCCCAATTCCTCCCATTCTGTATGTGCATTTTTCTTTTTACTTGCCCAGATGTAGGACTTTGCATTTCTCCTTGTTAAATACCATTCTGTTAGTCGCTGCCCACTGTGCAAGCTTTTCTAGATCTTTTTGAATACTCTCTTTCCTAGTGTTAGCTATCTCTCCTAGCTTTGTGTCGTCGTCAAATTTGATCAATTTCCCATCAATTCCCTCCTCCAGATCATTCATAAAAATGTTGAACAACACTGGGCTTAGGACAGAGCCTTGTGGTACCCACTTGACACATTCGTCCACTTGGATGTGTAGCCATTTATGACCAGTCTTTGAGTACAATCACTCAGCCAGTTGTGAATCCACCTAACAGTTGCCTTGTCAATCCCATATTTAGTCATTTTTTCAATAGGTATGGTATAACATATTTTGTCAAATGCTTTACTAAAGTCAAGATATACTATATCCACCGCATTTCCCTGATCAACCCAATCAGTTATTCTGTCATAGAAGGAAATTAGATTTGTCTGGCATAACTTGTTTGCTACAAACCCATGCTGGCTCTGATTAATTACTCCATTTTTTATCCAAGTACTTGCATACATGCTGTAATAATTTGTTATATAAGGCCGGGCTCACATGAACAGGTTAGATTCCGTGAGCAGATATCTGCAGTGGAAGACCTGCATATGATCATGGAAGCAAATTGTGTGTGGTCGCGTAAACATGCAGTTTTCCACATGGTTGTACATTTAAGGACAGCTTATCATCCACGCGGAAGAACAAACGCAAGCAGGGAATGACATCAGAAAGTTGCCCAACCCCCTGCAATCACCCTTCTATCGCTCAGGTGATCACCTAGGCAACATTCTCTTGTGCTGTTGTGGTAAGAGCTGTTGTGAGGACAGGTTACCGCTCTCTTGGTTTGGCTGGTTTATACTACTTTTTGTGAAAGTAATATAAACCACTTAAAAAACAGAACACTTCTTCTTGTGGAGGAAGAGCCCAGAAAAATAAGTGGAGGTTGCAGACAGCAGTCTGAATGGATGTGTTCCTCCCTGCATTTGTTTACCCACAAATTCCTGCTTTCTTTATACCATTTTGTTATTTGGTCTCCTAGCAACTTGCGTACAAATCCTCGTATATACACAATAGCTATTTTTTGCATCCATAGAGATCAATGAAGTTCATACGCACAGAATCCATGGTAAAATAGAGCATGCTGCAAATTTTCTACCGCTTGCAGAATCCACAATTCCTACCTGCAAGTGTGATCGGAACAGCGAAAGTCAATGCATTTGATAGGCCATTTATTGCTGCGTATAATACGCACAGAGAGCGATCACGGAATTCACAATTCTAAACCTTTTGTGTGAGACCAGCCTAAAGATAAGAGAATATCTGCCGATGAGAGAGGAATGGAATGTGATACATCTTCTTCACCATAGCTTCCATTCTAACACTTATCGCTGCTTAGATAAAACTATGTTCCAATCTTTGCAGGTAAAATATTTCTACAGTTTCTATTTCTTCAATGTTGTATTAGCTTTTAGTATTCGACCATTCTGTTTCTATCAAAGTAAGCTGACAATATTTGTTAATCCTGCTAGTTACAGTAACTCTTCCATCTAAATGATGTACTCTACTGACGGCATGGATTGGTGTTTGTGCCCTGCCTTATCTTCAAGTGTACATGAGCCCAAAAGACATTACATCTTTCCTTTATAGTACAGCCATGAGTGTCTGAAGAATACATATCTGAGGGAAAAGCTAAAAGACTGCAGGGGTTTTCTGTAGCGGTGCTTAGATTACTGCAGGAGTTGTCAGAAAGAGAAAGTTAAGCTAAATCCATATGGAGTGTGATTATTTCTGTCCGCACCTGGAGGTTTAATTGAAACGTTTAAGTAGACCCACATGTAGGGAAGACGGGCTAAAAAGAGTACTTGTCACAAGTAACGCACATCATAGTATGCTAATTCAGATGAGCTCTATTCACATCTATGTCGGAGGCTCCATTCAGAGCCTCCAGTGCAGAACATATGAAATGACGGCCAAAAAAGTAGTGCATGAAGGAAATAAAAATGCCAGTCAGGTACAGGAACTCATTATAGTTAATAGGGTTCGTTCAGCACAGACCAGGAAAACGGAATCCCTAGCGCAGCTTTGAATAGAGCCATACTTTTTACCCTTCTCATAAACTGTTGGTTTGTAAGAGTAGGCTTATTTACATGTCTGCTATAATGATTCTAAAGCATTTATAGAGCAGCGGTTAACTTTAAAAGGAATCTGTCATCAGAAAATGACCTATTGTATAAATTTAGTTTTTATGAATCATATTTTTAAAGAATTTTTGGTGATTTTAAAAAACAACTTTCTATATCAGGACTTATATTAAAAGAATCCGAAAATCCTATATTTTCACATAGGGCATGAATAGAGATGAGTGAACGTGCTAGTTTACGACAATTACTCAATCGAGCATCGCTTTTTTCGAGTGACTGTCTATTCGGGTGAAAAGATTCAGGGGGCGGCGGGGTGGAGTGGGGGGGGTAGCAGGGGGAAACAGGGGGGAGCCCTCCCCCCCACTCCCCACCCCACCGCTCACCCCCGGCGCCCCCCGAATCTTTTCGCCGGATTAGGCGGTTACTCGAAAAAAGCGATGCTCGATCGAGTAATTGCTCTGAACGAGCACATTCACTCATCTCTAGACATGAAGTCTAGTAGGCTGATACTTCCTTTTTTATAGAGAAAAATTTTCAGTTGTCATCTCATCAGGATTGCAAGGAAAGATAACACCTATACTGCCTATTTCCATAATACTCTGGCTACTCTCTGTATCAGTGTTCCCCAACTCCAGTCCTCAGGGTCCCCCAACAGGTCATGTTTTCTGTATTTCCTCAGTATTGCACATGTGATGTAATTATGGTTGATGCCTCAGACATTGCCACAGGGGTCTTACCATAGGATATCCTGAAAACATGACCTGTTGGTGGTCCCTGAGGACTGGAGTTGGGGACCCCTACTCTATATTTCAGTTTTAGGTCTCTTTCACGCGACCGTATGCATTTTTATGATCGTCCGATCGTGGCTAAAAATCACATGAATGAAGAATAGCCGCAATGTAGCTCTAATCTTAATTAGGATTTTCTTGTCCATTCACACAGGCAGCTGTGGCGTATCAGCAAAGAAATATGCGCTGCTGCGCAGAAATCCCTCAGCCAGCTGTCTTTGTTACTTAGTGTTGGATGCAGCTGAACTCCCTCCCATCCCTTTTTTTCATGTCGCATAGAAATCTTGGATGCAGTGTATATAATCGGTCGCCGATGTGCTATTTTTACCGCTGCAAATTTTTTACACGCCTAGAAATTGCCCATCTGAATGCATACATTAAAACCAATGCTTTTGATGGTCGCGATTATTTCCAAAATAATTTTTATTGGATTTTTTTTCTTTCAGAAATCGAGTTGTAACTTTGCATTGTTGTGCATTAAGGTAGCTAAACATATATGCAAAGAAAGAGAAAAAAAAGATATGGAGACAATTGCAATTACAGGTATCCTATGAGAGTTAGTTCAATACTTCATTTTCAATTATAGTTAAATAGATTAGTTGTTTCTGATATTATGCTTAAATATACTAACAATATTTATGGAAAAGTATTTTATCATTAAATAACAAGACATTAACTTATTAACATACAGCGCCTCCAGGGATTCCAAATAGAATTAAATCTATCAATGTTGTTGTTAGATCTAGCATACATTTTCTCGTATGTATAATGCTCAGCCACCATGTCGAATAGATCCTTAATGTCGGGGTGAATATGTCTTCCATCTCCTAACTATAACTAGCTTTGCAGCTAGCAGGAAATGGCATGTCCATTTTCAATATTGTTGAGGTATTGAGATACAGTTTAGAAGAAGCAAGGCTAAGTGTGAGCTGTGGACTAGGGCAACGCCCATTATATTTTGAATGTACCAGAACACTTCCCTCTAAAATGGTAGTAATTGGGGGCACTCCCAGAAAATGTGGTACAAAGTACCCTCTTGACCGCAATTTCTCCAACATTCTCTGCCTACTGCAGGAAAGCTTCTCTCTAATTTAGAGAGCATATAGTACCACCTGGTTAGTACCTTATAGTGGGTTTGTAAAAGGTTAGCAGACAAAATAGACTTGTTAACTCAGTCATCACCTATTGTGGGAGAGAGAACCTCTCCTTCAGGCCCTTTTCCCAGTTTATCAAATTGAGCCTTTTTGTCTCTCCTGTGTCTCCAGAAAGAATATTATAAAATGTTCTAGTGAGGGATTTTGTGTATTAAGACATTTGGAGAGAAGCGGGATCATGTCATCTGGCACAGTACAATCCTCCAGACGGGAACTAAGCAGGAAGGAGTGCATCTGACAGTAGGAGTAGAAATCATTAACATCTAAATCAAATTCACTCTAAGCCCACTAAACAGGAGTATATTCTTTCCATCCAGGAGATCCGAAACAAATGTCTGCTCTATCCTTCAATATTTAGGTTTGGGACAAAACATGAGTGCCTCAATGGACAGATCAAGGTGTTTCCTCCCTGGGCATTGTTTAAATTTGTAACTACACAAGTTCCAGGCTTGGAGGGTCGAGAGCATAGAAGGAGATAAGTTTTGTATATATTAAAGTATGGGGACAACTTCAGATAGAGAATACTAAGCACTGAGGCCTTAAGAAGGGAGTCAAGGGACCTATTTCTGTAAAGATATTTCTCTATGATACTCTAAGTTGGATTGGAGGAGTCAATCAACCATGGATTGGATTGATTCATGATAGTTGCTTGATAATATGTGTGAAGATTAGGGACTCCCAGTTCTCCTTGTCTCCTGTGTAAGTATAGGATTGGGGCTGCTACTCTAGGCCTTTTGTTATTTCAGATAAAGCCCATTAATTGCTTCTGGAATCCCGCTAAAATAGATTGTGGGATTGGGTATACTAAAGTGCGGAAAAAGTATACAATTTGGAGTAATAATATCATCTTATAGAGCATCACTCTGCTGAACCAAAACGGTTCTGCTTTTCCTATCCATTTCTATCCATTTCTCTTTGAGTAGTGGAAAGCAGGGGGCCTAAGTTAATAGGTATTATATTTGAGAGTGGATAGCATAGCTTTATACCAAGGTATGAAATTTTGGATTGCCATTGAAAGGAAAATTCTACGTTGATACCCAATATTTGTGATTTATGTATATTCAAACTGTAATATGAAGCCTTGCCAAGAAGGGAAATAATTTCCCTCACCTCTCTCAAAGAGTTTAGGGGATCAGATAGTGAGTGGAGCACATCATCCGCAAATAGACCAAATAGACCAGTCAAGCAGGAAGCCCTTAACTTCGGGAGTCATTCTAAGTAGTTCCGCCAATGGTTCCATAATCATTATAAATAGGAATGGGGAAAGGGGGCACCCCTGGCAGTTTCCATTGGTTATCTTGAAGGAGGTGGATAGGGCCCCATCTACCAGAACCCTGGCTGATGGTGTAGAGTAAAAGGCTCGAATTGCCTGCAAGAATTTTTCTCCTATTCCAAATCCCTGTAGGGTGGAAACAGAAAACTCCAAATGGAGTCTATCGAATGCCTTCTCTTCCTCCAGGGCAAGGAGGAGAGAAGGTGCCTGATTTGACCCCATGGCTGCAAGCAGATTCAGTGTCCTTCTCATGCCATCAGCCGCTTGTCTACCCCTGGTAAATCCTACCTGGTTATTAGTTATTATATCTGGTAAAATTTCAAGAATTCTTGTAGCTAAAATTTTAGAATATATTTTAGTATCTGAGTTTAGGAGTGATATTGATCTGTAATTGGCTGGCATTTTGAAGGGCTTACCTGGTTTAGGAATAATGACTATAGTAGCTTGTAATATCTCATCTGAAAGATTTCCTGTGGTCATGACTTCATTAAAGGTGGTAATAAGGTATGGGAACAATACACATAAAAATATTTTGGAGTATTCATTTGAGAACCGGTACCGACCAGGGGACTTACATTTTTTTTAGGAGCCCAATAGCATTAAGTACTTTGTTCAATTATATAGGTTTATCTAATTCTTCTTTTTTGTTGCCGATGTTAGGCAGGTCTATTTTCTTTAGAAAGTAATTAATAATATGTTGAGTTAGGCTGAGGAGTAGAGGGGTCATCTTTTAAGTTGTACAAGTTGGCATAACAGACTTTAAATTCTTCTGCTATTTGTTTGGAATAGGATACTTTAATCGTGGGGTTATCTGGTTTGATAACATAGGGAATTTTAGCCTTAATGTAAGGTTGTTTTGTGAGATTAGACATTAATTTTGAAGGTGTTTCAAAGGAGGAGTAGTAGTTAGCTTGCAGGTAGTCACGCTTTTTATTGTAGTCTTCTACCAAGATTGATCACAAGGTATGCCTTAATGTCATTAATTCTTCTGGGTATTCATTTAAGGGGAGAATTTATATAATTTTTTGTTGTTTTTGAATTTTATCTAGGAGATCATCGATCCGCATCTGTTTATTATTTTTATGCTGGGAACTCAGTTTTATCAATACTCCTCTAATTACTGCCTTGTGAGCATTCCAAGAAGAAAATTTGCTTATTTCTGGGCTTGAATTTATTTTGAAGTATTCTCTTAAGGTCTCATTAATCACTTTTTTTACATTGTTTCGCCAAATCCTTGGGGTGACCCTAATATATAGGTGAATGGTCTGACCCAGTAGTCGTGCCTATTTCCGACGTTAGTGTTATTGGAAGGGTCCATCTGTCGACTAGGAAAAGGTCAATATGAGAAAATGCTGGAGTTTTTTTTGGACTCATAAGGATTGAATCTTGTGATTTCCCTTAGGTAGGAATGTTCCATGATTTCAGAATTTTTTCACCCTCTCCAGGGAATGTAATAATATGGAGTGCATTATCCTTTTTAGTAAGCTGCTTTGGACTCATAAGGATTGAATCTTGTGATTTCCCTTAGGTAGGAATGTTCCATGATTTCAGAATTTTTTCACCCTCTCCAGGGAATGTAATAATATGGAGTGCATTATCCTTTTTAGTAAGCTGCTTTGTGGGGAAGCCTCATCTATATGGGTTTCCAGCTGATCTTAGAGCTTGTGTGGTAGGAGAGAAGATTCTTCTGGTTTGGAAAGTGGTTAGAGATAGGTCAGCATCTAAGTGGATGTTAGAATATGGGGTAGGTAAGTTGGTTAGCTTGCATGCAGCGAACATTAAAGCCTCCTTTATGTAAAAAAAAATGGATTCTCGTGATCATATCTCACGGGGTTCCTTCTGGGAGAAATCACGGTTTAGGCAGTTTGTGAGCTTTATCAATTGTATGGTCCTGATCTGAGCTGTTTGGTAGCAAAATCACTGTAAGCTTCTTTAGAAAGTCATTTAAATTGGATTGGGTAATATTTTTGGGAATACCACTAAATTTTAGGTTATTCGTCCTGCTCCTATCTCCGAGATCTGCCATCTTATTTTTCATGGTGGACATTTCTTCCTCTAGGGCATAGTGCGCATCTATCAGACTGTTATGTGAGTTAGTGATTTCCTCCATTTTATTTTCTAAATGACTGGTACATTCTCCTATTTCTTGTAAGGATAAATTAAATATTAAGAATTGGTTTAAATCACACTGTAGAGAGCCCCTCAACACCATCACCATATTTTGATGAATTCCTCTGAAGCTGGGTGGCTGGATACAGGAACATTTGCTATGGTGTCCTCACCAGGAAAAATGTTCTTAAGTGGGGAGAGGGGTGGTGATTCCCTGGGCCTCTGCTTCTTTGAGCTTGTAGAAGGGGATTAGTGAGATGGCAGAGAGGATGGGCATTTAGGCATCAGATATTGTTAAGTCCTAGGCTGGTATGTGACCCTTTACTTATTTCACTCCCCTTGTCTTCAGAAGCTCCTCCCGACTGTCTCCTGCAAAGCAAGCAAGTTCCTGTTATTATACTAGCTGCTGTGGCAGCAGGTCTTTCTGAAGGGCTTGAGGGAGGAGGGTGAGTGTGCAGTCGCCATCTTGTTGTGTTCTGCAGTGATGGTATGTGCTTCCCCCTCCCCTTCACTCAACGTGATTTTGGCTGGTTCTCCCATCTGTCTTCCCTATAACTGCCCGGCGTTTGCAGGAAAAGCCTCTGTGTTGGCAGCCAGGCTGGAGAGATACAGCTCTGAACCTTCACTTGCGGCAGACCCAAAGGGAGAAGGGAGCCTGTAGGAACCTGAGGCTTGCCTCTGTTCAGCGGCTCGCGCTGTAAAGAAGTCTGTCACCTTCTGTGGCAGCTCCTTAGTGGAATATCGCTTTGACATGGTTATCAGGAAAGCAGATATTTTATTCCCTATTAAATTTGCTACTGGAGGTTTATTTAGGCAGCTTTTTGGGCTGAATCTGAGCAGAGCTCAATGTGAGACATCCGTTTCGGCCACACCTCCAGATGGTCGTGATTTTTTTAACATGGCTGCAAAAACTGTGTATATAGTATACGGTTGTGTGAATAAGGTCTTATACACACATTAGAGTTTATTTATTATTCTTTGAATGCCAGAAAATCACACTTTTGGTGGATGTGCCAAAACTGCACCTTTTAGGTCATTTACACTGTGCAAGGCCGCTGTAAAGTAGAAACAGGAAGCCAAACTATTATAAGAAGGGGTAGTAGTAATGTATAAGGAGAACCGAGACTGCATTCAAAGAGTCAAAAGATTATACGGATACTTTTGGGATCCATAACCCTAAACACTAGATTTATGCTAAACTATAATAACAGGAAGGAATAGATTAAATTGGTTTAATTAATAGCTTAAGAAATTTTATTTATTTTTTACTACTTTTGCACAATAATATAAAATTTAAAAAAAAAACAATTAAATCAGCATTGTCACATTCTAAGACCCATAAGAGCATCACAGAAGGGGAAATCAAGAATTAAAAACAATCACAGAAAAATGGCCGTTACTTACTGACTGAGGAGTGCATATAGATGCATCCTCCTCTCACCATGCAGGTAGCTGACTACCAAATGGAGGAGCCAATAATACCTGTGCAAGACACTGATAAAACGACCACTCACACTGCCTCCTGATAATGAGGGGGGTGGATGCTTGGTGTATACTCCCACACATAGTGGATACAGGGTGCCAGACCATTCTGATATATGTAGTTCACCATGCAGACCAGCAACCTATTAATGACGTCATGATAATTCGGCGGGTTGCCCTGCATTTCCATCAGTGAACCAAATTAGTACTGCCACCCTGGGCTCCCCCTGGAGTCTTAATGCCACACTGCATGTGAATGATAGATAATAAATGCAAGGCATTGGTTGGATGTTGGCCAAGATACATGAGCCCACTAACCACTTCACGGTTAAGACCCATAAGATTTCTATTTTTCTAGCAGCAGAGCTTTGAGGTCTTGTTTTTTGTGGAAAGAGTTGCAGTTTTTATTGGTACCATTTAAAGGTACATGTGGCTTTTGGATTGCTTTTTATTGTGTTTTTTGGGGCAGCAAACAAAAGACAAATAGAAATTCTGGCATTTTTACAGAGTTTATTGTGTGTAATAAATAACACAATATTTTAATTGTTTGGGTCATTATGAATATGGTAATACCTATTATAAATTTTAAAGCATTTTTTAGTATGCTATTAGAGATGAGCGAACACCAAAATGTTCGGGTGTTCGTTATTCGGAACGAACTTCCCGCGATGTTCGAGGGTTCGTTTAGAACAACGAACCCCATTGAAGTCAATGGGCGACCAGAGCATTTTTGTATTTCGCCGATGCTCGCTAAGGTTTTCATGTGTGAAAATCTGGGCAATTCAAGAAAGTGATGGGAATGACACAGAAACGGATAGGGCAGGCGAGGGGCTACATGTTGGGCTGCATCTCAAGTTCACAGGTCCCACTATTAAGCCACAATACCGGCAAGAGTGGGCCCCCCCCCCCTCCCAACAACTTTTACTTCTGAAAAGCCCTCATTAGCATGGCATACCTTTGCTAAGCACCACACTAGCTACAACAAAGCACAATCACTGCCTGGATGACACTCCGCTGCCACTTCTCCTGGGTTACATGCTGACCAACCGCCCCCCCTCCCCCCCACAGCGCACACCAAAGTGTCCCTGCGCAGCCTTCAGCTGCCCTCATGCCACGCCACACTCATGTCTATTTAGAAGTGCATCTGCCATGAGGAGGAACCGCAGGCACACACTGCAGAGGGTTGGCATGGCTAGGCAGCGGCCCTCTTTAAAAGGGGCGGGGCGATAGCCCACAATGCTGTACAGAAGCAATGAGAAATAGAATCCTGTGCCACCGCCATCAGGAGCTGCACACGTAGGCATAGCAATGGGGAACCTATGTGCCACACACTATTCATTCTGTCAAGGTGTCTGCATGCCCCAGTTAGACCGGGCTTTTTAATTCATAGACACAGGCAGGTAAAACTCCCTATTGTGAAGTCCCTGTCGACCCACAGCATGGGTGGGTGCCAGGAAGCCACCGGCGGTACATAGAAATATCCCATTGCATTGCCCAACACAGCTGAGGTAGTAATGTCGTGCGTAATACAGGTGGGCTTCGGCCCACACTGCATGCCCCAGTCTGACCGGGGTTCTTTACAAGTGGACACATGTAGGTTACACTCCGTGTGCACCTACAGCATGGGTGGCTCCCTGGAACCCACCGGCGGTACATAAAAATATCCCATTGCATTGCCCAACACAGCTGAGGTAGTAATGTCGTGCTTAATGCAGGTGGGCTTCGGCCCACACTGCATGCCCCAGTCAGACTGGGGTTCTTTAGAAGTGGACACATGTAGGTTAAACTCCCTGTGGACCCACTGCCTGGGTGGGTGCCAGGAAGCCACCGGCGGTACATAGAAATATCCCATTGCATTGCCCAACACAGCTGAGGTAGTAATGTCGTGCGTAATACAGGTGGGCTTCGGCCCACACTGCATGCCCCAGTCAGACTGGGGTTCTTTAGAAGTGTACAGATGTATTAAAAACTCCGTGTGCACCTACAGCATGGGTGGCTCCCTGGAACCCACCGGCAGTACATAAAAATATCCCATTGCATTGCCCAACACAGCTGAGGTAACGTCAGCTGTAATGCAGGTGGGCTAAAAATTAATTTGATTACACTGTAGGCGAGGGCCCACAAAAATTGCTGTATCAACAGTACTAATGTACATCCCAAAAATTGGCCATGGCCAGCCAAGAGGGCAGGTGAAACCCATTAATCGCTTTGGTTAATGTGGCTTAAGTGGTAACTAGGCCTGGAGGCAGCCCAGTGTAACGAAAAATTGGTTCAAGTTAAAGTTCCAACGCTTTTAAGCGCATTGAAACTTATAAAAATTGTTCAGAAAAATTATTTGAGTGAGCCTTGTGGCCCTAAGAAAAATTGCCCGTTCAGCGTGATTACGTGAGGTTTCAGGAGGAGAAGCAGGAGGAGGAGGAATATTAGACACAGATTGATGAAGCAGAAATGTCCCCGTTTTGGATGGTGAGAGAGAACGTAGCTTCCATCCGCGGGTGCAGCCTACGTATTGCTTACGTATCGCTGCTGTCCGCTGGTGGAGAACAGAAGTCTGGCGAAATCCAGCCTTTGTTCATCTTGATGAGTGTTAGCCTGTCGGCACTGTCGGTTGACAAGCGGCTACGCTTATCTGTGATGATTCCCCCAGCCGCACTAAACACCCTTTCTGAGAAGACGCTAGCCGCAGGACAAGCAAGCACCTCCAGGGCATACAGCGCTAGTTCAGGCCACGTGTCCAGCTTCGACACCCAGTAGTTGTAGGGGGCAGAGGCGTCACCAAGGATGGTCGTGCGATCCGCTACGTACTCCCTCACCATCCTTTTACAGTGCTCCCGCCGACTCAGCCGTGACTGGGGAGCGGTGACACAGTCTTGGTGGGGAGCCATAAAGCTGGCCAGGCCCTTAAAGACTGTTGCACTGCCTGGGATGTACATGCTGCTCGATCTACGCACATCCCCTGCTACCTTGCCCTCGGTACTGCGCCTTCTGCCACTAGCGCTGTCGGCTGGGAATTTTACCATCAGCTTGTCCGCAAGGGTCCTGTGGTATAGCAACACTCTCGAACCCATTTCCTCTTCGGGAATCAGAGTGGGCAGGTTATCCTTATACCGTGGATCGAGCAGTGTGTACACCCAGTAATCCGTCGTGGCCAGAATGCGTGCAACGCGAGGGTCACGAGAAAGGCATCCTAACATGAAGTCAGCCATGTGTGCCAGGGTACCTGTACGCAACACATGGCTGTCTTCACTAGGAAGATCACTTTCAGGATCCTCCTCCTCCTCCTCCTCCTCCTCAGGCCATACACGCTGAAAGGATGACAGGCAATCAGCCGGTGTACCGTCAGCAGCGGCCCAAGCTGTCTCTTCCCCCTCCTCCTCATCCTCCTCATGCTCCTCCTCCTCCTCCTGTACGCGCTGAGAAATAGACAGGAGGGTGCCCTGACTATCCAGCGGCATACTGTCTTCCCCCGCCCCCGTTTCCGAGCGCAAAGCAGCTGCCTTTATGGTTTGCAGGGAATTTCTCAAGATGCATAGCAGAGGAATGGTGACGCTAATGATTGTAGCATCGCCGCTCACCACCTGGGTAGACTCCTCAAAATTACCAAGGACATGGCAGATGTCTGCCAACCAGGCCCACTCTTCTGAAAGGAATTGAGGAGGCTGACTCCCACTGCGCCGCCCATGTTGGAGTTGGTATTCGACTATAGCTCTACGTTGTTCATAGAGCCTGGCCAACATGTGGAGCGTAGAGTTCCACCGTGTGGGCACGTCGCACAGCAGTCGGTGCACTGGCAGCTTAAAGTGATGTTGCAGGGTGCGCAGGGTGGCAGCGTCCGTGTGGGACTTGCGAAAATGTGCGCAGAGCCGGCGCGCCTTTACGAGCAGGTCTGACAAGCGTGGGTAGCTTTTCAGAAAGCGCTGAACCACCAAATTAAAGACGTGGGCCAGGCATGGCACGTGCGTGAGGCTGCCGAGCTGCAGAGCCGCCACCAGGTTACGGCCGTTGTCACACACGACCATGCCCGGTTGGAGGCTCAGTGGCGCAAGCCAGCGGTCGGTCTGCTCTGTCAGACCCTGCAGCAGTTCGTGGGCCGTGTGCCTCTTATCGCCTAAGCTGAGTAGTTTCAGCACGGCCTGCTGACGCTTGCCCACCGCTGTGCTGCCACACCGCGCGACACCGACTGCTGGCGACATGCTGCTGCTAACACATCTTGATTGCGAGACAGAGGAGGAGGAGGAGGAGGAGGAGGGTGCTTTAGTGGAGGAAGCATACACCTCCGCAGATACCACCACCGAGCTGGGGCCCGCAATTCTGGGGGTGGGTAGGACATGAGCGGTCCCAGGCTCTGACTCTGTCCCAGCCTCCACTAAATTCACCCAATGTGCCGTCAGGGAGATGTAGTGGCCCTGCCCGCCTGTGCTTGTCCACGTGTCCGTAGTTAAGTGGACCGTGGCAGTAACCGCGTTGGTGAGGGCGCGTACAATGTTGCGGGAGACGTGGTCGTGCAGGGCTGGGACGGCACATCGGGAAAAGTAGTGGCGACTGGGAACTGAGTAGCGTGGGGCCGCCGCCTCCATGATACTTTTGAAGGACTCCGTTTCCACAACCCTATACGGCAGCATCTCAAGGCTGATGAATTTTGCTATGCGGACGGTTAACGTTTGAGCGTGCGGGTGCGTGGCGGCGTACTTGCGCTTGCGCTCCAACAGTTGCGCAAGCGACGGCTGGACGGTGCGCTGAACTATACTGCTGGATGGGGCCGAGGACAGCGGAGGTGAGGGTGTGGGTGCAGGCCAGGAGACGGTAGTGCCTGTGTCCTGAGAGGGGGGTTGCATCTCAGTGGCAGGTTGGGGCACAGGGGGAGAGGCAGGGGTGCAAACCGGAGGCGCTGAACGGCCTTCGTCCCACCTTGCGGGGTGCTTGGCCATCATATGTCTGCGCATGGTGGTGGTGGTGAGGCTGTTGGTGTTGGCTCCCCGGCTGAGCTTTGCGCGACAAAGGTTGCACACCACTGTTCGTCGGTCGTCAGGCGTCTCTGTGAAAAACTGCCAGACCTTAGAGCACCTCGGCCTCTGCAGGGTGGCATGCCGCGAGGGGGCGCTTTGGGAAACACTTGGTGGATTATTCGGTCTGGCCCTGCCTCTACCCCTGGCCACCGCACTGCCTCTTGCAACCTGCCCTGCTGATGCCCTTGACTCCCCCTATGAGGACCTGTCCTCCTGAGTAAGCGTTGCACACCAGGTGGGGTCAGTCACCTCATCGTCCTGCTGCTCTTCCTCCGAATCCTCTGTGCGCTGCTCCCTCGGACTTACTGCCCTTACTACTACCTCACTGCAAGACAACTGTGTCTGATCGTCATCGTCCTCCTCACCCACAGAAAGTTGTTGAGACAGTTGGCGGAAGTCCCCAGCCTCTTCCCCCGGACCCCGGGAACTTTCGAATGGTTGGGCATCAGTGACGATAAACTCCTCTGGTGGGAGAGGAACCGCTGCTGCCCAATCTAAGCAGGGGCCCGAGAACAGTTCCTGGGAGTGTTCCCGCTCCTGAGCAGGTGTCATTGTAGTGGAGTGAGGAGGCTGGGAGGAAGGAGGAGCAGCAGACAGAGGATTCGGATTTGCAGCAGTGGACGGCGCAGAACTGCGGGTAGACGATAGGTTGCTCGAAGCACTTTCTGCCATCCAGGACAGGACCTGCTCACACTGCTCATTTTCTAATAACCGTCTCCCGCGTGGACCCATTAATTGGGCGATGAATGTGGGGACACCAGAAACGTGCCTCTCTCCTAATCGCGCAGCAGTCGGCTGCGACACACCTGGATCAGGAGCTCGGCCTGTGCCCACACCCTGACTTGGCCCTCCGCGTCCTCGGCCGCGTCCACGTCCTCTAGGCCTACCCCTACCCCTCAGCATGCTGTATTACCAGTGATTTGATTTCACAGGCAGCTAATAAATTGGCGCAAGACTGCAGGCCACATATAATTTTTTCCCTTTTTTGAAAACGAAAGGCCCCACTGCCTCTAGTGAATGTATAATCTAAATTTAATAACTGTGCTGTTTTCCTGCTAATGTGTCACAGAACGTGAGGGTAGCAGAGTTATTAACTGTGGCAGAGCAGGTATTTTTTTTCCCAATTAAGGAAAGCAAATGGCGAAGCCAGGAGTAAAACGTAGCTGGGTGCGTCTGATTTTTACAGGTTGCACACGCAGCCGACACGTGTCCACCGCCCTTAGGACGGACAGAGGCAGGACAAATAGAATTATTTTCCGTTTTTTTGCACCAAAAGGCAGCACTGCGTATATTCTATGAACATGAGAAGTTTAATAACTGTGCTGTTTTCCTGCTAATGTGTCACAGAACGTGAGGGTAGCAGAGTTATTAACTGTGGCAGAGCAGGTATTTTTTTTCCCAATTAAGGAAAGCAAATGGCGAAGCCAGGAGTAAAACGTAGCTGGGTGCGTCTGATTTTTACAGGTTGCACACGCAGCCGACACGTGTCCACCGCCCTTAGGACGGACAGAGGCAGGACAAATAGAATTATTTTCCGTTTTTTTGCACCAAAAGGCAGCACTGCGTATATTCTATGAACATGAGAAGTTTAATAACTGTGCTGTTTTCCTGCTAATGTGTCACAGAACGTGAGGGTAGCAGAGTTATTAACTGTGGCAGAGCAGGTATTTTTTTTCCCAATTAAGGAAAGCAAATGGCGAAGCCAGGAGTAAAACGTAGCTGGGTGCGTCTGATTTTTAAAGGTTGCACACGCAGCCGACACATGTCCACCGCCCTTAGGACGGACAGAGGCAGGACAAATAGAATTATTTTCACTTGTTTAACAAGCAAAAGGCAGCACTGCGTATATTCAATGAATAATAACTGTGTTGTGGCCCTGCCTATACAATTCTTTCCCTGTAGTATCAATGGAGGGTGGAATGCTCTGCAGAGGCGATTTTGAGAAGCAAAAAAAAATGCAGCACAGCTAACAGCAGCCTGGACAGTACTGCACACGGATAAATATGGCCCTAGAAAGGACCGTTGAGGTTCTTGAAGGCTACACTCACTCCTAACACTCTCCCTGCCTATGCAGCACTTCTGTCCCTAATGCCAGGTGCAACGCTCTGCAGAGCCGATTTTGAGAAAAAAAAAATTGCCACTGCTAACAGCAGCTAACACACAGCTATCAGTGGCCCTAATAAGGACCTTTGGGGGGTCTTGAAGCCTACACTAACTACCAATTCTTTCCCTACAGCAGCTCCGGTACAAACAGCACTGTCCCTCATCTAACTCACACGGCATCTGAGGCGAACCGCGGGAGGGGCCGACTTTTATGTTCGGGTGACACCTGATCTTCCCAGCCACTCACAGCAGGGGGGTGGTATAGGGCTTGAATGTCACAGGGGGAAGTTGTAATGCCTTCCCTGTCTTTCAATTGGCCAGAAAAGCCCGCTAACGTCTCAGGGAAGGAAGTGAAAGTAACCAGAACACCGCATGGTGTTCGTTACGAATAACGAACATCCCGAACACCCTAATATTCGCACGAATATCAAGCTCGGAAGAACACGTTCGCTCATCTCTATATGCTATCCATTTTAAGTGGGTATTGTGGGGGAAAACGTGTATTTTTTTAACTGGATTTTTTTCTTTAAATTAAACATTATTGAACTTTTTTGATCCTTGAAATGGGTTTGAAGATGTGATTGTTCAATCACTTGGATAATACACTGCATTACTTATATAGTGCATTCTACTAAGCCTATGACAGCAGCCTATCACTTTTCCAGAGGCAGGGCTTAATAGGTTGAATTACATGGCAGAAGTCTTTATCAGAGTTACGGCTGCCATGGGAACCCATTAGTACCTTGCAATCGCACTGTGGAGTGCTGATGGGTGGCAGAAGGAGCCTCCACCACATGTCATCTGCTTACATGTTGAAGCTATTATTGATTGTGGCAGGTAAGGAGTTAAAGAGGTTGTCCTGCGGCAGCAAGTGGGTCTATACACTTCTGTATGGCCATAATAATGCACTTTGTAATGTACATTGTGCATTAATTATGAGCCATACAGAAGTTATAAAAAGTTTTATACTTACCTGCTCCGTTGCTGGCGTCCTCGTTCCCATGGAGCCGACTAATTTTCGCCCTCCGATGGCCAAATTAGCCGCGCTTGCGCAGTCCGGGTCTTCTGCAGTCTTCTATGGGGCCGCTCGTGTAGAATGCCGGCTCCGTGTAGCTCCGCCCCGTCACGTGCCGATTCCAGCCAATCAGGAGGCTGGAATCGGCAATGGACCGCACAGAAGCCCTGCGGTCCACGGAGACAGAGGATCCCGGCGGCCATCTTCAGCAGGTAAGTATGAAGACGCCGGACCGCCGGGATTCAGGTAAGCGCTGTGCGGGTTGTTTTTTTAACCCCTGCATCGGGGTTGTCTCGCGCCGAACGGGGGGGGGGGGGGGGGTTAAAAAAAAAAAAAAAACCTGTTTCGGCGCGGGACAACCCCTTCAAGCTGCCATGATCTGAGGTTTCTCTGCTCTTGGCTGTTAGAGCAGGAGCCTGGCTTAAAGACCATTAGTGAGGTCAGTAAAAAGTTGTATTTGCCGTAACCAAGGGATTAAGAATGATGCAGGCAGATTGCCCAAAGTTGAAATAATGGGCAGATTTAGTGGCTTTATAAATAGGAAGGCTTTGCCCCTTTATAGATTGACCCAAATTGCTTACTTTGAGTAAGTCACATCCATGGGACAAGTTTGTTGGAGTTTTTTTTGGCATGGTGATCAGTAATGATTATTTGCAAGCGCTGGTCCCTCATAATACTAATATAAGAAGTACTTTTTAGCACATTCATGGTTAAATGACTGTTCCCAAGTCACATAGTTGAAAGTTACATGGCTGCATGACAGTGAGGCGTGTACAAGCTCTCAGTAACATGACAGCTGCGGGGTGAAGTTAGCCAAGGGAAGCCGGTGACAGGCCACACGTTGTGGTTGATTTGGACAGAACACTGCTCAATGTAGCAGTACAGCAAGAATGAAGAGAGGTGACAGCTGGCATGCTGCAGGCAGACCTATTGTTGTAGCACAATGCATGTGACATATACACATCCATGCAGACCTTCAATGGGCATGAGGGAAAATCTAGAATTTGGAACACTTTTCTATAAAAAAAAATTGTACTTCTAAATGTATCAAAGACAAGCAGCTTTTTAATTTCGTTAATTGAAGAGCGTTCAGGTTTGCGGATAGCCTGGCGGATGTGGACCAATATCGGGCTGTAATCACAATCAAATAAGATACAATTAAAACTTAAATGTAATGATCTTTTATTAAAGACTAGGTGATATACCAGTGCGTTGCACAGCGCTTTAAGTGCAGGGATTGGTTATTGAAAATTGGGCTTTCAAAGTTATTCTATATAATAACTGATGTTACTACGCCATTTTGCAGCGGTCCCAAATCATTTGCTCATCAAAAATTTGATTATGAGGTGCCTCACAATTGGTGTATCACCCTTACACGCAATCATCTTCAGCAATATTGCTTTTAGCTGAAATGTTCATTAATATCATTAGTTGCTACATAAGTGCCACCATTGGCAACAAAAATTACAGGGGAAGTTGGTGAGTTTTTGACTTTTAATTACGCCAGCATTTCACTCAAATCGGACCAGAACTGTGGATTTGTATACGACTCAAACAAACAAAGAGATTTTGCGTTTTATATATAAGATATTTTACCAACAGTCCAACACCAAATGACCAACCAGCTGTTTCCTTAGCTGCACACGGGCATCTTTGTGTGCATATTTTCCTGTGCATTTTGGTTGTGCAAAAAAACCCACAGCTCGCTCTATTTTCCTGTACATTTGCGCACCAAAAGTCCCCATAGAAATCAATGGGGGATGCGCAAATGATTGCACAATATACTCCGAGATGCGTGAAACACTGCGTAATTACACGGGCAAAAAGAACACATCTGGATCGCCCAGCCATTTCAATCAGTGCCTATTTTTTTGTGTGTGCGATTGTGCACAACTTATTCAAGTAAAAAGAACAGTAAAATACACCAATGCGTGCACAAAAAAATCAATGTTTGTTCATGCGTGTGCAAATACTGATATGCTTGTGTGAAGCCAACCCTTGTCTGGCTGCCCTTATAGACCACAATATGACCATGAAGTGCAAACAAATGCTTTAAACCCAGCAGAAAGAAAATTACCCACAAAAATGTACATGTATACAAACAAAAACCACAAAATACTGAACAATAAATAATATAATAACAATAAACTAATAAATAATTTTGGAAACATGTTTAGTGTTTTAAAATAATTTTCCCATTAAAAGAGCTGGACTTCCCTTTTCTTTTTTTGTATCTTTGCTATGCCTGGTAAAGCATGTCCATGCTTTCTTCTTTTGGCGAGGTTGGTTTGTGGGCTGGTATTTTTTCCTTTCTTTGCATGATTGCTCTTATACATAGGATTAGTGTGTTTTACGTTCACCTTGAGCACAAGACTAGAGATGAGAGAACGTACTTGTAATGAGTACTTACGCACCCGAGTACCGCCATTTTCGAGTACTTCAGTACTCGCGCGTAAAGATTCGGGGGGCGCCGGGGGGCGGGGAGAGGCGCGGCGGTGCGGGGGGTAGCAGCGGGGAACAGGGGGGAGCCCTCTCTCTCTCCCTCTCCCCCCCACTCCCCGCTGCAACCCCCCGCGCCGCCACGGCGCCCCCCGAATTTTTTCGCCCGAGTACGGAAGTACTCGAAAATCGCGGTATTCGGGCGAAAAAGGGGCGGGGCCGAGCACGTTCGCTCATCTCTACACAAGACGCACCATGTCTAGAGTGAACACAAAAAGAAGGCTGGTCATTACGTTACATCCATGCAGGCCTTGGGAACAACAACCTACACGAACGCAACCAAAATAAGGGCTGGACAGGTCACCAACAACCACATGAATTGAACGTGTGTGCCAACAGCAAGTGACGTACAAGAGATAAACGAACATGCAAGAAGACATCCAACAACAACTGACAAATGCCAAAACACTTACCAGGAATACCAACACATAGCAGAAGGAATAACTTATAAAGTTGAGGTATTAGTGCTTTGACCAAAGAACAGAAGCTCACAAGTCAGCATCAAGGGTCTACCGTATATTCCGGCATATAAGGCGACGGGGCGTATAAGACGACCCCCCCAACTGTCACCTTATACGCCGGGAATGCAGTGGAGCAAAAAAAAAAAATCATTACTCACCTCCCCCGGCGTTCTGCGGCACTGCTGCAGGCTCTCGCTCCCTCCTGGTCCCCGGCAGAGCATTGCTTTCTGGACGCAGGGCTTGAAATCCCCGCCTCCAGAAAGCTAATACACGCCGTCAGCCAATCACAGCCATTCAATGACATCATTGAATGGCTATGACTGGCTAAAACACACGTGCCTTCAGCCAATCACAGCCATTCAATGACATCATTGAATGGCTGTGATTGACTAACACATGTGCGCCTTCAGCCAATCACAGCCATTCAATGATGTCATTGAATGGCTGTGATTGGCTGGCAGCGTGTGTTAGCCAATCACAGTATTAGCTTTCTGGAGGCGGGGATTTCAAGCCCTGCGTCCAGAAAGCAATGCTCTGCTGGGGACCAGGAGGGAGTGCCGCAGAACTCCTGGGGAGGTGAGTAATGATTTTTTTTTTGACACTTTCTTTTTTTTATATTACCGGCGTATAAGACGACTTCAGAGCATATTTTTCGGGGTTCAAAAGTCGTCTTATACGCCGGTATATACGGTATGTTGTCTTGTGAATTCCTACTCTAAAACAACTAAAATCGAAAGGGAATCCTACCTGCTACTGGGACAATCGCCCCAATAGGGATGGCCCCACGGTGGTAACTAAGAGCCTGGCTCACCAGATCGTAAATGGCAGAAACACTAGACAGGGCAATTACAACATACAATTTAAACATGTCGCTTATCACACCAACAAACAGACAAGGGAATCCCACCCAGAACCTCATAAGTGCAACGTACACCAAAGCAGAACATGCATGACTCCTAGCACCAGGGTTCTAAGAGGGAAGAAGACAAATGGATAAATGACCAGCACCCTCCAGCAAGAGGGGCTGGTATCTATATGCATCAGACAGGTGGTGATTTGCTGACTGGAGAACTCCACACCATCAGACAGCCGAATCAACTACACCTATGGCAGAGTGCTCCTGGAAACCCACAGAACCACAGGTCCCAGGAGCACAATTTGACATAATGTTTTTAAAAAACACGTCTCCAATCTAATGTATATGCAGGCCTCTAGACTAAATATGCCAAATCCTTTAAGATGTGTGTGAAGTGGCTTGTCTCCCTCACCATTATACAAATATACTCTTTGCTTAGTATATTTATTTATAGTCCGATATAGGAGGAGAACTGTTCTGCTTTTGTATAATTTTGATTTTCTTCCCTGGTTTTACTGTAGGCCCATTGTCTTAACCTAGATTCAATTTCGTTACACTCAGTCTGATATTTCTACACATCCCTACATGGACTCCGCGCTCTTCTAGATTCCTTTGCGGGTAGATTTTGTATCCCAAATCAAGGGTGACAGCTTGCAGTGTGTAATGTTGTAATTCCTGAAATTGGCTTCCTCTACAGAGAGGTAACCACCAACCGGAGTTCCAAAAAGAGCATTGTTCCCCCTTAATGTTCTCAAGTCAAAGAAAGATTATCCGCTTTATTATTTAAATATGAGACAAACACCACTATGGATGCTACACAGCCCATTCATGTTCGAAGCGTATCATCCAGGTAGCATCCATATTAGTTCACGTCCTGACAATATGGGCAATCCATACTTATACTGATAAATGTTTGCAATAGAAGGAGAGAAACTAGCCCCCACCGGGCAGCCCATCACTTGGAGGAATGAAAAATGGCTACAGTGTCACATCAATCATATATCTCTTTAATACATCAGTATATTGTGTATATTAATTCATGACCTCCTTTAGTGACCAGATAGCCCTATCATGAGTAATAGACGTGTACAGTGACACAACATTGCATGTCACCTAATAAATCCTTCTTGCCTTTCTACTTTTTCAAATTTTGCATTACAGTTTGGATACCCCTAAGGCAACTTGGTGCTCTCTGGATGAATGGTAGTAATCAGGCATTGGGTAATTCACAGGACCTTTCTATAAGTGACTCAATGCTTAAAGGGGTTGTCTCGCGAAAGCAAGTGGGGTTAAGTACTTCTGTATGGCCATATTAATGCACTTTGTAATATACATTGTGCATTAAATATGAGCCATACAGAAGTTATTCACTTACCTGCTCCGTTGCTAGCGTCCCCGTCTCCATGGCTACGTCTAATTTCGGTGTCTCCTTGCTTTTTTAGACACGCTTGCGCAGATGGGTCTTCTCCCTTCGGCTCCGCTCGGCAGCAGCGGTGTTTTGGCTCCGCCCCCTTGCACGCGTCATCGCGTGGCACATGTGACGGGGGCGGAGCTACGCAATGACGCGTACAAGGGTGGCGGAGCCAAAATGCCGCAGCTGCCGAGCGGAGCCGAAGGGAGAAGACCCAAGTGAATAACTTCTGTATGGCTCATATTTAATGCACAATGTATATTACAAAGTGCATTAATATGGCCATACAGAAGTACTTAACCCCACTTGCTTTCGCGAGACAACCCCTTTAAGACAATTAACCTTAACCCCTTAGTGATAAGCCTATTTTTGATTTAAGGACTGAGGGATTGTCATTGTGGCATTGTAAACGCCATAACTTGTTGACATGGCTGTATGAGTGCTTCTTTTTAGGGACATGGTGTATTTTTTAATGGCACCACTCTGTGGTACATATAATGTGTTGTAGAACTTTTTTGGGGAGAAGACGGTAAAATCCCTCAAAATTCTAGCATTGTTTTTGGCTTTTGCTTTAACGGTGTTCACCATTCTGTAAAAATAACATAATAACTTTCTTATCTGGATTAGCATAATTACCAAGCTTATAGAAATTTTTTAAAATGACTTTTGCAAAATAAAAACGCATTTTTAAAGAAAACCAATTGAATCTGTATTGCTGCATTCTAAGATCAATATCATTGTTATTTTTCCAGCAATGGAGATATTTCAGGGCTTCTCCCTTTTCCCCGGCACTGTTCTTCATTTCTTCTGGACAGGAATTGAAAAATTCGTGCCTCCGGAAAGTGATGCCTCTGAACCAATCACAGCCATTCAAAGAAATGAAGAACAGTGCCAGGGATCGGGGAAAAGATGCACCGGAGCCAGACAGCGCTTCTAGGTTTTTTATTTTTCTGCAGCCAGAGCTTATTTTTAGAATAGGGCTAATATTCCAAGTTCTGTCACAGTGTTCAGTGATTAGGGGACTCCCCGCAGGCATGAAAGAATCCCCTGCTGCAGCTGTCACAGCAGTGGCGTGCAATCTTCTGCCTCTCAATGGGGCCGGTGCTGCCACAGCAGGGAATAGTGATCCCTTCCAATTGCTTTCAATGGGGCTGCACTTAGCTTCAGTCATGCATTTTTCACACATGTGTCCGGTGATTATTTTTAGCTCGCCTATTCATGTGCTAAAAAGTCGCTTGTCTGACTGAGGCCAAAAGTTGTATTTGCCATCATTAATTGGTTAATGGTGGTGGAAACTTATCATTATGTCCTTTTGGCAGTGCACGTAAAGTGGGGGAAGTTGACTATTTATTATTTTTCTATCCAGAACAGTCCTTGATGAGCCCGGCTGTATCACTTCTACTAATGATGTCTTCAAATCAGACGTCAGATTTCCCAGCAATTTACAATAACCCTTAACACTTAACACCCTTAATTAGAAAAAAAGGTTTTGGAGTGGCCTAGTCAGAGTTGTAACATAAACCTAAATGAGGACCTTTTGCAGGATCATCAGTGAGCAGTCAGTGCTCAAAGTCCTACATTATAGCTGAATTGGAGCACTCCTGCAACAGTTGGCTCAAAGTCCTCCAGTGCAGAATGGAAGACTGATTCTCTAGTGAATGCCAGGATTTGGCTGGATCTGTTGCTGACAGCACAAGAAGGCATTGCAGCTTTCCAGAAGCGAACCACGGCCTAGGAGACAGGGGGTAGAGTTTGGCCTTGTCATGGTGGCTCTACCGTCTCCCACCCGGAGGGTAACCGGTGACACATCCAAGGGTCAAGGGCTGGTTAATAAACGGGAACCAACTTGGGGATCACCTGAGTCTTTTTAGTCTGTCGTGACGCCACCGCTTCTTCTGCAGCGGGGAATTCCTAGATGGTGGAGTAAATCCTCTCTCACGCAGCTTCTGTGTGGGAATTCCTTGCTGTCAGAGCAAATACACACACAGGTACTTCTTAAGACACAGCCTCCGGATGTTACGGCACTCTGACCCCCCCAAGCACCAGGTGGGGTGCTCTGAACTTACCACACCCCATTGTCCCTGCCTACTTGCCTCGACCTGGCTAACCCCAGGCGGACAACTGGATGGCAGTCCCTACCCTGGCTAGGGACCTGGCGACTGCAGTAGAAGTACCTAACTAACGGGGGACAGAGTACCGACAAGGAAAGGCAGATGGAGTGACCAAACAGAAAATACAGAGCACAAGGCAAAGCTGGAAAAGGAAGCTGACGAGCAAACTAGGGTACTGACTGAGAGAACTGCAGACAGGACTAACTAGGAGCTGACAGAACCAATAACTGGCGGTGAGCTCAGGTCACCACCAGCCTTATGACTACAGGACTCCGCCCAGGGGCGGAGGGGGGAAGAGCCAACTCCCCCACTACTGCACAAGAGAGGTGGAGGTGTGCGGCCGACACCCTACGGGCAGACATGCCCACGCCACCGCCCACTGGCCGCCCCCCGTTGCTGGGGAGGCCCTAACGTCAGAGCTCCAGGATGTTGGAGCCGAAGCCGGAGCGGCGCGCGCTGACCGGGGAACCCCGCGCCGCCCTGCAAGGTAACATTACCCCCCCTCTGACGGGGGACCTCCGGGCCCCCGGAAACCCGACCAGGCTTATCCGGAAAATGACGGTGAAAACGCTGTACCAACACGGGAGCGTGAACTTCCCGTGCAGCCACCCAGGAATGGTCTTCAGGACCAAAACCCTTCCAAGCCACCAGATATTGCAAGGTCCCCTGTCGCAGACGAGAATCCAGGATTTGCTGAACCTCATACTCGACCTCGCCCCGCACCAGGGTGGGGGGCGGGGGACCGGAGGTGGGCCTCACGAAAGGACAAAGGGTTTCAACACGGACTTGTGGAAAACCCTATGCACTTTCCACGTAGCTGGCAACTCAAGTTCGTAAGCAAGCGGGTTAATTACACGCGTGATGGTAAAAGGGCCTACAAAGCGCGGCGCCAGCTTTAAGGACGGGACTTTCAATCTTAGGTTCCTGGATGACAGATACACCTTCTGACCCACCCTGTAAGGTTCAGAAACTGAGAGGCTTTTCCCACTGCGCAACTGCATGCGAGACCCCACTACCTCCAGATTCTTTTGTACTTCCTTCCATACCCCCTGCAGCACATCAGTGGCGACATCAGCTGCAGGACAAGCAGACTGGGTAGGAAGAGAAGTAAGGAAACGGGGATGTTGGCCATAAACGCACAAAAACGGAGAAACCCCAGTGGAAGAGCTGGTACGGTTGTTCAGCGCAAACTCAGCCAACGGCAGAAATTCAACCCACCGATGAGCCTTCTCGCTAGCAAACAGCCTTAAATATTGCACCAAATCCTGGTTCTTCCACTCAGTTTGACCATTAGTCTGCGGGTGGAATGCTGAAGAGAATGAAAGGGAAGTCCCAAGGTTTCTGCAGAAGGCCCGCCAAAACTGCGCCTCGAACTGAACCCCGCGATCGGAAACAATGTTCTCAGGAACTCCATGGAGGCGAACAATTTCTTTAACGAAGACCTGGGCAAATTCAATCGCCGAAGGAAGTTTCTCTAATGCCACGAAATGGGCCATCTTAGGGAAACGGTCCACCACCACCAGAACGGTGGTGAACCCTTGTGACTCTGGCAAGTCAGTGACAAAATCTACCGAAAGGTGCGACCAGGGGTGCGACGGCACAGGCAACGGTCTCAGGGGACCCTCCGGATGCCGCCGGCGATTCTTGCCGCGAGCGCAAATAGAGCACCCCCTTACGAAGTCACGTATCTGACGAGACATGCCAGGCCACCAGTAGAGCCTGGAGCAGAGATCCAGAGTCCCTTGCACTCCCGGATGACCCGCGAAAACTGACGAGTGGGACTCTTCAATAACCGTGAGGCGTTATGATTCTGGCACAAACCATCTGCCCTCCAGAACCCCCGGTGAGGCGTCCTGCTGAGCACTCTGAAGGCGGGGAATGAGACCAGAGTCCACAGCCACCACTACAACCCCAGGTTCCAGGATATTTTCGGGAGGCAGCGACTCACATTCTGGCAACCCAAAACTCCGTGAGAGAGCATCAGCCTTGACATTCTTAGTCCCCGGGAGATACGTCACTACGAGGTTAAATCTAGAAAAAAACAATGTCCACCTGGCCTGACGTGCGGTGAGTCACTTAGCGTTGGCGAGGTATACTAGGTTCTTATGATCGGTGTACACCGTGACGGGATGTCTAGCGCCCTCAAGATGGTGACGCCACTCTTCTAAGGACCACTTGATGGCCAATAGCTCTCGATTGCCTACATCGTAATTCCGCTTTGCCGAACTGAACTTTCGCGAGAAAAAGGCACATGGACTGTAGCCAGCCCTCTCGCTAACCACCTGGGACAACACAGAGCCAGCCCCCACCTCAGATGCATCAACCTCCACGAAGAAGGGGTGTAGCGGGTCAGGCTGGACGTGCACCGGGGCAGCCAAGAACGCCCTTTTGAGACGATCGAATGCCTCCAGGGCCTCAGATGACCATCTTACCAAGTCAGCCTCCTTCCTGGTAAGGTCGGTCAACGGTTGAGCGATGACCGAGTAGTTTCTAATGAAATTGCGATAGAAATTCGCAAAACCTAAGAACCGTTGGAGTGCTTTCAGATTACCTGGTCAAACCCACTGGGAGATAGCTGCCACCTTATCCGACTCCATTTGCACGGAAGTCGGATAAATTACATACCCTAGAAAGGACACTTGTTGAGTGCCAAACAGACATTTTTCCAGTTTGACAAACAGCTGGTACTCACGTAACCGGGTTAGTATCAACCTAAGGTGCTGCACATGAGAGTCCCAGTCAGGAGAATATACCAGGATGTCGTCGAGGTAGATGACTAAAAACACCCACAGGGCGTCGTGAAAGACCGCATTCATAAACCCCTGGAAGACCGCAAGGGCATTACAAAGGCCAAAGGGCATCACAAGACATTCAAAGTGTCCCAACGGGGTATTGAATGCTGTCTTCCACTCATCCCCTCGCGGATACGGATCAAATTATAAGCCCCTCTTAAATCTAGTTTAGAAAACCAGTGGGCTCCCACCACCTGATTCAGGAGGTCAGGAATCAGAGGCAGAGAGCACCGGTTCTTGACTGTGATCTGATTCAAGGCCCAATAATCTACACAAGGCCTCAATGTCCCATCCTTCTTCTCGACAAAGAAGAGACCCGCCCCAGCAGGGCAACAGGATGGCCTAATATGATGTTTGGCCAGGGACTCCGTAATATAGACCTTGAGAGCTTCGTGCTCCCGCCTGGATAAGTTAAATATGGCTCCCTTAGGGATGGGCTTATTTGGAATAAGGTCTATCCCACAATCCCACTCTCTGTGAGGAGGCAGGGTCTCTGACAGGCTTTTAGAAAACACATCCCGGAAGTCAGACAAGTATTCTGGAATGAGCGCGGTATCTACTGAGCAGAGAGGAAGGGGAGCAAGATGGCTATGGCAGGATGGTCCCCAATGAGTCAGTTCCCGGATGGTCCAATTGAATTGGGGGTTGTGCAATGCCAACCACGGCATTCCTAGTACCATGTCTACCGACATTTTCTCCATCACCAGGAATGATAGTTCTTCCGAGTGGAGAATCCCCACCGTGAACTGTAACACTGGGGTCCTCCATCGTACCAGGCCCGTAGCAAGAGGGGTAGCATCAATGCTAGTAAAACGAATTGGCGTCTTCAGCGCCACCAATTCAGCCATCAGAGGTCCAACGAAACACAGGCTTATCAGGTTAGCGGCTGCTAACCTCACAAGGTACCAGAAGCTTAGGAAGTACCTGAAGTCCTAGACGATCCTCCCTACAATTGCCTAGGACTCAGAGTTTTCCGCCAGTTCAGACTTCGAGCGCTGAAGCCTCAGGGGGCAGGTTATCACCCGATGTCCAGCTTTCCCACAGTAAAGGCAGAGATGATGCAACAATTGAATCCGGCGTCGCTCCTTGGGGTCCAGCGGGTCCAACTGCATGGGCTCGGGAACCGAGACTGGTAAGGAAGAAGAAGGAACAGGACAACCGACCTCCCTGACTCTACGGGCCTGTCTATCTTGCTTCCTAGACCTGAGCCTCCTATCTGCCTTCACCGCTAGCTCCATAGCCTCCTTTAAGGACCCGGGAACGGGATGGGAAATCAACAGGTCTTTTACCGCGTCCGAGAGGCCCTGCAGGAAAATGTCTTTCAGAGCGCTATCGTTCCATGCCGTATCACCCGCATAGCGTCTGAAGTTGGAGCAATAATCCTCCACACAAAGCGACCCCTGATGTAACGCCAACAGCCGAGAAACCACCAACCCTGCCCGCTCCGGTTCATCGAAGATACCCCCGAGTTCCTGAAAAAAGGAGTCCACAGACTGCAGGCAGGGGGAACCCTCGGGAATGGAAAAAGCCCAGGTCTGGGCAGAGCCCCGCAGCAGGGACATTATAAGCCCGACCCTCTGTGCCTCCGACCCGGAGGAACGGGGGCGCATCCGAAAAAACAAGCGGCAAGCTCATTGGAAAACAAAAAAATTGTTCCTCTCCCCAGAAAACTCCTCGGGAAGAGGGCACTTGGGGTCTGGACTGGTCAAGGCATCAGGACCCTGCGACAACCCCCGCTTCTCCTGGGCTGCCATATGAGCGGATAAATCCTGGACCACCGGCACCAGGGCTTGCAGCTGGTTCGCGAGGGAGCTGATCGCCTCCATAGAAAACAGTTTTAATGGCCAGTTATTATGTTACGGCACTCTGACCCCCCGAGCGCCAGGTGGGGTGCCCTGAACTTACCACACACCACTGTCCCTGCCTACTTGCCTCGACCTGGCTAACCCCAGGCAGACAACTGGATGGCGGTCCCTACCCTGGCTAGGGACCTGGCGACTGCACTAGAAGTACCTAACTAACGAGGGACAGAGTACCGACAAGGAAAGGCAGATGGAGTGACCAAACAGAAAATACAGAGCACAAGGCAAAGCTGGAAAAGGAAGCTGACGAGCAAACTAGGGTACTAACTGAGAGAACTGCAGACAGGACTAACTAGGAGCTGACAGAACCAATAACTGGCGGTGAGCTCAGGTCACCACCAGCCTTATGACTACAGGACTCCGCCCAGGGACGGAGGGGGGAAGAGCTAACTCCCCCACTACTGCACAAGAGAGGTGGAGGCGTGCGACCGACACCCTACGGGCGGACACACCCGCGCCACCGCCCACCGGCCGCCCCCCCATCGCCGGGGAGGCCCTGACGTCAGAGCTCCAGGAGCCGAAGCCGGGGCGGCGTGCGCTGACTGGGGAACCCCGCGCCGCCCTGCACGGTAACACCGGAAATGTATGGGTTACGGGTCCTTTTACTCAACTTTATCAGCAAATACAGTTCAGCAGTTTCCTAGACAGGCGTGTGACAGGGAGAACTCACGGGATGTCAGGAGAAACCACACCCACAGTTATCTGTAGGTCCTGGCCCGGTACCACACTTCTTTCTCTTTCCTAATCTCCACCAGTCCACACTCACGGTCAAGTTCACGCTGCCAAACTCTTGGAGGGTAGTAGTCCCCAATAGTGGTTAGGCTATTCCCTTTGCCTCTTCCATTCTGAACCACACAGGTTGAAGATACTTGTGTGGAACTCCTGAAGACCTCTCTGCTGCAGGTTCAGAACACACTCAGAACAGAAGACCCTTGCACACGCTTTGCAAGCACATATATCTCACAAGGTCACATGACAAACAAACGGATACATTTTCCAGACAGTCAACTCACATACCAGACAGTTAACTCTTTCAGTGCTACATCTAGGCAATACACACCATTCTTGCAACATGGAAGACACTGACAAATGCATGCATACAGTTATGGAGGGGCCCTGTCATATTGGGCCACAACAGCATTACATGTAGGAAGGCAGTTACATTGGTGCTATAGGTGATTTATAACCCTTTTGTTTAATGAAGTGTATATTTAAAAGAAAAAAGCAAGACGCTCACCGTGATTTTATTTTATTAAAACTTTATTAAAGATTTAAAATGAAAGAGATGTGCAAAGTAAGAAAAAAAACTCACAAAGGTTCAGTGCATAAATGGAAGATTAGATTTTATTTTAGAGCCCTAAATTGGATAGTTTTGTGACAATCTCTAAAAGAAATATCTCGGTTGTGGCAAGGTCAATCCTGTATTATTGTAATTCTCAAGTGTTAGTAATTTTATTGGAAATTTTTCATTCACAGGGATGGACATTTGAAGCAATCTTATTTAGTATTTCCCCTTTGTCAAATAATGGTAAGGCTTTTAAATGAGGGCATATTGGAGGAAATGTGGTAAAAATTCAATATAGATTCCAGTTTATTTGTTTAAACCGCAGTGAGGTTATAAATCTAGGCATGTAGCATTCTGCATTGAGGTCAGTGATATATTGCTGCTTCGCTGTCCAAAAGTAGTAAGATTTAGTTTGAAGAAATGTAGGCTGCCACTTCACATGAGGATTATTAACTACGAATGTAGGTGCTAAAGATTTAACCACTTCTTTGTAGGGATTCTGAATTAACAGACCGAAGCTTATTGTTGAAAAAATGTATCCAAGCTGTTATATTCAATTTCTAAATTGAGTAATTACTCTTGAAGTTGTAGAAGGGCCCATGCTACTGCTAGGAA
The DNA here is from genome assembly GCF_035609145.1 of Eleutherodactylus coqui. Classification (NCBI taxonomy): domain Eukaryota; kingdom Metazoa; phylum Chordata; class Amphibia; order Anura; family Eleutherodactylidae; genus Eleutherodactylus; species Eleutherodactylus coqui. The sequence goes on from NC_089840.1 coordinate 191,482,815, forward strand.
GCCCATTAATGAGATCTCTCCTGTTGTGGGCTAGGGAAGACAGTGTGTGACAGAAAATGGCCAAAATGAATGTCATTTCTATTTTTATGAACCCTCTTTCCCCCAAATACTTTGACAGTTGAATAGGGTCTCATTTCAGTTAGTGAAGGGGGAACATCACTAAACCAGCACTTTTTTCCCTTCCTTCTAAAAATCAGTGGGGGCCCCAGGAGTCAGACCCACACCAATCGGAAAGATAAGAATACCTCTTTAAAGGGTTTGTCCAGTACTGGATAGCGTTGCCGCTATAGCCCCAACTGCATTAAAATAACAAAAAGAGCAAACTCTGCCATGGGGATTCGGCGCTGTAGCCCTGTAATCCTCCTGGTGAGGAAGATAATGTCACCAGAATTTACATGTCCTCTGCAGCCAATCAGAAACTGCAGCATAACCACCCATTCTCCTTGCATCAGTGCTTACATCCAGGTGGCCATGATGCTAGGAGTTCAGAATAGTTACACTGCAGCCTCTGATTGGCTGCAGCAGTAAGGTGACTTCCGGTGACATCATCTTCCACAACAAACTTCTTATGGATGACTGGGCTACAGTGCTGGATTAATGGGGAAAAAAGAGGGGTAAGTACAGCTTTATTTTGTATAGGGACAATGTTGTCTGGTAACCGGTCCACCCCTTTAACAAAGTAGCCAGTAATATTCAGTAATGGTTCCATATCATAAAACAAATGAGAAGCAGACACTGTAATATATACCCTTGATAAAGAATTGCTATGAAGTTTCCATGTACAGCACTTTACATAGAGTACATATACATATACATAGTATATTTGTGTTCTGTAGATTTTATGTTGTACTTATGTGTGTGATATTAGAGGTGTTAAATTATTTTTGAATTTGCACATTTTCTGTTTTGTGATTCTACTAAGTATACATTAGGATCAGCACATTCTATCTTATAGAAAGAAGTTACATTATTTATTACTCATCACTGAGATTTTTGCACCTACAATAATCGTTTGTCTTTTGCTCTGATCCATTGTGTTAAAGGGGTTGTCCCGCGCCGAAACGGTTTTTTTTTTTTTTTTAACCCCCCCCCCCCCCGTTCGGCGCGAGACAACCCCGATGCAGGGGTTAAAAAAACAACCCGCACAGCGCTTACCTGAATCCCGGCGGTCCGGCGTCTTCATACTCACCTGCTGAAGATGGCCGCCGGGATCCTCTGTCTCCGTGGACCGCAGGGCTTCTGTGCGGTCCATTGCCGATTCCAGCCTCCTGATTGGCTGGAATCGGCACGTGACGGGGCGGAGCTACACGGAGCCGGCATTCTGCACGAGCGGCCCCATAGAAGACTGCAGAAGACCCGGACTGCGCAAGCGCGGCTAATTTGGCCATCGGAGGGCGAAAATTAGTCGGCTCCATGGGAACGAGGACGCTAGCAACGGAGCAGGTAAGTATAAAACTTTTTATAACTTCTGTATGGCTCATAATTAATGCACAATGTACATTACAAAGTGCATTATTATGGCCATACAGAAGTGTATAGACCCACTTGCTGCCGCGGGACAACCCCTTTAACTGAATATATAAGCATATCTAAATCTATCATTCAGTATTATTTCATACTTTTTTATCGCCAAGCTGGAGGAGGGAAAGAACATAAAAACATACCAGAGCTTCCTACCTTAAACTTTCCCTGGATACCAATATTGAAGTTGTGCTTTCAGCTTTGACTATTCAATAAAACACTGTTCACACAATCAGCCTCCTCTCTGTGCGGCATCAGCAGTCACTAGGGATGAACGAGCATACTCGTCCGAGCTTGATGCTCGTTCGAGTATTAGGGTGCTCAAGATGCTCGTTACTCGAGACGAGCACCACGCGGTGCTCGTCTCGATTAAACGAGCACTGACCATTGAAAGCAATGGGCTGCCGGCTAGCGCGGGATGAATTTTCGGGAAGGGCTTAGAAATATAAGCTCTTACCTGAAAATCATCCTAAAATGTGTAAAAAGTAAAAAAAAATATATACTCACCTTGTCCCGGTAGAACGATGTTAGCCCATTGAATTCAATGGAGCCGGCAATACAGCCGGCTCCATTGAAAGCAATGGGCTGCCAGCGATCGCACAATGAATTTTTGGGAAGGGCTTAAATATATAAGCCCTTCCCTGCAATTCATCCAGAAATGTGTAAAAATAAAAAAAATATGTATACTCACCTAGTCCCGGCAGACGGAGTTCAGCTGCGGCCAGCTGGCAGTTCTCCTGAACTGCTCTGAACAGCTGTCAGTAGTATTCAGCAGCCGGGGATTTAAAATCCCCACCTGCAGAATGAGCTGCCTTTGATTGGTCACAGCCTGACCAATCAGAGGCAGATCTCACTCACACCCATTCATGAATTCATGAATGGGTGAGTGAATGCTACCTCTGATTGGCTCAGCGCAGCTCTCAGCTGAATGACAGCAGTTCAGCACCACAGTGCAGGGGACAGCAGGAGAAGACGCGGCTGTGCCCCGGCAGCTGAAGGGAGGTGAGTATCTATTTTCTTTGTTTTTTAAATCACTTTTAATTCATTTCCAGGGAATGGCTTATATGTAAAGCCCTTCCCTGAAAAAGAATTCAGGTGTGCCAGCGGACCATTGTCTTCAATGGAGTCGCCGGTAGCAGCAGCGGCTCCATTGAAGAGAATGCCTGCATTTTTATTCTTTTTTACACTAAAATCTTTCCTTTTCAGGTAAGGGCTTATATTTTTAAGCCCTTCCCGAAAATTTATCCCGGCTGTATTGAATTCAATGGGCTAACATCGTTCTTCTCTGCCACAGCTGTTACAGCTATGGCAGAGGAGAATGATCTTAATGCTGACATAATTTTTATTTTTAATTTTTACACATTTTAGGATGATTTTCAGGTAAGGGCTTATATTTTTAAGCCCTTCCCGAAAATTCATCCCGCGCTCGCCGGCAGCCCATTGCTTTCAATGGAGCCGGCTGTATTGCCGGCTCCATTGAATTCAATGGGCTAACATGGGCTAACATCGTTCTTCAGAGGAGAACGATCGTTATGCTGACAGTGGGGGGGGGGGGGGGAGGTCTCACTCTTGCCACTATTGTGGCTTAATAGTGAGACCTCGGAGCCCGAAATGCAGCCCTGCATGTTGCTCCTCGCCTGCCCTATCCATTTCTGTGTTTTTTACATGACTTTGGTGATTTGCTAAGATTTTCACAAATGAAAACCTTAGCGGAGCACCAGTCATATACAAAAATGCTCGAGTCGCCCATTGACTTCAATGGGGTTCGTTACTCGAAATGAACCCTTGAGCATCACTGAAAGTTCGACTCGAGTAACGAGCACTCGAGCATTTTGGTGCTCGCTCATCTCTAGCAGTCACACAATCAAGACCATCTTTGCAAGTAATGGCTTGGGTAATCCGAAGCAAAGAACAAAACCTGTTTGGAGGAGTGAAGCATGAAAACCGAGATTCCTCAAGTACTGCCTCCTTAGGGCAAAGTCAGACGAGCGTTATTTTTGCGCATGCCTATGTAGTGTTCACATGTCCGTCTTTTACAGGTGCAAAATACTCGCACCTGCAAAAAATAGGACATCCTCTGTGTAAAATATCCTTGCGGGGAGTCCCCTCATCACTAAATACTGTGACAGCACTGTCACAGTGTTCAGTGACAAGGGGACTTGCCGCGAGGATGCAGGAATCCACTGTCACAGCTGTGGCAGAGGATCACAATCTTCTCCCATTGCATTTAATGGGGCCGGTGCTGCAGGCAGCCCCATTGAAAGCAATCAGATGCAGGTAACCCTCGCAATGATTTTCGGGGAAGGGCTTTGACTATATGCCCTTCCCTGAAAATCATCCCTAGCTAGTGTGAAAAATTTATACTCACCTCTCCGCCGCTTTCGTGGGCTCCAGCGCATCTTGTCGTTTGGTCCTTGGCAGTGTTCTGAAGCTCTTTCAGCAGACAGTGATTTAAAAATTCCCGCCTCCTGAAAGGGCTGTTTCTGATTGGCTGAGTGCTCAGCCAATCACAGGCAGCGCTCAGCCATTCATTAAATGACAGCTGAGCACTGCCTATGATTGGTCACAGCGCTCAGCCAATCAGAGGCAGCATTCAGCCATTCATTAAATTTAATGAATGTCTGAGCACTGCCTGTGTTTGCCTACATCCCATTGCTTTCAATGCGGCCGGCAGCTGTAGCTCCAGCCCCATTGAAAGCAATGGGCATGGAGCCATGGTCACGCGCATTTTGCTAATGCGTGGAACACTTTTTTCCCCGCATCGATGTATGGCAAGGCAGATCCACAACTGCCTGTTTGACAGATATTATGTGGTGGTTTCTCTGTTGCACAGCAGATAAATCTACTGAGTTCAGTTGTGTGAAAAAGTTAGTATAAACCCCGTAAACTTTTATTTTTCATTTTAGTTTTTTTTTTTATTCTCCCAGCCAAGGTCTGACGCTGTCAGTTAAAAGAAATGACGGCAGGAAGTTGTTTTTGTCAGATATTAGATTGAAATGTATCCTAAAATGTGTTTGCGTTTCTTATTTGATTTTTGTTCAATTACATCACCATTACTTTATAGGCTCTTGAATGAAGATTAAGTATTATGTCACATACTGTATTTTAGAATGCCAAAAACTTTACATTAGGTTTTCTTGCTTTTCACATGACTGTTTCTTAATAACTTGCTCAATTAAATTACAAATTCAGCTGTGTTTTGTAGTTAGCTGGTAATGTGGCAATTTTAAAAAGAATGACTCAGATATGTTTAAGCACATAATCTTATATACAGTAGAAAGAAAATAAACCCTTTCTAATTTCCTGGATTTTTTCACTGATTACTAACAAAATGGCAGAAGCCTTTTGGTCTGAAAGCCATTCAAATTTTGCATGTTTTGCTAATTTTTGCGATAATTTTCCCCACATTTTTCCTCTCTGCCTGCTCTGTCTTCTGACTTGACTCATTGAGGAGCCAACCCCAAGATTTAGTTTCCTGAGGCTGAAGATACCTTTACAAAACTCAAGCAGTTGTTTGCTAGTGCTTCCATCCCGCACAACCCAGACACCTTAAAACCCTTCTACTTCAAAGTCAAGCCCAGCTCTCTTGAGTCAGGAGCCCACTTGTATCAGAAGAACTCCAAGGGCAAGAACATTGCTTGGACATTACTATTGGACAAACCATCAGGAGATTTGGCCTCCAATACCACCTGTATGCTGACGACACCCAGCTGTACACCTCTTCCCGTGACATCTCTGCACCTTTCCTCCAAAACATCACCGACTGTCTGTCCGCTGTCTCTAACACTATGTCCTCTCTCTACCTAAAACTAAACCTCTCTAAAACTGACTTACTGGTATTTCCACCCTCCACTAACTGACCTCATCCTGACATCTCCATCTCAGTGTGTGGTGCCACCATAACTCCTAGACAACACGTGGACAAAAAAAAATCCCAACAGTGATCGCAAGTTACTGGCCTTAAAACTTGCTCTGGAGGAATGGAGGCATTTGTTGGACGCATTCAAATTTCATTTTCATGTCTACACAGATCTTAAAAATCGGACCTATTTCAAGCTGTTCAATGCCTGAATCTCCGTCAAGTTCGCTGGTCTCTGTTTTCTGCCAGATTCAATTTGCTTCCACATTTCTTTCCTGCTGAAAAGAACACTAAAGCCCTCTTTATGGTCCTTCGACACTGCAGATGACAATCTTGAACCTCAATTTAACATTGATTCAGAAAAGGTAGTTTTCACCAACATCACACACCTATACAGCATACTTCCAAGTAATACTTTTGTTCCACCAGCACAGAGATCTCACATTCTTGCTTGGGGTCTTGATACTAAATTGGCAGGACATCCAGATGTTAAAAGAACACTAGAATTGATCACCCTTTAAAATAATCAGAATTTTTTCATTGATGATTACTAATTTAGTTTGATCTGATTGTTATTCAAGTCACAATTATAGTCAAGTTCAATCTAACTAAACTGTACCGTTCACGTCTTTTATTGGCTACATTGAGTAAACATTCATAATGTATGGAAAAAAGGTAAGCAAACCCTTACATTTTGTAGAACCTGTCCAAGTTCTAGTCCAGAGAGGTTTCCAGCTACTGTTTTTGCACTAATTTTGACCTATGAATGGCATCCATAACGGTCCTACTAAGGAAGACACATGGGAGGATGGTACTGCAGCTGACAGCATCTGGGGAATTGAGCTTCTAATGAAGTTTGGGTTATACACTGGTCAAGAACAAAGATTTATGGTGTAGTGTAATCGCACTTGTCTAAGTGTTTTATTGTATGAAGCTGTGGAACACATTCTACTTTACAAGCGGAGACTTATTTACTGGATGTACAAGAGGCTGGATGTCTTGTAGCGGCTTTACTGCTTGTTTGGTCTACTGCATCTATATTGTTTATTGCTTGAATTAAGTAACCTGTAGATCCCCTTTAGCAATCATCACCTCCACTAGACATTTACTGGGCTGCAACTAAAATTTGTACAATGTTGAGGAAGAACTTCAGACCATTCCTCCCTGCAAGTATGTTATAGTTTATCAATATTTCCGGGATGCCTTGCATGCACAGCCTTCTTCAGCTCACGCTGCAGTATTTTAATACTGTAAAGGTCAGGACTCTAACTTGGCAATTCCAAAACACAGGTTGTCAACCATTTTTTAGTTGATTTAGTTGTGTGCATTGGATTATTGTCTTTTTGCATCACCCAATATCTCTTTAGCTCGCATTCATGTACTGCTGCCTTTGCATTCTCCATGTAAAATGCTTTGATACAGCTTAGAATTTATTATTTCCTCAATGATCCCAAAGCGTCCTGGATTCAAGACAGCAAAACACCCTCAAACCATGATGTTCACTCCACTATGCTTGACAGCTGAAGTGAGGTTTTGGTGTTGGCGTGTAGTGTTTTTTTCCCATTTCTACTAAAAAGTACCACTTTTATCTCATGTGTCCATAGAACATTTTCCAAAAAGCATTGTGAAATATTCAGGTGGTCATGGGCAAACTTGATGGCTGGCAATGTTTTTCATTTTTGGACAGTAGCAGCTTTCTTTGTGGCATCCTTCCATCAACAGCAAATTCTTTAGTGTTTTTCTAATGGTGGATACATGAATGAAGGTTTTTGCAGTTTGTGCAGCCTTCTGTAGCTCTTTTTTTGTTACCCTTGGGTTCTTTCTCACTCTTTTCACGATTGCCACTTGGGCTCTTGTAGTAATTTTAATAGAATGCCCATTCCTACATAGAGTGGCAGCAGTCCTGAATTGTGAATTGTGAGCATAATTTGTCTAATGAATATACATATACACAGGCCTTAACCATTGTCTTTGTAGCCTTTTCCAACTTCATGCATGTCTATAACATTCCTTCTGAAGTATTCTGAAAGTTTTTCAATGAGGCATTGCTCAGAATAAATATTGCTTCTTGAGAAACCCAGATTTAACAGTATCCAGGCTTTGCGTGCCTTTATTTAATAGGCAAAGCACCTGTGAAACCAACACTTTCAATTCTATGCTTTTAATTGAAACACCTTCTGCCTACTGGCTCTTAAGAAAATCCTTAACTCGGATATTAAAGCCTTTTTGCACAGAACTATTATCGTTCAAAAAAACCATTCAAATGAGCAAAAATAAGCAATAATCATTCAGCGAACGAATCATTCACTTTTGGTTCATCGTTAGAGATGAGCGAGCATACTCGCTAAGGACAATTACTCGAGCGAGTATTGTCCTTAGCGAGTACCTGCCCACTCGGAAGAAAAGATTCGGGTGCCGGCGCGGGTGAGCAGTGAGTTGCGGGAGTGAGCAGGGGGTAGCAGGGGAGAGAGGAAGAGAGAGATCTCCCCTCCGTTCCCCCCTGCTTTCCCCCGCCAATCCCCGCCCCCCGCCAGCACCCGAATCTTTTCTTCCGAGCGGGCAGGTACTCGCTAAGGACAATGCTCGCTCGAGTAATTGTCCTTAGCGAGTATGCTCGCTCATCTCTATTCATCGTTCATCATATGCAGTCATACAAATTATTTTTGGCTCATTCACTAATTGTTCGATTTAAATACCGATCATTCAGTTGTTCTCAGTCACCTATACAATGAATGTGAACAACTTAACGATTTCTCGTTTGAACGAACCAACGATATATCTGCCTGGACAAGCAAGCTGCCTGAGCAAATGGGCGAACTCTTAACATCGTCCGCTTGTTCGTTCGTGTAAACAATAATCGTTTGGTGTGCACAGACCCTTCGGCCAGCTTCACACTAGTGTATGCACATTTGCTCATGCTTCAGTGCTGCATTATGTGTAATGAAAAATGCTTTTTTGCATCAGCATATTTTACTGTACTTTTGTGCCTGCAAGACATGTTCATTTGCGAGCGGCAAACAAAGACGCACCAATCAAAATGACTAGTTAGTCTTAACAAGTACCAGATGTCTTCTTTTTCCAGTGGAATTATACAGTGTTTCACATATCTCCTTGCGTATTGTGCAAATACTTGCGCAACCCCTATTAACGCTTATGGCGATTTTGGTGCGCAAATACACAGAAAAATGGAGCATGTTCTATTTTTCATTTGCGTGCCCAAAATGCGCAGGAAAACTACGCGCATGTGAGTGTACCCATTGAAATCAATGGGTTCTAATCTTTGTGTATTGCTTGCATGAATTTTGCATGCGCAAATACAACTGTGTGTAAAGACTCTTTCTTACTTCCTCTCTCTGCATTGTGGATGTTCACTCAATGCGCTGAATGAAAGAACTTTTTCTTCTGTCTAAAAGCCGGGCAGCTGAGCGGAAACAGAACGGACCCCGTTATAGTCAATGAGGTCTGTCTGGTGCTGTTCGGTTCCGTCCCGAGACGGAGCCATTTGGCCAAGGGGATTCCCCTTTCCTGCTCCCCAAACAGAACCACCCTTAATCACTTTATACTTTTTTTCTTATTTTTTTGTATTTTCTGATAGTAGATTTTTGTATCCTATTTTCTATACATGACTATTGGGGCGGCCATCTTGCCTGAGTTATTGTTAACAGCATTCATAGATATGCTTTACTGCAGCCACATGGACCATAGAAACCTGTTGTATAGAGATCAGATCCCCAAAATTGGTGCAACGCCAACTTAACAAGAACTGTAATAAAGAGTATATGGTCTAAAAGAAAATAGCTGCTCTGAACAAATGCAACAAATAGTGCTAATATAGAGATAGTGATATTAAATGCTATTTCACCAGACTAAAGCACGGTAAAAATGGAATAGTGATAGTGTAATCAGGAATCCAGTATGATCAGACGTAAAGGGTTTGTTTCTCCTGTTTTGGAGGTTTCTTTTAATTTATGCAATGTTTGATAACTGATCTTCTTAATTCTAGTTGCTTTTTGACCATGCTGTGATTAATAGGGGTTATTCTTGATAAATGCCAGCCTCCTGCAGAATTCCCTTCAAAGACTCAGTGCATTTGTAGTGTGGGGCAAATAAATGAGAGAATAAAGAACAATAAATCAGAGCATTTTAATTAGACCTTCATTTGAATGTATATATATTCACCCGTAATGAGTTCATGAATATGATTAAGGCAGAACACAACCTAATTATCATATTTACAGCTTTTTAAAACTGGCGGTGAAAGACTTTATTTTCTTGAGCCCAGTAGTAGCAGTTGTGTATTGTAGTAGCTCTATAGCTTAAGGAATTAGCTGCAATTCAATAAAACTGTGCAGATGGGATCTAGAATGTTCCTTGAATTTTCAGTTTGGTCAGATCCAAATATCCTTTATGTTAAAGTCACATTTACAGTGTTTTAATAAATAGAATGCTCTTTTAACTTTATGTATCTCCTCTAGAAAATACTTTTGTTTCGGTGCGTATCTATTAACTACCCCAAACTACGTCTTACTTATTATGGGCCTGGAATTTTAGTCCCATGCATGATCATGGTCATATTGTACATTGCAAATATTGGGTCCTTCTCACATTGGAACAGTTACATTTGGCAAGTGACTGCCTGAGATAAACTTCCTTTCTCACACAATTCCTATTTTTAACCCTCTTACATATCTTTAACCCCCGAAGGACCAGACACTTTTTAGGGAGTTTACCCATGCAGTGGTTTTACTGCCCTATTTTTTTTTCTTTAGCTACTAACATTAATTTTGCTACATTTTTCCCAGATGACATATAGGGCTATTTTTTATATCCTTTTTCAGCTACTCTTTTTCACTTTTTTTAGTTTTATTAGGGGTAACCAGCAAAAAATAAAGATTTTTTTTTCATTTATAATTTAATTTTAAAATTTGTATATTTATGCTAAAATAAAATACAGGAATGAGTTCCTCAATTTTGTTTCGGACGTTTTGATATATAATTTGTGTAGACTCAAATAATAGGGCGACCAAGGTGGTGTGTTGTTTTCTTTTTTTATTTTATTTTGTAATTTTTTTTAAACTATTTTTTTAACTATTTTTTCTATTTTCCACATGATGTCAAACAAGACCTCTGGGTGTTATTCCCCTTTTTTTTTTTTTTTTTTTTTTAATTTCACCCTTTTCCCCTGTAGCTAGGGCATCCATAGGAACCCCAGTTACATGGAAAACATCCCCCTGTAGGGACAATAGTCACTAAAACTTCCACTCTCACTCTTTAGTACATTGCACTAATTGAGCGCTATGTAGCCTGAAAAGGAGAAGCGGTCAAAAATCACTTTTCCCTTCTCCTCTGGGTCCTTGGCTGTGTTTGACAGCTGGGGACTTGACCTGCTCCTGCTTGATTGAAGGATAAGCTTGAATCCCATTTAGCACTTCTGTAATCTACTGGGATTAAAGTCTATGACCAATCGCCATATATTTATCGCACTTGGTCCTTAAGGGGTTAACATGTGGCATGCTCCATTGCATGTCCTATAATAGAGTTATTCTTTCTAGTAGAATGCCACATGGAGGGCCATACGGCCACACACTGCACCAACAAACTATATCAAACTGCAAGGAACTCTGTGTACCACAATGCAGCCTCATGCAACACTACGAACGCTTGAATTTAGGTAAGGACTCTAATTTCTCATGAAACATATTTTATTACAATATTGCAACCTGCTAGCAAACCCTTGACAAAGTGCAAATCCCATCACAACCACTAGGTGGCCACACACAGACCTATACAGTATAGATAACTCATGATTGAGTATTGCAAAATCAGATTCTTTTTTTTAAAGCTACTCATTTCATAAGTTACATCTCAGTACATGGTGAGCCAAGAAGGAAAGGTAAGAAAGGACACATCTGTATGTATTAGTCCTTATTGCCAGTTTTTCATTACTATTACAGCATCTTCAGGTTTTCAGGCTCCATCCATAGCTATATGCATACTTGATGATGCAAACTGTGTACCATTTACCCTGTGATATGTCCATCTCATCAACACAAGGTAATACTGATATTGTAATAAAGTGTGATGTATTGCTTCTTTAGTCATATTATTCTTGATTGCTTTGTTCCCTGATGAACAATCTATCACTTTCTATAGCCATCTTTATATTTTACTGTTTCCTGTATTGTACAACAACCAACTTAAGGTTCATTAAAAATATAGAAAAAAAATTAGCTTCCAAATTGCCACCAACTACCCAGTGTCTATTGCTACAGCCATGCTGTACCTTGATGCTCCTACACAAGGCTTCCTTATACTACAGTATTAGTCAGTTTTCTTTGGACATGTGCAGCCTGCTCCTTTCTGAATGCACCAACCTGCAGATCACATCTATTAATTTTTACATTAGGATTTCAGAGGGTTCATCCACATAAGTGTATGCATTTAATTTATGCAAGAAAATAGCACATATTCAACTAGTTAACTTAATTTCCAATTTCCATGAATGGGAGCACGGTTGCATGTGCACACAAATCATATGCCTTGCAAAAAGTACAGTAAAACACACAACTGCGCATGCAAATACTCAGCTCAAATGCACAGAAAAGGGATCCTGCAGACGAAAGTAAGTGCAAATACACTCACCCCAGCGCAATGTGCTTGGACAATGAGTTTTTTCTGCACATGTAACGGTGTATATTTATCTCTTTTTTCTGTTCACAATAGCTGTACATTTGCGTACATAAAAACACACTAGTAATACATAATGCTTTCATCATTGACCCCGCCCCCGGTAATCACTCATAGATATTGAACATGTGCAGTGTGATACCATCCTGCGGGGCTCCTGGTACTTTCTGGGTTTGGGAGAGAGCAGCTGAGGTTGTAGACGTCTTCTAATGATGAGAATGTTATTTTGCCTTGGTTACTGTCGGTCAGTTTTGGGGCGTGAGATGGTGGTTGATGTTCCTAGAAGGAGGAGTCGGCGGTTCAGGGTTCATCCTCTGCTGTCCTGGAGTGCCAGCCACTGCTCAACTAAATTGTTGATTATCTTAATCTCAACTTGGTTGAACTTCCCAAATGTGATGGTCCTAAACAATCTTCAAAATGGCTACCGTGCCTTCCCTGCAATTAGCTGTAAATTTTATAGCGCCCTGACAGGTGGCTGCGCAATTTCTCTGTTTTTCACTCATGTTTGTGCATAGTTCATGCGCATTTGCGCACCCCCATAGACTCCTATGGGGACCTTTGATGTGCAAATGTGCACAAAAATAGAGCATGACGCATATTTTTTCGCGCAACAGAAATGCATGCGCAAAAACGTGCACTGTGAGCGAACCCATTGAAATCAATGGGTTCTTATTCTCTGCGGTTTGCACAAGCATATTTCTGCACGCAAATACACCCCGTGTGAAAGAGCCCTAAATGCACTTACACCCATGTGATATTGACCTAATTAAAAATAGACAGAGTTCAGATACGTTCTAAGTCAGGTCTTCTGATAGAAGCTGATGGTAAACTATAGATTAGTTCACAATCTGACACCTTGTGGGTAATAGTAGTAAGCAGTCTAATGCCTCATTCACATGAGCGCTGTTTTAGAGCAGTATAGGCTTGTAAAAAGATTGCGGCTGTACTGCACTAAAGATCGTGTGAATGGGTGATTTCCTGCTATTTTAATTAGCTGTGAAATTGCCCGTTCACACGAATGGAGGTGCGTGTTATTCAGCTCCCATAGGAGTCTATGGAAATTTGCACCTTAGATGCGAGCTTAGATGCAAGCATTGCAGTCGCATGTCCTGTCTTAGGTGTGAATATTTTTCATGTCTAAAATTCCTTAGGGTGGCTTCACATGAGCGTGTTTTTAGGCGTACATAGGTGCGTACATAAGTGCGCACCCATGTACGTGCAAAAACACGCGTGAATGCAGGTCCGTGCATTGTTTTCAATGGAGCCGTGGCTGCTGCCGGCGGCTCCTTTGAAAACAATGATCTGCCGGCTGCCCTGCATTGTTTTTACATGTAAGCCCTTCCCTGAAAAAACAAAAATTTTAGTGTAAAAAAAATAAAATAAATAAACTTACCTCTCCGCCGCTGCTGCGTCCCCCTCGGGGATGAAGAACACATCTGCCGCATGCGCTAAAACAGAGCTCTTGTGAGTGAGGCCTAAGGGCGGATTCAGACAAATGTGGATTTCTCCCGTAATGTGCCGGTGATAATCACGGCCGTATAACATGACAAAATTAAATAACTGATTTCAATGGATTTCAGTGGTTTTGTTTTCACAATCGGTATTCTCGCCCCCTTAATTCATAGAATCATAGAATGGTAGAGTTGGAAGGGATCTCCAGGGTTATGGGGTCCAACCCCCTGCTCAATGCAGGATTTACTAAGTCATCCCAGACAGATATTTGTCCAGCCTTTGTTTGAACACTTCCATTGAAGGAGAACTCTCCATCTCCCGTGGTAACCTGTTCCACTCATTGATCACCCTCACTATCTGAAAGTTTTTTCTAATATCTACTTTGCATCTCCTCCCTTTCAGTTTCATCCCATTACTTCTAATCTTTCCTTGTGCAAATGAGAATAGGGCTGATCTCTCTGCACTGTGGCAGCCCTTCAGATATTTGTAGACAGCTATTAAGTCTCCTCTCAGCCTTCGTTTTTGCAAGCTAAACATTCCCAGATCCTTTAACCGTTCCTCATGGGACATGTGATCTGTCTGTGATCTATTTGTATACCCAAGTCTTTTTCACATGTGCTGCTTAGCCCAATTCCCCCCATTCTGTATGTGCTTTCTTCATTTTTCTTGCCCAGATGTAGGACCTTACATTTCTCCTTGTTAAACACCATTCTGTTAGTCGCTGCCCACTGTTCAAGCTTTTCTACATCTCTTTGAATCCTTTCTCTCTCTCTTCCCTAGTGTTAGCTATCCCTCCTAGCTTTGTGTCATTGGCAAATTTGATCAGTTTCCCATTAATTCCCACCTCCAGATCATTTATAAAAATGTTGAACAACACTGGGCCTAGGACAGAGCCTTGTGGTACCCCACTTGATACATTCTTCCACTTGGATGGGCAGTCATTTATGACCACTCTTTGAGTACGATCACTCAGCCGGTTGTGAATCCACCAACTAATTGTAAAGGCGATAAAAGATAGGACTTGCCCTATGTTTCCTGCACATAATATTAGTTATGTTTACGAAAGAGCAGACAGGACCTATCTTCCCCCTATTTTTTCTCTATGGCGCAGAGTTTGAACAGTTGGTGAAAAACCTTGTTCAGACCGTCTAATACTGCCCTTGGTCCGGTGTCACAAGAGCATAAGCGCATTTACGTATGCATTTTCAGTGTATTTGCTCAATAGACGTTTCACAAGTGCGTGTTTACTGTACATTTTGCACGTGCAAAAAACCACACAAGCATGCTCCCATTTATTGAAATGGGCAACTAAGTTAATTAGTTCAGTATGTGCTATTTACTTTCACAGATTTGCAGGAAAATAGATCATGCTGCGTATTCTGTTGCGCAAATGAAATGCACGGACAAAATACATGCATGCGAATGAACTTATTGAAATCAATGGGTTTAATTTACTGCATATTGCACGCACAAATTTTGAGCGTGAAAGCTCTGTTTAAATACATTCATATGACACAGGCCTAACAGTGAAGATTCCCTTATCGCAGTGCTCCTGTGTGTTCTTTCTATGCGGGGTCCTAACCTTGCAGAGACCTTCTTTGTACACACTTGTTTTATCCACGAGTGTCTCAGCCTGGCGAACATCCAGCAACACATTACATCAAAGTTCTTTTATGTGAAGTCTATTGAGCAGCAAAGTTGTACATGGCTTGTAACAGCATCATAAAATAAAACCCCACATTCAATGCGCCACCGGAGAGCAGGAAGCACGCCATTCATTGATTTTTTTTCTTCTTCTACATCTCCAAACATCTGTCTCTCAATCAGCCTAACCTATGCGGGGTTTCATCAGGGGTTAATATTTCCTCAGACAGCAAAATTGTTATTGCCCTTTTCAGGAGGTGTTTTGCTGTAAGCAACAGTAATTTGGCAATTTATGTTATTATGTTTCATTAGTATTGCAAAACATTGACTACAATATGTTTACTTACACCATATTAGGAGTCATGCAGGTTAGGTCGGCTGCACACAAACAGACTTATGCAGCGGAATCCACATAGAGGATCTGCAGCAAATACCGTTCAAAGCATGCTGTGCAAACTTGCTTTTTCCTATACACTTGCAGAAATGAATTGCGATTTCCGTGAGCGGAGGAAAAATCACAGCATACTCTATTTTGCTGCGAACTCCACATAGATGGCTTCCATTGAAGTCAATATCAGCCGTCTGACCTACAGCCCATCCACAATTGATAGGTATGTGAGGTCCCCGGCCGCGGTCAAAGCTGGAATCCGCAAGCAGAATCCAGCTCTGCTGTGTACAGCCGGCCTTACCAAGAGTATTGCTTTTCCCTAGGGAGAGCATCAAGAAGGTGGAAGGGAACTTATAAGGCCATGCATGCTCCTGTTGGGAATATCCAAATTGAAAGATGGAGCAATATCTCTACAGAACCAGCTATTGGAATGCAGCATTCCTGCAAGTCAATGTCAGACTAATTAACAAGCCTTGTAACAATGACTTACAAGAATGCTGCCTTCCAATAGATGGCGCTGTAGAGTTACTGTAAGATCTGTCATGCATGAATACTATATTTTGTAATTAGAAACAGTCCTAACACTACTATTATTATAATACCTTATATTGAGAAAGGTCTAGAATAGCATAGTTTGTGAAACCAGTTAAAAGAAGCTCCTTTAATTGAAAATATATTAAAATAACCCCCAGAAGTTTACAGTCTTAGCATCAAATCTCCAAATTAAAATATGGATAGCATGCCATGTCTTCACTTGGACGTGCAACTGCATTTTGCCCATTGAAGTGTTAAATCTGCGTGCAGATCTGCAGCAAAAACGCAGCTGATTTCAGCTACGGTTTTAACGGCAGATTCAACGCAGAAAATTCCACAACAGAATCCACCACAGAAAGTTCCTTTTCTTCCAAAAGTCACAGCAGAGTCTTCCTATTCCACAATAGTCAAAGCAGGGCCCTATCATTCCCCCAGTGATAGCAAAAGGGCCACACTCATCCCCCCATATTTACAGTTATGTTGCTCCTTCCAGCAGAGCGTTCTCCTGTTTTGCAGTAGTCATTGAAGTCCTCCTACTCCTTCCATATTAGCTCCTTCAGCATGTTGCTGCATACTTTGCTTCTTCATGGCTGCTGCATTTATCATCGAGTACCTACATCAATTACTCATAGAGCTGCCATTATCTGGTTGATGTTGATGTACTCTAGATCTTTGCCCATTTCTGTGAGCCCCCTTTAAGCAGATGTATTTGCTCATATAACACCAACATATTCTGCTGCATTCTACACATATTTTCATCACTCACATCAAGAATTCACAATCCCCATCCTCAGTACCCGCTGCTGTGATCCCACTGGCCATCACTGCTATTTCTCCATTCTTCCATGTTTCTCTCTCCTCTATTCTCAACCAACTCCAGCCCAGTCCTCCAGGCTCCTCTCCCCATCTCCTGCCCGCAAGTCCAGCTATGCCTCCTACACTGACTTTATATGGGTTAGTGAGTCAAGGGCCAACTGCCTATTGCCCAGCAGCCCATTAAGACTGTGTTCACATAGGCAAATGTGCCATTAATTTTCTGCACAGTAAACGCGCTGCATTCTGGGTATGTTGACACAGCAGATTCTGCTACAGAATTCTGCCACTGTTTTGCCACAGATCCTCAAGTAGGAAAATGAAGGAGTTTGCAGAGAAAAGTTGCAAGTTTTGTTGTACGGCGCATTTGCACAAAAATTAACAACTTCTTATATTAATGTACTCTGCATTTTTGAAAAGTGGGTGGAGCTTGGTGGAAGGGGCGTGGACTGTGCGGTCCAAAAGATTTATTCCAAAGTTTGCTAGAAACTGGTGCAAATTATCGCACATACCCTGTCAATGGGCAAAATCCGTGTCGTTTTTGCACGCATTCAAGGAAAGAAGATTTTGTCCTTTCATAGAGATAAATCCACAGCACAGACCACGGCATCATAGCTGTGGATTTCTGATGCAGTTTTACAGGTAGATTCTGTATGGAAAATTCTGTGTCAGAATTTGCTGTGTGAATGTATGCAAAGCAGTATATTTATGAGTTTGGTTCTGGTGCTATATTTATGTTATGAACTTTGTTCTGGTGCTGTATTTATGTTATGAGCTTGGCTCTAGTGCTGTATTCATATTATGAACTTGTGTCTGGTATTGCATAAATGTACTGAGCTTGGTTCTAGTATTGTATAAGTGTACTGAGCTTGGTTCTGGTGCTGTATTTATGTTCTGAGCTCAATTCCAGGGCTATATTTACGTACTCAGCACAGTTCCAGGGTTATTTATGTACTGAGCATTTATCCAGGGCTGGATTTATGTATTGAGCTTGGTTTTGGTGCTTTACTTACGTACTGGAGCTGTATTTATGTACTAAGCTCCGTTCCGGGTCCGAATTTCTGTACTGAGCTTGGTTCCAGGACTGCATTTATGTACCAATGATACTTTCAGCTCAAGCAGTAAAATTTGTCTCAGTATGTATTGCGTGTTGCTATTTTACTACAATTTGGGGGGCCATATTGTATGTGGGCTGGTGAGGTTTGTGTGCCAGGCTGCTTTTTAATCCCAGGCAGACCCTAGAAAGCAATCCTCTATTCTCCTCGTCTTCATTCCTCACGCTGGGAATGCAGCCTCTCAACACCGCGGAAGTTTTGTATATACAGACTCCTTCTCGGGTTCCAAACACAGTGTTATGTATGCGGCAGCAAATTCTTATGACAGGCCACATACCTTTTACATAAAGCCATGCCCTCTGTACACCATAATAGTGCTCTTCAGTGACCCCTCACAGTGACACTGGGACTATTTCTTCTCAGATGAAAGATCAGCAGTATTTCCAGACATGTCCTTATACTGTGTAAAGCTGAGCGTCCCAGAGGTTTATGCCTCTAGGGCCAATATTACCAATTAACCCTTTGCAATCCAATTTTGGATTCAGGGTTTCCTAGGGGGCTTTCTCTTTCTGCCATTATACAATGGTGCCATCTGCTGGCTAGAGCCAGTACTGCGGTATTGGACATGCTAGAGAAGCCCCTGACAACAGGGCGGCCAGTAATACACAGTAAGAATACCCTGCCGGACGTCTTCACACATCAGAGCTGTACAGCCTTCAATCAGAGTGTCTTTAAACGTCAGACAGTGGATTGGAAAGGGTTAATATAAGTCACTCTTAGGGGGTCACTTAACGCGCCGCATACTTAGCGCACTACTAGAATTGTCTATCTTTTTGTTGTTTAGAAGTTGGGAGCATGTGAAGGGCCACATTTGCCCCTCACACAGCAGTAAGGACGGTTTGCACTCTAAGGGACCCCTTCACACGGGACGGAATTACACCGCAGGACGCCGCCAAATCCGCAGCTGTAGAATTCCACATCAATATCTGCAGGTCTAATTGTGGATTTACAGGCAGAATTGCAGGCAAGTTTTAAGCCAATTTCAATTCTGCAGGCAGACTGTGGATTTTGGGGGCATTTACAGCAGTTTATGGTGCATCATCATGCGGCCTATTCTGCCCTGTGTGAAAGGTCCCTGAAGGTAAGTCAATGTAAACATTCCATGACCTGTAGCACGTAAATTACATATAGCAGGAAGGGGGACACATTATATACTGTCAGACAACAGCTATGGGGTTTTCTGCAGTGATACAAAGAAGGCTATGTGTTTTCTGTCTTTTGTAGGTTTTTGTGAGTTTTCCAAACAGGGAAGTGCATTCTGTGGAAAGCTTATATGTCATTATTTATTACATTCACTTCAAGTTATAAGGTGTAAAAGAGGCTAAAAAAAACCCTGCCATACCTCTGTAGCAAAGTCAAGCACTGTTAGGGCAGAGGGGGCCCTAGCTTATGGGCCTGGTTGCAATTGAGACCCTTATTGCTATGTCACTGCCGCTGAACCTCAATGCTGCAGGTCGAGAAGTGCTAACCAGTAAGACGCTAACTTGCCACTGAAATGCTCCTATACAGTCCCTTACTGTGATAATGGGAAATTCAGCTCTGATCATGTGATTACATGTGTAGCATGAAGTGCGTTAAGAGTTATTTTTTCTTCTCGTCTTCAAAATGTTCAAAAAATAGAAACACTTTATGGATCACAGTAATGCGTCTTAAAAAGTTAAATATAAAATCAAATATAAATGGAGCTAAATAAAATGTTTCATTTTTACTATTGTTAATAATTGTCAGTTTGACCTTCATTGTGTTTCCTTGTTCTGTAAATCTTTTCCTTGTTCTGCAGTCAGTTTTAAAGTCCTATCGCTGAGGCATACATTACTCACACATGAAGACACAATCTAGCAGTCGGGCTACTTTTTAATGTCTTTGTACTTCAGCTTCATTAATAACAGTAATGCCGGCATCACTCGCTCTTAAATAGCCTAATTTATCAACAAGCAATTTAGCGGGCCGTGATGTCAGGGATGCAGATAAGCAGACGTGATGGGGTACCTGCTTCCACCTGACTCCGCTGCTTTTCCCAACTTAAAGGAGGCGTTTGTTTGCCAATAAAGAACATGAAGAAACAAAGTATCAAATAAATAGCTTTAGCCTTTTTAATGATGAACTTTGAAATGACATAAACAAATGATTGTGTTTGCTGGCCTGCAAGAAATGTTGGTTTGTTACTGACAGGATACATTAAGATGAGTAAAGCCAACGCTGCCTGGCCAGACGGTTTAATAAGCAGTGTTGTAGAGCCATGTATCCTCAGATGGCTGAAAGGATGCTGATAACTTTCAACCTTGTAATTGATGGCTGCTTTATACATGAATCAGCACAATAGGTGATGAAAACAGCAAACAATTGTTACTGGCTTGGTATGTAAATGTAAATAAATGTAAGTGTGCATGGAACGCAATGGTTTACTTATTGCAAGCTGCCAGAGTCAACAAAGACAGTAAATCTACCGTATTTTTCGCTTTATAAGATGCACCAGATAGTAAGAGGTTTTAGAGGAGGAGAACAGGGGAAAAATATTTTGACCTTTCCCAGGGGCAGGAGGGACCCGCTACGGATTCTCCATGGAGAATCCGTAGCGGGCCTGATTTTCCCCGTGGACATGAGGCCTAACTGGTTTGCTTGCAGGATCATGAGTTTGTATGCGCAACTGCGATGTAGTTCTTGTGATCGCGACGGCTAGCTTGAATTTCAGCACATGCGCTTACTAGGATGCACTGACTTTTCCCCCCTACTTTGGGAGGAATAAAAGTGTGTCTTATAAAGCTACAAATACTGTATATTGCGTGAATGAAAAGTGCATAACAAAAAGCAAGTAGAACATCTTGATGGAAGCAACGTTTTTGCCTTCCTAGGCTGAACTAGACAGACATATGTCTTATTTCACCCTTATTTGCTATGTTACTATGTAACAATGCTATACTATATATGGCATTTCTGGATCTAGCTTGGGTCAAATTATTGCATGGGTAAAAAGAATAATAATCCTATGGCAATTTTAAAGGGATTATCGTGGGCCAATTTTCTCTTCAGCTGTGCTCAGTCAGCTTTAGACTTATTCACACAAGCTTTTTTATGTGGCTATATAGCCACGTAAATACGTTGGCCGAAAAGCATGATCATGTGAAGCATTGGATTCCAATGCATTCATTCACATGAGCGATTTTCGGACGCGTGAAAAAATAGCACCACCAAAAAGATAACATCTTTCGACGAAAAATGCTGGAAGCTCCCATAGACTCCCATGGAAGCAGAAAAAAAAGGTAGAGGGAGAAAGTTTACCTGCGCCTGGCTCTCGGAAAAGAAGACAGCTGCCGCTATTGAATCTATTAGAAGTCATTCTGAGGATTTCTGCTGACCGACGGAATTCCGCACTGCAGCGTATTTTTCCCACAATACGCCCGTGTGAATGGACGAGAAAACACTAACTAAGCTGGGGACTTGTTTGCAGCTATTCTTCATTAATGTGAAAGAGTCCTTTAGAACATAATTGAAAGGAGAAAGGACTACTTCTGGTCCTCATTTTTGACTGCAGCAGAGATCATGTCGCGACAGATGTCCCTGGCATCAGTGATATTGTCACTGCCCTGCTGCAGCTGGAAGTAATCACCAGGCACAGGTGCAATGCGGAGGATTTGGTAAGGTGAGTGTTGTTTCTTTTTACCCTTAGAGCCGGATGAGCAGGTTTGAATTTATGCTTTGTCTCCAAATAACCCCTTTAAGGGCACCTTCTACCTTCTTACATAAAGTCAGCCCTGAGCTTTTTCCTTGGATATTTGTGTCTATCTTACATCATGGTACCAGCTGTAGGATTGTGCGTAGTGCTGCCTGAATTAATAATGACCAACATACTGTAGAATGATTTAAAATCAGTGAATGCAGAAAACATACTAAATCAGCCATAAAAAAAGGAAATTAAGCAAGAAGTGTGAGAACTTGCTTGTAAGAGCTTACCATCTAAAATGCATTTTAAAAAGTCATGCGAACCTTTATGCAGAGGACCAGATGTGCAAACGTTTTTTATGAACCAGTCACCTAGCCTGTATATTTGTCAAATGTAAAGCACCTAGTGAGGAAGTTATAGAAGATTACAGTGTAATAGAAGATTTCCCCTTCCATTAACTGAGGGCCTACAAAGCATGTTTCTACCTCTGCAGGACTTGTCTCTGATGCCCTCTTCCCTTTGATCAATATACTGTCGAAGGAGGACATGTGAGGTTTAGCAGGCAGGTATTAGAGGCTGTAATTGAGGAGGATCATCAGACACCGGGCAACAGAAGAGCCCATGCTGGTTGGTAGACAGAGCCGAGGCACAAATTTTAGAGAAATGCAGCATGGCGGAGAGGTTCCTGGACGAGTGATCAGAGTTTTGAATTTACAATTGTACTACACTCATCTATATATATATAAAATTGAATGTATGCGTGTGTGTCTGTGTGTCTGTCTATCTGTTTGTCCTTTATGCGCTACTACACCATTCATCCGATCGGCATGAAACTTTGGGAAGTTGTTGAGTACACTCCTGGGAAGATTATAGGCATAGTACAACTATCCTATGATAAATGGCGCGCGTGCGAGCGTCGTCGACAGTTACGCCCCCCCCCCCAAGTAGATTGTTCGATTTCCATCATTGCCACTAATTCTCTCACTTCCCGATGTCGTAGAAACATGAAATTTGGCAAGAGCATTGATTATGTCATAAATAGGAAAAGCTAATGGGTCCCAACTCCATTATTCAATTCTATGCGCAAAAGAATTAGCGTCCAAATTTTACGTACGAAATCTAATTCTCTCACTTTCCAATGTCATAGAAACTTGAAATTTGGCACAAGCATTACTTATGTCATAAATAGGAAAAGCTAATGGGTCCCAACTCGATTATTTAATTCTAAGCACCAAAGAATTAGCGTCCAAATTTTACGTACGGAATCTAATTTTCTCACTTCCCAATGTCATACAAACTTGAAATTTGCCACGAGCATTGATTATGTCATAAATAGGAAAAGCTAATGGGTCCCAACTCGATTATTTAATTCTAAGCACCAAAGAATTAGCGTCCAAATTTTACGTACGGAATCTAATTTTCTCACTTCCCGATGTCATAGAAACTTGAAATTTGGCACGAGCATTGATTATGTCATAAATAGGAAAAGATTAAGGGTCCCAACTCGATTATTCAATTCTAAGCACCAAAGAATTAGCGTCCAAATTTTACGTACGGAATCTAATTTTCTCACTTCCCAATGTCATAGAAACTTGAAATTTGGCACGAGCATTGATTATGTCATAAATAAGAAAAGCTAATGGGTCCCAACTCGATTTTTTAATTCTAAGCGCCAAAGAATTAGCATCCAAATTTTACGTACGGAATCTAATTTTCTCACTTACCGATGTCATTAAAACTTGAAATTTGTCACGAGCATTGATTATGTCATAAATAGGAAAAGTTAATAGGTCCCAACACGATTATTCAATTCTAAGCACAAAAGAATTAGCGTCCAAATTTTACGTACAGAATCTAATTCTCTCACTTCCTGATGTCCTTTATATATATAAAAAGGAATGTATGTCTGTCTGTCTGTCCTTTATGCATTACTACACCATTCATCCATTCGCCATGAAACTTTGGGAAGTTGTTGAGTACACTTCTGGGAAGATTACTGGCATAGTACATCTATCCTACGATAGGTGGCGCGCGTGCGAGCGTCGTCGACAGTTATGCCCCCCAGACAAAGATTGTTTGATTTCCATTTCAAGCACGAAAGCAAAAGGCATTACGAGCAACGGGATGCGTGTTCAACTACAAAATGATGCATCCGCCGAACGTTTCGCAAGACAATTGCTGGATATTGAGAATGCTGAGGTAAAATGAAAGCTGTGCTGTGATTGGTTGCTATTTCTTATACTGCTGAGGTAACATGAAAGCTGTGCTGTGATTGGTTGCTATATATTATACTGCTGAGGCAATATGAAAGCTGTGCTGTGATTGGTTGATACTTCTTATACTACTCAGGTTACAAGAAAGCTGTGCTGTGATTGGTTGTTACTTATACTACTGAGGTTACATGAAAGCTGTGCTGTGATTGGTTGCTATGTATTATACCGCTGAGGTAAAATGAATGCTGCGCTGTGATTAGTTGCTATTTTTTGATATTGCTGAGGCAGATTAAAAGTTGCGCTGTTATTGGTTGTTATTTCTCTTTCTGCTGAGGTAACATGAAAGCTGCGCTGTGATTGGGTGTTATATATTATACTGCTGAGGTAACATGAAAGTTGCACTGTGATTGGTTGTTATATATTATAAAGCTGAGGTAACATGTAAGCTGTGCTGCGATTGGTTGTTATTTAGATATATAAAAACGAATGTATGTATGTATGTCTGTCTTCGCAGCAACGCGCGACGGGTACGCTAGTTGTGAATAAAAATCAAGCGGTTGTTGGAATTTAATGAAACTTTATATGTGTGACTATAAGGCTTCTTTCACATGGGTGTCGTTTTAGCGCAGTACAAGCGCGTGAAGAAATTGCCGCTATACTGCACTAAAAATTGCGTGAACGGGTGATTTTTCACGCATAGAAAAACTGAGCTTCATGTGTGTGAAAATCACCCATTCACTAATGCAGCATGTTGTGTTAAAAAAGCTCAGCTGCTACAGGAGTAGAGAGAGAGAAGAAGCCCCACAGGGCTTCAAGATTTCCGCATAGCAGGGAGAGAGAGCGGGCCTATGGGGGATTAACCAAAAGCCATGCTCTCTTTCTCCCTGCAATGGGTTAATCCCCAATAGCCACGCTCTTTCTCACCCTACTATGGGGATCCCCAAGGGATATCCCCATAGTGCAGAGAGAGTGGAGCGGGACTACAGGGGATCCCCGAGGGATATCCCCATAGTGCAGAGAGCCGGACTGCCTATAGAGAGAGGGCGGGGGTAGTTGCCTCTCCTTGGGATTTCACCATTAGAAGTTGAGAGGGGGTGGGATAAGTGTGAAAACTATGCCCATGTGAATGAGGCCTTACTTTGATATATGTAAATGATTACAATGACAAGAACATAGCCGTTGTCAGTTCCTAAACTAATCCTCAATTCATCGCTGAAGACAACCTCGTTCCACTTTCAGTTTCATCATTCATGACACCACTGCAGTGGGTGGGTGTCAAAGGCAATACATGTAATGGGCATGGTAAGAACAAATGTCCTTTAGCTAAACGCCTATAAATGGTTCTTGTAACATTGGTGGCATCTGTCTCTGGATAGCAGACAATGAAACAGCTGTTAGATGATCGGATGATTCTCTCTATTGGTGGTCTGTTGAGGGTGTTCTGAGCTCGGTCACCTTGAAGGCATGACCCCACACATCCACTGGTCCCAAGCCTTCTAATAGTCTTGTCAGAAATGCCTAGATGGTGGGTAATTCAATGATACAACCATCCAGCTTCTTGCATTCCAATAATGTGCCCCCTCTCTAACATTGCTAACTGGGCAAAATCTCTTTGATTGCATCGTAGAGGAATGTCTAGTGGTCAACAATCTCTACACCAGTGGGAAAATAGGTCCACTACACACAAGGAGCCTCTAAGAACCCTTTTATAGGCCAAGGGTGTAATTACTCAATTGGCCTCAGTTGGCCTTGTTTTGTTTTTCACGAGTATACATAGGTCCAGTATTACAGCTGTACATTGAGATTTCCATCCCAGGGTTCCATTTGAATACCTGAAAACTGTATTCGAATGGAACCCGTAGTGAAAATGTTAACTTTAATTATGCAAATGGGGAACAAAGGTCTAATCTTTAGTCTTTGTTTGACCTGGTTTCAATTAGTTTTCGACTTTTTACAGAATACAATAGTGTAGTCGACTATGGTATTCTCTCTTCAAGTAAGGAAGGAAACTAATGAAAACTAAGTCAAATGGAGGCAAATGTTTGCCTCTTTGGTGTCCATTTTTCCCAGTAAAGTAATTTGAATCCAGTTATCGGCTAATCAAATGGAACCCTTGTAAGGTGAAGCGCAATATATAGGTTAAACACTGTGAGCCCGGCCTTATCTGTCTCTTCTAGAACTAGAGAGTTGAGGAATTCCTATAATTAATATACAAACTAATGAACCTGGCTGTTGCATTCATGGTAGATTCAAACAGAATATCAGTTAGGGTGGTCTCACGTCTGAGCTTGGGGTTCCACTTTCCTGCTCTGTTCGCGGAGCAGGAAAGGGGAATGCCCACGGCCTAATGATTCAGTCTCTGCACGGAATCAAAAGGCGCCAGGTGGACCCCATTGACTATAATGAGGTCCGCCAACTTTCCGCCCAGCTGGCCGTGTTTTGGATGGAAGAAAAAGCGTTGCATGCATCACTTTTTCTTCCGGTATGGTCAGCCGCATCTGTGACGGATTCTCCGTTCAGAGGTTCCGATGCAGATATGAAACCACGCTTAAGAAAAAAGAGGCAAGAAATCACTGCAACCTAGAGTAAAATGCTATATTAAATACAAATATTCGTATATGTACTGATTACTCAGAAGCATATCATACAGTTTATGGGGATATCCCTTCGAAGGATGTGATTGTGCTAGTATACAGTATTTGTACATCTTTTCAATCAGCACACATATATATTAACACATTTTTGATATCTAAAGGAAATTTTGCTTAGTATTTGTGGAATATGTTGACCATTTACAAAGTCTAATAGTCATTTCTACTTTGCTACACATTCAACCTGTGCAGAGAAACATAAAGAATACCGCTCCAAGTCCCTGAATTAACACTGCAGCCAGCTGCTAATGATAATTAAAATACTAATTAGCTTCTTTCATAGCAACTTTATGCCCAATGCTGTTTAAAGTAGTTACACATTTTATTAAAAGCCAATTGCCGTTTTGGCTCTTAAACAGAGTCCAGGAATTTCAGTCTGTGTGAGATTATGCTGTTTCATAGGCATTTCCAAAGCCTGGCAGAACATACAATTTTCCCTGCTGGTTACAGCGAGCCTCTTCCTTTAAAGCCAAATATATGGGTCATTGGCTGGCACCGTGGGATGTGCCCGGTAATGACACTGACGGCATAATTATCATCTTTTAAAGAGTAGCAGAGAAACACACTAGAAAATGTGCATTGACTGGTTTGTTAAGAGAAAATCTTAACCTAGAAATATACTGTACCTCCTTTTTAGCAGGATTTGTACAGTATATAATTATAATGGGAGTAACTCACTCAACCACTATTAAACCTGTAGGTATTAGTTGAAATTGAGGCTGCAAGCTGGGTTTACCTACAGCAGTAAGAAAACTCAAAGGTGACATTAATATTTTTGGAATAAAGTTATGCGATTACATTCTTTATTTTTCATGTACGTATAACAACCATAGAGTGATTGCATACCGAAAATTAGGAAAAATGTTTAGCCTTACTGCATACAGCAAGTAGTACCTACTTCTTAATAATGTTAAGTAGTACCTACTTAACATTATTAGGACAAACACAACTTTTTTTTCAATAGGAGTTACAAAATGTACTACAAATTGAGTGTTTTTCTTCTAGTGTTTTTCCTTACTTTTAGGCCTCTTTCCCATGCAGTATATCAGCCCGCTGTTTTCCCGGTCAGCCCATATACGCTGTGATCTGATGTATTGGATTCAAATGCATCAGCTCACATGGCCATATTCCCCCGACGTAAAAGTGCCCGGTCGGCCAATATAGCGCCGGGTGTTTTTACGTCAGGCCTAAAAGATATTCCTGGAACTATGAGAGCCAATGACAGCGGCCGGAGAAGGGAGGTGGGAGGGAGTTTAGCAGCTAGCTCCGCCCTATCCTCCCCCTTGTCCGCAGCCAGCAATGGGAGGAGGAGGGACGGGGCGGCGCTTAGCTCCACACCCTTCTTCCCCCTCCTGTTGGAATCAGACGGAGGGGAGGGGAGAAGAGGGAGAGAATTTAGCAGTCACACAGCTAAACTCCCTCCCACCCCCCTTCTCCAGCCGCAGTCATTGGCTCCCATAGGAGCCCACGCAGCGGCCGACGTATTCCGAGCCAAAAGATAGTTCCAGGACTATCTTTTGGAACTGACGTAAAAATGCCTGGCGCTATACAGCCATGTGATCTGATACATTGGAATCCAATGCATCAGATCACAGTGTATATCGGCCGACCGTGAAAAAAGCGGGCCGATATACATTCGTGAGACAGAGCCCTTAGTGTGTTTTTTGAGGGTCCTTGGTGTTTTGTTTTTTTTTTAAACACAGAAAAAATTTTTTTCGTATCACTGCTTTAAGTATGGTGATTTTTTAAGACATCTTTTCCAATGTATTCTGTATAGGAAAACTTTTTCTATATGAGAAATATTTGCATAAGTCCAATTTACACTTCAGTACCCTGTTTCCCCCCCAAAAAGACAGTGTCTTATATTATTTTTTGCTCCCAAAGATACACTAGGTCTTATTTTAAGGGGGTGTCTTATTTTTTAATGAAGAAGAATTCACATTTATTGTTGAACAAAAAAAATAAACATTTTATTATATACTGTACAGTAGTTGTCATAACAAACCAGCATAACCAGACAAACTGTGACAAACCCCTGAAGAATCAAAGTAACACGCTGGTTGCCTGACTCACACACAGGGCCACAAAAAATAAGGGCTGTAAAGTACCTGGCTCCCAGACACTGTCTGGAGACTGTAACGATCACCCACAGCAGTTCCTGGACCACTTGTACAGCAGGGACGGTATTGCAGCTTCCGGCCACCAGGGGAAGCTCATCACAGCAGACTTGCACAGCAGGGACAGAGCTAGGTCTTACTTTCGAGGATGGCCTTATATATTTAGCACTTCAGCAAAACCTTTACTAGGTCTTATTTTCAGAGGATGTCTTATTTTGGGGGAAACTTGGTATTTGATCAGCATTTTTCATCCATTTTTAAGCCAAAATTTGAAGTGTGATGTATGAATCTGTAGGAAATCAAAGTGAGCTACAGAAGCAGTATGCCTCCACAGACTACTATAACAACCTTGTGCAAATTTGTAACATGGTCATTAGTCTTTAGGCTGTCTGTTAAAATGTGTCCTCTCTGCAAGTCTTGTTGAAAGAAACAGTTGTAGGGAATATCTATAAAGACCACATTTGAAGAATTGCAATTTTTGGTAGTCCCCGATATTTATGGTGTCAGAAAGCTATCATTGAATGAAAGTTATAATATATACATATATATACTTGTACAAAAAGAAATTAAAACACACATTTAACTAACACATCATTATAAACGTCCTGGAGTCTGTACTGGCGAAATATCACCTCATTATCGCTGCCTAGTATATGAAGATAGCATAGCAGTATTTTGGAAATGTGAGCTCACTTGAAGGCCGCATCTTTTCGACTCTACTGTTAACTCTTCTAAATGTCATTAATTCTGTTCAACTTACTTAACCTCATTAGAAAACAGCAGGAAATCACAAGTGGAACTATTTGGTCGTATTGTGTGTATTTGACCTTTATAATAAATGACTCTTCAGTGTATTTTTATCAACCATCACCACTTGTGATGCATGTATATCAAACTGCATGAAAACATCTGGCGAGCCCAAAATTACATTGCCATTTCTGTTAGCCTAATGACGAAACCTCGTTGTCGTTGCTATTACTAATTTGACCTGCTTAAGCAGCAGTAGTAGCATCAACAATGAGGTTTTGACATGAGGCTAACAGAAACGGCAATGTAATTTTGGACTAATCTAGGGAGCAGAGTCTAAGAGATTGTAAATTCCTCTACCTTAACCCTCCAAGGGATTATGGACTTTCCACTGGGAATCTCCAGTTGAGAGGAATCATAGTTTGATAAGTCATGTGTTGAGGTAAATTAAAGGGGTTGTCCCGAGGCAGCAAGTGGGTCTATACACTTCTGCATGGCCATAATAATGCACTTTGTAATGTACATTGTGCATTAATTATGAGCCATACAGAAGTTATAAAAAGTTTTATACTTACCTGCTCCGTTGCTGGCGTCCTCGTCTCCATGGTGCCGACTAATTTTCGCCCTCCGATGGCCAAATTAGCCGCGCTTGCGCAGTCCGGGTCTTCTTCTTTTCTGAATGGGGCTCCGTGTAGCTCCGCCCCGTCACGTGCCGATTCCAGCCAATCAGGAGGCTGGAATCGGCAATGGACCGCACAGAAGCCCTGCGGTCCATGGAGACAGAGGATCCCGGCGGCCATCTTCAGCAGGTGAGTATGAAGACGCCGGACCGCCGGGATTCAGGTAAGCGCTGTGCGGGTTGTTTTTTTAACCCCTGCATCAGGGTTGTCTCGCGCCGAACGGGGGGGGGGTTTAAAAAAAAAAAAAAAACCGTTTCGGCGCGGGACAACCCCTTTAAGTTCATTCATAACTGATAGGCAGAACCCAGGGAAGGTAGCAAACAAATAAATGTGGTCAAATATACAGGCCAGGTCAGTAAGAACTAAAACAGGAATAGCACAGATTCACAAAATTCAAGAATCAAATGAGCCCAAAACCCAGGAATACCAAGTCCCTACCCCCCTCTCCATGTAGTGAATACCCTTATATTGAAATTTTTGAGATGATAGTTATTGCAAATCTAAAGAAACTATCGGAAAATAAAATGCCTTTCAATAATCTTACCTTCAAGGAGATGAAAAGGTTAAAATCCCAGGAATCTGATCATAATCTGGTTGTCAAGCCCTCCGATAAAGGAGGCGATATTGTCATGATTCGTAAAGATTATGCTACTATGTATAGATCCATTCTGGATGATACAATGGGCTACCAACATTTAGATGTAGATCCAACAGATCTTTTTGTTGTCTCTTCTAAATGATTATTGGAAGGGGCAAGGGAGAGAGGTTTGATCTTAGTAGACAAATATTAATTCTTATCACCCTTAACCCTTTCCAATCCAATTTGTATCCTGGTTTTCCTAGGGGGCTCACTCTTTTTCTGCCGTTATACAACGGCGCTATATGCTGGCTAAAGCCAGTACTGCATGAGGTGACACGTTGGATTGACTCCAATGGCAGAGAGGCTGGCAATATACAGTAAGAGAAGCCCGAAGGACGTCTTCCAACATCGGAGCTGTACAGCCTTAAATCATAATGTCTTCAGAGGTCAGACAGTGGATTGGAAAGGGTTAAGACCTTATATTGCAAAATGTTATTGTCTCCCTAAGGTCCATAAGGGATTGTCACATTTGAAAGAGAGACCAATATTCTCTGGGATTGACAGTCTAACGCATCTACATTGACAAAGTCCTGTGCACTTTTGTCGAGGCCTTCCCATCCTATGTGAGGGAGCCTATGGACATTTTCAGACATCTGGAGGACATTGTGGTAGATAGCGAAACCAAGTTGGCAAGTCTGGATGTAGAAGCTCTATATAGTTTGATACTGCACGATAAGAGATGTGAGGCCATTTTATTTTTTCTCCAACAACAGGGAACTTATTATGAAGAGCATAGTTCTTTCATCATTGATATTTTCCGCTTCGTGTTAGAACACAAGCTTTTCCTTTTAGATGGAAAAATCTACCACCAGTAAAGGGGGACAGCTATGGGGAGCTCGTGGGCCACTAGGTATGCAAACCTCTTCCTGGGCTGGTGGGAGGAGAAATTTGTATTCATGGACAGCTCTAAGAACTGGACTAATAGTGTGCTCTTATGGCTTCGGTATATCCATGATGTCTTTTTCCTGTGGACGAGTACAGTTGACCACTTTTTGGATTTTGTTGGGCCCTTGAATCAGAATACCCTGGGACTATGCTTCACAGCTGATATACAAGATCTCAGCCTTTTCTTTTTGGATTTATCAATAAATAAGGGTAAAGATGGTAGACTGGTTACTACAGTGTACAGAAAGCCTATAGCCACCAATAAATTGGCATAGTTTTCATCCAACACCTCTTAAAAAAGAGCCTTCCCAAGGGTCAATTCCTTAGGCTGAGACATAATTGCTCAAATGATAGTGACTTTGTAAGAGAGGCACTTGCCCTAATCATTTTTTTGGAAAGCTGTTACCCTAGTGAAATCATTAATAAAGGATATAGGATTGCATGTGATCAGGATATAAGTGGTTTATTAATACCCAGCATCCGTCCTCAGGGCAGAGACATCATTGGAGTTATTGGCACCTATGATACTCAATCTAAAGATGTTTTTGAGGACCCGAATAAACACTGGAATCTTTTGTGCTTAGATAAGGATCTAGGGGGTTTTTACACACACATCCTTCTATCACATATCGAAGAGGTAGAAATCATAAGGATTGGCTAGTGCATAGCCATGTTGATACCATCCACATCTTTGTGAGTTGGCTTGGCCGAGAAAATCTAAAGGGCATGTCCCCATGTTCCAATTGTAAGGCATGTTGCTATGTTGATAAGGGCTCTCTCTTTGCAAGTGCAGTGACAAAAAAGAGACTTTATTACTTGTAGGACATGCAACATTGCCCCTGCCCTCTAAACTAAGTAGGTAAAACTACACAAGGATTCAGGAGATTGACCCTTGCACATATCGGTAACATCCTGAGTGAGGAGCTGAATCCTGTAGCTCTTCATATGAAATCATATCATGTGAATAATTCCCTACTCATCAGATTCAAGGGTATTGAAAAAAAGTATCACAGAGACACGGAGTGATGTTAATAAAAGACTTATGCGTAAAGAAACTATGTGGGGCTATTGACTTGACAGTTGCCAACCCAAAGGGCTAAATGAACAGCTGTTCTTTGCCCCATTTCTATTGTTTTCGTATCCTTATTCTCCTGTAGTTAGATGTATGTATGTATATATATATTTGCCTAAGGGATCTATCATGTTGGTTAGCAATATGTACTGAGCATATATCCTTCTCTGTATCTAAATGTGTCATCTGTATTTATATCCTGTATCTGACTTTTTGTTACTTCCAGTCTGGGATTACCATAGTTCTTGACCTACCAATTTTTGCGCATTTGCAATATTAAACACTCGCAGCGAAAGACTTGGTAATTTTTATACGTAGTAATTTAATGTTTGCCATAATGATGCGGGCGCATACACGATTTTTTTTGCATGCATCATCAGAAGATGGGAGTGATTATTGTAGTCCATCCTTGTAGTTTGCCACGATGATATGAGCGCATGCACGATCACTTTGATATGCGTCACTAGCGAGCCTTTTCATCGCATTATTGTTTCCAGGTGGAGTCTTATTGAGGGCGGCGCCAATTGAAATCTTCGAGCTTTCCTTTGCTGAGATCTGATATGTGGTTTTTCCTGCATTGTTAGTCTTTGTGGTTGGTCAAAGGAACCAAGCCCCTCTTGTGGGTGGTATCTCTGTCTGGCTTTATAAGTGAAGTGTCTAGCATCCTCAGTGCATAGATCTCCATCATTGCTGCCAGTTTACCATCAAAAGTGGCGTTGCTTTTTCATTTTTTTTTCTTTGATAGATCATTTATTTTGGATTTCTCCTGATGAATCTCTTTTAAGAGGAAATGCGTTGAGGAAAGTTTAGAAGATCAGAGTCCAGAGGAGCTTAAAACAGTATATAGAAGAACTTTATTTAGCCTGAGCAGAATCCCATGAGCCAAGTTTAGAACTGAGTCTGCTAGCAGTTTATTATCCTAGCTGCAGGGTGGTTTGAAATCTATAGGAGGGTTACATCTATCTTTCCAGATCTATAGCTATTACTGACTCTCTTGCTGTTAGACGGGTGGGCTGATTTATCCTTTCTGTATATAATTCAGCCATATTGGAATAATTAGGGCTCTCCAACTGTTCTGTATTTCTTCTATTCATGACTCTTTTCCACTATAACATCTGAGTGGAATATCAACAGTCGTCCAATATCTTTATTTCAATATTACATTCGTAGCATGGAGATGTCCTAGAGAGGTTATTCTCTGTTATTAGGCATATGTTTTTCAGCGATTTCATTATCTCTGTTATTAGGCATACTTTTCACATACGATCGGACGCATGTGGGTGGTTGGAGCAAGCTATCATCATCCCCCTTACATGTTCCATTACCCTTTGTCATTTACTGTCTTTGACATTTTGTCATCGGAAGCTACTATTGGGTGAATCCGATCTATTGGCTGACCATTTACCAGTGCCTTTAGAATTCATTCTCCAACGCCCTATATGTTTTTGTTCATTAGTTCTTGTCTATTTATTATCTGGGGTTTATATAGGCAGGTGCTTCTTCTCTTGAACAAGAGATTACAGAAAAACGAAACGTCTGAAACAAGGCAGCTGACATAGTTGGAGCCTAGGAGCTTTTCCTTATCTGCCCCAGTTTGACCTGGCAGTAAAGAAAGAAACCTGCCCTGAAAAGGGTGACTCTGCACCAGAAGCCTTCGTAATTTCCCTATATGTGCCTAGGTGGAATATGGAGGAGAGGGAAATAATGGAACAGGGTGAAACAGGAGAGACAAACAAACTGAGAACAAAGCATGAAAAGAAGCAGAAAGTTGCAATCTGAAAACCATAGGAGTGCCCACACACAAAGTAACACCCACAAGCTCAAAGGCAAAAAAAAACAAGCTACTGAGCGGGACTAGCAAACAAAAGTATTACCAGCATCCCCTCTAAAGAGAAACTAAAATAAATACCCTAAGCTGAAGAAATAGACTGGCTAAGAATGCGATCAGTGATAAAGCAGATGGGAGATGTTTCTCCCTCGATATCCAGTGCCGAAATACCATTGTGCATCATGTAGTCCATCGCTGATGCCATTACATCATTCTGGACCAGCACATGCACCCAGTAACTGTTGGCATCGGTGGCATTGTGGCACTGGTCCTTTAAGTCGTTTAAACCTGTGCACATGCATGACCAGCAGGGAAGAGACATGTCTGCCAAGAATAGTGGCAGCTAGGGAGGGCACACTGTGCATGAAGGCTGACAAGTGAGTGTGGCATTACAGATGTATTAGGTCTTAGAGTCATGCTATGTAAAATGTTATTATCACTAATTTCCTGGGGGGCATTTTCCAATATATTATCCCAAAGATACCCCTTTTGTGCCAAGAAAACATGAAATGGCATTATTGTGATGCTAGAAACTGTTCTGTCTTCACTAAAACCATATTTTTATCACACAGTACATAGATTCAATTTCAACACTTTATTGTGATTGCTTAGACCAAAAACAGTAGGCAATATCGTTGATGGTTAACTTCAGCTTATAGGGACATAAGCCATTTCTAATACATGTAATTTGTGACCTTAAAATTACAGCAATTTTACCAAAATCACCCCACTGAGAAAGTTATAGTATCGGTGGCAAGATCTAGGTATCCAACCTATCCAAAGCATATAGGGCAGGATGCATTATGTATTTAACAATACACAAAACTCCTATGTAATAAAGCAATTTCAAAGAAAGGAAAAGCCGGTACATTCTAATGTCTTCTCAAGTTCATCTGATGTATAACTCTGTAGTTCTAAAAGTTTGAGGGTCTCACTATGCCCCGGTTATGGCTTTAGACATCAACAGATTTTAATTTCTTCATAGAGATTCACATTTAAATTTTTCTACAATTGAGGAGGACGGCGTCTAAGTGAAATGGATTGTAATTTGGCTTATAGCAGCTTCCGTTTAAAATAGCTATCACAGAAGCATAAAGTAAAAAGCCATTAATGCCCATAAACATAATTAAAATAAATGCTATATATTGAGGCAAACACTGCTCTGAAATCATTCAATTGCTGGCAAATTGTATAGAGGGCATGCTTTTTTTCTAATAATTGTACTTGATTTGCTAGCTTTCTTTAGTTCATTAACTATCCACAGCACATTAACTGAAGAAGCACTGCAGACTCATTTCTAAATTCCACAAATTGGTGCTTATGTAGAATAAGAAGATTCACAAACCTGGAGACATGTATTACAGTCACTTTACACTAAAGAAGAAAGAATTCTAGAACTTTTTGTGTCAAGTTGTTCTATTTATCAGCTTATTTTCTTTTAATCCCAAAATGGAATGCCCCAATGGTCAAACACCCCCCAAAATTCTGGAATCCCAATCAAACTCTGAGTTTAGTAATTGCAGCTTTTTAAACTAGTGATTCTCAACCATTTAACTGTGGGAGAACCACTGAAAAACATTTCCATTCTCAAGGTAACCCAACTCCCATTGTTGCCTCAAAGAAACTTGGTGTCAGGGTTTGTAAAGTATCCTATAATTTCTGTATAGTGATATAATTTGTTGGAGATATGTTCACTTCCTTAATTTCCTTAATTACCAATAATTTCCAAATGTAAAGAGCCTTGTCAAAGAGACAGGTGTTGGTGTGTTCTAGGGAACCTCTAAAAAAGCCTAGTTAAGAAGCAATATTTTAAAAGGGATGGTCCTACTTGTACTTGTGTACTATCCCGTTTCCCTGAAAATAAGTCCTACCCCCCAAAATAAGCCCTAGCATGATTTTTAAGGATGCAGAATGACTTTTCAGGATTTTTGAGGATGCTTAAAATATATAAACCCTGCTCCAAAATTAATACCTACTTACAGTTAATAAAAAAAGTCAATTTAAATAGTATCCAGCAATTTTTGACTTTGTTGTGTACAGTTAATTGTTTCCATTTAACTTCTCAAGTCTTTTGAAGACTTTTATGTAAAATATTTCTTTTTGAGTCATTCTCTATGGCTACTGAAGGATGTGACACCAAAACAAAGTCAACCAGTGTTCAAGCGCTTCTTTTTATTGCATACTGTACAAGTATCGTAGCATGTCAAGACTTTGTACTCTATGAAATCATGTTGAATTCTGTATTAGGCTTGAAGTGAAAGTAAATGGCAAAAGCATTAACCCCCTATACCAAGTTCCCTAAAATATAACTTTTATTAAATATAAATTTAAATTGAATTGCTAAAGGTTAACAATCCAGATTGCAGGTTGCCTAAAATAAATAAATACTCATTAGGTAAATCACCCATATTGGAGTAAATTGTTGCTCTATTTCCCAAGGACATGAGTGGAAGACTCAAACTCCCTCCTCAGTATATGAAACTGCTTGAAACATATGATCACAATCAAAGGATCATATATGAGAAAAAGGAGAAAAATCATCAGGTGATGCACCCAGATGCAGGTAAAAAACTGCTCTAAGCTCCCTATGAACCAAGTGGAAGACTCAAACCCCCTTCTCAGTATCAAGGGGAATAATTAAACAAGCAATCATGGCAGAGGGGAAAACGCAGCCAAGCAAACCATTTTTAAAAACACTACTATTAGCCTCCCAACATGTTTTGCCAGCTGTCTAGTGTCCTCAGGGGATATCAAGGCTAACACAGTGCCAGACAACTTGTCAGCACATATCTCACACATAAAGGTGGGATCCCAGTATATTCAACCACCAATACCAACCCTATGCCACACTCCCTGGCCATTGATTGGCTAGAACTCCCCTACCCTGTCTTACATCCTGATACCCAATCTGACGAGGGAAAGTCAGGTCCCGACTTACATCAAAGCTACCAATGAACTAAAACTGAAAGTCGAGCATGCTCAGTAACAAAAAGGAGACAGTATTTAGAGATGTCTAGCTGATACTTTGCAAAGATAGTTAGGAGAAAACATGCATGCTCTATGTCAGAAAGGAGACAGTTAGTCTTCCGCACTGTTCACTAGTCCATCGATGAACGGTGATGAAATATAGAAGAACCACACGGCCATCTACCCATTGTAATAAATGATCCTGAGTGGGAGCTCTGCATTACAGCATAAATAGTACTTGATTGTTGACAAAACCCCAAGCAATACTCAGAGAACCTCGCCATTCACACGTGCTCATCTAAAAAAAATGGTTGTGTGAAAGTGAAAACACAGTGAGGTTACAGTATTGTGTGCCATACTACATAGCCATACAATCTAGATCCGTAATATGGCCATATGCATAAAGCCTTAAAATGACAGCATATTTATTGCCTTATCTCCTCTTTTGCTAGACATTTTGCAAGTGAAAACCAAGTCCATTTATGGGAATGGGTTTTTTTGGCAGTAAGTAAATGGCTTTCTATGAGCCCATTCAGATAAATAGGACAGTGGCAGAAATCTGTGTGAATATGCCCCTAAACATTTGAAAAACTGTCAAAGAAAATTGTGAGCAAAAACCTACTCCAGGTTGTACAAAATGATTGCTGCTTAGCAAGATTCTCTTTCCCACTGTTATTTGTTCCTTAATCGCACACTCTATTCTGATTTCAACATAGGGCTGAAGAGAAAATGTGCTTCCAATAGTACAGTCAAAATAAGGCAAAAAATATTTAAAATACATTCATAGAAATATTTTATTTCTTTTTGAACAACAAGATCCTTTCTCCAAATACAGTGTTTGCCATTTTCAGCCTCTTCTGCGATATGACTAACGAGAACTAATTAGAATGCTACTGTTTCTGTTGTTTTTGTAGTCTATGGTAATATAGTATAGTATAATATATTGTAACTATATAGTAATGCCTTGATCTAATTGCAGTAGCAAAATATTTAAAGCCAAAGATGGACTTGGACCCTTTTAACCATCTCAGAAAATACTTTTCTAAAGTTTACTTTAGAGAATACTTTCCTGGTCCTGTGGGACAGTATCCTGTCCTGAAGACAAAATACACAGCTTCTGAAAAGAGAGTATGTTATGGAAATGTCCACCATCAGTGTTATTCCTCGCTGCCACTTTGTTCTTTTGAATTTGCTGCTCTTCTTGGGCTTGGGAGAATTGGGCTCTGGGCTCTAGTTTGGTGATCTAGGGTGATTGGGGCTAGGGTTACTTTAGTGTAGTTCATCACATCGTGAGATCTATGTATACAAGCAGCTAACTACCAGTGGTAGTTAATTTGTCTGGTTAACCTAGAGTAGATCTTCATGTATTTGTAGTGCATCTAATCTAGTGGTTTGTCATTATTAGCACTTAACTTAAGATCTATAAGGTTCCTGATGAGGTCGGATATCTGACTGAAACGCGTCAAACCATTTGCATTGCTCATCAGATTCAATTTTAAGAATCATGTTAGTAAGATCCTAGATAAAGAACTGTTTCTTCTAGTTTCATCAAAGTCTGGAAGTATCAGTTTATTGCCCTAACATAGGATGGTTCTTCTTTTAGTTGCTCAACTAGGCACTTGGTTGATGGGCAGAAAGAGGATGTAAGAATGTGGATTATCGAGATCCCTTACTTCT
The DNA here is from genome assembly GCF_035609145.1 of Eleutherodactylus coqui. Lineage (NCBI taxonomy): Eukaryota > Metazoa > Chordata > Amphibia > Anura > Eleutherodactylidae > Eleutherodactylus > Eleutherodactylus coqui. Next base: position 191,521,966 of record NC_089840.1, read on the forward strand.
ACCGGATTCATCAGAACTGATTCCATCTAATTGATGTCCCTATGTATTCTCTTATAGTGCCTGGGGATATATTTAGCACTATCTATATTGGACACTCTAAATAGGAGTATAACTCTATCCCCTGGGGTGTTCATCCTACTGGGAGACTCCTATAGCCGGACTTTATGTATTCAGTATTGGTTCCCCCAATGAGTGGGCACTTGTAGAGGCTCATTTTGAGTGACCCAGGTTACTGACCCGGGGTGATAATGCTTGTTTGTATGTCATGTCTATCATTTGTATGGCCTGTAGGTTTTAGTTTTAAATAATTAAAAGTTAAGTTTTAAGGGTACCTGTGAAGGGCATTTTTGAATAGTAAGTTCCCACTGCCTCAGGACTCAGTCACACAGGCATTTGCCATGCAAATTTTTGTGCGCATAACTGAATTCATGAATTTGTGAGTGCTGCCTCTGGTTGACTGAGCACAGGGACCAATCAGAGGCAGCTCTGAGCTGTCATTCAATAGCTGAGAGCTGCCTCTGATTGGTCACAGTGCTCAGCCAATCAGAGGCAGCCATTTCAGCAGGCGGGGATTTTAAAACCCCACCTGCTGAAAGCTCCTCATAACAGTGCAGGAGAAGAGCCATCTGGATGTGGCTGAGCCCCAGCAGCTGCAGAGAGGTGAGTATAGATTTTTTAAATTTTTTTACACATTTTTAGGATGGTTTTCAGGGAAAGGCTTATATTTTAAGCCCTTCCCTGAAAATCAGTGCAAGGCTTGCTGGCAGCCTATTGCTTTCAATTGGGCCAGCTGTATTGCCAGCTCTGTTGAATTCAATGAGAGAACATCGCGCTCCTCTGCCACAGCTGTGACAGCTGTGGCAGAGGATAGCGATCTTCACTATATGTGCTCAATGGGTTGGCGCTGCTGCTGGCCCCATTGAGTGCAAGGTGAAGCCCCTGGATGCGACAGCATCCAGGGGTTTCACATACACAAAACACCGGTTTGTCGCAGTTACATGCATTCTGCGAACCGGCATCCTATAATTTTCACCGCAGGCATTTTTCTGCATGTAAAATTCGCACATGTGACCGCTCACATTGAAAAGCATTGATTCTATCTAGTGCGATCTTTTTTATGTGCGGAAAAACGCTCGTCATTGACACATATACAAGTAGTAGAACCAAAAATCATTCTGGGTATAATAGATTAATTTGTAGTTTGATGAGAAGTGGATCCTACTATATATGGGACATACATGTAGTAATATGGGTATTTGTCACATTTGTACTGGACGCCAAATGCACAACGTCCGGGACGAACTTGAGGCTGTATTGATACAGCGAGCAAACTTTCTCTCAGAGAGCATAAATAATAGAATACAAAAAAGGACAGGATAACCTCACCATCACTCACTTAACTTCAAATGAGCGAAATTGAACGATAATCGTTTAGTTTAAACGCACGCAAACAATGAACAATAATCATTCTCTTTTCACTCATCCATTTAATGCATGCATAAAAATAATCATTTGCTCATTCATTTATTGTTCAGTTTAAACAGCGCTCGTTCAGTTGTACTCATTTAACTCTTCCCGTGACATCTCTGCACATTTCCTCCAAAACATCACCAACTGTCTGTCCGCTGTCTCTAACACTATGTCCTTTCTCTTCCTAAAACTAAACCTTTTTAAAACTGACTTACTGGTGTTTCCCCCTCCACTAACCAACCTCATCCTGACATCTCCATCTCAGTGTGTGGCACCACCATAACTCCTAGACAGCATGCCCGCTGCCTTGGGGTCATATTCGACTCCGATCTATCATTTACCCCCTACATCCAATCTCTTGCCCAAACATGTCAGCTGCACCTCAAGAACATCGCAAGAATCCGCTCTTTTCTCGCTGTGGACACGCTAAAAACACTTACTGTTGCCCTCATCCACTCTCTGCTCGATTATTGCAACTTGTTGCTGATCGGCCTCCCCTGCTCCAGACTCTACCCTCTCCAATCCATCCTGAATGCAGCAGCCAGGCTCATCTTCGTGTCCAGACGCTACTCAGACGCCTCTGTCCTGTGCCAGTCACTGCACTGGCTGCCCGTTAAATACAGAATTCAATTTCAACTTGCTACCATCATCCACAAAGCCCTCCACAGCGCAGCACCACCCTACATTGCCTCCCTCATCTCAATCCATCACCCAGCCGGGGCTCTCCGCTCTGCTAACGAAAACAGACTGAGCGCCCCTTTAATTTGAACTTCTCATTCCCGCCTCCAAGACTTCTCCAGAGCAGCACCGGTCCTCTGGAACGCACTACCAAAGGATACCCGAGCAATCCAGGACTCGCAGAACTTCAGGCGTGCTCTAAAAATGCACCTCTTCAGGGAGGCATACCGCATTCCCTAAACAAACCCCTCTGTACTCCACCTGATAACATGCTCCGAGACCTGTTGACTGCAATCCCTGCTAGCCATCCTAAACCGCTCCTGCAGTCATACTGATTCTGCCATCACACGGCCAAATATGTGACCATTGTCTATGTGTATAGCATCCCTCACTCTCCACCTCGCAATACTGTGCACATCTCCAGCCCCTTTACCTTCTGTATCCCCCCATTACTTGTAGTATGTAAGCTCGTTGGAGCAGGACCCCCACCCCTATTGCTTCCACCAACTGAGTACTATGTAACCGTGGTTCTGTAATTTTTGTACTTTTTGCCTTTCTGTATTCCCCTTGTCTATGTAAGTGCTGCGGAATATGTTGGCGCTATACAAATAAAGTTTATTATTATTATTCCCTTACATGGCGAACGTGAACGACTGAACAATTTCTTGTTTGCACGATCGAACGATATATCTGCCAGGTTGAAAGAGCGAACTCAGGCGTCATTTGTTAATTCACTCATTCAACCGATAATCGTTTGGTGTAAACAGACCCTTAGGGCTCTCTCACATGAACGTATTCTACCGTGCATTGCATGCATGGGTTTTTCACAAGTCATACGCCATAACAAACTTTACATTACTTTGAATTGTGCCTCTCATACACAGCACTCGAATTGCGTAAGCAGAAAAGATCGCAGCCAGCATTATCCTGACGCATATTATGCACACATACACATCGAGATAGTGTATGGGGACTTGTCGGCACGCAGCTGTATGCTATGCATCGTGTACCGCTGTGTGTTCCCTGCATGGGAGATGCGCGCTCTGTAAACGCTCGTGTTCTAGATATCTGGTATTCTTTAACTTGATCAGTTAGTTTAAGAATAATTAAGAATGATTTGAAATGGATTTTGAAAATGTCCTTTACACAATGTAGTAAGTGGTTGTAAAGGAGCCAAAGCTGTTCCAAATATGGAATTCCAATCCTATTATGTAACTTGTATCCCATTGTCATTCTTGTAGGGTTCATTTGCATAAATCTCATTAGAGCAAAAGTACAAATCTCATAAATCTTTTGATAAATGAATATGACATCATTTGGAGTGCAATGTATTAATTTTTGGATACAAATAATTGTGCCATAATCATTGTAGATAATTATGATGGTTAGAGGCTATACTGAAAGGAAATGAGTGAGCTAGTAAAGATTACTTTATCTTCAGGAATATTTTTCTTGGCACCTGTAAAATATATGTCTCAGGAAGTAACCTTTTCAAACGTCTGCAAAACTTAGTCTTCTGAAAGTTTAAATGTTGAAATGTGAAATTTTCATAGAATACAGCTATTGTAAATGCACACTGTATTATAGTTTTTTCAACTCTTTCTTTTACGTATTTCATTTAAAAAAGTCCCACCATTGAGTAAAGATAAGGGTGCAGTATAGAATGTACTGTAGCAAGCACTATTTAAGGACCCTAGTTAGTACTGAAAGGTCTAATATATGGTACTAAGACTGCTTTTATGACTTTTATGGCACACTTCAATTCCTTACTGCTTTATTTGTTAGTATATAAGAACTTTTCTGTTTACATCCATAGATTGAAACTTGTCCTGATCATGCCCAATGTTTCGCTGAGAAACCTTGGGTCTTGGTATTCATGTGGATGTTAGGGTGGTTTCACATCTGCTTCAGAACCTCCAGCTGGTGGTTCCATCACAGATCCGCCTGCGATTTTTCTTCCGTCCCAAACTGGGCAGCTGAACAGAAAGTGGACGGACCTCATTATAGTTAATGGGGTCCGCCCATCACTGCTCTGTTCCGTCCAGAGACCGAACCATTTGGGCGTGGGGATTCTCCTTTCCTGCTCCCCAAATGGAGCAGGAAAGCGGAATCACTAACACAAGTGTAAAACCACCCTTAATTTGACATGTACAGTACCACGTACCTAAATATTGCAGACCAAATACAATCTTTAATGGTAATTATATTTTTTAAAGGTACCTTTACATAGGAGTGATAGTTGTTCAGAGAATGGAGGCAGAGTGGGTCAGAGATCTCTTTCAGCTGCCTGCTCTAATTCACTGCAAACAGGCAGCCATTCATAGATTACATGGGCCAATAGTTGGTTGGTTTTTAGGTGAGCTAGAAACCTGACAACTGAGCAATTTCTTGCTTTGATCAATACTGATCACAGCATGTAAGGGGTTAGTAGTGGGAATTGGTGTTGCAGGGGTTCCCGCTGCAGATGTCACATGCTCAGCATTTGAGTCCATGCCATTCATATGCTACATTCACAAAGACGAGCGTGATATTAGGCCAAGAAACCCGGCCTTGTCAGAGGATCAGCAAGTGATTACCACTGATTTCAATGGTAAACAACACATCGCAGTCACATGCACAATGCACAGCATGTGATGTGTTTGACGGTCCCATTGAAAACAGTAGACGATGCATTCCGAGGGATGTGAAAAAAATAGAATATGTAGCAATTTTTTACCTTGTAGCATCACTGTGGGGGAAAGCATTGCTCATGCATATGAATCCATTCAAAGGAAAGGAGTTCATATTATCCAAATAACTGTAATGTTAGGTTGTGCTGGAGTTTGTTGTTCTACAGGGTTCCAGGAGCACACCTGCACAGGTAAGGGTTAAATGAGCTGGCTGGGTGTGGTTGTTTTGGTCAGCCAATCCCCTGGGTCTGGGTGTAGCCTCAGCCCCTCTGCAATGAGGAATCTGTATTTCCTCAGTCTTGTCTGCTGTGTGAGTAGTGTTTGGTCAGCTTGCACCGTGCTGTGTGAGTAGTATTTGCTCAGCTTGCAGCTTGCTGTGTGTGTATAGTCCTGTGCTGCCTGTTTAGTGTCTTGCTAGAGTAGGGACTGCAAGGCATGAGGAGCCTTGTTGCGGCCTTGCAGCTTAAGTTCCCTGGCCAATGTACGAACTAATACCTTGCTTTTTATATTCAGCTTTACCACCTGCATTAGTGTGTGAGGTTGTGTGGTAAGTGAGTTTGTGCATTTAATGTGTCATTTCCATCTGGTTGCAAGTATCATCCTTTCAGGGAGAGCAGGGCCAAGGTTACAGCGTGGGGCTGCCTTTATAGAGGCGATCGCTCTGCTTGTAGGTAGGGCCAAGTCATCTTCCCTGCAGCACAGGGACAGTTTCCCCTAACCCGTGTCTTCAGGTCATGTTCGTGTGGGCCCGGTGCTTAGTTGCCCACACGTGCGTAACATGTAATATTTCTAATTTGTTTCGATATGTTGTCATTGTGCATAATGAGTCCACTATGTCCATAAAATATGGGGTATTGAAAGAGTAAGACCGGCAGCACACAGGCACATTTGAATTGTGGAAACCATGGCGAGTGGCCAACCACGGCTTCTGCAGCAAATCCAGCATATAACATGCTATGGGAATACGCTTTTTCCTGCTCACAAGCAGAAGTCAATTGCGATTTTCCGCCTATGGATAAAAAATCGCAGCATGTTCTATTTTTGCGTGGGCCCAGCTGAAAGCTGTCTGACCCACAGCCCTTTCGCAAAGAACATTGCAGAAAGGTCATGGGACCCACATTATTGCCTAGCAATGGTGCAGGAAATTCAGTACTGCGCATGTCTGACGACGAGCTGTCCAGACCATCCGCAGTACAGAAGAAAGAAGACAGTGACAGATATGCAGGGTTACCAGCTGGGCCCAGGGTCAGATTCCGCTGTGGAATCCCACATCCAGAATCCCACCCGGACGTGGGCAGCTGGCCTTAGGATAACCAAACAGAGAGGAAATCTTAGGACCATGTTACTTAATTGCGAGTTATATTGGATTTTCCTTCTTCAAAAATGGGTGCCTGTTAATATGGGTTAAACTCGAGAAGAGAAAATATGCTGCATTATTAGCAGTGTCAAAGCACATTATTTCTGTTGTTATAATGTTCTATTCAGCTCCCACTAGATACTGATTGCTATTGTTGCATTTATATATGGCCTTGTGTGGCACAGAGTGTTAAGGCAGCAGAAATGCAGTCCTAAGCTCTCACTCATGACCTGAAGGTAGCCGGCTCAAGGTTGACTCAGCCTTCTGAGGTCAGTAAAATGAGCACCCAGATTGCTGGGGGGTAAAGATGACTGGGGAAGGCAGTTGCAAACCACTCCACAAAAACAGTCTTCCAAGAAAATGTCACAATGTGATCTCACCCTAGGAGTCGGTCACGACTCGATGCTTGTACCAGGGGACTTAACCTTACCTTATATTGTTAGGATATGAGCTGATTGTGGAAATGTAATTGTTTGACATTGTATTGGCCATGCCTGTGTTATAAATGTGGTCTACGAGAGACACATATGTGCTGCTATGTATGTATACTAAGCTTGTTTTAGTAACTGATGAATCAGCTCCTGTCTATTTTACAATCTAGGTAATCATCTCCAATGTAAACTGCCTGAATTCCAGGCTAACACATTACTACCCACACTGATGGTACATGTGTCTGACTGGCCTAAACTGCATACAATTGAATCAACCTATCGGCTCAGAGAATTCTAAGATTAGCATCTGGATGTAAGCAAAAATGTTCAAATTCCTCCATGACGAGCAGATAGCTTGAAAATGGCAAAGAATTGAAAAATAAGGGATATTATAAATCAGATACCTTTGAACTGTACAATGATTAAGGCTATTGTAAGGGTTTTGCTTGGCAAGATATGATCCCGTTAGGTGGACGCCGGCTGTGTCAGGCAGGAGAGAGGTGGAGATGATGATTGCTTTAATGATAATCAGGATACACAGCGAGGCTTGAGAGCAGGACAGGAAACGTGACTTGGGAACTGGGCGAAGTAGCTTGAGTTGGGAGAAATTGCAGAGAACATAGATGGACAGAATATACTGAAAAACAGGCAAAGACAGAGGGAAGAAGAAGGATATATAGCAAAACTAATGAGTGAATGAGGTACAGGATCAGGAGGGCAAAGTCCAGGATCAGGAGGACATTAACTGTATAGTTGTTGGAGGATGTGGTAGAGAAGAGTGAAATGCAGGCAGAATAACAGAGTTGAGTCGAATATAATTTAGCAAGACAGAGATAGGAGGGAATCAGGATTGTTTGCAATGGATATTTTTACATTTGCATTATGCTCTCCATTCTTCTTTTCCATAATAGAAATAGAAAAACAGACAGCCCAATCTGTATTATGATGGAACAACACTATAATAGAGTCCTTCTCACTTCTGTTACTCTCTGCAGCATTTCCAGGACAAAATAGTGCAGCATGCTGCTTTATTTTGTCTGCGATTTTTGGACAGAGACTCTGATCAGAGTCACTGATTCAGATGTGACCGAAGCCTAAGGGCTTCTTCACTTGAGCGTGTTTTAGTCCTGTTATGCAGCTATGATAACTACAGTTGAATAACGGGACTAAAAGAAACCATTGATTTCAATAGTTTTCTTTTCACTGGCGGAATTCTCTCCCATTAATAGTGCGGAGAGATGCCAGCACTCCTCAAAAAAATGGCAGACCCTATAACAACACAAGAAAAGAGACATAATTAAAATCTACTTTCAAAAACAACCTGATACAAGTATTGGTGTTAATGAAAAAGAAACGCATCAATTCTAATTCCTATATATAGAGCATAACATTGTACTCAAGATTAAGGCCCTATACTAGACTATCCAGAGTATGTATCCACTTAATCTCCTTCTTTTTGAGTATACCATCCCTGTCTTCCCCTCTGATACTCTTAGGTATATGGTCCATGACCCTATATCTGAGCTGGCTGATCGTGTGGCCTTTTTCAAAAAGGTACTTTGGAATAGGTAGATTCGTCTTGCCTGCGCGTTTCGTGCTCTTATGATTTATGATACGCGTCCTGATTTCCATTGTAGTCTCCCCCACATAGTGATGCTATAGATGTCCGTTTTTTGAAAAAGGTGCAGAAAAAAAGAATTGGGTTTGTTTCCGTTTTTTTCTGTGCGAACATGAAGAATGCAGGGTACACAGAGAAAAAACTGACATAGAGACCGAATACGTTTTATGCGGACAGATAACATTTTTTTTTTTACACAAGTGTGCACCTAGCCTTATAGAAAGCAATACCTTACACCAGGGGTCCCCAACTCCAGTCCTCAGGGACCACCAACAGGTCATGTTTTTAGGATATCCTATGGTAAGAACACCTGTGGCAATGTCTGAGGCACTGACAATAATTACATCACCTGTGCCATACTAAGGAAATCCTGAAGACCAGACTGTTGGCGGTTCCTGAGGACTGGAGTTGGGGAACAGTGCCTTACACCATGAAGTGCCATAAAGAGAAACCCATAGCAGCTGAATTGTATCCATAGAATAAACCTTGTTCTGTAAGGTTAAGTATTTTATGTGTTGCGTTGTCCTCTGTTCAAATGTTTGTGAAGCAAAGATATGGTTTTTTCTTTGGAAATCCGACCTGTAAATTGCTAGCACAGGTAAAGAGATTTTTCGAGCACTGTGTGTCATTTCGGCAAGGCTACTGGTCAGATCTAATCTCCATGAAGAACAGGCAGGTGTGAGAGCCGGGCACAGGTTCCTGACAAGGCCTCTGCTCGGAGGCTAATTGCATTTGTCCTGCCAAGGGATGCCAGGTTATGAGATCACAGCTATACTGATGCACAACTTTGCATTGTTAAAGGAATGAAGAAAAGGAAAAAAAAAACTCTTGGAGGTCAAACTCCGTTCACAAGGCAGAAAGCGAGCAAATGATGGCATTGATAGAAAGAGAGAATGAAAGCAGAGACAAGATAAATGGAGATTATCTAGAGGAATCAGTACGCTTAACCGACCTGTCTGAATCCTTAAGGGGGAAAAATGAATGTTACACAGAGCTACTATGAGACTCATCCTAACATCATGTACTGTTCAATGAGGGATAGCTAAACAGAGGAGCAGATGAAATGAAAACAAATGATATCCTTGAGTTTGGAGGGAGAAAAGGTTTGTTGGTGGCGCTAAATTGCAACTGTCCCCTTCATTTGAATGAAGTTTATAGAAATGCAAAAACATGCTGCAGAAAAAAAATATTCAGGTGTGTGGAAGGAACTTTGTTATGTATGAACTTATGGACCTTTATATGGGACGATTATTGGGAACAAACATTGGGCCCTTGTGAAGGTGTCGGTGATTAACCAAACATTTGTTTTATCAACTGAATGCATCTTTAATGCAGCAGAGATGTGCTGCCGGTCACACTAAGGACTGCTTCACATGGGCGTATGCACAACTACGCTCACCACTACGGAGCATAGCTGTGCATGGACAAGGCAAATATCAGTTGTTTTTTTTTACCTTCGCAACACGGCAGAAGATAGGGCTTATCCTGTCCAGTAACATAGTATGTAACGCCAAAAAATACATGTCCATCCAGTTCAGCCTGTCACCCCCGCCCCCCCCCCCCCCCCCTGTTCATCCACAGGAAGGCAAAAAAAACACACAATGAGGTAGAAGCCAATTTTCCCCATTTACCATTTAAGGGAAAGTTCCTTTCTGACTCCAATCTGGCAATCAGAATAATCCCTGGATCACCGACCCTTCTGCAGTAATCAGTGATATAATATGTAATATTGTATAGCTCAAGAAAGGCGTCCAGGCCCATCTTGTACTATTTTATCAAATTTGCCAACACCACGTCCTCAGGCAGAATAGTATTAACTACGTGCAAGAAAGATTGGGTAAGTCCTATAGTGCAGATAGTGAAGACAAAACAAAATCAATGGATTTGATTTTGTCCTGTTTTGCGGTCGTGATTTTCATAGCCGCATAACAAGATAAAATCACGTCCATCTGTTTGAGCCCTAAGGGCTCATTCGCACAACCACCTTTGCCATCAAGTGGAGCTTGCTCACTTCTGACTCCATCTGTAATCTTCATTTGGGAGACCGAGTGTCAGGAGAGCTTGTGCACTAGCTACTGGCACAGCTACTGCTCGGCCTTTTTCAATAGAAGGGCTTTTGGGCAAAGCGAACAATAATAATAAAATAATAATAATCTTTATTTGTATAGTGCCAACTTATTCCGCAGCGCTTTCAAGCATGGGAGAATACAGACAATACTACAATTACATGTGATATACAATCAGTTTGAAACAAATGGGGTAGGGATGGTACAGGAAGTACAAGGTGGTTGGAAGGGGGGGATAAGGCATGGGGGAACACAGGCAATACGGGAATTAGGGAATTACATGTGGAAATCAGTTATTAGAAAATAAACAAGGTGGGGGCGGTAAGGAGGTGAAGGGCTAAAGGTCGAATGCGATAAGCATGGTGGAAGGTGTGGGGAGCCATAAGGATGGGCAGGGGGACTAGGTCAGGAGATTTGGTAGGTCTGCCTGAAGATGTGAATTTTTAAGGCGCATCTGAAATTTCGTGCATCGAGAATTGTCCGGATGCCTTAGGGTAGAGCGTTCCGGAGGATGGGTGCTGCTCTGGTGAAGTCCTGTAGGCGAGCATGTGAGGTTTGTATTAGATGGGTGTTTAGTCTGAGTGTGTTAGCAGATCGGAGTGGCTGGGTGGTATGGACACAAGTCTTCATTCGATAGAAGGAGCCTGTTCAGAATATTTCTAAAAACTGCTGAATATTGAGTTGCTTTTCTTTGTTAAAGTGACCCTCCAGTCCCAAACAAACGAAGATCACTGAACTATTTTTCTGATTACTTGTTGCACACTGTGTATTGGTAGTCTAAGACACTACGTGCTGCTCTGATTAGCCAGACCTGCTCAGCTAACCAATCAGTGCAGTGTGTAGTATCTTAAACTACCGATGCTCTATCAATGCACAATTTGCATGAAGTAGTCAGAGAAGCAGCATGCCCATCTTAGTTTGTCCACTACTGGAGTATCACTTTAATACCTGCTGTTTTATAGAAAAAAATGGATTAAAATTGAATGTCTGCAAATTATGAAATATTTAAATTTCACCTCAAGTTCACCTCATCTAAAGGGTTAACTAGCTTTCTAAATGCTAATCTGAATATTTTAAGGGGTGCAGTTTTTAAAATGGGGTGTTTTGGGCAGAATTGGTCCTCAAAAAGTTTGGGAGAGTTTCATGAAAATTTATTTTTGTAAAATTTCTGTTAAGCTTAAAAGCCCTTTAATTATCCTAAAAAAATAGAAATGGGTAAAACAAAACAATGCATATGTGAAGAAAACCTATGGTGATTTGTTTCTTTTGTAATTCGTGTGGTTTAATCCATTTTAGAAGCAGAAGTGAAAATGGTACATTTTTTTTAAATATCTGAAAATGTTGGATTCTTTAAATAAACCTGAACTATATCAGTCAATATCTACTATCAAAATAAAGTAAGTGTTGCGAAAAATCAATCTAAGAATTGCTTACCATATATAGTGACAGATAATAGATTTGAAGATATGGGGCTGCATCCTGAAGTACAAAGTAGGCCACATCCTTAAGGAGTATAATAACTTTATCTTCTATGGTGACTGAAAAAATGCATTTTAAAGTTATTTTTCGCATATCAACATATTTTTATTATGACAGTATAGTTGGGTGACTTGGGTATGAATGGAAACAAATGATGCCACCTTGATGTTACCAGAGGGTACCCAGGCTGGTCAGCATTATTAAGCTCAGTGCGTGAAGAGCTTGTGTTTGAAAAAAGTTTAACTGTATTGAAATGTGACTTTCTGGCCTTCCTGCGTGAATCTACTAAATAGCTCAGTTCTCACTTCTGACGGAGCGCTCTACCTATGTACTGACAATTTGTACATAATTAGTTTTTTTCTCTCTCGGTACAGGACCATGTGTTGATCTGAATTAACTAGAAATTAGTAAAAATTTCTTTAATCGGCATTTGATAATCCAGTAATATGAAACTTTTTGTCTGCCTCATGTAATTTAGGAAGGTCCCATATTTCCCATCAGTGTGCTTTCTGTGAGCAGAACTGACCAGATATCACCAATTATAGAACACCTTTGAACATATCGAAATGTGGTATGACAGAATGCAACTTTTTCCTTTACCTCAACAGCCGGATGTTACATAGTACAGAAAGGAATTGTATAAAAGTCATATTCAGAGTATGCCTTATGCCTCATGTCTACGGCCGTATTGGTAAAATGCTGTGGGTCTCCCCACAGCATTTTAAGCGGTGTTTGTAAATACCGGGTCTGCCGGCAGAGAGCACGTATGGCTGTGAATGCACCATGCATGCCTGTGTATCACTCATACGTAGTCATGTACAGTGTGCCTCTTTTTTTTTAAATTCCCTGCTCTGTTTCAAAGCAAGGATACATATGAAAATGCCACCCATAAGCAATGTATATGCAATGCATACAAATATATAAGGTTCATGCTGCGTGGTACGCAGAAAAATAAAGCATGCTGTGATGTATTTCTCGTGCGTATTGATACGTGGTGTCTAAACATACATCTACATGTATCAATGAAAGTTCATTGACTCCATTCACTGCGTATCACTCGCCTATGCAATGCAAGCGTAATGCATGGTAAAAAAATGGTCGTAGTTTAGTAGCCTGAAACACCTATTTTTGGACCCTCTATAATTGTCATACATGTAATGTCTTCAATATGGATGCACAGTGCAAAGTGTCTTGCCTACTGTTATGTATATTGCACAACTGCAGCATGCAAGAGGTTAAGGTCTGAAATTGGCTGGGATATGTCTGGAAAAGTATCAATATCTGTCTAGTCAAGTGATAGTCTTATACATAACTTGGCCTGTAGGACTGGCATCATCCTGTGTCTCATCCTTGAACTCACATTCTCTGTCTTTCCCAAACTGGTGCGCAAAGCTGTACTTTGCAAAGTTTCAAGTAAAGTTTACCAGTCAGTGCCCGTTCCCAGTGACCGAGTTATCAAGTTTCTACTGTCTGTGTGAACTCTTTTCATTACACCGGCAGGTACAAGCTATGGTGAGAAGGACTGGTGGCGTCAACACTTATACAGGTAACCACTGTCCCAGCATTGCCTGGAAGAGACCTAGCTGTGCGTCTCTCCAGGTAGGAGTCTGGTAAGCCACCATGACAAGTGCCAACTCTACCCCACCAGCTCCTCAGCTTGGGCCTTGTGTCTGGGTGGCCCCTGGGATGCTGCAGTAGACATTAGCCCTTACAGAGAACATGTAACCTTTGTAAAAGCACAAGAGCGGTCATCACTAGGATGACTGTTGGGAGCTTCAATGCTTGGCAATCTTTCCCATGTACCAGGACCTTAGTGTTCCTGTACATACGCCTTTGTGAAATTATGGGTATGTATGATGAAGCTAAGGTTGGTCTCATATTATTGTTGGAACTCCAGTCGGAGGTTCCATCATAGATCTAGTTCGAAATAATATTGGAAGAAAAGGTGCTTTTTCCTCTGTCAAAAAGCCGGGCACCTGAGCGGAAACGGAATGGACTCCTTTATAGTGAATGGGGTCCGTTAGGCACTGTATGGCTCCGTCCTAAGCCGTTCAGTAACAGGGAACCCCCAATTCATATGTAAAACCACACTAATACCAGTTAAAAATCAGGCTAATGCCTTATGTACTAGAGACTATAAGATTGCATAGGGAGTCCTGTGGAGTATAGTTCTCCATAGATTGCTTCCAGAGGAGAATTACTACCTAAAGTTACTTCCACACATAGTATGCATGTGTGTATTGTGAATTGAAGAAATTTCATCCAGATGCTACAGTAAAAATCTGCAATATAAATTGACCTCTGGTGCAGATTAAAATCCACGGCATGTCAGTTTATGTTGCTGATCTGTTGCACATTAGTTGCAGATAGGGAAGTAAAGATCCATATAAATCCCAATTGTTGTGGATTTTGTGGCGGATTACGCACAGATCTGCAGGAAGGGACATTTTAAAAAAATGTGAAATAAAAATTAGCTAGCTGCTCCCTCATCTCCCAGATCTGTACAGAATTTTGCCTGATCCCTTGCCAGTCTCTGCATCCTGGCTTCCAACAGTGACGTTGCAAAAAAAATGCAGCAATGATATGGGTCAAGACATTTTCACTGAAGTTCAGGAGAGACCGATAGGGAAGCAGGCAAATCTACACCAACATGGTTGTGGAGTTGGCATCAAATTCTCTGCACATTTGAATTTTCTACATCAATTTTGTACCGTAAGATACTCTAATATGGTATCTGATGAAATTTGACAGCAAAAAGACTGTGTACATCCATGATATCTAAGGCATGGAAGGTACAGTAGAGTCCTACAAAGTAGATAGGTGTTCTATTACAGCTCCATTAAAGAGCCCTTAGGCTGGTTTGACACAGTTTCAATATTGTATGACGACATTTCAGTATTTGTTTTAAGTCAGAAAGGGTATTGTTTCTCCTTAAGAAGAGCAGCTAGGAGATCAGTGAGGAGACTTATAAGGTCATGCATGCTCCTCTGAGAAATATATGCAAATAGGGAAGATGGAACAATACTTCTGCAGTGCCACCTATTGGAAGGCAGCATTCCTGCAAATCAATGTTAGACTCTTTATATAAGCCTTATAACAATGACTGGGAATTGCAAACCAAGCCAGAATCCACATACAGACAGCTGTTTCAGGGTTTTTGCTCCTCATCAGTGTGCAGTAGGACCCTGGAGTGGCTAGTGAGGGGCCTATGATGTGAGTCAAGAAGGGTATCATTTCTTCTTAAGGAGAGCACCTGTAAGGTGAGTGAAGAGACTTATAAGGCCATGCATGCTACTCTGGGAAATATTCAAATAAGGAAGATGAAATAATACCTCTGCAGCGCCGCCTATTAGAAGGCAGCATTCCTGCAAGTCAATGTTATAAGACATTGTATAGAGAGTCTATTAATGACTGGAAATTGAGTTGTATTTGTCTTATACACTTGGAATCCCAATAGTTCTACCAAATCAAAACCTAGATCACCTAGAAGACTATTATGAACCAGGTTATTTTTACTTGAACCACAAGCCACGTAAAACTAACCTTAGACTGTACTGTATGAACACATGCAGTCATATTACAGGTTTTCACATGAAAGCCACAGAAAAGATGTGATAACCTTGAGGCATGTGAATATACTGTTAGGAAGCCATGGTGGACCACTTACGAGAACTACTGAATTTTTATCTAATTGTGGTCTAGTGTTACTAAGCAGAATGTCAGTAGTTGAAGGGCTGTATGAAACCATTATATGGTACCTGTGCTACATTCCTTACTGTAAACTTTATGTTAATTTACAGCACTTAAAACTTTTTTTAAGGTAATTTCCTGAAAGTTATATGCCATGTATTGTATGCACTGTACTCAGTTTACACAAATCAGTGGACAGGTGTCTGTAAGCGCTCCTTGACACGAGCGTGTGGTGACAGCGTATTGCACGCAGCTAGTGCGCAATGTCATTATACACTTGCTGTGTGCCGCCTGCATGTCTCTCACGCGTAGCATGCAGAAAACTACGCTGGTGTGAAGCTGCCCTTATTGTTGTACTTTGCCCGAAAAATTTAACACAATGAAGGCTATGTTTATATCTGCTCCAGAGATTCCATTTGGAGTCTTCTGCACAATGTTGGAGTACATGACAAAAGCCAGAAGGACCCCATTACAGTCATAAGGGTCCATATGGTTCCATCATTGGATGGATCAGGCTTTCTGGATTTCTGTTCCCATGACAGAATAGAATAATGGAAAATATAATGATGGTGATGTGAACCAAGCCTGGAGTGGATCCAACATGCCAGAAAGGGTCGGCTCAAAGTGCATCAGCATATACATGCATTATACATCTCCTATAATGTTTATAAAATGTTGAGATGTTCTCAGTGGATCTAAGCTTTAGAACAGGAGTTGTCAAATGGAAGTGTGATTGTGTTAATTGAGAATATATCATAAATCTTGCACTTAAGAACTTCACAATAATTACCATATGTAGGTGTTTATCAGACCATAACTTTTCATTCACTTTCTTTTTTAAGTTGCATTTCTACATCTAAAATATTGAGTAAGATACTTTGGGGATTTGTGTTCTGCTTTTTCAATCAGTATTCTGGTATTTCTTTTGGTCAACAATAGTGCAGGCTGCTGTGCTATCCTTGCCATCAAAAGCATCTGAAACACTAACCTGATTGAAGTTACCTAGATTCATCAGGAGTATTCAGGATTCATTCAAAAGTATTAGGGTGCCTTCACACTGGCAATAAAATCATGAGATTTTAATGTGATGCGAGAGTCAGTGAAAGCGCAGAAATATGAAACCAATGATTTTCAATGGTTTCCTTGTAGAGATGAGCGAACATGCTTGTTTAGGACAATTACTCGATTGAGCATTGCTTTTTTCGAGTAACTGCTTACTCGGGCGAAAAGATTCGGGGGGCGGTGGGGTGGAGCGGGGGGTAGCAGGGGGGAACAGAGGGGAGCTCTCTCTCCCCCCCCCCCCACTCCCCAACGCAACCCCCCGCTAATCCCCGTCGCCCTGCAAATCTTTTCGCCCGATTAGGCAGTTACTCAGAGAAAGCGATGCTCGATCGAGTAATTGTCCTAAACGAGCACGTTCACTCATCTCTATTTCCTTCACAACTTGCGATTTTCGTACAATGCGTATTTAACATTAGAAAGTCATATTGGCTTTCGTGCTTAAAAATCCCGTGAATAAAATGCACGAGAGAATCGATCGCAAGTGGCAGCAATGTTTTTGCGAGAAAAAGCAGTTCTGACACTGAGAAATCGACAGAAAAAAGTTGTGATATTTCCGCAATTTTCACACAGTGATATCGCGATCGCCAGTGTGAAGGAGCCCTCTGAATTGTTTTACACAGGGCGACTGTCACCCGAATAATTGCTCAAAAGGGGCAAACACAAGCTGCAAACTTTCTGTGTAAACCTGGCCACCAACAGGGCTCTACTGTCTCCTCCCCTATGGGTAGCTCGGGAGCCAGCCCCGTTACAGCAGGGGACATCACAAAGGGTAACCGTGGTTACCTGTGGTCCTGTTTGTCACTCGTGATGCCACAGTTCCTTTCTCTGCTGTGGATCCCTTTGACGAAATGAAGTAGTCCACACACAGAAAAGTATTTTCAAAGACAAAACTGAGTATGGGCGGTCTTGCTATTTTTACTTAACTCTTGAAAATGGAGATCAATAAAACAGTCGGGGTACAGAAACAATTTGTAGTGGCAATGCACTGAAGACTCTCAGGGCATTTGTAAAAACCACAGGCTAAGTTATCTGTTAGATTTCTCTCCTGGCAAACTCTCTCTCCACTGTCATTCACTCCCTCTGTCCTCGCTAAGCAGTAGCTTCCATTTCTCGGGATACATGCAGTAACGGCGCTGTACACCCATGCATTGCCATCATGCCTGGGCTTTCACTCTCTTTAGAGATGGAGGCCATAAGTAGTCTCACTGCAGGGCTGAGCCCTGGCGGGATCGGCAGACCACCTCTTGGACTTCTCCATGTCTCCGCTCTCTATACAACTCACTCTCCTCTCTTCTCTCTAAAATACATACACATACATCATGTGCACACAGACCAATCGACAGCTAGAAAAATAGATACATTTTTTCTAGACATTCTCAGACATGACCAGACATTAACTGTTTCATACCTGCAAACACCCAATACACATAAATTTGACTTATTCTGCATTCAAGACAGTTGTACAAGACATACATATAACATACTCTCTAAAGTGATGGAGGGGGGCTCCTAACTCTCGGTCACTACACTAACATGTCAAATGCCACAGTCAGCAACCCTAGCCAGTCCAGGTATTTGATGTTTTTTATCTCAAGCACACTTGATACGACTAATGAGGTCCTTGATTAATCGCATCAGGTGCATTTGAGACTATATCTGATTTGCAAATGTGTGCTCTTATGAGAGATTCTATTTAGGGGATTGAATAATTCCGAGACTGAAACATGTCAGGACCAGCGGCTAGTGGGGCTGCTGTGTCCATACCACCAGCTCTATGACCCGGACTGCAACAGTGTGGCGCAGGGGAGTCCCGCCTCTGGTGACCTCCCCATGCCACCGGAATCCTACTTGCCACCAGGTTACTAAGGACGCGGGTACTGCTCCGCGTCTCCGTCACTATGACAACCAGGCATGCATCCTTGGTCTCACGCTCTCCAGCTAGGCTGGTGGTGGTTTCCCCAGTGCCTCGGTGATTGATTTGCTTCTGTCAGGCTTCCCGTCCCAAACAGCTGTTGGGGCGGGAGTTCTGACAGCATTTAAATGCCTCAGTTCCTTCTAGCATTTGAATCCGTGACAATTGAAGAATTCCTCTGCTGCATCTGTCACAGATGTGGCAGATGTAGCAGCAGGGAATTCTTTTTACTAGCGGGGATACAGGAAACGTGTTTTTTTTTTAAAACACTAAAATTATTGTTTTTCAGGCAAGGGCTTATATGTAAAGCCCTTCCATAAAAAGCAATTAGTGGTGCCGGCAAACTATTGTTTTCAATGGAGCCGCCGGCAGCAGCTGCGGCTCCATTGAAAATAGGCGGGGAGGAGAGAGTTAAGATTTTCTTGAGCACCGTGTGGTGCTCGGCTCGAGTAACGAGCACATCGAGTATGCTAATGCTCAAAAGAGCATGCTCGCTCATCTCTGGTGCCCACACTTAAATTGAGTTCACTAACTATTGGGCCAGTATTTTTCTGATTGCCTGAATTGTCCTGATGGGCATTCAGATCCTGACTCCCTGCTCATTGGACCAGAGACAGAGTAATGCAGCATGGGAGGTGAGGGGAGGAATATACAGGACACTGAACTACTGGCAGCATGGTAACCTGCCTGAAGTTAAATTCAAAGAAGCAGAGCAGCAGAAAAATTGGACTACCACCTGAAAATTAAAACTTAAAAAACATGAAACAAGGTTTAAACAGCAGCAAATGAGAGGGCAACAATAACCTGTCATATTTTATAAAACAACTCAGGTTCTCTTTAAAGAAAGACTGCATATTCTGCATACTCTATATTTCTCTAAAATGGTACTGATATTGACCGATTGTGATTGATACTGTTCACAAGGTATTACCGTCATTACTGACTGTTCACAGGGTGTTATTTCTACATTAGCTTGTAGTAGATAGTGCCTAGGCCCTTGAAAGTGAAAGTTCAACTGCAAACTCCTTGTTAGATTAATGTTTGGTCCTATTCTTTTTTGTGTTTTAAATACTCCATCTAATGTATTGTATTCTGCATCCTGCGTCACTATACCTCTACCTGTGATGCAAATTCCAATGGGTGTGAAAATTGGAGTTACGTTTAACATATACCTGTGATTATAATTAATTTTCTAAATCAGGAAAGAAAGTGTTACAGTACTAGTAGTGTGCACAGATACGCACAGTGCGGGACTCCCTGACCCTCACCCGCGCCAATCTCCCTCCCTCAAGGTAGCCCCAAAGCTGGACAGGTCCAGGCTGTCAACACTGACCCTACGCTGCCTAGTGGCAGGACAGAAAGGAACCGCCGTACCTATGCAGATGACAACTTACTAGTACCGACAGGCTAGGCCGATGGAATAAACCAACAGGACAGGAAGACCCCAGAACACAGGCAGAGCTGGATCAAGATAAGGTAACTTTCACTGGAGCAAGACCAAAGTCAGACACACAGGGAATGGAAACAATAACGGGCAACTGTTATCAGCAGCTGCCAGACTATATTCAGGAGTCAAGACGGCTGACTGGAGCTACCAGACAGCCACTATAACTCACAAAGGTAGAGCACGCGCACCACACACCGCGCCTGCACACCGGAACACAGCGCTGCAGCTCGCCAACCCGAACGTGGGCGCAACACCATCCCAGAAAGCCACGGAGAACCGCGCCACTGCCACCTGTGGTCCCTGACCAGCCTCATGGTAACAGAAAGGCTTCAATACATTTTATTAATTTGTGAATTTTCTGTTAGTTTTGTAATGTTGCCATTTTCTGTTCATTCTGGCTAATGTCTTGCTCTCTGCTATTAGTTGAAACACTTCTTATGAGAATATATGGGAAGTCAGTAGGTAGTGTGAAAATAATGAATTATATTTGATGCAGTATTGTTGTGTGCATAACAAGAAGAATGTGTGCAAAAGACACATTGTAGTGAAATTTTACTAATAGAGGCTCAGACGCTGAGCATGCAGCGTTATTAATCTTTGTAATGTTTTACTAAGAGAGATGTATCACACATGCTGTCGACTTTGAAGTGCTTACTTTCTGGGGGAAGCCACACTATATAACATCTTTCATTGGAACAATAAAACAGAGCTTGGAAACTTCAATATTTCTCATTGTTTTCTTCTCCGATACATCAATTAATAATTAGGCATTGATAAGGCTACGATACCCTCTTGAGTATCACCTAAATTAAGTGATAACTTCAACAGTAGCCTGAAGTGAAGTACACTTCACTAGTATACATAGAGAGAAAAAAAATTGGGAATTGATTAAAGTCTAAAGAAGGACTAGAAATATCTGAAGGGTGTGCATAAAAAGTTTTCAAAATATGCTTCAAAATTGCTGCTACGATATATAGCGAGGAGGCACATTTTAAGGGTATGTCAACATGAGATGCATTATTCACAGCAGAGATAAGCAATGAATCCGTGACAAAATCTGCACATATTTGCCCCCCTCATATAAAGGGATGAAATCCATGGTAGAAGTCTGCAGCATAATTTGACATGCTGCAGATTTAAAACTTGTACCACAGGTCAGTAGTAAAATGCTATGCACTATACTGCTACTGTAAATGCTGCAGATTTTCCACATGCTATTCTGCTGCAGAAAATGTGCAGCGTTTATGCTCTGTGTGAACGCACCTTTACAGGTTTGTCAGAATATGATCTATATATCTTTATTAGAGATGAGCGAGCATACTCGCTAAGGCAAACTACTTGAGCGAGTAGTGCCTTATGCGAGTACCTGCCCGCTCATCTCTAAAGGTTCGGCTGCCGGCGGGGGGCGGGGAGAGCGGGGAGGAGTGGAGGGGAGATCTCTCTCTCTCCCTCTCTCCCCCCCCCCCCCCCCCCGCTCACCCCTGCTCACCGCCGCAACTCATCGCTCACCCGTGCCGGCAGCCGAATCTTTAGAGACGAGCGGGCAGGCACTCGAATAAAGCACTACTCGCTCGAGTAGTTTGCCTTAGTGAGAATGCTCGCTCATCTCTAATCTTTATCTGTTTAGACGGGCTAACTCTCAGACACTTTATCGATCGTCCCTCTCCATGCGGCTCTGTTTTGTACAGCCTCTTTCAGTTTGATTACTTGCATGTTGGTGCCAGCTTGGAAAGTATCAAACCAGCGCATTCTTTGGTGGCCAGGTCTTCTTTTGCTGCTGACCACTCCACGCATCATCATCGATGTTTCTAATGTGGCCAAAGTATGATAGTCTCTGTTTTGCAATTTTGCTCTCCAATGAAAACTTTGGCTTGATGCGGTCCAGGACTGCTTTGTTCATGATCTTGGCGGTCCAAGGAATTCGTAGAAGTTTCCTCTAGCATTCAACCACATAGTTGTGTTATCAACTATACATAGTGTTCGTAACAAAACTATGTGCCAGTCCCAAGCCTGGAAAAATGGGGAGGGTTGGAAAAAAGACATGGTGACCTACTCCACTATATACCACAAAATACTTCACAGTTTGATAACAATTTCTATAAAAACTATTAAGACGTTTTAAGTGGTACCTCCATTAGTCAGAGATAAAAACTACTGCAAAGCGTGGCACCCATAATGACAGAACCTACATCGAGTAATTTGACACAGTGTAATTTTACATTTACAGTTTGGGGAAAATATTTACTACCCACCTGTTCTAATAGTACTGGTAATTATTAGGAAATTACAGTACCAGTGTTTCTGGTGGCACAATGCGCCACATAGCTCTGTTACATGCACATCACACACACACAGTTCTGCTACGTTGCTTTCGCATATGAGCTGCATGCAATTAACAAACTTCAGCTGCTCACTAAGGAGACATGTTCGCTCGTAGCTTTCGCATATCTGCTGCACGAGATGTAGAAACTTTAGCAGGGGGCTGAGGTGACATCGTGGCTTGTTGCTGTGTCATCTAAGCTGCATTAGCTTCACAGCAGCGTTGAACCCTCTGTGGTGAAATGTTTGCACAACAGCGAAGATTTGTTTCAATACTGGCAATGGTTGACGATTAGATGAAGGCTTGACTGGTGTTGGCAGCATTAGCACTTGAGATGAAATGATATCACGTTCAGTAGATGTGAAGATAGCAGTGAAGGACTATGCTTCAGTGTTGTTGGTCAATATGCACTGCCAGCTATGTATGTTGACGTTTGTGAGGTGTCATTTATTGGAGTCTCCACACAGGTGTCCAGCTACAAACTGCCAGACTGAATACTGCTGTATCCATAGCAACTGAGGCCGCAGGGATTTGTGGGGGATGTAGTGCACATGCATTCGGTGCACAAGGACAATAAAGGACCAGTGATGACGTCACTGTCATGTGATCAGGGGGCGGAGCTAAGAGCTAGTAACTGAGATCATAGGTGCTGTCAGGCTCTGCATGTAAGTCACATATCACACACGTACGGACAGATGGACAAGTGATTATTAGCACATTGATTCAGCTAATTAACAAGACAGCCTTCTAACTGTTGACTGAGGATGGAGCATTGCTAGTGTTTGTAGGTAAATTGTACATTAGCACAGAAATAGAAAATCTGTATATTTTGTATGAATTTTTAAATGCCTTAAGTCTGCATTGGTTCAATTAAAGTTTTTTTGGTGGTGGTTGTGGTTTTTTTTTTATTTTTTTAAAATAATGACTACAAATGTGAGACAAGCTATTTTATAGGCCCAGCAATGGTCAGTAGACTGCATAATGATTCAGTAATGAGGCTGACCTTGTATATTCCTTGGGGAATTTTGAATATTACCATTCATAAAGCTCACAAATTGTAATATGTACTGTTAACATTTGGAATCTTCTGTCCTAGTGATCTATTGTTTGACGCTTACTTGTTTTAGTATTGGATAACAAACAAGATAAATGGTTCAGATTAGAACAAAAATAGGTAAAATGATTTCTTTTTTCTTACAGGTTCTTCAATTACTCAACTACGTGCTCAAGACTATGATGGTGATAAATTGGTGTATGGAATAGTAGGTGATGAAGCCAGTAAATTTTTTGCTGTGGAAAGTGAGACTGGCGTTGTATGGCTTAGGCAATCCCTGGATCGAGAGGTAATGCAGCAGGAAATGATATGGAAATGATTGTCTTATTATTGAAAGGATTTTCATCTTTTTTTCTGTGTATGTCTTCAGTGCATTTAGTTCTTTTTGCAAAAAGGTTTACTTGACAACAAAGATTGAAAGCACTCTACAGTTGACGCTTATAAGAAAAGGGGTATCAGTGATAATGAGGAGTTGAAATAATATCTGATTGATTAGAATCTAATTATATATAGAATAATTACATTAAATAATGGTTTTACAACCACAATGACTTTATCGCTGACAGTATTGGGGATGAGGTTGTTTCACAAATCCATTAGCCAAATCACTGAAAAAATTATAAAAAAACTAAAATTTACAGGAGTTCATCAACTGGAACATTCTGTCCAAACTGCAGTCATGCTACAGAGCAGGAGGAGATTGGTATATAGTTTTATGGGAAAACATTCAGTGTAACTTGTATTTTATTCATTTATATCTTCTTATTTCTAAGCTGAACAGTCCGGTAGGTGGAGCTATCAGTGATTGATATCTACCTTTGTATGTAGTCATACACAGCTGTCAATCACTGATAGCTCCGCCCATTGGGCCTCTAAGTTCAGAATGAGTATAGATATAAATCTAATATAAAAAAGCCTACATGCTTTCTCTTGCACCACACTTTGACCAATCTGCTTCACATTAGGAGGATGATTTTGGTGTCATTCAATTCCTTAGATGCTGACCAGAGTCACAAAATCCCAAAATTTGAGGTGGGTACATTCAGAGACATGTCGGGTCCCATCAAAGTTCCCCATGTTAAGTATAGCAGCGCTTCAGCCAGCAGAGCAGTTATGCAGATTCAAGCGTTGCTAAGCGATGTTCATGGTCTTGCGACGTCTCTCTCTAGGGAGTGTATGAATGTCCCTACTAGCTGGAGCGCTGCTATAAAAGAGGCAGCATACACACAGACACACGCACATAGATACATACAGGTACACACAGATACACACACACTACCCCCCTGCCTTACCTCCGGTCCGGAGCACAGCCGGCAGCTGACAGGCCCGTATAATCTTTGCTAAGCGACGTTCATAGTCATGCAACATTTTTCTCCATCACCATCGCATGACTATGAACGTCGCTGCTGGCTGAAGTGCCGAAGAGAGCAGAAGCAACAGTAAGAGAGAGAAGTCCCAGTGAGACATACAGACACACACAGAGACACACACACCAGAGGGGTGGGAGAAAGAAGCGGAATAGAGAGGGAGAAGAGAGACAAGCGACATGGACAAGGGGAGAGACAAGCGACATGGACTGCGGGGTGAGAGAAGCGCTTGGACAGGGGGGAAGAGAAGAGGCATTGAGAGGGAGGTAGAGAGAAGTGGTATAGACTGGGGGAGAGAGAAGTAGCGTGGAGAGGGTGAGAGAAAAGCTGCATGGAGGGTGGGGGACAGAGAGATGCGGCATGAGCAGGGGGCGAGAGTGGTATTGAGAGGGCATAGACAGAAGCAGCAAGAAGGGGGTGAGAGAGAAGCCGCATAGAGGGTGGGGGACAGAGAGATATGGCATGGAGGGTGGGGTAGATGATAGATGTGGCATAAAGATGGGGGAGAGAAGCGGCATGGAGAAAGGGGATAGAGAAGCAGCATGGAGAGGGGGAGAGAGAAGTAGCATAGAGATGGGTAGAGAAAAGCGACATGGAGATGGGGAGAGAGAAGCGGCATGAAGAGGTGGGAGAGAGAAGCGGCATGGAGATGGGGCAAAAAGTGGCATGGGAAGGGGGGTAAGAAGTGGCATGGGAAGGGGGGGTGAAAGCAGCATCAGGAGGGGGAGAGGGAATTAGCACGTAGAACCGGGGAGAGAGAAGCGGCATGTACAAATGGGGAAAGAGAAGTGGCATGGAGAAATGGGGATAAAGGAGCGGAATGGAGAGACAGGGAAAAAGAAGTGGCATACAGAGGGGTGAGGAAGAGAGAGAGAGAGAGAGAGAGAGAGAGAGGGAGGGAGGAGAACAGAAGTGGCATGGAAAGAGAGAGAGGGAGATTCACAATAACCACTTTTTCAGATATTTTATGTTCATGTAGCGAACATCGGGTCAATCTAGTTAGTAAAAAGTAAGTTCTACTGAATCTTTCCCCATAAAACTATAAAACAATCTGCTCAGCTCCTCCTACTCTATAACATGATGGCTGCAGTTTGAACATTGTTTTTGAGCTGTTTTCCCTTTAACCTTTATTATTAATAAATAGCTAAAATACTAGAATAAAGCAAATACTCTCCTTTAAGAAGCTGCACAAAAAAAGGAGCATAAAGTTATCTTACACTCTTGTACATAGTAATGGTAACAGATCACAATATGGCGCCACAACACCAAGTGCCAAATCTAACAGGACCAAAACCATCCACTTAATGATCCACAGTGTTACGACTTAGGGTACATGTAACGAGAAATTGTTTGCCTAAGCACATGAGCACATGAGGTGTGCAAACTTAGTCACAGAGACGGGAAAGTCTATATATTATATATAAAGTGTTTTTTCCATTTTTCATACAGGATCATTCAGTTTTCCATACAAGTAAATGAGAATGACTGAACGATCTGTGTTTAAATCAAACAATTAGCGAACAAGAGAACACTGATTTTAACACTTGCATAAAATGAACAATAAGCAAACAAATTATTTCATCATTGACCTTGTTTACACTAAATGATTATTGTTCCAATTCAAACAATCCAGCGATTTTTTTTTAACGAAAATTGTTCCATGTAAAAGCACCTTTAGGCGTCTCTTACACAGCCCACTTTTTGCTGCGCTAATCGCGGTACAATGCCTCCATTGATTTCTAATGCCACCATTTTCGAGCAATGTCTTCTATTTACTCCGCTGTCTATTATTTCTTCCTCCATTTCCCATATATTCTCGGACCCTGGTATCAGGCTTATTTGACTGGCGCTCTCCTCATTGGATGTCCTGGATATACGGGGGTTCCTCTTAAACCACTATGGTCTTGATTATTATAAGTTTTTAATGCATTTGAAGGCTGAAATATATTCATAGTAAGCCTATCAATTGGGGCACAGCTGTGGTTCAGTGAGAGAAGCTGCATATTAGTATAGAACACCTGAAACACTAGTATTAGTGCTATGACATGGTGGTCTAATTGTCAAATGTAATAATACTAAAGGGAAAAGCTAATTAGCAAGTTAGCCCAGGAGATACTGTGGAGGACTAGACCATTGATGATGTTGTGACCCAACAGAAACGTGTAGGGTCACGTACATATGTGTGTAATTTTTTTTTTACTGGATTATTTTGGCCCTGTTAGATTTGGCCCATAGTGTTGGGGTGCCATATTGAGATCTATTCACATTACCATGTATATGAATGTTTATGCTTCTTTCTTGTGCAGTTTCTTTTAAAGGCGGGTATTTGCTTTTTCTTCTAGTATTTCATCCATTTATTAATAATAAAGGTTAAGTTTTACAATTACTTTTTTGTATCACTAGACCTCAATGTTTATTCCCATTGAGCTCCATTGCCTAATTCCCATTTGTCATCTTTGAGTTTCATAGGAAACACGTTTTGGTAGTATAGAATGTAAGTAGATAAAAAGTATCAAGAGAAGATCAACATGAACACAAGTACATGTAATCAGCGTACTGATACGGCAACCACAGCTGATTTTAAAAGAATAGTTCCAATTTTGCAGACCATTGAATCATGCCTCTTCCTCTTATTGACTGATGCCGTCTTGCATAGGTGAAACCTTTCTTAAAAGTAGCTTTATGAAATTTGAAAAAAATGATCTGCTTTTTTCCAGGACCCACACCATTTTTGTCTTTAGGCTTTCTGGTATTGCAGATAGCCTCATCCAATAGGACTCAGCTACAATACCAGACAAAGCCCATGGACAAGAGTGGCTCTGTTTCTGAAAAACAGTAGACAGTTTTCTGTAACCTTGTATAACCTTGAGATTGCCGATTTTTAACTTTTTTTATTTCATTGTAACATAGTACGTAGGGATGAGAAAAGACACATGTCCATCCAGTTCAGCCTGTTGCCCCCAATGTTGATCCAGAGGAAGACATTAAAAAACCCAATGAGGTAGAAGCCAATTTTTCCCCATTTAAGGGAAAAAAATCCTTCCCGACTCCAATCTGGCAATCGGAATAATCCTTGAATCAACCCTTGTGAAGTTATTAATGATTATAAGATGTAATATTAAAACACTCAAGAAAGATGTCCAGGCCCCTCTTGAACTCATTTATCACATTTGCCATCACCACGTCCTCAGGCAGAGAGTTCCACAGTCTCACTGCTCTTACAGTAAAGAACCTCCTTATATGTCAGTGTAGAAACCTTTTTCCTATAGTCATAGAGGACGCCCCCTTGTCACAGTCACAGTCCTGAGTATAAACAGATCATGGTTTCTATTGTTACATCTGTTGCATCTCTTGTTAAAGTTAACAGTGCTTGTATCTCTAGATCAATACCAGTTTAAAAACTACAATTTCCTTATATTTTATATCTCCACCTTGCTTTATCTTATTAACAGCTGCCTACAGGTGAGGGCTGACTATAGACCTATAATGTATCATGAGCATATACAGTATATGCTCTCCTTTAGGTGGTCAGTAGAGACAAACCATCGTGGTATCTGTTAAATCCTGAAAAAATACCAAGAATGAAAACCTCACTGTGTGTGATAAATGATTGGAAATTAGGCATCATGCACAGAAATTCAGCAGCCCCCACTAATTGCAGAAAGATAAGCGTTACCATTCATAAACTACTTTTGGGTGAAATGATGAAACATCTGTTGGTTTGTTTTTTTGTGTGTAACTTTAGGCTTAAAATATCATTTGTCTGCTTATTTCGTCTCTGGGACCATAAGACAGTTACATGATCGTTTATTACATGGGAAAACTAAAGACTTTGTATTTGCAGAAGCCGCATTTAGGAAGCCACTATGGGAGGCTGTAGTTTATGGTGTGTTTATCCGGAGAGGGCTAGCAGACAGTGTCTGGTATGGCTGGAGATAACTGCAGGCGGTGCCTAGGGGCCTGAGATGGATTCCTAGTGTTCTCCGTGTGTGGAGCTGCTGCCGTCTGATAGCAGCACCTGAGATGAGGCGTCTTTCTAAATCACCCAGCAACTTCCTTCAGGGCAGAAAAATAGCCGATGGGAACGATGAGCATTTAGTTGCCTGGAGCAATAGAACATACTTTGGTTTATGGTGATTGCACTCCATTCTTTCTAAGCTGATGTAATAAGTAATACATAAGAAAGAATCATACTTTGAAAAAATGATGTAACATCGTAGCCGTGTCTGAAGTCATAAAACCACATAGCGCATTACCACGTTGTATCTAGTTCTGTCACATAATTAGACATTTGTGGTGCATAATAATATAGTGAAATATGTAGAACTTATCTTCACTATATCTAGGAAAACACAGCATGAACCATTTCGTGTGAAGATAATGAGATTGTTTGGGGTTTCAGCATTTTGCCATAAATGTGTTAGTTTAAAGGGAAACCTGCCACCAGCTACGACTATCATAAACTAAGTTATGGTGCTCATAGGGCAGGTTCTGTAAAGTCTGGGGATGTACGTTTTATACTTACCTGCTTCCCCCTTCCCACGCTGTCACCCCCGAAAGTCAACAAATAGACCGTGCATTGGACTCAGAGCAACAAGCTGTGCGCATGCACTCTTATTGATCTCATAGCGTGCAGCTTTGAGTCTGATGCACGGTCCCCGCGCTGACTTTCCAAGGTGGGAACAAGGAGCTGGTAAGTATAAAAAATACATCCCCGGAGTCCTGGGAACCTTAGTTTACAGTGCTCAAAGCTGGTAGCGGATACCATTTAACAGATCACATTTCCTAAACTTAACTTTTGAATGTTTTTGTGGACATATACTGATCTTCAGGACAATCATATGTAAACATACAGTACCCTAGAGATTTGCGGTCCTACAGCATGGGCTGATTATCAGGCCCAGACAGTGCTCTGAACGCTTGTTCGCCCGACAATAGGGCCATTTAAAAGGATCAACGGTCAGCTAATGCACATTAATTGGCCAATTTCAGCAAACATAAAAATACTTGCTGATTCGCTATACATCTCCTTATGTGGATAGGGAGATGTACATCTAGTCAATGAGAATGAATGATCATGATTACGATTGTTTGTTCCCATATGACAACTCTCAGCCTGTGTGAAAAAAATGGAAAGAGCACCGATTGACATGGGACATCTTTTTCACTGGGAAGAGAATTCTGCTCTTATAAAAGGACCTATAGGTCCTTTTAAAAAGGATGGTTATAGGACACCAACGTTCCTCTGCATGCTCATTCACCCGACAATTGAACCTTGCCAAAGAACCAACGATCAACTGATGAATGAATGAAGATTCGTTTGGCAGCTGATGATTCAGTTTCAGCAAGAGTAAAAATGCCCAGTAATCGGCAGTATATCTCCCCTTACTAGCAATCAATTGGCCCTATAAGCCGATTTTTAGCCCATATAAAAGAAAATAAAACAATCACTGATCAACATGTGTTAGGTCTTTTTGGGTCAGTTATGCAGGTTGAAACTGAACGATCAGCCGATAAACAAGCATTCAATTGTTTATCAGCTGATTGTTGATCCTTTTACAGGGCCTGATTACCAGAAGAACAAGCCTTTGGAGGAACATACGGGCCTGATAGCCAGGGCATGTTAAAGGATCTATAGATTGAACCAAAAACTTGGACCATCTTAAAGGGCACTTAGGCTGTGAGTGAAGTCTGCATTGTAATTTATATATTTCAAGTTGCTTAAAAAAGATCTTTCAGAGCTCCAGACATGTCTATATTTCCCCATTTAAAAAAAATACCGATACATTTTTGCTTAGAACTTCCATGGTTGCTTGACTTTTTTATTCGTCCTTGAAATGTAGAATTACATTGAAAATTGGGTGTTACTATTCCACTTCTTAATCGAGAGGCTCCCTATGCAGTCTCACACTGTCAGCATCATTTGGGCACTGCTAGAGACTTTAGCAAAACACCCCAATGGAATGGTAACACCCAATTTTCAACGTATTCATACATTTCCAGGAGAAATAGCAGGAAAATGACAGCGTTCCAACAAAAGAATTGCTATTTTTGAAGGAATTCAAAAACTTACTAAAACAGGAGAATCAGGAGATTCAACAGGTCCGCTTCAAAGTAAATACTGCTGAGCTGTAGTCAGTGGAAAAGCATGCTAAAAAACAGACCCCTTTTCCCAATCACGGACCACCAATTTAGTGTACTTTCACATGGGTAGAATTATTAAATCAGGACACAGAGGAATTTGACATTGCAGAAATCTGCACCAAAATATGCTCGGCCCAATGAGTATTTTGCTGTGGAATTGCCAGAAAAATTCTGCCATTTTCATTTCTGCATCAAAATTCACAAGTTAGCCATGCTGGTTTTGGTGTGGAATTTTCTGCAGGACCACAAATTCCACTGCGACCTGCAAAATTTTTCCACCCGTGTGAAAAAACCCTAAATGTCCCTTTGCAAGGAATGACTTTTCAAACCATGGCAGAATAATAATCAGTAGTTTGAAAATTCTGAGATCTGATGGTCCTTTTTATGAGGATGACCTTGGTGCCAGCAGGAAATGTCATTGCCATGTATTGATCCGATTTTGCCACCTATAATTTTGACTTTGGCTCGATCAAAGAAGCTCAGTGTAGTTTTGTCTTTATTGCTGCTGATTTTTTTCTTCATTCCCACTGGCCAGTTTAAAGGGGTGTATACACAGAACATATCATGTAGGGAAGAGACAGGCAAATTGACAATCATTCCTTGCACTTGGAGTTGTTAAAAAATTGTCTTGGGTCTGAGTTATTTAAAAATAATTTTTGTCCTTGTAGCCAATTCTGATGAAAGTATGGCCTTTCCTAATCTTTAGCTATCGTTGTTTCGGATATTCTATATATAGGATAGAATCTTTTATGTTCTCATTAGTCAGGTTGGTATGTTCCAGGAAATTTGAAGAAGTGACACCATGCTCCATTAGGAAGCCTTTGACTTTTCTCTGTAGTCATAAGTCTAGCAAGACGAAGGCAGGTTGAGTATTTTAATAACACTATTGATATAATTTGCTGCTAAGTTACATGGTGTACAGTTTAAAGAGTTGTGGTTACTGAATCTTGTTCTTTTTTCACCCATCATGGTCAGTTGATATAAACCAAGTCACCACAAAACCGAATCGATACAAAATGAGTGTTATTGACTTAGACCTTTGTCCAGCTAAACCTTTTCTATAATGGATCCTTTGGGTGTGCCATATCCATAGACTCATTTAATGGCAGCACGTTTCGTTTGATACAATGTATTCTCTATGATTAAGAACACACTTCAGACAGTAATTTTGTTGGCTAAAATTGATATGCGAACAATGCTGTATATTGGAGCCACATCAGTAATTGTACTCCTGGTTCCTCCTTTGCCCCTCTCCCAGTGGTATTTTGCATGTAATTATGCTTTTAGCTAAAATCCAAAGCACTGGTGTCAGAAGATAAACACTATTTCTAATCGTATTATTTTGTCTTCCTTTTCATTTCAGACTAAATATGAATTCACAGTTGAATTTTCTGTCAGTGACAGCCAGGGGGTATGTATGAGATTTTAATTTCATGGCATAAAAATCTATGAATGGTAAAACAGGACAAGATAGCGGGAGAAGTGATGGAAAGGCTGGAAAAAAATGATTTAGAACATCTTGGTATATGTGCTGCCAGCGGGAGCCGTGCTGAGCAAACGTTTGACCAATTAAATATCAGGTTATGTTATGTTCATTTTTAGCAATTGTGTAGGCGTTCTGCTTACACTTAATATACACGAATATGGATAAAATGACATAGATTTGTAAATGAGAAATGTGACCAGATTTATGTCCTCTGGATAATGTTAAGAAGTTCTTGTAATTGTCCTATGGTTGAGGACAAATTTAAGAAAAGTCCTCGAATATACTCTAGTTGAATGGGTGTTCCTATGCGAAACCATTCTTTTTGTAGGCCCTAATAGTGCATAAAGACATCTTGAAGAGTAATTTTTAGCTTAAGATGCACATCTACGATTTAAGACAAATTTAAGACAAGTCCTTGAATATACTCTAGTTGAATGCATGCTCTTATGCAATACCATTCTGCTTATAGGCCCTAAGAGTTTATAAAGGTATCTTAGAGAGTAATCTTTGGCTTAAGACGCTCATCTATGAGCTAGAACAAAGAAACATTCATAAAGAGTGTGTTGCGTCCTTTGGACGTGCAACCTCAATAACATAAATCAAAGGCACAACTGTGCAAAGGAAACAAAACACTATGGGGAATACTCTCCCTTTAGTCCCCTAACCCGGGAGGGGCCCTGCCTACTCGGCGGACCGATCGCTCTGACAAGTGCGAGCCCGCACGCGTGCCTGGGCCACTAACAAGTCCCTAGCAGGGAGCCCTAGCACAAAATAGAAGCGAAACAGAACCAAACAAAACAGCAAAGAACTTAGCTTGCAAGGAGAGCTTCCGCCAAGCTGTGTTGCTCCTTCGCTGTCCAAAATGCAACTGAAGTGATTGACCAGCACAGGAGATAGTGCTGTCCCTGTTTAAATAGGAGCCAGGCTACTCAGCACCAGGTATTGACTGACCTTCCTCCTGCAGCTACCACACCCCTCAGCTCCTGGAGAAGCAAGGGCACACCCAAAGCCTGGTCTGGCCTGTAGGCAAGGTGCAAGCCTCAGCACGGCTGCAACAGAGTGACTTTCATTCTGTCCCATCCTGTCCATGAATTCATTTGAATAGCCAATAGGTAATACTACATTTCCCCTGTAGTGACCCTACAGTTGATAGCCAAGAGTTTTAAAGCTAGTTCAATGATGATCAACTGATCATCATTGCCAACCTAAAGCCAGGCATAAGGCCAGGACTTCCAGTTGCGACTTCCCCTTGTGGTCTAATGTTCTATGTTCTCAAACAAGCATAGAGAAGCATGTAAAATGAATTTAGAGATCCTTTTGTGAAGCTCAGTGAAAATGAGTATTTATAAGTGTATTTAGACTTAAAATAATGTTTCATGATGTTGTAAAATTACTGTATATATAAAAATATAACAGACTGAAAACTGTGAGAATGCTTCTAACCTAATGAATTTGCTTCTGGTCAATCTCCAGGTTATCAAAGGCAAAGTAAATATCCAGGTTGGGGATGTTAATGACAATGCACCTACCTTCCATGGACAGCCATATACAGTGCGCATTGCAGAGGTACATATTTATCTGTATTAACCAGTAAAGGCTTAATGTAGTTGTTGATGTTCATATATATGAAATATTAATTACAATGAATATACACCAATCAGCCATAGCATTAAAAGCACCTACCTACCGTTGTACAGGTTCCTCTTGTGCCACCAAAAGCACACTGACCCGCCAAGGTATGGACTTCACAAGACCTCTGTAAGTGTACTGTGTAATCTGGCAGCAGATCCTTCAAAGGGATTTTCCAGGGAAATACTGTTGATGAACTATTTTGACTAGGTCATCAATAGTTGATTGGCTGTGGTCTGCCGCTCGAGACCCCAATTGATCGGGGACCTGCTGTCAGTGCTGTAACACACAAAGGTATAGAGTGGAAGCTTCTGCTCTAACTCATGTGTAGTGGCCAGCACTTGTAATTGTAGGCTGTCATCTCCTTAAAGTCAATGGGAGCTGCACCTGCAATTGCAAGCACCGGACACTACACGGGGTTGCAGCTGCAGCTTCCTTTCTGTACCCCTGTGTCTTGTGACACTGACAGTGGACGCCCAATCAGCTAATCAGCCAGGGTCCCAAGTGGCGGACCCCAGCCGATCAACTCTTGAAGGTAGGTCATCAGTAGTATTTCCCTGGAAAAAAAACCTTTAAGTCTTGTAAGTTGTGAGATGGAGCCACCATAAATCAACTTTTTTTTTCAATGGGTTTTTGAGTCTTTGATTCATTCCCAGGACGATGTATCTTTCTTTGGACTACTTTATATACTGTAGGTACTAAGCACTGCATACCAAGAATATCCCTACAAACCTGCCGCTTTGGATATGCTCTGACTCAAGTGTCTAACCAATGTAATTTGGCCAGTATGAAACGTTGCTCAGATCCTTATGCTTGCCCATTTTTCCTGCTTCCAAAACATCCACCTCGATAGCTGCCTGTTCACCTGCTCCCTGATATATCCCACTCCTTCATTGGTCTAATTGTAATAAAATAACTAATACCATTCACTTCACTTATGCTTAAGTGGTTTTCATGTTATGGCTGTTTGTAAGCATCCATATAGTTATCTATAAAATACAGATTTGTTTTGTATTTTACTTTCTGAATGGGAATTACATGTATCCCTGAATCTTAGAAAACACATTGCTGCTATGTGATAATAATTTTGCAACTGTAGCTTTACTTTAATTTGGAATAGGAATACCTGGCATAGGGCAGCTGTACAGATCTCATCATTGACCCAGCGTGCCAGGTTCTAATCACTTAGCTGTTTGTGCCAATTTAATTGCAGCCATTTCTGGTTTGTTCAGCATGGATCACACAAGTGTGTTTCCTAAACAGACTGTCACTGTGTGGTATCTTGCTGCATGATGCTCTGCTTGTGGGACATCTCATTATCCTTCAGTAAATACATTTCTCACCATGGGCTTACATGATAGGAATATCATCTTTAAGAATCATTTACTGGAATTGACACAGAATTCTTTTTTCTGGGTCTATCTAGCGATATTCTACAATTTTATTACATGAACTGAATGGTTTGGGTAGTTGATGGTGCGGTTTTTTAAAACTTTCTTCGCCATATCAGCTTTGTCCTCTCTATCATTGGATGGAAGAAATACAAACACCTATTACTTAAAGGGATTGTCCAGTTAATGGACAAAAACAAAAAGAGAAGTACTTAATGCTCCTCTGCCGCGAGGATCCAACTCTGTTCTCCCGGTATTTGTTGTTGATGATGAAGTCACCTGACTGCTGCACCTAATCAGAAGCTACAGTGTCAGTGCCCGTTCTCCAGACATCAGCACTCATATTATGGCACCCTGATGCCAGGAGTTCTGAAGTGTGATGCTGCAACAACAAACACGCTACAGTGCTGGATCTCCATGGCTGAGGAAAAATAAGCACGGCGCTTTTTGGTTATTTTAAAACAGTTGGAGATAGTAGGGCAATGCTGTCCAGTAATCCGCCAACCTCTTTAAAGGCTATGTGTATCAATCAGATGTATTGTTTTCCTTCATGAATGCAAAATAGGTAATTTTCTAAACAGTATTTATTACAAATTTGGAACTCTTTTGCTGCTGTACAGTTTGTACAACTCCTTTACATAGCTAGCTGTGCTGTTGCTGACATTGATAACATCAGGCACCAAGAGAAGTGAGCTGACAATCTTTACACTACTCTCCCCTTCTTGAGAAAAGTGGGTGGGTGGGGGTTTTCAGGGGGTTTTGGCCATATGTGGTTACCGCAGTGGGGAAACCCAGTATCAGTGTGGGAGGTGAAGACCCAAAGCCTGTTTAGGAGGATCAAACTGGCTATTTAAAAAGTGATAAAGTAATTTACCACAGAATCTGCCATGGTATAGGTCCCACACAGAGATATCAATGACTGCGTTGGCACACAGGAGAGATCACATGGCAGTATTATTAAGGTATATGCAAATGGCGGAATCCAACGCAGATAGATTCCACCAATAAAATCATGGTAGAAATCCATGGCAAACCCGTGTATTTCTGCCACTGATCTATGTGTTGATTTAGCCCAGTGAAATCCACATGCGTAATTTTTACACAATTTTGCATGAATCTGCATTAAGTGACATGTCAGTTCTTAATGTAGGTCTGTGCAGAATTGTCTCATACATTCTATACGTGGATTTTGCTGGTTTCCAGGGGTACACCACATTTGGATTTGCAGCAACATATACGGCTTAGCCACAGATTTCTGCAGCTGTGGTAGAGGTGGAATCCAGGTAGAAGTCCTCAGTCTGCACATACCATAAGAAGGAGAAATCTATATGTGAATGTAGTAAATGAGAGCTTATAAGAGGGTCAGTTCTTATATGTGGCCTTTGACCCACTTGCATTCCTCACTCTCCAGATCTATGAAGATGCCACTGTAATGGAGGCAAACACCAGTAATCAACTTTGGCAATTTACTGTAGAAGATGGACAGAGCATGTGTTACAGGCACAATGTGCATAAGCTTAATGGTTACAAAGTCTTTGAAGTGCGAAGCTTAGCAGTTACATGTGTTAACATATATAGGCTTTTTACAGGGCACTGCAAAAGCTTGGTGGTTACAGTCTCTGAACAGGGCACTTGGCTTGATGGTTATAGTCTGTAACAAAGTTTAGCTCGGTGGTTACTTTCAGTCAGTTTACAGGGCACTCATTTAAACAGCACACCAGGCATCAAGTTAGATCTAACAACTTTTGTCCATAAGACAGGTCAACTAGCCCACAGTTCAGGCTCACAGGTCAGAGTTTAGAAATGGCCCTTTTCTCAGGATTGCATGCAGCTGAAGTTCCTTCTCAAACCAGGGGCCAGGCCACTAAATCCAGATTACGGCAATGCTTGGCATACTGGCTGGACCCCATTCCAACAATCTTTTTGGACCTACACTGTGAATGACTGCTTAACTCTTACTGTTAAGTTTGTAACCACAAGTATAGCAGTCCCTTATAAATTACAACACTTCTGTTTCTGCTTCTACAAGGGTCCCAAGTGTCCCGGAAATAATGGAATGGTGGTCACAAGTAGGCACTATCACTCCATTTTTTTTTTTTACGGGACTGCTGGTAGTAGCGGAATTTAAGTACTCCCCTATTTCCAGCAGTCCATTCACTCTCGTGATTGGTGGTGATCCTACTGGTTGGACCCCACATATATATGTGTGTATTTAGATATATACACAAACACATATCCACACAATGCCCCTATTTTAATCACACACATTACACACTCCAATCACTATCATAGACAGCAGGGGTATCTGTGGCAGCAGAGGCACCACAGCAAGTAGCATTCTTCAGAGGCAGTACACTCTCAAGAGTCATGACCTCAGACCAGTACATCATCTTTGTTATCATTGTCATCATCATCAGCCTGGGTGCTAATGAAGTTCAGAGCTGTGCCTCTGATTGGTGGAGCAGCAGACTGGCTGCTGCTTTTACCAATGAGAGAAGCACTCATCTAGTGTCCCTCCCTCTGAGGCTGCGTGGAGTGTGAACCTTTCAGAAAGTATTTCCCCAACGCACATTGAGGGCATGGAGAAGAAGGGGGCAACGCAGCCGCCTGTGTACTTTACTACTGCCCTCTTTATCTCTGTAGGGTGATGCACCGTGTGCATTTGTACAGGTCACACACCCCTAAGGTCGGCCCTGACAACCACCACCACCTTTTGGCTCTCCACTAGGCTTAAGACAGCATATCAATTTTGTTCAGAATGTTTCTTAACATTAACCATTGAATTTAATGACTAATCAATTATTTTGAAGCCCCATAGCCTATCAGTAAAATAGTTACCGGTACGCATCACCTGTGACAAAACAAAGGGACCATAGAGATGCGTATATTGTCCTGATCCCTTTGGCACTGTATAGAGATTTCACTAAATGGGACACACTGTATCTTGAGAGTTATATGAGAGGCTTCTAATGACTGACATCTCAAAGATTGCACTAATGTTCCAGGAGATTAATTTAAAAACATCTCTTCTTTAGTTCTACTCTCGCTGATCCATGATGGCACTTGTGATTGCATTTTATTAAAGGTTGCAAATGTAAGTACAGGTGTGGGCCACCTGAAGATTAGAATGTCTTGGTAGAGAGGAAGATTAATTACAGGTGTTTTTTATG
The DNA here is from genome assembly GCF_035609145.1 of Eleutherodactylus coqui. NCBI lineage: Eukaryota > Metazoa > Chordata > Amphibia > Anura > Eleutherodactylidae > Eleutherodactylus > Eleutherodactylus coqui. The sequence continues at coordinate 191,560,406 of NC_089840.1, forward strand.
TCATATTTTTTGCCCTAGCAAAAGTCATCCTTGTAACCCATGGATATGAAAATGGTACTTTTTATATGTAATCGTCTTATGAATGTCTTATTATTTCTAATGTTTCTCTTCATGGTAATATTAAGCATGACAAATTCTAGTCAGGAAGGTGTTAAATTGAGATCAAAGTCATTAGACAAAATGCACTTAAGAAGAATTCTATAGGTTGCTTCTTTTATGGGCATGTGCATCTGTGTCAGCCTGTGAAATCAAGTTGTCTTTAGTAATTGAGCAGTAGAAAAGAAATGACTCTTTAATATGCTGTCTATAGCACTGTCTCACCATGAGCCTTTGATCTCCCTTTTCCATTCTCAGAATACGGACAACAGGGATTTCGTTATTACTTTCAGAATGTGATGCTTTCAATTTGCTTGAACTCTTTTCAGAGTAGTAAAAAAATAAAAACCTTCTGCATTTCTGCTTCCCCTTTGCCATTTAGGACTTTTGTGTAAAGGCGTTATGCTGAAATGTTATACATTACAGAGTAATGAATTGAATATGATAATATGTGGCATACACATGCCTCACCTACTCAATGCTTTCATGTTAATCTCCCCTAGTTGGATGACAGGTAATCACAATATTAATGTGTTGATGTGATGGACAGTTTGATAGGATAGGATAGACATTCTATTAGTTAAAGCAGCCAGACAATTATAATGGGTTAAAAAGTAATATATCACAGAGGTGCTTCCTTTTTTCCAATATGTAAAAACTATTAGGTATTATGTAGAATCCGGATTGGAAATGATTTAGTGGTTTTGCTTTTAATGCATTCTGTTTTTAAGCCTTGTTTCTAAAGTAATGCTGTCAATAAAGTGCATCATTACTTTTCTGGCTTACACTGCTTGAAACACGTAAGAGAACACTTTAGCATCACAATATAACACCAAGTCACTTCAACTTCAGGGATATCAATAGGCACACTTGGGAAGCATAAGCGATTCTGAACCAGTTTCATCCTTTTTGGTGCAAATGAAAATGACAACAGGTCCACCGGCGAGGCAACAGCAAGGCAACCCCCCAAAGGGAATGATTTTGCAGGTGGGAGCGACAGATGATTACTCTCTTCTTATCCTTCCTGACTGATTCTTAATCTAGTTTTGTGTTTTGCTAGTATCCTTGACACTACTAGTAGCATGAGGCAGTACCTGCAGCCCAATTGGGTTGCATTTAGTCCATGTTCCTCCAGGATGGTACATCCAAACGTGCTGTCTCAAAAAGGTTTGCTGTGTCTTCCAGCACATTCTTGATTGTGGAGCGGATACTGGGAATGGGTTGTTACACAAAGAAAGTTGAACAGGATCATAGAAGGGCTTCTGCCCAGAAAGCTGAACAGTTTGGGTAATTCCCCTTGTCGACCCCTGTTCCTCTAGTGGGCCACACCCAGACTATGTTACTTCATATGGTATCACATCAAGCTCTTGATGTCCACTTTGTATTTGGTAACAGTTTCTCTATCACAAACTCTGGTCTTAAGGGTATTGTCTATGTTTGTCACTGTGTATTAAGGGCTCTGTCAATGGCTTTGCCCCTCAGTCACAGACCTTGCGTCTCAAGCTTTCTGATCACTCCAAGGTTTTTTCTGAGAATACTGTTCAGTAGGCAAACTTGGTACAGGACACGCAGACCACTCTCTAGGTCCACTCCACATTCATTCACTCAAACCATAGGGTAGTATTGTCATTTTATCCATAGGGTTGAAGGGATCCTATTATGTCACCCCTCCTACTGTCCATTTCACCTGGTACAGTCTAGTCCTGTCTTGCTACCTGTCTACACCATTGGCCTACATTGCAACTAAACCTCACTTTTAGCTGTTTCACTGGTCCACAGCGATAACAATCCCTCTAAGCCCACCAACAGGACTGAACTACAGCTTCCTCTGGGTTGGAGCATAGTACCACTTATCCCACCACTGGTTCTATCACCTGTTGACTATTCTTGTGGCACACATTAAACTAACCACTCTGACTGACAATACCCATCAGCTGTCACCACTTCTACAGCAGCCCACACAGAGCATGAACATTCATACCTCCTCCATGGCCTACCTCTGTCAGCCCCCAGACTACTGCTAGACACTTTGCTAGTTCTCCATCCACTCTGTGACATAAATCTTCTTTCTTCACTTGTCAAGGCAGCTATACTGTTCTTCACTCACTTTCTCACTATTGTCTGGCATCCCCTCTACCCAGCTCTGCACAGGCCTCCCATCATGACTGTTGCCCTCCAATCCACCACCTCAGCCACAGCCTTCAGTTTCCCCCATCTCTTCAGAGGAGGATAAGCTCGCTCCATTCCTGATGAGGTCCCAGCTTAACGTTTGCACAGGCCCTCAGAATAAAGTATTATAACCTCACGCAATTGTTTTAAACTCCTCTGATTGGTACCAAACCTCCTTCTTATATGGGCTGTCACTGTCCACACCTGACAGTGTGGTGGCACAGAGCATCAGCATTACCATGCTTCATTCCCCCAGCTACCATCACACTCTTCCTGGGCCTAGCCAGTTCTCCTTATCTGCCCTGTAACTGTGCCACTTAGACATTTTTCCAATAGCAAGTTGGACCACCTTTGGTCTTCATAATGGCAGCAATTTGTTATGGCGTCCATCCACAGATATCAGAGGTCTTAGGGATTTCCAAGAAAACATTCCCTACACCATTACTCCACCTACACCAGCCTGTAATGTTGACACCTGACAAGAATTGTTCATTGATTCATGCTGCTTGCACCAATTTCTGACCGTCCTATCAACATTGTATAACAGAAATGTTTTCCCAGTGTTCAGTGATCCAATTTGTGTGCTCTTTTAAGCATTAGAGTCTTACCTAGCCAATCCATGCTAAGGAAAGACAAGTTGTATGTTCAGACACCATTAGTTAGAACACCGGAAGGAATTGTATTTGGCTAAAACTTGCTGACTCCACCAACTATTTGTTAGAACGATTTTTGATATCCTCCTCTGACCACTTTGGTTGATGAGTTGTTATGTCCACAGGAATTCCTTTCGCTAGATGTTTTTCCTCAGTTACACCATACTCTTGACACAATTCCATGAGAAAACTCCACATGGTTGGCAGTGTTTGGAACCCTGGTTAGTCTAGAACTGATGTCCTTGCCTCATAGGATGACTCAATTTTTTTTAATGCGGATTGACATAGAAACTGATGCTAAGAAAAACATGTTTACTTGATACTTTATACTTGAAAAAAGAAGGAAAACAGCTTTTGAGATGGTTAAGTCATGGAAAAAAGTTTGTGAGATAAAACCAATGGTAATCCCTAAACACTGTAGACTATTAACCCTTTCCAATCCACTGTCTGACGTCTAAAGACATTCTGATTGAAGGCTGTACAGCTTCTGATGTCGGAAGACATTCGGCAGGGTATTCTTACTGTATATTACTGGCAGCTCTGTTGTCAGGGGCCTCTCCAGCATCTCCAATACCATAGCACTGGCTCTAGCCAGCAGGTGGTGCCATTGTAAAATGGCAGAAAGAGAAAACCCCCCCTAGGAAACCCTGAATCCAAAATTGGATTGCAAAGGGTTAAAAAGCTGAAATGTAGTTGTAGTACCCAAAAAGTGTTTTATTTATGATTTGTCGTGTTTTAACATTGCTGCTATTTCTTTTTTAATAATTTTCCCCCACCATTTAAAACATCTCAAAAACAGGTTTCTTTATTTTTTCTTTATTGCATTAAATCAAGTGAGCATGTTTTTCTTAGATCCATTTCAGTGGGAGTCAGTGGGCTCAATCTCCCAGCGGGATCCCTGTGCAACCTGATACTCTTTTGGGGGGATTACATCCACTACAAGCTCTTGGGGTATAAGGGTCTCATCCTGTTTTGATGACGTCCACCATCCTCAATAACATGTTCTGACTGAATGGTACACAACTATCACTTCTCTTTGCAGTCATGGCTTTACGGTGGACACTCTAATCCTCTGTGACTTACATATCTATAAGTGTATCAGTAGTTTGCGGCTTTATCTAAAGATTTCTTTTCAATAGTGATTTTGAAATTCCCTGCTAACATTGCTGTCCCTGTGCATTTTTCTGTGGGCTATTGCACATTAAGATTTATAAAAAATGCCTATATAAAAAAAATCTTTGTTGTCCATTTCAACCCATCACAGTGCAGCTTTCAGTTTTCAATAGTAGTAGAAGAGATGAAAGCTGCGCTGTGATTGGTTGAAATGGACAACAACAACATTTTTTCTTTTAGACAGTTTCATAAATCTCCCCAATATGTTGAATCTGTTACATAAGATCTGCCATATTTTAACATACATAAAATGGGAACAAACTAATACATAATTTAGATTTTTCTAGATTGGATCTATAGTAAAGGCCTTTGTACTATATCAGTCCATCATAGAAGTAGCTGAGTCGTGTTGTACTAGGAAAATTAATTCACAAAGTCTGACATGTCAGACCTCATTAACTTTCTTTGTATTCATTTCATGCTAATCAGTGTCAGCTTGACTGGTATTTGATTAGCTGTAATAGAGTTTTACAGCTTTCCAATTTGTTCAGGTATGTTTGCTGCTCTCCTTGCCTTGCACTTTTGCTGTTGCATCTTATTTGAGTGTCCAGACGTGGTTAGCTGCCCTTCATGTTTCCTATCGTGTGTCCACTGATCCAGCTTTACGTCACTTATCAATGTAGTATCCAGCCTCAATATTTGCATTAGTATATAGGCTTTGCATTTCATCATGTTAAAATCTAAAATCCCACTGATACTTGGCAAAGTAAGCAACTTTATAATTGATGCATCTTGTCAAAACTCTCTGTTCTGTTCATGAGTCACAACTGATACTACGGGCAAACGTTTCCTCTATTGGTGACATCACGCATTCAAGATTCTTGTACGAGACCATCATCTAGGATGTCAAAATATCGGTTGGCCAAACCTCCTACTTTCACTGAGCATGCACCAATAGGCTTGGCATATGTTTGCTCAATTATATATATGTGTATTCATCATTGCACTCCAAGTATCCTCGGAATGTCAGAAACATGTGGCCTGTTCAACGTTGCTTTGACATGTCAAGAGCGCATACTTGGGCCATTTATCATTACTAGGGTATGTTTATCTAAGCATGCTTGGAGTGTTGTTGTGCTCCATCCAAAAGCAGGGATGGAGGCAGGTAACAAATATGGCGGCACCCTGTGCAAAAGCTGTGGTCCTCGATGGACAGTCGTACTGTATTGAAATGGATGCATAAACTGCAAAGATGTCTCAAGTAAATTTAAAGACATTTCTCTGATGATTATTTAGACGCATGTAAACGTTTGGTTAGCCTCAGTAATATGATCAATAGGAGTTGATTTACTTAACAGTAAACTAGATGTGTACATTATCATCCTGCTACATTTAATATGTTCAACATAAATGTATTTCTTGCTCGATGCATTCATCATGGCATCTACTGGAGCATAAGGACTATGCACTGAGCAGGTCACATGATTCGCTGATTATGTTCGTTATTCTTGGAGTAACGCAACAGTGTAACAATGACTGAACACTATAATATGCAGTGTAGGGAAGGAATAAGAGCTGACTGAGATGCCAGCAACTAATTATAGGAAGTGTAGTATGTGCGGCTTTGGATGTCCCCTGGACTGAAATTGGCAGATGTAAACAAATAGCACATGCAGGCAGCATGAAGACCTTAAAAAATAACACATTCACCAAAAAGGTAAAAAATTAACTGTATTATGGTATATATGTAGCTTTTAGACTAAATTTAAAGCTATTTTTAATTTTCAGAAAACCCCTTTAAACTGTAATTTTAAGGCATTGTAGTACAAAAAAAGCTCCTATAAATGGAAATGGTATTGTTCTACTGTAACTTGCCAACCCTTTAAAAAGAATTCTCAGAATTTTTTTTCCTAATTGGTGCATAAGTGCCAAAAGTAACATAATAAAATAGACTATACTCACCTCTCTTGGCTCCCATAACATCCCACACTGGGACTCAATCCTCCGTGCCAGGTTTCAGCCTATATATAGAACAATATACTGCTGAGATCTGTGATTGGCTGCAACACCTTGTGACATCCTATAAACAGGCTGCTGCAGCCCGTAGTCGTAGCATCAGAGGGGAGACCTGGAGCCTTCGACGCAGGACATATGAGTGAGCCGGGAGAGTTGAGTGTGGGCTGTTTTATTATACTTCGGCATAGGAAACTTTAAAAAAGTTGGACGACAGCTTTAATGACTGACCTGTTTTGGGCCGTAATGATCAACCGATTTTTACTTTATATTTTTACATTTTCACCTTCCAAGACCTGTCATTTTTAATTTTTTTTATACAGCATGAGTGCTTATTTTTTTGCAAGGCAAGTTGTATTTTTAAAAGACACAATTTTAGGGTACACAAAATGCATTGTGTAAGCTTTTAGATTCTCTGGATCAGAATTATTACAGGATATAAAATGTAGAGAGTCTTTTAATGTTTTATTGCCTGTGAACAATAAAAAAATACTTAAAAACTATGTTTTTCTTTTGTTATATTCCAAGAGTAATAATATTATTTGTCCGTTGATGAAAATTTATGAGGGCTTGATTTTTGTGGGATGAGTTGTAGTTTTCATTGGTGCCAGTTTGGTGTACATATACATTTTTAGCCCATTTTTTCAATTTGTTAGTAGGCAGGATGGGTAAAAAAACAGCAACACTGGCATGGTATAATGTTGTTCACCCTGTGGGATAATTAACATAATAACTTTATTCTTTGGGTTGATGCAATTATATCAATACCAAATTCATATGTTTTCTATGAGCTATATAGACAGACAGACAGAGAGAGGGAGCGATAGAGAGACCCAGAGAAAGTGATAGAGAGACATAGAGAGAGCATTAGAGACAGAGAGAGCAGTAGAAAGAGAGCGCGAGAGACAGACAGAGAGGAACAGACAGACAAAGAGAAACAGAAAGAGAACGAAAGAGACAGACAGACGCTTTGTAACATTGGTCCACATAATTATATTTCTTGGGTTAAGAGGATACATAGAATACTCATAACTTCTGCTACACTTAGGGCCATTAGTCCTGAGAACTCGAAGTCCACATTCACTAGTCATTTTACACCTGTAAGAAACTGCACAGATTAAAGTGTTGCTTGTAATATTTAATATTAAGAAGAAAGCGTTTAGGCTTTTCCTTGCACCTTACTTTGACCCCTTTGTGTGACCTTTGGTGGATGATTTTGGTGTCATTAGATTTGTGACATGCTCACCACTGCCGTAAAATCATAAAATTTGAGTTTGATACATTGAGTGACTGTCAGGTCAGGTGAAAGTTCCTATGTTAAGTCTAGCAGCGCTGTTGGAAGACCATGCCGTGGATGGCAAACGGCTCAAGCCGAATCCTCGGCTCGACAATGTAGAGCCGATAATCACAAGCAAAAGCATGTCTCCAGTAGGTCAACATCACGCCATACTAAAACATTTACAACCATTTTTCCAAACATTTTATGTTCACATAGCGAGCATCGAGCCAATCTAGTTGAAGAAACTTGCACAAAAATTAGTAATATGTTCTAACTCTAAGAATAAAATAGGAAAAAAAGGTGGGCAATGAGCATGATGAAGGTGTAAACGCACTTTTAGACTCGATCAACAACAAAGCTTTGGTGGTGTAAATATATGGTTTCTCAAAGTGGCACATGCTTTGTATTAAATTTAGATGCAGTTCTTGCTCAATTTCATCTAATGTCATAAACGAAGCCATGATTTATAAATGTGCTGTGATGACAAGGTCACTTTCTCTCACTTTATAGTGTATTCTTGGTTTTGTTTTTGAAACCACCATAGGTTCCAGCAATTTTTCAGTGGGTACAACTTGAAAATAGTTCAGTAATAGGTAAGTAGGATGATATCCATCGTAATAGTAGAGCAATTGCCCATTGTCATAAACTAACAAAATATACGTAATTGTTGCACAAGAGGAGCCAACAGGTTAGGTTGCCAGTACATCATCCATTGCAAAAAAATCATGAAGAACAAAAACATTCCAGGACAATGACTCTTATTAGCTGATTAACATTGCATCCCTTCTTTTATACCAAATTCTCTAGGGCTTCATTAACACAGTGCACATAATCAAGTACTAACATTCTCCAAGTCTCATAAAATATATTTTAATATATAATATTTTTTAAGGGGGAGGCATAATCTTTTGTAGATTTTTAGTAGACTCTACTGAGAAGGTGACAACCTCCCGTAATAAAACCTGACAGTGCTTCTCCTAATTTACATTTTAATACATAGAATCTGCAGGCATTAACTGTGTATATTTTTACAGAGCAGCAGAGGTTCTATTCTCCTGGGTGGTAACACAGAAGGGTCATCAAATCCCCTTAAGGCATTGGGGACCTGGGGACCTCCTGCTTGTTCCAAGCTCCATTTTTTGGAATATAATTAAAATAAAGATTATTGCTTTAATGATTGTGGTGCTCTTAATCGTACTGGTACTGGAGTCTGTCTGCAGCACAGTCTTTGGGGGCTCTTAGAATTCTATTGCTGTTAGTCTGGGCCATGCATAAGAAACAGGCATAAGTGTTATCTCGTAGCTCTGTTAGCATTTTATTAATGCATATTCAGATTTTACCTCTCTATAGAGAAATTCTAGCCTGGCGTGTAAGTTGAGTTGTACATTGATATAATATAGGACATCAATCTGCTATCAAAAGTCTCAGAATATTAGCAATAAAATTAAAAGTAAAATGTATATACATGTGCCCAAAAAATCATAAAGTATTTTTTATAGCAGCGGTCTCCAAACTATGGCTCTCCTGCTGTTGCAAAACTACAATTTCCAATTTGATAATTATCTAAGTGCGGAGCAGAGGCAATAAACATGATTATTACCAATTTACACTTACAAGTTCCTAAGCTCCCTCTATTAGCAGCTGCAGGCTGACAGAATTTCAGCATTTACAATAGTTCATTGTATATCCTGGAGTATAACTACAGGAAGTGCAGAATTAGTTGTCGCATTGGGGTCTTATTGCTTGAGGGGGCTCTAAGGCTGCTCTGTCACATGCTAGTACTATCAACAGCACATGGTAGGTGGTTGCCCCTTTATGATACACCTCTTCATGCAGCTGAGTTGGGTCTCTGTATCAGAAAAAAATCATTAGATTTAACCTAGAACTCTAGTCCTGCAAGGCAACAGTTATAGTCATTGTACCTTCATTCTGGTTCTTGATATAGCTGTGCATACATTTATTGTAAAGCCAGAAATGCTGCAGTCATAGTCAAGTAACTTCAGTGGACATGGGCACAAACTGCCCCCCATTACTTTTTGATTCCATATGCCACACAGTGACCCTATGCCACAACTAATACTCTCAGTTCCAGGTAGAGAATGTGTCACTACATCACTGTTCTACTGCTCTGCTAGACAACTGGTGCTACACTCCAGCTCAAAGGGGTAAATCAGGGAGTCTGGCACTGTACTTACTGCAGCAAAGGCCAGCACTCTTTCACTGTACTGATGAAGAGAGAATAGAAACCGGGTACAGTACATATAGATCCTGGACTCTACAAATTGTCTAAGCAACCTGCCATTTTTACATTATTGTGGAAGCTAACAGCAGCTGAACTGTGAATTGAAGTACTTTGGTATCTTCATATTTGGCTGCTGCAGTAATTATGTAGTTGTGTGCAGCGTCCCATAGGGTGACTCCAGACACAGGGCATACATTGAGGAGCTGGGAGGGTAGAGTGGTCACTTGTCACGGTGGCACTTACCAGAATCCCTGCCAGAGGGACACACGTAGGCTCAGCCAGAGCAGCGCTGGGCTTCTTCCGGACCCCCCTAATATTATCTACAGAAGATAATATTGTCACGGGTGATGCCACTGTTCCGTTACCCTCCGGAATGACCCTTGGCGGTAAATAAAGGTGCCGCAGACAGTGTAACGTACCTTGGGTCCCTGGGTATGGTCAGGGCCTGGCAAAACTTTACTTGATAAACGTAATATGAGGCACAAATGCAAAAGACGGCCGTGCAGGAAAAACAGCAGATTGGAGGTAAGGGAAAACACAGGATGACAATTGTCCTGCAGGCCAAGTTATCTGACAGGAACCACTCCCAGAAGGGGAACTCTCCAGAGGAGGATAGGGTTAGGATTACTCTACAGACACTCTTGGGTATAGTACCTCTGCACGGTTAAAGGTACCCCCATGTGGCCGGCACTCCACTCCTCTCTACCGTTGAAGAATATGAACGACTCTCTCGACTGACTGGATCTCTCACTCTCTACCACACCCAAATCACTCATACTTATAATCTCTCACATACCACATGACAGGACATAAATTGATACATTTGCAGGCATCTACCAGTCTCATGCTGCAGCTGTACAATACACATAACAGGAGACTAGAGAATTTATACAGTGCATCTACACAAAAGACATTGCATATATGACATTTATGGAGGGGCCAGGAATAGACATTCTGGGCCACTACATGTGCAATAATTGGTCAGCGGTCTGTTTATTCACCATGACATGACAATCCAGCAGTAAGAAAGACAAATCTTCAGATGTCACATCAGCTTCCATTCCCTACAAGCTTAAGAAAAGGTGAAAACACATTTGAACATACAGCTGCTAACTGTGGGGATTCATCCCCTTGTCATCTTCCCCTAAAGCTCAGGAGTCAGCCAAAGTTTTCAAGTCTTAAATTTGCAAGTGTTTAAAACAACAAAAACTATTTAATATGGGGTTTAGTAAAAATGTTAGTGCAGGAAAAAAAGGTCAGATGAAATGGGAGTCTTACTGCTGAGTTTGATGAAGGTGCACTATTCTTGCTTATGACTAAGAATTTCCATGGAGAGCTAGAAAGCTAACTTGGAGTCTAAAGACTCTTCTTTAAAATCTCCTAGTTTGGGAGATGTGTCGGCTAGCCAACAATGTAAAGGTACTTTCAGATGGGCTCATTTATTCTGCATCCTTCACCCAGATTCTTCATCGAAATCCAAACGTCCCAATGCAAATTTTGATCGGCTTAAATCAGCCTGCATTTCTGCATGAAAATCCGCAATGGGATTTGCAGGTTTTGGTGTGCAATTCGCAGCGGTGAAATAAGTTGTGAATTTGGATGTGGAATGCGAAATAATTTCACCGCGTGTGGAAGCACCATAATAAAGCAATTTATGAACTATCATTATAGGTTGGCACAGTTAGAGAAGAAGTTAATTACTGCATACTGATTTGCACAGTTCTAAGAAAAATTGACTGAGGGCTTCTGCACACTTGCTTTTTTCACGCGATATCGCTGTGTTTTTTTTCAAGCGATTGTCAATGGGACTTTCTAATGTTAAAAACGCATCGCACAAAAATTGCAAAGCACAAAGTTGCGATGCGTTTTTAACATTAGAAAGTCCCATTGACAATCGCGTTAAAAAACCGCAGCGATATCGCAGCATTAAAAAAACGCAAATGGGTCGGAGCCCTGAGGCAGAGAAAAGGAACTTAGATCTGGAAGGTGTAATGCATGTTTTTAAAAATTTGTACAAACTATTCTTAAGCAAAACAAAGCTTATAAAATTAGTGGATTTAGGTAACAAATCTAAGAAAACCAAGGATTTCTGGAAGGTGCGGACATACAGGACTATTTAACAGTAAATTGAGAATCAGTTCAAAGAAAAATTATTTTGTTCGCATTGAATTTATGGAAAGGTCTCATAGAGTGCTAATAGGGATTTTAATTCCTGGAAATCAGCTCTGTGATATAGTCATTAAAATGTTTTCAGTTATAATTAAAGTTAACCCTTTGCAATCCAATTTTGGATTCAGGGTTTCCTAAAAGGCTTTCTCTTTTTGCTGTTATACAACGGTGCCATCTGCTGGCTAAAGCCACTGTGTGTGCACCAGAGAGGCTCCGACAGCGAAGTGGCTGGCAATAGACAGAAAGAATATCCTGTCGGACGTCTTCTGACATTGGAGCTGTACAAGCTTCAATCAGAATGTAGGAAGACGGCAGACAGTGGATTGGAAAGAGTTAAAGGGGTTGTCTGATCACTATGTTTTTTAAAATCTTAGCATGCTTGAATGCACTGAAATAATAAAAGTAGTAATACTCACCTTCCATTCTCCACCTGCTCCCGATCTGACATTACCCTAGGTTTCCCAATAATTTCTGTGCATCCTGGTCCCTGTTGACATAGACGTGTGACCATAGGCATAGTGTCAGGGGTTGCTGGGGTTGCCATGGCGACCCGGCCCCTGCGCTCAGGGGGCCCTGGGGCCGCCCTCCGCAATACCAACATGCACATTTAGTGCATTAATGGCTGGCCGTTCTGACTGCAGCAAAATTCTCATCATGCGGCAGTCAGAACAGCCAGCCTGAGAGGAAGGTCCGGCAGAGCAGGGAGGAGGAGGGAGAAACTCACATGGGCCGGCAGAGGAGGAGGGAGGAAGTCACATGGGATGGCAGGGGAGGAGGGAAAAAGTCATATGGGGCGGCAGAGCACAGTGATCATGTGCTGCCCCCTGCTTCCTGCTGAACGGGAAGCTTCTGAGTTTGCCTCTCCTGCTGCTGTCACATGAAGGAGAAGTGGACCGGGCCCTGGGGTAAGTGTATATATGTGTGTCTGCCTCCCTCCATTATCTATCTATCTGCTATCTACCTACTTATCTATCTGCTACCTATCTGCTATCTATCTATCCCATATCTATCTATATACTATCTATCGATCTATCTGCTATCTATATACTATCTATCTATTCATCCATCTATCTATATACTATCTATCTGCTATCTATATACTATTTAACTATTCATCCATCTATATACTATCTATCTGATATCTATATGCTATATACTATCTGCTATCTATATACTATCTATCTATCTATCTATCTATCTATCTATCTATCCCATATCTATCTATATACTATCTATCCCATATCTATCTATATACTATCTATCTATCCCATATCTATCCATATACTATCTATCCCATATCTATCCATATATTATCTATCCCATATCTATCCATATACTATCTATCTATCCATCCCATATCTATCGATATACTATCTATCCTATATCTATCCATATACTATCTATCCCATATCTATCCATATACTATCTATCCCATATCTATCTATATCTATCTATATACTATCTATCTATCTATCTATCTATCTATCTATCCCATATCTATCTATATACTATCTATCTATCCCATATCTATCTATATACTATCTATCTATCCCATATCTATCCATATACTATCTATCTATCCCATATCTATCTATATACTATCTATCTATTCCATATCTATCTATATACTATCTATCTATCCCATATCTATCTATGTACTATCTATCTATCTATCTATCCCATATCTATCTATATACTATCTATCTATCTATCTATCCCATATCTATCTATATACTATCTATCTATCCCATATCTATCTATATACTATCTATCTATCCCATATCTATCTATATACTATCTATCTATCCCATATACTATCTATCTATATACTATCTATTCATCCATCTATCTATATATTATCTATCTGCTATCTATATACTATCTATCTCATGAGATAGATAGATAGATAGATAGTATACAGATAGATGAATAGATAGTATATAGATAGACAGATAGTATATAGATGGATGAATAGATAGATGGTGTATAGATAGATAGACAGTGTAAAGATATAGTATATAGACAGTAGATAGATAGTGTATAGATAGTATATAGATAGATAGTGTACAGATAAATATGAGATAGATAGACAGTGAATAGATAGATATGAGATAGATAGATAGATAGATAGATAGATATGAGATAGATAGTGTATAGATAGATATGAGATAGATAGATAGTATATAGATAGTATATAGATAACAAATAGATAGTATATAGATAGATATGGGATAGATAGATAGTATATAGATAGCAGATAAATAGTATATAGATAGCAGATAGATAGTATATAGATAGATATGAGATAGATAGTATATAGATAGATATGGGATAGATAGATAGTATATAGATAGATAGACACGTGTTTAGAAAACGCAGCTTGAACTCGTGGCATTTTAACCAGAATTTCGAGCAGCGTTTTCGAACACAGGTTACAGCGTCTGACGGCGCTTTTTAATGCACCCCATCATTGTGATGGGTGATGAGGTGTGTTAAAAACCACAACAACGCAAAAATAGAACAGACAGCTCTTGAAAATCACAGCGTTAGAAACACCGTGTTCGAGCGCAGGTTTAAGTAAGCTCATTAAAATCTCGGAGTGTTCCGCGGTTAGTACGGTGCTTGGGACACCGCGCTAATAGCAGTAAAAAGCGGTGTGTGTGAGTGGCCTGTGGGGATACAAACAAATTTTCATGTGCAGGAAATGCGTCATGTTTGGAAAGATTACGCCAAGGGTCAGATCATGTATGCAGCACAATCTAGGTATGGGGGAGTGTTGGGTGGAGGCCCAAGGGGGGGCCCCCGAGCAGAACTTCTGCACCCGGGCCCCTGAGCCCTTAGGTACGCCCCTGCATGTGACCATTGCAGCCAATCGCTGATCGCAGCAGTGACCTACTGCAGCCTCTGATTGATTGCAGTGGTCACACGTCTATGTCAACAAAAACCAGGATGGCCAATGATTTCCAGCAGCAGTTACATTTCCTTGTCAACAGGGACAGGAAGTACAGAAACCAGCAGGACACACAGGGAAGCATCAGAATAGGCCTGGTGTGGGATCGGTAAGGTGGATATTACTACTTTCTATTACTTTAAAGTATTACTTTTAAGAAAAAAAGTGACCAAACAACTCCATGAGAGTACTGTGGTTGTATGTGTTATGCAGAATTTGGCTTTCAATAGCAACAATATTATAATGTTCCCTGACTATGTTGTGGAGACACAGAGTTGGATTTGATAAGTTGAAGGAATGTACTATGAGAAATGCTGTATGCAGCAAAATTTTAGGTGATATTAGAGGGTTCAGTGATTTTCTTTCTGAATCCTTTTCATCATACTCTCCAAACCTGAAGATTATTTCAGAGTGGTGGATGGCTGATATTGTTTGGATGATCTAGATGAGGCTTGTTTGTGCACATGGTTTTTGCATGAATTATAATATTATTTAAAGGTTCATGAAAGGGGTTTTAGATGTTAGTGACTCACAGAACTGCAGTATTATATGCTGGGATTGTTGGTAGCTATCATTTTGTCTTAAAGTCACCATCATTGTTTGCTTTCTGCTATTATTTAATTTTTCTCTTTGTGCAGTAAGCAGGGGAGATAAAGTTTCGGGAGATGAGTTACTTTTTTCTTGTTTTGTTTGCTCCCCTCTTCTTTTCTCAGTGTTCAGGGATGGGACTCTAAAAGAGATGAGCGAAAGTACTCGGATAAGCACTACTCATCCGAGTAATGTGCTTTATCCGAGTACCGCTGTACTCGTCCTGAAAGATTCGGGGCGCTCCGCTGCTGACAGGTGAGTCACAGCGGGGAGCGGGGCAGAGCGGGCGGGAGAGAAGGAGAGAAAGATCTCCCCTCCGTTCCTCCCCGCTCTCCCCTGCAGCTCCCCGCTCCGCAGCGCGTCCCGAATCTTTCAGGACGAGCAGAGAGGTACTCGGATAAAGCACATTACTCGGACGAGTAGTGCTTATTCGAGTACGTTCGCTCATCTCTAGACTCTAGACTTAAATATGTGCAGTTTATAGCTTTATAAAACAATGTCTACCCGCCATAGTATGTGAACAGGACAGCCACATGATTAAGGAAATGGTCGCGTCTTTGGATAAAAGATGGGCCGGGCTGCCACTGGTTCTAAGGGGGGTCCGAGCTGTCACTGGTCCTGTGGGGGTGTCGGGCTGTCACTGGTCCTGCAGGGGGTGGTCGGTGTTGGGCTGTCAACTGGTCCTGCCGCTGGGGGGGGGAGGTTGTGCTGGGCTGTCACTGGTCCTGCGGGGTGGGCGGCTGTCACTGGTCCTGCGGGGGGGTGCTGTCACGTAACACTTGCCAGAGAGGGGTTGGGTGGGGGTGCGATCACATAACACTTGGCGGGAGGGGGGTTCTGTCACATAGGCTTGGCAGGAGGGGGGTGCTGTCACATTGACTTGTTGCTGTGGGGTGCTGTCACATAGACTTGTTGCTGGGGGGGCGCTGTCACATAGACTTGTTCTCGGGGGGTTGGGGTGCTGTCACATAGACTTGTCACCGAGGGGAGGTGGGGAGGTGCTGTCACATAGACTTGTCATAGAGGGGAGGGGCTGTCACATAGACTTGTCACCGGGAGTGGCGTGCTGTCACATAGACTTGTCGCTGGGGGGGGTTCTGTCACATAGATTTGTCGCCGGGAGAGGGGGGGTATTGTCACAGTAATTTGTCTCGTGGGGTAGGAGGGGGGCTGTGACAGCAATTTCTCACACTGGGGGGTGGGCGGGGGGCTGTCACAGTAATTTATCACACACGGTGTAATCCTGCCTGTGCAGGGAGGAGAGGAGGGGAGCTGTAACTATTGTGAAAGGTGGCTCATGTGTTCTCTACATATCATTGTTACCTTTCAGTGTAATCCTGCCTGTGTGAGGAGGTGAGCTGTGTCTATTGTGAATGGTGGGTCCTGTGATATCTGTATTTAGGGGTCACTGTACTTGTGTGGGAGAGGGGCAGGGGATGCTGTCACTGAATTTGTGTGAGGGAGGGGCGGAGGTTGCTGTCACTGTACTCTTGTGCGGGAAGGGCAGAGGGATGCTGTCATTGTACTTGTGTGGGAAGGGGCAGGGGTGCTGTCATTGTACTTGTGTGGGGGAGGGGCGGGGAGTACTGTCCTTGTACTTGTGTGGGGGCACTGTGGAGGGGCATGTTTGGTGTTACTTTCACTTTTAATTACTTTCAATGGCAGAGGATCGCGATCCTCTGCCACTGAAAGTAATGATAAAGATCGCGATCTCCTTTTACTGCTGTGACAGCTGTAGCAAGAGATTCCTTCATCCCCCCAGCATGTCCTCTCATCACTGGACACTGGGACAATGATGTGACAATGATGTGACAATGCTGTCACAGTGTTTAGTGATGAGGGCCATGCCGGGGAGATCGCATTGCTCTCCCATTGCTTTGAATGGGGCCGGGCAGCTGACAGCTACATTGAAAGCAGTGTGCATCTCCCATAATAAAGTACGGTCTTCCTGTCATGTGACCGACGTCATCGGGAGCGCACATGCAGAGGTGGAGAGAGCAGTGCATCATGGGAACTACCTGGGCGGCGCCATCTTTGAATGATTTTACAGGTCAGCTTTACAAGGAGAAGATAAGGAATAAAAAGGTTAGCAGAATGTCATTTTTTATGTGTAATGCTGTATTGTATGATGCTTTTACTCTACAGGGCATTAATGGAAAAAAAAATGACTTTGGGCGGTGGGACAACCCCTTTAACAAAAGTTATTGAATCAATTAAAGACCTCGACCAGTGTGACTTTATGATAAGTAAATGTAGTTCAGAGAATATCTATAAATTTTATTCTAATGTTGAGATGAGCCTTCCAATCTAGAAGAAAGAGCTCTTCTAGCCTAAAATGCTAATTGCTATGTACTGAGCCGACTGCCTAAATTTTAATTATTGATGACATCTATAGCACTTTTAACCTACATACTATTTCTACTTGCTCTGATATTAGCTCCACCGACTGCAATAGTAAGGCAAGATGATGATTTTGAAGAATTTAAATATGGCAAAAGAAAATTGCATGTTATGCAGATGATATGTTGCCTATATGGGTCCTATAATGCCACGGGGAAGGTATTTCATAGATTTGGAAAATTCAGGGAACATACAGGCTTGTCAATAGAGATAAGCGAGCATACTCGCTAAGGGCAATTACTCGAGTGAGCATTGTCCTTAGCAAGTACCTGCCTGGTCGAAAAAAAAGATTCGGGTGCCAGCGCGGGTGAGCGGTGAGTTGCGGGAGTGAGCAGGGGGTAGTGGGGGGAGAGAGGGAGAGACTTACACAAATCCATGCAGGATTGGGAGTCCTTACAAGGCCCTAGGCTGCCATGGTAACCCGTTGGCACAAGGGTGCCAATAGGATGCAGCAGGGAGCCCCCTTTGCCAAGCTGCTTAGATGCCACAGTCAACACTGACCAATGCGCTTAAGTAATTAAATGGTTTCAATTGGAGCTAGCTTTTGGAGTTAGGTTTGTGCACATCTTACGTACCATAAAGCTACACATTGATCTGGCTACTTTAGTAAGTGGCAGCTTTTGATGAGTGCCCCCTTCATTTTAATGTGCAATTAAATGCTGGCTGCCTATTATTTTTAACTTGACACCTGACAAGGAGACACAATGTTCTCCAGCCATTTCATCACTCGACCTGTTTCTTGTCACTTGTCAGCTGCATCTAATGGTGACATTGTTACATTTTCCATTGCTTTGCAGGTTTTAATGAATCACCTCTCTGCTGCATTCCATAGTTGATGTAAAGCGATTGCCCCTCCCTCCATTTTTCTATAATTTTCAACAAAGAATAAGCCTTAGATTTAGGGATTTATAATAATTTGTGTTCTGCCAGCAACCTGTAATTACTGCATATGAGGGGGGAAAAGTAAAAGTTTGATCCTCCTCAGTAAAGTATGTTCTTACCTACGGTACTTAATGATCTTAAGTGGTTGCCTGGTGTCCATTTATTAAAATCCATCATTTAGTTGGACCAGATAATGCTTCTGAGTGATTTTACTTATGCTGTAATCACCAGGTCTAATTTCCTTGAAATAGACAAGGACAAAACTAACCCCCACAGTCAGGCCATGTATTCATAATAAATTGTCCAATTTATACGCTTTTCACTTACTTTGACAATTTAAGATGTTTTCATTATGGAGTGGCTTTATCAACTCTCAGATTCCACTAGAGCAAGTGAAATGAAAACATGGTGCAAATTAATTTTTGAATAATAAAGCAGAGCAGGGATTTAAATGCCATCTTGAAGTATTTTTACAGACTACAGTAGTTTTATTACGGGGCTACGAAGTAAAAACATTCCTGTTTAGTATAGGAGGACGCTTAACCCCTTCCAGATATCCACCATAGCAGTGGTCTGGAGGGATTGCATTTTTCAGGCTCAACTAACACCTACCTGCCGTAACAGGGATCAGAGATATCTGCAATCCCAGCTGTTCAGACCTTCAGATGTCACGCCGCCTGCAGCATCTACGTGGTGGTTGAACGGAGAGAAGAGGTTCCCTGTGTCGACTGATCAGTCTCGTCATAGTGCAACCATAGGATGCTGTTACAGTAGCTAAAGGCCTAATTAAGGCCTCCAGGCCTACCATCTTAATACACTTATGATGTTGAGGCACAGTACACTGCAGTATAAACATACTGCAGTGTATTGTACAAGTGAGGCCGCGTTCTATTAAGAACCAGTAGGTTCCTATAGAAGCGTTCACATGAGAGAATGTTAAGCGCACAAAACAGCGCACACCTAACAAAGATAGGATATGCGAGTGCAGGTCGCATGTAGCTCCGTGATGCGCACAAAAGATAAGACATGTCTTATCTTTGCTGCATGCTTTCTATAGGCTCCTATGAGAGCCTTGAAAGCATGTAGCTCGCACCTAGGATCATGTGAACGCGCTACTTCAAGTAGCTGGGAGCAGCCCGTTTATGCGATTTTTACAGCTCCTATAGCCGTGAATTTTTTGCTCCATAATTACGTTTGTGTGAACGAGGCCTGATGGAGACATTGCATATTCCCATTAGTAGACAGAAAAATAATGTAAGAAAAAGTTTAATACTCTAAAAAATTATAAGTAGAAAGACTTTTCCAACTTGTCTAAACAAGCAATATATCAAATAGTTTCTTTTCTCCCTTGGATCATAATTAGAGATGAGCGAGCACCAAAATGCTCGGGTGCTCGTTACTCGGGACGAAATTTTCACAATGCTCGAGGGTTCGTTTCGAGTAACGAACCCCATTGAAGTCAATGGGCGACCCGAGCATTTTTGTATTTCGCCGATGCTCGCTAAGGTTTCCATGTGTGAAAATCTGGGCAATTCAAGAAAGTGATGGGAACGACACAGCAACGGATAGGGCAGGCGAGGGGCTACATGTTGGGCTGCATCTCAAGTTCACAGGTCCCACTATTAAGCCACAATACCGGCAAGAGTGGGCCCCCCCCCCCCCTCCCAACAACTTTTACTTCTGAAAAGCCCTCATTAGCATGGCATACCTTAGCTAAGCACCACACTACCTACAACAAAGCACAATCACTGCCTGCATGACACTCTGCTGCCACTTCTCCTGGGTTACATGCTGCCAACCCCCCTCCCCCCTGCACGACGCAGTGTCCACAGCGCACACCAAACTGTCCCTGCGCAGCCTTCAGCTGCCCTCATGCTACACCACCCTCATGTCTATTTATAAGTGCGTCTGCCATGAGGAGGAACTGCAGGCACACACTGCAGAGGGTTGGCACGGCTAGGCAGCGACCCTCTTTAAAAGTGGTGGGGCGATAGCCCACAATGCTGTACAGAAGCAATGAGAAATATAATCCTGTGCCACCGCCATCAGGAGCTGCACACGTGGGCATAGCAATGGGGAACCTATGTGCCACACACTATTCATTCTGTCAAGGTGTCTGCATGCCCCAGTCAGACTGGTAATATGTACCTTAACAGTAACCGCGTTGGTGGTAATGTGGTGGTGACTGCGGACCTAGTAGTGCGATTGTATTTTGTTGGTTTTCGGAATGTGGCCAGGATTAAGTTGGCCGTGGCGGGGGATGTTTTTGAGGCACTACGTGTCCTCTCCACGTGTCCGTGGTTATATGCACCTTAACAGTAACCGCGTTGGTGGTAATGTGGTGGTGACTGCGGACCTAGTAGCGCGGTTTTATTTTGTTGGTTTTCGGAATGTGGCCAGGATTAAGTGGCCGTGGCGGGGGGATGGTGGGGGGGCTCTCTTGTTGTGTCGGTAAAGGTGAAATTCTTGGACTGCCACCAGACGAACCAATGCAAAGGCATTTGCCAAGAATGTTTTCATTGTTGGAGGAGGAGGGGGATGTTTTTGAGGCACTACGTGTCCGTGGTTATATGCACCTTAACAGTAACCGCGTTGGTGGGAAATGGCCTCGCCGCCATCATGTCTTTGGGAAGCCTCTGTTTCCACACCCCAGAGACATACCATTAGCAGCGGTATAGGCAGAGCCCATAATTCGTAACATTTCAGCCGTAGCATTAGACAGGCCCCACTAACATATCACTAGCAGCATTATAGGGGGAGCACAGTATTAGTTTCATTTCAGTAATAGTAGCACTCAAGACAGGCCCCAGTAACAATTCCGAAGCAGCAGTATAGTGGGAGCGCAGTCTTCGTTCCATTTCAGTAATAGTAGCACTCAAGACAGGCCCCAGTAACAATTCCGAAGCAGCAGTATAGGAGGAGCATAGTCTAAGTTCCATTTAAGTAATAGTAGCAGCCTACACAGGCCCCAGGAACAATTCCGAAGCAGCAGTATAGTGGGAGCGCAGTCTTAGTTCCATTTCAGTAGCTGCAGTATAGCCAAGGCCCAAGTTACATTTATGTAGCTAAAGTGTAGGCCAACCCCACACACCTTTCTGTACCATGAGTGCAGGCGAAGAACATAGAAATTGCTATGATTACACTGTAGGTGAGGGCCCCAAAAAATTGGTGTACCAACAGTACTAATGTACCTCAGTAAAAATTGGCCATGCCCAACCAAGATGGCAGGTGAAACCCATTAATCGCTTTGGTTAATGTGGCTTAAGTGGTAACTAGGCCTGGAGGCAGCCCAGTTTAACGAAAAATTGGTTCAAGTTAAAGTTCCAACGCTTTTAAGAGCATTGAAACGTATAAAAAATTTTTAGAAAAATTATATGAGTGAGCCTTGTGGCCCTAAGAAAAATTGCCCGTTCAGCGTGATTACGTGAGGTTTCAGGAGGAGGAGCAGGAGGAGGAGGAGGAATATTATACACAGATTGATGAAGCAGAAATGTCCCCGTTTTGGATGGTGAGAGAGAACGATGCTTCCATCCGCGGGTGCAGCCTACGTATTGCTTAGGTATCGCTGCTGTCCGCTGGTAACATAGTAACATAGTAACATAGTATGTAAGGCCGAATGAAGACATTGTCCATCTAGTCCAGCCTGTCTATCCTACTGTGTTGATCCAGAGGAAGGCAAAAAACCCCAAGACCAGAAGCCAATTAGCCCTCTTGGGGGAAAAATTCCTTCCCGACTCCCTAATGGCAATCAGACTGTTCCCTGGATCAACCCCTAATAGTTCCTACCTGCCTGTATACCAGGATTGACACTTAACCTAATATTTATATCCTGTAATATACTTCTTCTCCAGAAAGACATCAAGTCCCCTTTTAAACTCCTCTATCGATTTTGCCATCACCACTTCCTCCGGTAGAGAGTTCCACAGTCTAACTGCTCTTACAGTAAAGAACCCCTTTCTATGTTGGTGATGAAACCTACTTTCCTCTAATCGTAGCGGATGTCCTCTTGTTACCTTTGTGGTCCTGGGTGTAAACAGATCACGGGAGAGATCCATGTGTTGTCCCCTCATGTACTTATACATGGTTATTTGGTCGCCTCTTAACCTTCTTTTTTCTAGAGTAAATAGTCCCAATTTGGATAGCCTCTCTGGGTATTCCAGTCCCGTCATTCCATGTATTAGTTTAGTTGCCCTTCTTTGAACCCCTTCAAGCACTGTGACATCTTTCCTGAGCACCGGTGTCCAGAATTGTACGCAGTATTCCATGTGAGGCCTGACAAGTGCCTTATATAGTGGAAGGATAATGTTCTCGTCCTTCGCCCCTATACCTCTTTTAATGCACCCCAAGACTTTATTTGCCTTTGCAGCAGCTGACTGGCATTGGTTACTCCAGTTTAGTCTATTATCCACTAATACCCCTAGATCCTTTTCCATATCACTTTTCCCCAGCGGTACCCCATTAAGTGAATATTTGTGACATCCGTTCCTCCTGCCCATGTGCATAGTCTTACATTTTTCAACATTGAACTTCATTTGCCATTTTTCTGCCCAAGCCCCCATCTTATCCAGGTCCGTTTGTAGCCGCACATTGTCCTCCGTTGCATTAATTATATTGTATAATTTTGTGTCATCTGCAAATATTGATATTTTGCTGTGCAGCCCCTCTATCAGGTCATTAATAAATATGTTGAACAAAGTGGGGCCTAATACTGAACCCTGTGGCACCCCGCTAGCGACTGTGGTCCAATCAGAGTACGAACCATTTATTACCACCCTCTGCTTTCTATCGTTGAGCCAATTTTTTACCCACTTACACACGTTTTCGCCCAGTCCGAGCTGCCTCATTTTGTATATTAGCCTATTATGTGGCACGGTGTCAAAGGCTTTAGAGAAGTCCAGATATACAAGATCAATAGATTCTCCCTGGTCCAGCTTAGAGCTTACTTCATCGTAGAAACTGATCAGATTTGTCTGACATGAGCGACCCTTCATGAATCCATGCTGGTGAGGAGTTATTCCCTTAATCTCCTTGAGGTACTCATCGATGGCGTCTCTCAGAATCCCCTCGAAAATTTTTCCCGTTACTGAAGTGAGACTTACTGGTGGAGAAGAGAAGTCTGGGGAAATCCAGGCTTTGTTCATCTTGATGAGTGTTAGCCTGTCGGCACTGTCGGTTGACAGGCGGGTACGCTTATCTGTGATGATTCCCCCAGCCGCACTAAACACCCTCTCCGACAAGACGCTAGCCGCAGGACAAGCAAGCACCTCCAGGGCATACAGCGCTAGTTCAGGCCACGTGTCCAGCTTCAACACCCAGTAGTTGTAGGTGGCAGAGGCGTCACGGAGCACGGTCGTGCGATCGGCTACGTACTCCCTCACCATCCTTTTACAGTGCTCCCGCCGACTCAGCCTTGACTGGGGAGCGGTGACACAGTCTTGCTGGGGTGCCATAAAGCTGTCCAGGCCCTTAAAGACTGTTGTACTGCCTGGGCTGTACATGCTGCTCGATCTCCGCACCTCCCCTGCTACCTGGCCCTCGGAACTGCGCCTTCTGCCACTAGCGCTGTCAGATGGTAATTTTACCATCAGCTTGTCCGCCAGGGTCCTGTGGTATAGCAACACTCTCGAACCCCTTTCCTCTTCGGGAATGAGACTGGGAAGGTTCTCCTTATAGCGTGGGTCGAGCAGTGTGTACACCCAGTAATCCATAGTGGCCAGAATGCGTGTAACGCGAGGGTCACGAGAAAGGAATCCTAACATGAAGTCAGCCATGTGTGCCAGGGTACCTGTACGCAACACATGGCTGTCCGCACTAGGAAGATCACTTTCAGGATCCTCCTCCTCCTCCTCCTCCTCAGGCCATACACGCTGAAATGATGACAGGCAAGCAGCATGGGTACCGTCAGCAGTGGGCCAAGCTGTCTCTTCCCCCTCCTCCTCATCCTCCTCATGCTCCTCCTCCTCCTCCTGAACGCGCTGAGATATAGACAGGAGGATGCTCTGACTATCCAGAAACATACTGTCTTCCCCCGGCTCTGTTTCCGAGCGCAAAGCGGCTGCCTTTATGGTTTGCAGGGAACTTCTCAAGATGCATAGCAGACGAATGGTGACGCTAATGATTGCAGCATCGCCGCTCACCACCTGGTTGGACTGCTCAAAGTTTCGAAGGACCTGGCAGATGTCTGCCAACCAGGCCCACTCTTCTGAAAATAATTGAGGAGGCTGACTCCCACTGCGCCGCCCATGTTGGAGTTGGTATTCCACTATAGCTCTACGCTGCTCATAGAGCCTGGCCAACATGTGGAGCGTAGAGTTCCACCGTGTGGGCACGTCGCACAGCAGTCGGTGCACTGGCAGATTAAACTGATGTTGCAGTGTCCGCAGGGTGGCAGCGTCCGTGTGGGACTTGCGGAAATGTGCGCAGAGCCGGCGCACCTTTACGAGCAGGTCTGACAAGCATGGGTAGCTTTTCAGAAAGCGCTGAACCACCAAATTAAAGACGTGGGCCAGGCATGGCACGTGCGTGAGGCTGCCGAGCTGCAGAGCCGCCACCAGGTTACGGCCGTTGTCACACACGACCATGCCCGGTTGGAGGCTCAGCGGCGCAAGCCAGCGGTCGGTCTGCTCTGTCAGACCCTGCAGCAGTTTGTGGGCCGTGTGCCTCTTATCTCCTAAGCTGAGTAGTTTCAGCACGGCCTGCTGACGCTTGCCCACCGCTGTGCTGCCACGCCGCGCGACACCGACTGCTGGCGACGTGCTGCTGCTGCTGACACATCTTGATTGTGAGACAGAGGTTGCGGAGGAGGAGGAGGGTGCTTTAGTGGAGGAAGCATACACCGCCGCAGATACCACCACCGAGCTGGGGCCCGCAATTCTGGGGGTGGGTAGGACGTGAGCGGTCCCAGGCTCTGACTCTGTCCCAGCCTCCACTAAATTCACCCAATGTGCCGTCAGGGAGATGTAGTGGCCCTGGCCGCCTGTGCTTGTCCACGTGTCCGTTGTTAAGTGGACCTTGGCAGTAACCGCGTTGGTGAGGGCGCGTACAATGTTGCGGGAGACGTGGTCGTGCAGGGCTGGGACGGCACATCGGGAAAAGTAGTGGCGACTGGGAACTGAGTAGCGCGGGGCCGCCGCCTCCATCATACTTTTGAAGGACTCCGTTTCCACAACCCTATACGGCAGCATCTCAAGGCTGATAAATTTGGCTATGTGGACGGTTAACGCTTGAGTGTGCGGGTGCGTGGCGGCGTACTTGCGCTTGCGCTCAAACACTTGCGCTAGCGACGGCTGGACGGTGCGGTGCGAGACATTGGTGGATGGGGCCGAGGACAGCGGAGGTGAGGGTGTGGGTGCAGGCCAGGAGACGGTAGTGCCTGTGTCCACAGAGCGGTGTTGGATCTCAGTGGCAGGTTGAGGCACAGGGGGAGAGGCAGCGGTGCAAACCGGAGGCGGTGAACAGCCTTCGTCCCACCTTGTGGGGTGCTTGGCCATCATATGTCTGCGCATGCTGGTGGTGGTGAGGCTGTTGGTGGTGGCTCCCCGGCTGATCTTGGCGCGACAAAGGTTGCACACCACTGTTCGTCGGTCGTCAGGCGTCTCTGTGAAAAACTGCCAGACCTTAGAGCACCTCGGCCTCTGCAGGGTGGCATGGCGCGAGGGTGTGCTTTGGGAAACAGTTGGTGGATTATTTGGTCTGGCCCTGCCTCTACCCCTGGACACCGCACTGCCTCTTGCAACCTGCCCTGCTGCTGCCCGTGCCTCCCCCTCTGAAGACCTGTCCTGAGTAGGCGTTGCACACCAGGTGGGGTCAGTCACCTCATCGTCCTGCTGCTCTTCCTCCGAATCCTCTGTGCGCTCCTCCCTCGGACTTACTGCCCTTACTACTACCTCACTGCAAGACAACTGTGTCTCATCGTCATCGTCCTCCTCACCCACTGAAAGGTCTTGAGACAGTTGCCGGAAGTCCCCAGCCTCATCCCCCGGACGAGGATTTGGATTTGCAGCACTGGACGGCGCAGAACTGTGGGTGGATGATAGCTTGCTCGAAGCACTTTCTGCCATCCACGACAGGACCTGCTCACACTGCTCATTTTCTAATAAAGGTCTCCCGCGTGGACCCATTAATTGGGCGATGAATGTGGGGACGCCAGAAACGTGCCTCTCTCCTAATCGCGCAGCAGTCGGCTGCGATACACCTTGATCAGGAGCTCGCCCAGTGCCCACACCCTCACTTGGGCCTACGCGTCCTCGGCCACGTCCACGTCCTCTAGGCTTACCCCTACCCCACAGCATGCTGTATTACCAGTGATTTCCCAGGCAGGAAATAAATTGGCGCAAGCCTGCAGGACAAATAGAATGTTTCCCTTTTTGGGAAACGGAGGGCCCACTGACTATATTCAATCAGATAAGATATGTGTTGCACAGAAATGCAGTTATATGAAGTGCAGTAGAGCGGTTACTTTTCACAGGCAGCAAATAAATTGGCGCAAGCCTGCAGGACAAATAGAATGTTTCCCTTTTTGGGAAACGGAGGGCCCACTGACTATATTCAATCAGATAAGATATGTGTTGCACAGAAATGCAGTTATATGAAGTGCAGCACAGCGGTTACTTTTCCCAGGCAGGAAATAAATTGGCGCAAGACTGCAGGACAAATACAATTTTTCCCTTTTTGGGAAACGGAGGGCCCACTGACTATATTCAATCAATAATATATGTCTTCTGGCCCTGCCTACACAATTCTATCCCTGTAGTATTACTGCAAGGCGCAATGCTCTGCAGACAGCCGATTTTGAAAAGAAAAAAATATGCAACACTGCTAACAGCAGCCTGCACAGTACTGCACACGGATAGATGTGGCCCTAAGAAGGACCGTTGGGGTTCTTGAAGCCTACACTCACTCCTAACACTCTCCCTACCTAAGCACCACTTCTGTCCCTGTACTATTACTGCAAGGCGCAACGCTCTGCAGACTGCCGATTTTGAAAAAAAAAAATTTGTGCAACACTGCTAACAGCACCCTCCACAGTACTGCACACGGATAGATGTGGCCCTGAGAAGGACCGTTGGGGTTCTTGAAGCCTACACTCACTACTAACACTCTCCCTACAGCAGCTCCGGCACCAGCAGCACTTTCCCTCAGCTAACTCACAAGACATCTGAGGCGAGCCGCGGGAGGGGCCGACTTTTATACTCGGGTGACATCTGATCGCCCCAGCCACTCACAGCAGGGGGGTGGTATAGGGCTTGAACGTCACAGGGGGAAGTTGTAATGCCTTCCCTGTCTTTCAATTGGCCAGAAAAGCGCGCTAACGTCTCAGAGAGGAAACTGAAAGTAACCGGAACACCGCGTGGTGCTCGTTAAGAGTAACGAGTATCCCGAACACCCTAATATTCGCACGAATATCAAGCTCGGACGAGTACGTTCGCTCATCTCTAATCATAATATTTTCAGCAGAGACTTCCCTTTTTCTGTTATTTTTCTTTTGTAGGTATAAATCTATACGGGTATACTGATGTTGTTTTGCCAGATTATTACTGCCTTAGGCCTCCCTCACACGGGGCGTTTTGTACAGCATTTAACGCTGCCTTTTCAGCCCAGCGCTAAACGCTGTACAACACTCCCATTCATTTCAATGGGGCTGCTCACACAGGGCTGGAAACGCAGCACCTTCCAAATATGCGCTTTGACAGCGATGCATGTTCTATTTTTGGGCGTTTTCAGCCCTGCGTCGCCCATTGAAGTGAGTGGGCAGCGGTTTCAGCACTGCTGAAAACGCGGCAACACTTGGTGCCGCGTTTTTGGCAGCGTTAACCGCTCACCGATTTTCGGGGGGAGGGCTTGCAATAGAAGCCCTACCCCAAAAACCAGTCCCAGCTAGGCTAGAGAAAAAAAGAAGGTAATACTCACCTAGCCGCTTTGGTCCCGGTCGCGGCCGCTGGTCTCTGGTTGGCTGAGACAGTCAATGAAGGGCTGTGATTGGGCATCGAGCCAGCGCCGACAACCAATCACAGCACTCTATTGCTGGAGGCGGGGTTCTCAAACCTGGCCTACGGCAATAGACTCGGGAGTGCAGGGGAAGCCCGGATCAGCGGCAGAGACCAGCGGCCGAGACCCAGCCTGCAGCGGCTAGGTGAGTATTACTTTTTTTCTTTTTAGCATCCTTGGCTGCGTTTTCAGCTGTGCTGAAAACGCAGCCAAAACGCTGGTATAAAGTATGCCAGCGCTGCTGAAACCGGGCGGAATCTGCAGTAAACGCAGCGTTGAAAAACGCTGCGTTTCTGCAAACGCTCTGTGTGACGGAGGCCTTAAGGGCTAATGCCCACAGCTGGATTTCTGCTGCGTTGTACGCGGCGGAAATCCGCAGAGTTGCCCCGCAGTTATTAGGTACTATTGAACCTAATAGCTCAATGTTCACGCTGCGGAATTCGACCGCAGAATCAATGGAATCATGTAGTCATTGGAAGTCGTCCGTCACGCTATACTTCCACTGTAGCACAGCGGAAGTATTGCGTGAATATGCGGCCCCTGCCCATCGCCGGCTGCATCGCCTGACACTGCCGTTATGTGCTGTACTGCGCATGCGCACCGGCCCTCCATGTGCGACGCATACGGAGGATTCGGAATGGTAAGTATGGGTGTTTTGGGGGGGTGCCATCGCGGACTCCGCTGTGATATTCAGCTGGCAGAGTCCGTCAGGGCCATGGGCATTAGCCCTTAAATCGTATATAAATAAATTTAGAAAAATAATCGGAATTGGTATCGGCACATCCATAAACATCTGATTTATGAAAACATCATGTTATTTCTAACCCTAGTGTAAAAAGATAGACAGTATGAGAATTGTTGTCTTTTTGGTCACTTTGCCTCCAGAAAAAACTGGAATAAAAGCTACAGCTTGCCCTATAAAAAAAACTGAAAAATAAAATAATGAGGCTCAAAAGTTGGCAATTAAAAAAAGTTTAAAATTACTTTTAAAAGTAGTAAAACATAAAAAATATATACATTTTTATGGCTGTAATCCTACTGATCAGCAGAATAAAGTTTACATGTAATCTTAATCGCACAGTCAGGCCGTAAAAATAAAAACCTGTTTTTTATTCAAGCTGTTAAATGTTTTTCGATACATTGTATGGTACATTAAATGATGCCTTTAAAATGCAGGTCCTCATTCAACTATGTCAACATAAATATAAAACAGTTATAGCTCTTTAAAGGTGGGGCTGAAAAAATTAAAATAGAAAGGGGTCAAAGCTGTTTTATAAATACATGTAAATGCTGGACTTTGATATTATGACTAAATGTCCAAAGAGCATTCAGGCATGGAAATGAGAAACTGAACAATGGTTACTTTTGGTGTTTATTTTGGTATTTTTTTACAAGTGTTTTTCAAGTGGTTCTTTTTCTTCATACACACATGCACAATTTTCAGGCAATTTTTTTCCTATAGAAAAGTTTGTGGGAAAACGCCTAAAGAAAATGACATACTGCATATACATAAAACATGGTGCATTAGAAAAAAATGCCATGAACTGATAAATGCAAGACAAGTGGGGTAAAATGCTGCAAACAACGTTTGTGATGAGTTTCATAGCTTCCTGTGGACCTATGGCTCAATTCTACACAGCATTTGTTGCTTCGAAAAGCTCCAAGAAAAATGCAGTTTTTTTCCTTTTAAAATGCTATAGGTAAAACTACACCAATAGTATTTTTGAGTCTGTAGCATGTTTTCATTGCAGCAAGCCTTAATTATGAATATTTCTAGTCTGCCATTGTGTCTCCGTTCTCATTCATTCAGCTGGGGATCCTGTATTTTGCTGTAGTGCACCCAGATCAAACACAAGGCCACTTGGGACTAATCCATCCCACCACCTTGTTTTATGTGGCCTGCTGGCTGTGTAGCAGCCTAGCAGGAATTCCATCCACCAAGCCTGCAGCTCCCACTGTCAGTGGCAGTGCAGAGTCTGGGACCGTTGACCTTTGTACCCTATCCTGTGTGCTGCACAGATGCTGAGGGGAGAGGATAGTGGTCACAGATATTGCAGTGCTGCCGGACTGGAGCTCGGAGCTGCATGCCTGTAGGGAAGCTGCCTGGAGAGAGGCCAGGTGGGTCACTATTACTACTGGGACTACTATGGGGTCACTTATTACTACTAGGGCAAATATACGGGACATTATTACTACTGGAGCCTCTATGGGAGGCACTATCACTACTGGAGTCACCAACATAGGGGAGACTTACTACTGAAGCCACTATGGGGGACACTGTTTTACTAGGTCCACTATGGGGGGGTCACTATTATTACTGGGGGTAACTATTACTACTGGAGTCACAATGGGAGACCGTATCCCTGTGGGGGCACTATTAACTGGGGTTACTATGAGGGTCACTATAAGAGCCACTATTATCATTACTGGGTTACCTATGTGGGTCACTATTACTACTAGTGGGACCACTACGGGGGTCACTATTAACTGGAGTCACTTGAAGGGTTGCTATTATTTTTACTGGTGTCAATATGTGGATCACCATTATTTCTACTGGGACCACTATGGGGGACCCTATTACTATTGCGACCACTATGGGGGTCACAATTACTATACAGTCTTATAATTACAATTGGCCTTTTGAAGGCAACGGTAAGGCTAATGTGGCCCTCCCTGAAAATGAATTTGACAAATTGGCTCGTATAAACAGGCAGTCAATCACTTATGAATGACTGTCTGTTTATTGTGAATGAAGGCGAGCGGGCTGAAATGACCCACGGCCGGCCATGGCTCCATTCACAACTGATGGTTGGTGGTGGGCATGTTTCCACTACCAGAGAGACGATGGAGGAACTTAGCCTACATTGGTAAATTACATTTGATATATGGGGTTATGAGAATGAACAGATTTGCATCATATAAAGTTTTCTTATCTATTCTAAGACATTTGGTACATGGTCTCATCTAAAAAGCCAACAAATAATAAAAGATCCGGGAGCTTGGGCTTTGTGAAAATAAACTCCTGCTTTATTTATACTTTAGTGCTCTTACATCAGGACTTCATAGAGAACGCGTTTCGATTAATTCAAAATCTTGTTCACCTCATCTCTACACTTCATCCTGTTTCCTTAAAACCAAACTTGATTAAAACACCTGATGTTTAACCCCTTATTTTTCAGGGTTGATATAAGGCTGGCGCCTTCCTGCTCGCCCGGAGACTACAAATCCTTCATTTAAACTTTTTCTTTACTCATGTTTTCCCTTTCAGCACATATTTTTCATTCTTTTTGACCTTATTTTATACAACACATTTAATAAAGATTCTTCGTGTTATCCAAAACAATCTGTCATTCCTGTTTCTATGCATTACTATAATATTGCAGTGCATTTACATATTTCATACACTAAATGTATGAAATACGGCTCTTGTCTGTCATTCATTCAGCGAGAACTACCTGTGATTGGCTGAGCGCCTCAGCCAATCAGAAGCAGCTCTTTCAGCAGGCGAGGATTTTAATTCCCCGGCTGCTGAAAGAACTTCAGTGCAGAGCTGGGGACAGCGCATACAGGACGCGGCTGAGCCCCGGCAGCTGAAGAAAAGTGAGTATGTTTTTTTACACTGGTTTGGCTTGTTTTTCAGGGAAGGGCTTATATTTAAAGCCCTTACTTGAAAAACAATTAAGGGGTGCCGGCAGCTTGATCCTCTAGCGCAGCTGTCATCTGTGACAGCTGCGCTAGGGAATTCCTTATTCCCCGCGGGGATGAAGAATTCCTGTGCTGCATCTGTCACATCTCTGACAGGTGCAGCAGGGAATTCTTCATTCCCCGCGAGGATGAAGAAAACATCTATAGCATGTGGCAGTTGTGTTCTTCATCTCCACAGGGGACACAGCAGTGGTGGACAGGTAAGTATATATATAATTTTTATTCATTTTTTTCACACTAGTTTGGTTTGTTTTTCAGGGAAGAGCTTATATTTAAACGGGTGTCAGCAGACCTTTGCCTTCAATGGAGCCGCCGCAGCAGCCCCAGCTCCATTGAAAACAATACATGTATTCTCTATGGTGTGTTCACATGTCCGTGTTTTACAGGCGTGCTATTACAACAATGCAGTGGTTGTCTTGGGTTGTCTCATGGTAAGAGCACTCTTGTCTAGCGCCCCACGTCTCCCTAAATGTGATAGGCGAAAGGACAAAAATAGTTGAGTGCCCTTTAAAAATCAATGGGAGTTGTACAAATGGCATAGCTCAACAAGCTACACTGTTTCTGTTACCTTAGAATCTGCAGAAACAGCATAGCCATAACTTCCATTGACTTCTATGGGAGTTGTAGAAACAGCATAGTTCAGCCAAGCTTTCTGTCAGCCCTGCCTCCTTATATTCAGCAGTGTTCCCATCTCAGCCACATTCAATTACTATATGTTGAAGATGTTTGCTTTGCACCTGTTGTGTCAGTTTGAGCTTGACTGTGCATTTGGTCTTGTTTGCATCTGATGGGTGTGTCAGCTGTTGTTGTATACTTGGGGGCAATTAGGTAGGGTTTTTGGCCTGGGTTCTGTGCTGGTCCATTTTAGTGCAGTCTCCCTCTGCTGTGGAGTGAGAACATCTTTGGATCTGGTTTCTGTGGTTCTGAGATTTATTACTGAGCTTTATTCTTTGAGGTTTTGGTTTACTCTTATGGTGTTTTTTTCTTTGTCATTTACCACGGTTAGTGAGTGGCAAAGGCATGAGGGTGAATGCGTCTTTATCAGGGCAGGTCATCCACAAGTAGTCAGGGGTTGTCACTCTCTAGTTCCCCTTGGGAAAGTTTCCTTCCTTTTGTTTACTTTTTCCTGGTACTGCAGAGGGTTTCTGGTAGTGTGGTGTGAACAGCAGAGAGTTTATATTTTGGTTTACAGTTATTGTACGCATGGAGTGGACGTGACACATAATGAATATACTTGAGTATAAGCCAACTTTTTCAGCACATTTTTTATGCTAAAAAAGCCCCCCTCAGCTTATACTTCAGTGAGGGTCCCGAAAAAAAAAAATCTATACTTACCGTACCTCTCCGCCACTTCCGGTGGCTTGGCACATCTAGCCGCTTGGGTCCCATCACTGTAATTAACTTCTTTCAGCAGGCGGGGATTTTAAATAATTGAATTCATTGAATGGCCGAGTGCTGCCGGTGATTGGCTGAGCGCTGTGACCAATCACAGGCCGCGCTCAGCTGTCATTCGATGAATGGCTGAGCACTGCCTGTGATTGGCTGAGCACTCAGCCAATCAAACGCAGCCCTTTCAGCAGGCGGGTATTTTAAATAGAACTTCATTACAGTGACGGGACCCATGCGGCTAGACGCTTCTGAGCCCGGGAAGCGGTGGACAGGTAAGCATTGGTTTTTCTTTTATTTTTTACTACAACTAGGAATGATTTTCAAGGAAGGGCTTATATTCCCAGTTTTTTGTGGTAAACTTAGGTATCTCAGCTAATATACGCGTTGGCTTATACTCAGGTATATACGGTTTTAAATAGGTGTCAAGTTTTGTTTACCAGAATGTTCAAATAATTCAGTAAATGTAGCATCAACAATCCTATTTCATTTTTGGCTTTTAGAGAAAACAAGAATAGGTTAAATATGCCCCATGTTTTCATGTCCATAAAATGTTAGTACTTGTGATGCCTGAGAAGGTTTGCAGCAATGGAAGATGATTAACCCACCTCACAGATTAGAAGTGTTTCTGCTTATTCATGTCTGATAGGCGCACACTGCATTGGATTATCTGTCACTTATGTGCATAGCTCTTCCTTTACTGGTGCACAGCACAGAGGGAAAAAAGCACCAAGGTTACTGGGGCAGAAAACTTCAAATGATGTGGAAATAATATTTTAAGTGTATACATGAGATTTCTTTCCACAATGCAGCGCTTTTGCAGTAGAAAGTGTATTACAGTGTCAGCAGACTCTGAATGTCGATGAGAGTACATCAGAGAGACAAAATTGTCAGTAAAACAGAAGCACGTGAAAAACTACATCCGTACGCGGTAAAGATTCACTCTTTTTACTGTGTATTTTTATTGAAGGTACTTCTATATTATTAGTCCATGATTAAGGACAATAAACAACATTTTAGCACTGTGGCAGGGATCTAGCAGAATACACTTATGCCGTAGTGTTCTTTTAGTCATTTCCATTATTATGCTTTACTTGCTACTATTAGTTATTTCATGTTATACGAGGGCATGTTGTAAGTTGGTAAGTAGTAACTTCAAGAACCCTTCATTAGCAGACCTGCATGGCTATACTATATAACCATAGTCATTAGTAGAGGATAGGAGTTTAGGGATTGCAGTGCTTTGTTATAAAGAAGATGTACAAAGAAGAAAGTATGTAACGTTTCTGTATCACAAGGTATTTGTGAACAGTCGGACATACAATTAGGCGGACTTCACTTAAGTGTATTTGCGCGCACAATACTCATGGACTAGAACACATTGATTTTATTGGATTTGTTCAAATTTCCATATTTTCTGTGCACATTTTGGTCATGCAAAAAAAAAATAAAACATACTCTATTTTTCTGCATATTTGCGCACCAAAAGCCCTCATAGAAATCAATAGGGGGGGTTGCGCAAATGCACACGCAATACACAAGGAGATTCGTGAAACATTGCGTAATTCCATTGGAAAAAGAACACATCTGGAACTAGTTAGCCATTTCAATCAATGCATCTTTGCTTGCCGCGTGCAGATGAATAAGCCCTGCGGGCACAAAAAGTGCAGTACAACACGCAGATACAGTATATTGTCTTGGTTGATGTGCCGTTTTTTAAGCCATTCAAACCCAGCATTGAGGCGCGCACAAATAATACATGTTGAAACGATCGAAAGAAACGAACAGAAGTTGTAATCATTAACATTGTCTACTGCAAGCAACTATAAATGGGTGTCAGGTGTGGCCATAATTACATATAATTGTTTCGCAAATTCGTCTGGGAAACGAAGGCCATTTCAAAGCTCGAATACTAACAAAGAAAGCCTTTGGCGCGTGAAGATAGGGCAGGATCTATTTTTTGCGGGCATAGAAAGTAAACGTCTGAGAAAGATAGTTCGCAAGAAATTCGTTACACAGCGGTTGTCCCCTTGCTATCATGAGCACATCTCTATCATTTATCTTTGTCTACAGTACGATCAATATTGATTATGTGGTACATATGAGTAATCTAAATGAGGAGCCCTTTCATCAAACCTGATCGCAGAGCACCCTAAAAATAGGCAGACAGTGGCTTACTCAACGGTTAGCAACTAGATGCTTCCCATTCACAGTATTGCATGATATCTATTCATATTCTGCAAAGCTGTAAAGCATGTTACCATTTATATCAATTTCTG
Organism: Eleutherodactylus coqui; assembly: GCF_035609145.1. Classification (NCBI taxonomy): domain Eukaryota; kingdom Metazoa; phylum Chordata; class Amphibia; order Anura; family Eleutherodactylidae; genus Eleutherodactylus; species Eleutherodactylus coqui. Next base: position 191,596,317 of record NC_089840.1, read on the forward strand.
TACTCAATCTCATTGCAAACAAGATTACTCATGTAGGCACACTTACTTATTGGTTACTTCCCTAATAATGTAACCTTTATTGTAATTGATATTCTAAGATCACCAAAATAGGACCACCCTAAAAATACAGGGTTAATGCACCGCTAATGTACAGTATAGTATAATATACTGTCTGATTAGCAGCAGCCGTCTCTGTATACTGCTACCAGACAGCCTAACTGATATCCAGTGAATACATTTCTGGAGTTTGATAAATGTTCTCTACCTATCTAGATAATTCCAGACACTAGATGTAGTTATTTATCGTCAGACTGTCTGTTTCTGGGCTGCTATAATAAATCTAATCTGTACAGTGGATGGTCGCTGCAGTCTAATGGCCACTATGTATGTACAACTAATGTATAATAAAGCCTGTTACTTAAAAGATACGCTAGTCCCCTCCACTCACCCCCTCCGTTCACCTACTAAAGGCATCATCAGGGGAACGGGGCTACAGATAATGGCACCTTTAGGGTGCCTTCACACTGGTGATAAAATTGCGCAATGTGAGAGTGAGTGAAAACGCTGAATTATGAAACCAATGATTTTTAATGGTTTCATTCCTACTTGCGATGTTTTTACTCCTGTGATGAGTAAAAAAATTGCAATTTTTGCACACGGCTATACTGCGAGCGGACAGCGCTTGAGTGAATGAGCCCTTATTGTTACATTTTCTATATAGTGTTTGTCATAAACAATAGCGTGTTCATTATTGTACATGGTACAAGAGCAAAAAATGTTAAAAAAAAGGTTCAGTTAGCGAATGTGACATATAGATGATGGGCCACGGAAAAGAAGGCGGCACCGCACCCATAGCAACCAATCATTACGCAGCTTTAATTTCTTATACTGCTGAGATAAAATGAAAACTGTGCTGTGATTGGTTGTTATGGGCAACAAAGACTTATTTTCTTTTAGACAGCTTTCATAAGAGTGTGATGCCGGGCTACTTTTCCGTGGACCACCCTATTGTACTTGCCAATCAGCGAGCAGCAAGTTGTGATTTTGAAAATGGCCACTGACATTGAACGTGCTATCGCCTTCTGAGTATTATTAGCCTTGTTGTTATTTTCAGAGTCATCAGAAAGGGAAGACTATTAGAAATCAGACAAAGAAAGTTGTTCTAAACGTATTTCACACATTCGGGAAGCTAATCTGACCCTAAATATAGTAAAAACTGTTGAGGATGGCTGGCAGAAGGGTACATGTGAGTGACACAGCATAGTTCTTTATCTTGCATAGACTATAGGGATCATTAGTCTGCAATGATGATTAGGGAGGAAGGTAACTAATAAGTAAATTTGCCTATTTGATATAACAATCCGATTCAGGGTTGGAGTCTTTTGTTGCAACCAGTGCGGATTAGTAGCATGGTCAGTGAAAGGCAGAAGTCGGTACACAGGTAGGTATCAGATTGTGGTACAGAGGAGCAGGTGGGTAGCGTAGTCAGGGAAGCAGAGGTCAGTTCATTGGTAGGTATGATAGATGGTAGTATGGAGGAGCGGCAGGTTAAGAGAGCTTAACCCCAGGTTGGGAGCACAATAATCACACACTGAGGGAGAAACAGAGCCAGGTTTATGTAGAGTGTCTAATCAGTGCGGATGGAGCTAATCAGGAGCTGGGGTGCAGGAGCAAGAAACTGGGCAAGGTTAGGCAGGGCAGCTGTCCAGCATGCTGAATAACTCACTAGGCAGAGATGTTGCCTGGAGCACAAGAGTTACCAAGTTTGAACCCCAACACAAGAGCACTTAAGTTGACACTACTAGGTGCCATCCCTAGGGTTCTGTTTCTTTTTGCCACAATCTCATTGCATCTCAGAAACACAGTCACCAAGGCAAAGTTTAAAAGGAATCTAATTATTACTAGTATATCTGCGTTTTGAAGTGTGAGAGAAAACTGGAGGAAACTCACACAAACACATGGAGAACATTTGAACTCCATGGAGATCCTGTCCACATTTAGATTTGATTCCAGGACCCCCATGATACATTGAGCCACCATACTCCCATTAGTAACCATACCAAAAAATAAATAATAAAATATAACCTGCTTGAAAATAAAGCAAAGTTCACCTGATACAATTTTATATTTTTGGAAAGGATACATATCAATAACTTCTATGTAGGCTGAAATTTCCAAAGAGAGAAAAATAAATATTGTACTGCATCACCTTCAGCCATATTAACTACTAGTAAAAGTGCGTCCCGTAATGGAGACTCTAGTCTATATATATAAATGTTCATGCTCAGGAAAATTATTCAGTGGAACTAGGAATAATATTTAAAATGCAAAAGTGTCAGCTATTTTGAATACACAAAATATCCAGGGCAAACCAACGTGGAGGTTCCTTTGTTGCCTCATTCTCTATGTTTCAGCAGCTGAGCGCTCCTCTTTGTGGAACCTCAGCAGATGATTGATGAGAAAAAGGAACATTTTATGATGTAGGCTTGTGTGTTTGATTGAAACATGAAGCTTTGTGACACTTGTATGGATGTAGATGATGTGAGGCATGAAGCTTGTTGTAGATGCTATGGTGATGATGAGTGAGTGTGAGACATAGTGTGTAGTAACATAATGCATCCACATGAGGCCAGAGTTGTTTTGATAACAAACCAAACCACATCAGGCTAAGATGTAGATATATATATGTTAGATATTACCCTGAATTTGCAAAATAGGTGTTCTTTTTCACAAAACCACTCATTGACAAGGGCCTTTTTATTGTTAATGAAAACTCTTAACTCTGTCTTGGCCATTTTATGGAACCTCAGGGATTTCTGGCCATATTGCTGTTACGGAATATTTTGGTATTCGGTTCTGCAGGTACAAGGACAACTTTGTATGCAGTTCTCCAGGGTGAGGGCCCTAGCTGTTATCTCTGCTTCTTCAATCTCTGTGATAATTACTTGGGACGGTATTGAGATCATTGCACCCTATGAGACTTCCTAATATTTAGATACATTAGGTAGACTTACAGATTGGTACTTACAAACTCCCTGTCCAACTCATTTTCTTGCCACAAGGAAATGGCATGGGAATTAAACTTGACTGAACACGCTTCTTGCTTAGTCCAAATCTTCTAGGCTATTATCTGTTGAACCATAAAAATATATATAATCTTATATAGGTCATGTGTAATAAATTAAAAGAATGATCATCAGGATGAATTAAAGAAATCTTAGACTTTTCCCAACCTATTAAAATGTGATGTGATCATTTTGACATGTAACCTTTCCTTTGAATAATTACTATTTCGTTCATTATTTTTGATTGCTGCTTTTTTCATTTTAACCCTATATTACAGTCTGAAAATAAAATGAAACCACATTACTCACACATTAAAGGAGATGTCTCGAGGAAGCAGTTAATTTTTTTTTTTGCCCAGTCCCCCCCATTAAACACACATTACTAAGCCCCCCTGTAAATGACATTTCTAGCTGGTTCGTACTTACCGTTCCAGCGTTTCAGCAAGTTATAAAAGTTTCCTCAAGATGGCCGCCGGCTCTTTCCCAGTCGCTCGCTGCAGCCCGACGTGCGCGCTCCCGAGACGCCGCCAGCTGTGTCTCCATGGCAACCGGACGCATCGCAGCCGCCGACCACACGCCCCGCAGCCGCCGACCAGACAGCAGGTAACCGGCGCTAGCCCCCGGCTCCCCAGCGCTAGTTCCCCCGGCGCAGCGACAGCCCCCCCCATCGCAGCGACAGCCCCCCCGGCCTAGCGCTAGCTCCCCCGGCGCAGCGACAGCCCCCCCCCCATCGCAGCGACAGCCCCCCCGGCCTAGCGCTAGCTCCCCCGGCGCAGCGACAGCCCCCCCGGCCTAGCGCTAGTTCCCCCGGCGCAGCGACAGCCCCCCCGGCGCAGCCCGGCGCAGCGGCAGCCCCCCCGGCCTAGCGACAGCCCCCCCGGCGCAGCCCGGCGCAGCGGCAGCCCCCCCGGCCTAGCGACAGCCCCCCCGGCGCAGCCCGGCGCAGCGGCAGCCCCCCCCGACCCATCACTTACCTGGGAGGCTTCTCGGGGCTGCTGGGCTGGGCTGGTCTTCTCCGCTGGGCAGCTCCAGTTTCTGCACCTTCCTCTAACAGAGGATGGTGCAGAATGGCCGCTTCAGCGCGCTCCCGAGCAGTGACAGCTCGTCTGCGCATGCGCAGAAGAGCTGTAGCGGGGAGCACACTGAAGCGGCTCGTGCTGAGAGGAGAAGACCGGACTGCGCAAGCGCGTCTAAAAAAGCAAGCTGCCAGCGATTTTAGACGGAACCATGGAGACGAGGACGCTAGCAACGGAGCAGGTAAGTGGAATAACTTCTGTATGGCTCATATTTAATGCACAATGTACATTACAAAGTGCATTAATATGGCCATACGGAAGTGTATAACCCCACTTGGTTTCGCGAGACCACCCCTTTAACTGTAACTATATGGTCAGGCAACATACACACTTTACTACTCACCTTGCTGGTATGTTCCTTGGACTGCTTATCACCATGAAATGCTTACTTTGTTTAGTGTTCTCCTTTGCTAGGATTGCACAGTGTAGAAGAACAGGTTTTGCCTTTGCCATATGGACTAATAGATTAGCACAAGAGAAAATGGAAAGTTTAGTTGCTTTAGAATAGGACTACCTACTGGAAGTTATACGGAAAAATGTATTTTTACATATAAGAAACAGTGGAGGAGCTGCAGACCTGTGTAGACACCCTGGCTTCTTCGCAGTTTGCCCTTGCAAAATAGTGCTTCCTTCCACACAGTATGTCAGGAACCGCAACACATTAAGTGGCCCTGTGCAGCAGAGCCTTACATGGTAGTTGGATGAAAACACTAATGTGAAGCAAAAAGTACATGACACCTTAGTCCCTTGATTCTCTGTAATAGCGTTGGGGTCAGAGAATAGATTCCCAAATATGATGGAAAATTGTATATCTAAGCATATACCATAACATTATAAGGTGACAGTACCCCTTTAATGCTGACAGCTCCAAAAGAAAAAATAATATAAATTTGAAGAACAGTAAAACTAAAGGAAAAGAGTGCAAAAGGTAAATAGATGTACAGACCATATCAGATTGTCACCTGGTTAATGTTTACACTATACAAAAGACTGTTATTAAAGGCAACACTCCCACTTTTTGTTTGCATGATTTTCCATAAATCAACTAAATGAATTCTTTATGTAGCCTTAAAGGGATTATCCTACTTTAAAAAAAAACTGCTGGCCATGACCAAAAACAGCTCTCCCAGTCCAGTCACGAGAGATGACCACTGCAGCCAATCAGAGACCACAGCATTACTGTCCCCAAATTTTGGCATCATGATGCCAGGAGAACGAATGGTGATGCAATGTCTGATTGGCTACAGTAATCACCTGATTTCCACTCTATACACAGACCAGGAGAGCAGTTGTGTTGCTTACTAGGGGGAGAATACAAGTGAGCATCACTTCTTCAGTTGTTGTTGTTTTAGGTCATGGCCAGTTGTTTATTTATTTATTTTGTAAAGTGGGACAACCCCTTTAGGTTGAGTAATTTGTTTCAGTACATAGGATTCCATGTATTTTCATAGTCATCCCACTTGGTGGTTTTATGTAGAGAATGAGATGAGCGAGGACACTTGTCCAAGCTTGATGCTCGTTCGAGTATTAGGGTACTCGAGATGCTCGTTACTCGAGACGAACACCACGCGGTACTTGAGTCAATTTTCTTCCCCGCATGTTTAGCGCCATTTTCTAAACAATAGACATGCAGGGAAGGCATTACCACTTCCTGCTGTGATGTGCCAGCCCTATCCCTCCCCACAGTAGTGAGTGGCTGGGCCGATCAGGTGACCGTCGAGTACTTATAGTGGTCCCGCCCGCGGCTCGCCTTAGACGCACGCTGGCAGAGGTTAGAGAAAGTGCTGCTGCTTATACAGGGATAGTGTTAGTGTATGATCCTGTCTTCAAGAACCCCAACGGTCCTTCTTAGGGCTACTCTTCATAGTGTGCATTACTGTTGTGGCTGGCTGGGAGCAGTAGTGCACCAATTTTTTTTTTCATCTCGGGCTGTGCAGGCCATTTCAGCTATAGCATTCTCAGTCTGCAGTGTATTATGCAGAGTATTGGGAAAGTGTTATAGTAGGATCTTGTCTTCAAGAACCCCAGCAGTCCTTCTTAGGGCTACATCTGACCGTATGCATTATAGTTGTGGCTGGCTGGGAGTAGTAGTGCATCAATTTTTGTATTACGCATCTAGGCGTGTTCCCAGCCTTTCAGTTATAGCGTTCTCAGCCTGAAGTGTCGTACAACCAGCTCTCACCGTGAAATTGCTCTCTAATATTTCCTAGCCTACTGCAAATGACTTCAGTTATACCGTTCTGTGTCTGCAGTCCATTAGACACAGAGTGTAGGGGCACAGCCACTTCTATAGGGAAAGTTATATACACTATACAGTCCTGATCCTCCGTGCAAGAAACCCAACGCTCCTCCTTAGGGCTACATCTGACCGTGTGCATTATAGTTGTGGTGGGCTGGGAGTAGTAGTGCATCAATTTTGTATTACGCAGCTAGGCCTGTTCCCAGCCTTTCAGTAACTGCGTTCTCAGCCTGCAGTGCCGTACAACCAGCTCTCACCGTGAAATTGCTCTGCAATATTTCCTACATTCCTAGCCTACTGCAAACGACTTCAGTTATACCATTCTGTGTCTGCAGTGCATTAGAAAGAGGTCTCACCGCTAAACAGTACTGTAATATTTCCTGGGCCACTGCAAAGTATTTCAGCTCTGCCGCTGTGCAGAGCGTCTCACAATACCCTTTCCTTGGTGGGGTTGAGATAGCCGCAGTTACCAGCACTATCCACTGGCTTTAGAGTCTTCTCCCACCCCCACAGCCTCTATTATCTACAAGTCTCTGCGAGCGGTGAATTAAGCCACAGTTGTCAGTGCTATACAGTGGGGTAATTTATTTGGGCCCTGCTCTATTCTTAATCAGCCATGATAAGTAGTAGGGTTGTGGGCACAGGCTGAGTTCCTGGTCGTGGTGAATCACAGCCGGCTGCTGCGGGATTAGGAGAGAGGCAAGTTTCTGGGCTCCCCAGCTTCATATCACAATTTACAGGTCCGCGTGATAGACCTTTATTAAAAAAAGGAGCAGTGTGAGCAGGTCCTGTCGTGGATGGCAGAAAATACGTCCAGCAATGTATCGACCACCCAGTCTTCTACGCTGTCCACTACTCCCGGCCTAGGGACTGCAACTCTGAATCCTCTGTCTGCTGCTCCTCCTTCCTCCCAGCCTCCTCACTCCATGAAAATGACATATTCTGATTAACTGTTCTCGGGTCCCTGACGTGAGTGGGAAAAAATGGTTCCTCTTTCACCTAAGGAGTTGGTCATGATCAATGCCCAACCTTTGGAAAGTTCCCGGAGTCCTGGTGATGAGGCTGGGGACTTCCGGCAACTGTCTCAAGAGCTTTCAGTGGGTGAGGATAATGAGACGCAGTTGTCTGTCAGTGAGGTAGTAGTAAGGGCAGTAAGTCCGAGGGAGGAGCGCACAGAGGATTCGGAGGAAGAGCAGCTGGAAGATGAGGTGACTGACCCCACCTGGTTTGCTAAGCCTACTGAGGACAGGGCTTCAGAGGGGGAGGCAAGTGCAGCAGCAGGACAGGTTGGAAGAGGCATTGGAGTGGCCAGGGGTAGAGGCAGGGTCAGAGCGAGGAATCCCCCAACTGTTTCCCAAAGCACCCCCTCGTGGCAAGCCTCCGTGCAGAGGGCTAGGTGTTCAAAGGTGGGGATGTTTTTTAGTGAGAGCGCAGACGACCGACGAACAGTGGTGTGCAACCTGTGTCGCACCAAGATCAGCTGGGGAGCCACCACTACCAGCCTCACCACCACCAGCATGCGCAGGCATATGATATCCAAGCACCCCACAAGATGGGACGAAGGCCATTCACCACCTCCGGGTCACACCACTGCCTCTTCCCCTGTGCCCCAGCCTGCCACACAGATCCAATCCCCCTCCCAGGACACATGCACGAGCACCTCCCGGCCTGCACCCACACCCTCACCTCCACTGTCCTCCAGTCCATCCAGCAATGTCTCTTAGCGCAGCATTCAGCTGTCGCTAACACAAGCGTTGGAGTAAAAGCGCAAATATGCCGCCACTCACCCGGACGCACAAGCTTGAAACGTGCACATTGCCAAATTAATCAGCCTGGAGATGCTGCGTACAGGCTTGTGGAAACGGAGGCTCTCAATTAAGATGTGTAAGCACGTCGCCAGCAGTCGGTAGCATGCGGCAGCACAGTGGTGGGCAAGCATCAGCAAGCCGTGCTGAAACTAATCAGCTTAGGCAACATGAGGCACACGGCGCCCGAGCTGTTGCAGGGTCTGACTGAGCAGACCCACCTCTGGCTTTCGCCGCTGAGGCTCCAACCGGGCATGGTCGTGTGTGACAACGGCCGTAACCTGGTGGCGGCTCTGCAGCTCGGCAGCCTCACACTCGTGCCATGCCTGGCCCACGTCTTCAATCTGGTGGTTCAGCGGTTTCTGAAAAACTACCCCCACTTGTCTGATCTGCTCGGCAAGGTGCGCCGCGTCTGCGCACATTTCCGCAAGTCCACAACGGACGCTGCCACGCTGAGGACCCTGCAACATCAGATTCAGCTGCCAGAACACCGACTGCTGTGCATCGTGCCCACACACTGGAATTCTACGCTGCACATGTTGACCAGGCTGTATGAGCAGCGTAGAGCAATAGTGGAATACCAGATGCAACATGGGTGGCGGAGTGGTAGTCAGCCTCCGCAATTCTTTACTGAGGAGTGGGCATGGATGGCAGATATCTGCCAGGTCCTCGGAAACTTTGAGGAGTCTACCCAGATGGTGAGCGGTGATGCGGCAATCATTAGCATTACCATCCCGCTGCTTTGCCTGCTGAGCAGTTCGTTGCAAAGCAAAAAGGCTGACGCTTTGTGGTTGGAACAGGAGACTGGGGATGACAGTATGTCGCTTGATAGCCAGACCACCCTCATGTCTATATCTCAGCGTGTTTTGGAGGAGGAGGAGCGGGAGGAGGAGGAGCAAGAGACAGCTGGGCACACTGCAGAGGGTACCCATGCTGCTTGCCTCTTATCTGTTCAGCGTGTATGGGCTGTAGAGGAGGAGGATCCTGAAAGTCATCTTCCTAGTGAGGACAGCGATGTGTTGCATACTGGGAAACTGGCACACATGGCTGACTTCATGTTAGGCTGCCTTTCCCGTGACCCTCCCATTAGACGCATTCTGGCCAACACGGATTACTGGGTGTACACGCTTCTCGACCCAGGGTATAAGGAGAACCTTTCCACTCTCATTCCTGAAGAGGAAAGAGGTACGAGAGTGATGCAATACCACAGGGCCCTGGTGGAAAAAGTGATGCTAAAGTTCCCATCTGACAGCGCTAGTGGCAGAAGACGCAGTTCAGAGGGCCACGTAGCAGGGGAGGAGCAGGGATCAGGCAGCATGACCAGCACAGGCGGGGGAACACTCTCCGAGGCCTTTACCAGCTTTATGACTCCCCAGCAAGACTGTGTCACCACTCCCCAGTCAAGGCTGAGTTGGAGAGAGCACTGTAAAAAGATGGTGAGGGAGTACGTAGCCGATCATACCACCGTCCTCCGTGATGCCTCTGCTCCATACAACTATTGGGTGTCAAAGCTGGACATGTGGCACGAACTTGTGCTGTACGCCCTGGAGGTGCTGGCCTGCCCTGCCGCTAGCGTCTTGTCAGAGAGGGTGTTTAGTGCATCTGGGGGAATCATCATGGATAAGCGTACCCGCCTGTCAACTGCCAGTGCCGATATGCTTACACTCATAAAATGAACAAAGGCTGGATTTCCCCAGACTTCTCTTCTCCACCGGCGGAAAGCAGCAGAACCTAATGATTCTTTTCACTGCAACAGGAGAAAAAAGCATTCTCTATAACCACAAAAAAAGGGGGAATTAGCTTTGTCAATCACTCTCGGATATTATTACTCCTCCTCCTCCTACAACAGCATGTCATCACGCTGAACTGCCAATTTTTCTGCGGCCCAAAAGGCTCTGTTTAAACGTTTTTTACAATTTTTCAAAGTTTCAAAAGTATTGATACTTTAACAGAAAGCAATTTTTTTTCACAGAGCTGCCTCCAGGCTCGGTTACAAATTAAGCAACAGCGAGCTGTATCTTTAAAAAATGCTTATGGGTTTCACCTGCCCTCACGGTTGAGCAATTTTTCAGGGGTGCACTTGTACTCTTGGTACACCAATTTTTCTGGCCCTCGCCTATACTGTAATCTAACTAATTTTTCCGGCCTTCGCCTACACTCTTGGTACACCAATGTTTCAGGGGTTCGCCTACACTCTTGCTACAGAAATTTTACAGGGGTCTGCCTATACCTTTTTTACTGAATGGTTTAAGGGGTTCGCCTATACTTTTGCTACAGAAATGTTACTGGGGTCCGCCTATACTCTTGGTACACCAATGTTTCAGGGGTTCGCCTATACTTTTGCTACAGAAATGTTACTGGGGTCTGCCTATACTTTTGCTACAGAAATGCTACTGAGGTCTGCCTATACTTTTGCTACATAAATATTACTGGGGTCCACCTATACTTTTGCTATAGAAATGTTACTGGGGTCTGCCTATACTTTTGCTACAGAAATGCTACTGAGGTCTGCCTATACTTTTGCTACATAAATATTACTGGGGTCCACCTATACTTTTGGTACAGAAAGGTTACAGGGGTCTGCCTATTCTGTGGGTGCACAAAGACTTCCCATCTCGGTGTTTTACCTATCTGGCACAAATACACTGACTGACTAGGGCAGAAATGTGGGTCGAGGCCGAGGTCCTTGGTGGGGTGAAATTCTGCCATGTTTGGGCTCTCTGATTTCTTCCTGTGTAATACCATCTTTGTGCACTGACAGCATAGGCGAGCCCAAGGAAGTCAAAGACTTCTCCTTAAGGTGTTGAGCTATCTGACACCTACACAGAATGAATAGTGTGTGGACACATGGATTTCCCATTGCTATGTAACTCGCGGCACCTTGGGTCACACAAGGTTGAGGCTGGGACCGAGCCTGACCCAGGGCCCGCTCGCGTGCTTCCTATGCAGACTATTGCGGTTCCTACCTCTGTCATGGTTTCTTGGCCTTGTTATGCCACCTCCTCCTCCTGCTTGAGGTCTGAGGATCAGCGCTGGGCAACATGTATTTTCTCTCCTGTTACCACAGTTATCTAAGACACTGGTTTGGGCCAAACAAAAGGAGCATTACTGCATTAATGAGACGTTCACAGCTGCACTAGCATCCGAGTCCGCTTTATGCCCACGATTACTGAGGGTGTGAGACGAGGTTGAGGTCCTTGGCAGGGTGAAACGGCCTTGTTTGGGCACTCTGATTTCTTTATGTGTAATACTTTCCTTGGGTTCCAAGGGCTCGACCCTGCTGTGGGTGGACAAAGACTTCCCATTGCGTTGTTTTACCTGTCTGGCACAAACACACTGACTGCCTAGGGCAGAAATGTGGGCCAAGGCCCTTAGCAGGGTGGAACTCTGCCATGTTTGGGCACTCTGCTTTCCTCATGTGTAATACTATGCTTGAGTTCCTTGGGCTCTCCTATGCTGTGAGTGCACAAAGACTTCCTATAGCGGTGTTTTACCTGTCTGGCACAAATACACTGACTGACTAGGGTAGAAATGTGGGTGGAGGTCCTTGGCAGGGTGAAACTCTGCCATATTTGGGCGCTCTGATTACTTCTTGTGTAATACCATCTTTGTGCACCGACAGCATAGGTGAGCCCAAGGAACTCAAAGACTTCCCATTGCGGTGTTGAGCTATCTGACACCTACACAGAATGAATTGTGTGGGGACACATGGATTTCCCATTGCTATGTACTTTTGGTCACACTAGGTGGAGGCTGGGACCGAGCCTGACCCAGGGCCCGCTCACGTGCTTCCCACACAGAGTATTGCTGCATTGTGGAGATGTGTAGAAGTGCTGGCACCTGAGTCCTCTTTATGCCCACGTTTCCGGCTCCTGACAATTTTGTGATGGAGGTGGCACAGGATTGGAATGATGATCGTACGTCAATTTATCATCAATTCTCAACAGCATTGTGGGCTATTGCCCACACTTTCAAAGAGGGTCGCTGCCTAGCCCTGCCAACCCTCTGCAGTGTGTGCCTCCGGTTCCTCCTCATCCAGTACGCACTTATAAATAGACATGAGGGTGGCTATGAAGCTAGCGTGTGGCATGAGGGCAGCTGAATGCTGCGCAAGGAAACTTTTGTGTGCACTGTGGACGCAGGGTCGTGCGTGGACAGCAATGCCAGCATGTAACCCAGGAGAAGAGGTAGCGGTGTCACCCGCAGGCAATGATTGTCCTTGGTTGCAGGAAGTGTGGTGCTTAGCTAAGATGTGCCAGCGCGTGTGTCTAACTAATGAGGGTTTGTCCGAAGTAAATTGTTAGGGTGGTGACGCCAGACTCTTGCCCCCATTTTGGCTTAATAGTGGAACCTGGGAGCCTCAGATGCAGCCGAGCATGCTTCCCCTGCCCTTCCCTATCTGTTTCTGTGGTGTTTCCATGACTTTCTGATGTTTTCTGGTGTTTCACAAGTCATGACCTATGCGGAGCATCGGTCCCATACAAAAATGCTCGAGTCGCCCATTGATTTCAATGGGGTTCGATACTCGAAACGAACTCTCGAGCATTACAAAATGTTTGACTTGAGCAACAAGCATCCGAGCATTTTGGTGCTCGCTCATCTCTAGTTTTATGCCTTGCAATTTTGATAATGATGCAAAGTGAAAAAATGTTGAAGATACAATGTAAAAAAGTGTCATTTTTCTGCTGTGGTTTAGCTTCATATATGTACGACAAAGTTATTTATATATATATATATATATATATATATATATATATATTTTTTTTTTTCATGTATGTATATATCTATATATACACTGTTTATTGCATTACTCACCAAACTACAATACTAAATTACTACTGTTATTAACATTTTCATATGAGCTCTATACATCCTCATCTTTAGCGCTATGTACTGTCAATTGTGAAACTGCAGAAAGCTCCTGCAGGGAATAAAGATTCAGCTAATATTAAACAGATTTACAATGCCACATTACCTATTGTCATATTTTACACAAGATGTAATTAGAAGAGGTAACTGATTAGGAAGAACGCATAAATTGCAGGTTAGTGGACTAACAGTGCATTGTAGGAAGGAGAATTGCCTTGAAATTCGCTTTAAAAATAATTTATAATTATGAATGGCATTTTTAGGTGTTGGCAAACACAATGTAATAACTTCATATATCTATACTATATTTCATCTGTAATACTGAAGTAACATTTACTATCATATTTGGATTAGCAAACTACACTAATGGATGGGCAATGATGGCACAAAGAAGCAGGTCAAACAAGGATAAATGTCTATAGACATAACATGTTTTGATGGCTTAATGTTCGTAGTCTTCAAATTGATTTCCAATGACGATCGGATCAGAACAGATATATGTGTCATACACTTTGTCCAAACTGAGAGCACAGGCTTTGCAGAAAGCAAAGTAACAATGAGGAAAACAAGAAAAGGATAAAAAGGTGAGAGAAGTGAAAGGTCCATTCTGCACGTCTGCACTTGAGCCTGGGCTGCAGAAGACATGCTTTTTTTGTTTTTGGTTAAAAAGCCTCATTCAGGCGTTATGGAATTGGAATGTGAAGGGTAATTGAGCTGAAAGCCATTCTCTTCCTCTGTTTGGAGCAAGATAGGAATGATTGAGGCTCCTCGAATCACCAGCCTGTGGGACTTGATGAGGGAGTCAAAACAGATTGCATGAGAGGAAAGTTACGTTGTAACTAAAGGACAGGAATGTTAGAGTAGGTGAGAAATGCATCCCAAAAGTGCAATCATTGGCAAAGTGAGCCCCTCGATCTGTAGAGACCTTTTGCATTCACGCCTCTTAAAATTGGTGTCTCAAAAACCAGTTACCTGTTTCATGACAACCACAGATTTCAGAATGGACTATAATTTCTTTTTGTATTATAACACTTGGCTATTTACTATAGATGAAACTTATGACACCAGTACTTTAGGGCTACACTTTTCTACAGTTTTCTCACCAAATGACATTTAAGTATAGCATGACGTTTTCTCAGTCCCCATAAACTAAAAAAAAAAGCTAGTGTTACAGTTCTGACACTTAATGAAGGAATATTATGCTCCATGCATAGTAAACATTTTAACCTTTATCCACAGTAAATGCATAATGAAAAATGAACAAGTTCTTTGATGTTGGGTTCGAATAAATATTGTTAATACAAACACTGCCTTGTGTTGCCTTTTATTTGCATTTACAACACTCGAAGGTCTCAAATTATCCGTGATCTGTACGATAATGGATTTGATAATAAATATCTTAACAGAAAAGCAGAAACTAATGCACCATTTTCCTTTATAATGTACGTCATTGAGAAGAAAAAATGGTGTGCAAGTGTTACGTTTGTCCTGGACTGCTAATGAAGCCCTGAGATGACTTCATTTTGGAGCAGTCAGGGCTCACGTATTTGCATGCTATACAGGTGACTAGATGCAGAAGCAGCAGACAGGCACAAGACATAGCAGTTAGAGCAGGGAACTCTGAACCCCTCTGACAGAACCCACCTTGTAGCGGAGCACCTGTCCTGAAAGGGACGACCCTACTATTTCAGCGAGGACAGATCCAAGATCAGAGGGGAAGCAAAGTACAGTAAACCAGGGATAAACAGAAAATGACAATACGTAAAAGACAAGAACACAAACAGAAACACAGGAGCCAGACAACAGACAGGAGCACCAAGCAAGCTGACTTGATCAGGAACACTGAAATATAACCGGGACTCCCGAACAGGAAGAACTAGGTAGTATAGGGAATAGGAAGAAACTTATTGGCTGACAGAACTGTTAATCACCAGCCACTACCTCAGCTAACAGATGCAGGACTAATTAACCTAACTAGACAGGACCGAAGGCATTAAACCTAGCTAGTCAGGATAGAATCCTCAGAAGCAAAGTTGTGCTGGCAGAGAAATGACAGCAAGTAGTTTAATCCCTTCTCGCTCCACACATTTGTACTAGGTTCCTAGAAACTGGGAAGCTTTTCATGAATATATACGTTTACCCACAATGTTACCCAACATTGAATTCATTTGACAGAAGAAAGGTGATTTCTGAGCTCATTGGTTAAAACAGTTCATGTTCTTTAATATGATATCAAAGATATATACAGTGGGTTAGTGCATTTATTTACTACCAGGAACCTGGGACAGGGATGCCTGTTGCCCCGTGGGTGTTTTTATACTAAAATGCTGTGGCATTTCAGAATAAATACACATTGAAGTTTGTCTCTTAGCTAAGCTCTGAGTCGTGGACAAGGACTATGCCGGCCTTTCTCAGCCTACAATGTGTGTACTGACATCTTTCTCCCTTTGTTTTGGTGGGATGTCCCTACCTTTGGGCAGCTCTAAAAAGATTTGGTTTCTCCTCCACCCTTATTACATGGGTTACACTTTTCTACCATAATCTCATTGCTAGTGTTCTAGTTAATGGACACTTGTCTCCCCAGTTTTCCCTTGCACAAGGATGTCCTCTTTCCCCTTTATTGCACAGTATGCAATGGCAAGCCTGTACACTGGTATCTAGCATCCTGTTGCCATGGCAACCCATCAGTCCTCCGTGATTACATCACGGAAGGCTGATGACGTCACAGAGGGAGTACACAACATAGATCATGGCATATAGGGGGTTAACAGCTGGGATTGCTGATGTTATCTACACCCATTGTTGCAGCCAGCTCCTGCTGCAGGATGACGTGGCCAAGCTTCTGATCATTTTACATTTGGAATCCCACAGCCAGAATGTAAACTTACTTTTTGTAGCTTTAAAGCGTTAAAAAACAACAACTTTTTTAAAAAAATAGCTTTTTTTGTCAAATTCAAAGCCCCTTAATTTTTTTAGTTTTCTGTCGATGAGGATATGTGAGAGTTCTTTTTTTGTGAGGCGTGCTGTAGTTTTCACTGCTTTCAGTTTTTGGTGCTTATAACTGTTTGATCCCTTTTTATTCAATTTTTATTGGAAGATGAGTGACCAAATGAATGCAAATCTGTGATTTTTTGTGTGTGAGATAAATAATGTGATATTTAGATACAAAAAAGAAAGTAGAGAAGCTCACCTGTTTTAGGAGCCCGCACTTCACCGCTATCGCAGCCACATTTCCTGTGTCAAGTTCACCCGCCCAGTCCTGGCGGTTTTCAGTAAAGTTTTCAATCCACAAGAAAAAAACTTGACTTGAAGGAAAAAATGTGTTTCTGTTTTATTTTAGAAGAGTGCCATAAAGGCAGGATACAGAGAATCCGTTTCGAACTCTAAGCTGAGTTTAGAGTTCGAAACGCAAAGTTTTTTTTCTTGTGGATTGAAAACCTTACTGATATTTAGATCGTTTGGCTTTTTTGGATGCAGCAATACTAATTATGTTTTTTTTCTTATTCTTTAGCTATTTTGTGGGAAAAAATTAGAAAAGGAATTATTTTGAATTTGTGATTTTTTTATTTTCAAAAATTTGACTAATGTCTACATTTTTTTTTATTTTAGTTCATGAAATTGCAATCGCTAATCTTGCTTTATATTGTGTTTTTAATGTTCACATATTAAGCCCTTCCACAGTCAAGGCTTAATATGGTGTTGGAGTAATCATTTAATTTAGGTGATTTTCAAAGGTTATCATAGCCTTATCACTCAGATATGCTAGTAAGCTTGGTATTGACAGGAGCTTATCACAAGCTCACCTCACCCCGACAGGAGCTTATCACAAGCTCACCTCACCCCATCAGCATCCAATCAAAATAGAATAAGCATTTCATAGCGAATCATAGTAAGATTATGGTAGCTGCATATTCATGAAGAATCTTTATCAATAATGTTTTATTGCAAGGATATAAAATAATTAAAGTGAAGAAACAATGAACTTTTGGGAAATGCATCCAGTACATAATCTAGGAACAGTGCCAGCACATCTGGAGGCATGATTACAAAGACAATGACATTTGTCTACATAAAAAAAGTAGTTCATAGAGATGAGCGAGCACCAAAATGCTCGGGTGCTTGTTACTCGAGTCGAACTTCCCGCGATCTCTTTCCCTGTACCACTGTCCCTGCCTCACCAGTACTGCCCCTATACTCAGTAAAATGACTGCAGACTGAGGACGCTATGGTCTGCATGCCCGATATACAAAAAAAAAAATCTGCAAAACTGCTAAAAGCAGCCTCAACAGTACTGCACACGGTCAGATGTGGCCCTAAGAAGGACCGTTGGGGTTCTTGAAGACGAAAATAACAGCCTAACACTCTCCCTATAGCAGCTACAGCAGGACGGCACTTTCCCTAATGTCTCTCAGCGTGCATCTGTGGCGAGCCGCGGCCGGCCCCAGTTTATATACTCCGGTGTCACCTGATCTCCCCAGCCACTCACTGCAGGGGGGTGGGATAGGGCTGTAACTTCACAGGAGGAAGTTGTAATGCCTTCCCTGTGTTTCTATTGGCCAGAAAACGGCGCAAACTTTTCTGGGAAGAAAATGGAAGTGACTCGAACACCGCGTGGTGCTCGTCTCGAGTAACGAGCATCTCGAGTACCCTAATACTCAAACGAGCATCAAGCTCGGACGAGTACGCTCGCTCATCTCTAGTAGTTCATTATAAGGTGCTGACTTGTTGCTTTGCGAACTGTGATGTAGGAATGATGTAATACAATATTACTCCGGGTTACTTTCGCATTTTCCCCTATTTTGTTTGTATAGTTATTATTGAGCCAGTTATGTCCCTCTGTATTGGTCTCAGATAAGAGGACTTTTATTCTTCACCATGTGAGGGCTATTCAGGACTTGTCTTCTCCTTATTCCCCAGTCCAGTAATCCCTAAGGTTTTGGATAGGTGTGGGGTGCATGTGATTGGTTGGTCATTAGATAAGCTTCATTATATGGGTGATGTCTTGGGCTCACTACGTGGTAACTGTCTTAGTTCCTATTTTGCAAGCTTTATATATATAGGGTAGGCAACACATTAGCAATTGGAATATAACATTGGCAGCTAAACATAGCATCTGAAATATAGTTTGCATTCTAATTTATTAGTTCTAATGTTACGAATATTGGTCAACTAGATAATCAGTGTCTGCTAGCAGCTTCTCCCACATTTGAAATTTGCTTGAGCTTACAGGTGTATGGGGTGTTGTCTTGGTCTTTTAATTCAAACATATTAAGGGGAATGGCTATATATGGCATAGTTTTTGCAGCTATGGGACAATGTGTACACATCCAACATTTTTTATGTTTCTATGATTTATCAAAAGCTTCAATAACCAAAAGCCATACTAATCTCATAATGCTTAATAATTTATAGTCCCAATTCTTCATTTAGCAGATCATAGAGACCCTGCTATACTGATGGTTGCCCATGACAGTAGAAACAGCTTTCCAGGCATTTTTCAGCCTCTGGAGCCAAAACCTTTTTGCATTGGCTGGCCTGTATCCAAGTGTCCTTTCCTTCTAATTTGACTGAAGTGGCAGTTGTCAAATGGATCTGGTATGGACCATCACATCTCAGTTCCAAACATTTTCTGACCTGTCTTATGATGATAACCCAGTCTCCTAAAAGCAAAGTATGCAACCCCTCTTTTGAGTCTGGATCTGGAACCAAAGAAAATACACTATTTATAAGTAGCAGCCAATTTCTGGTGTACAGCACTAACATAGGAGGTATGGTGCCCATGCTGGGCCAAGAGGTGTTAGGGAAAATATAGGCATGTTGCTAGGGCCCTACAGAAAAAAACCTTGATGTAGGGACAGCTTGGTGTTTCTATTACATATGGTTCTTACTGAATAGAGGGCTAATAAAATGTGTACCTCTATTTCTTTCTATGACTTCTGGTATACCATATTACTTCATTCAGCATTTTTTTAGCTGTAGCCTTGGTGTTGGCATTTCTTTTACAAGCCACTTCTTCTGCCCATCATTAGAAACTCCAAAACTACCTTAGGTAGCTGTATGCAGTCAATCTGCAGTAATTGGAATGGGTAGACTACCTTGACAGTACACCAAGGAGGTACTTTGGCAACTTTGCCTGGGTTGTGTCGAACGCAAGTTATGCGTCCCTGAACAAACCTGGTTGCAGAGTTGTTGAACCCTTGGGCAATCCAAGCAGAAGACACTACACCACACATTACCTCATTTGATTGAAGCGTTAGTTCATGGCTCAAATGGGACCTCATAAAGTAGAGTATTCAGGAGAGACACAGTTTACCTTTCCTCCAAGCTCCCTTCTCATCTGATTTTGCACCCTTCCACTGCCATTCCTCCTTTTCCTCTTGGAAGGCTTGGTCTTGCAAAATGGACAATGAAGAAATATCCACACCTGATCCGATCGCAACTAGGTGCATGTCTGATTTATCCAGTGGGAGTAGGGCTGCCGCTTCGAACGCTGCATCTGCCCTTTGATTTCCTAGAACCTCTGGAGTCCTTTCCTTGGTGTAGTCCTGGACATTTTCTTTATAATTACCTCATTGTTGGTAACCACTGCATAGTCTGTTTTTGCTTGTCTGTTTTCATAGTACTTGGAGCCATCTAGAAAAACTAAATTTGCACCAGCAGTATAGGTTTCAGAAACATTTTCCAAACCTTCTGATCCCATTTTCCATTAACTCTAAACAATCATGCATTTCAGTGTAGACATTAGAGATGAGCGAACGTACTCGGTAAGGGCGATTTCGCAATCGAGCACCGCGATTTTCGAGTACTTCACTACTCGGGTGAAAAGTACTCGGGTGCGCTGTGGGTGAGCAGGGGGTTGCAACGGGGAGTGGGGAGGAGAGGGAGAGAGAGAGGGCTCCCCCCTGTTCCCCGCTGCTACCCCCCACTCCCCTCTGCAACCCCCCGCCCCGCCCCACAGCGCACCCGAGTACTTTTCACCCGAGTAGTGAAGTACTCAAAAATCGCGGTGTTCGATTGCAAAATCGCCCTTACCGAGTACGTTCGCTCATCTCTAGTAGACATCATACCTGGAAAAGATGACGTGGGTCCTTATTTGTCATCAGAAATTCAATCCAAGCAAGCTTGTTAGTTCCTAAATAAACTAAATAACCTTATTGGCACTTATTCAATACAAACATTTTAAACACTCATGTTTGTTATCCAGATTGAAAATATAGTACGCTTTAAGTAAACCCTTGTTATGAATTTGATTCTGTTTGTAATGTACTTATCAGGCTTGTCAAGTGCACAATTGTCTCATTACTGATTTAGCATCATAATTTAATTCAATAGTATTCAAATAAGTAAAATTTAATATTTTAAATATATATTGCACTTGTGTTGCGCACTCACCAATATATCTAGCTATCCATCTAGCTATCAAATAGATAGATAGATACATAGATAGATAGATACATAGATCGATCCACACACATTCTACTCAAATGCATATACAATTCTTCTATCCTCTTGAAGGCAATAGGAATGAATTGGCTCTTTCTGGGTAAGCAATTGAACTGCATAACAGATTTCAATGTTATCCTTCTTATTTCTACATGCTCTAACCATAATCTTACTTCCATGATCATTTTACTGCTATATGTTAGATCACAATTTAAAGCAACCTGGAGAGGCACAACATGTAAATTTAAAATTGTAAAGGTGTCAACAAATTCTGCAACAACATCACCTTGGGGAAATATTGGACCATTATATATAACTTTAAGAATTTTTTGATCCATTTGTGCAACAAACAAGCACTAAGAACACAGTCACACAGTCTGGACATTGCCTATTCATTCACACAAAGTACACTGAGTACACTGATTGAT
Organism: Eleutherodactylus coqui; assembly: GCF_035609145.1. Lineage (NCBI taxonomy): Eukaryota > Metazoa > Chordata > Amphibia > Anura > Eleutherodactylidae > Eleutherodactylus > Eleutherodactylus coqui. The sequence continues at coordinate 191,617,242 of NC_089840.1, forward strand.
AATTTGGTAAGTGAAATTTGACGAAGAGGACAGTACCTTTCTCAAGACAACAGATAGAAATAAACACATGTAAGAAACAAGGGTCTTACTTATCGCATTTTTTTGTTTATGTGGTGTCTACCATCCATATATTTTAACAGTCCTTAGAACATTCTACATGCCATGTTCTCCATCAGAAATGTTGGAGTAATCACTAGAGATGAGCGAACGCGTTCGTCCGAACTTGATATTCGTGCGAATATTAGGGTGTTCGGGATGTTCGTTATTCGTAACGAACACCATGCGGTGTTCTGGTTACTTTCACTTCCTTCCCTGAGACGTTAGCGCGCTTTTCTGGCCAATTGAAAGACAGGGAAGGCATTACAACTTCCCCCTGCAACGTTTAAGCCCTATACCACCCCCCTGCTGTGAGTGGCTGGCGAGATCAGGTGTTCGCCTAATATAAAAGTCGGCCCCTCCTGCGGCTCGCCTCAGATGCCTGGTGAGTTAGATGAGGGACAGTGCTGTTTATACCGGAGCTGCTGTAGGGAAAGAATTGGTAGTTAGTGTAGGCTTCAAGACCCCCCAAAGGTCCTTATTAGGGCCACTGATAGCTGTGTGTTGGCTGCTGTTAGCAGTGGCATTTTTTTTTCTCAAAATCGGCTCTGCAGAGCGTTGCACCTGGCATTAGGGACAGAAGTGCTGCATAGGCAGGGAGAGTGTTAGGAGTGAGTGTAGCCTTCAAGAACCTCAACGGTCCTTTCTAGGGCCATATTTATCCGTGTGCAGTACTGTCCAGGCTGCTGTTAGCTGTGCTGCATTTTTTTTGGGCTTCTCAAAATCGCCTCTGCAGAGCATTGCACCCTCCATTGATACTGCAGGGAAAGAATTGTATAGGCAGGGCCACAACACAGTTATTATTCATAGAATATACGCAGTGCTGCCTTTTGGTGGAAAAACAAGTGAAAACAAATCTATTTGTCCAGCCTCTGTCCGTCCTTACGGGCGGTGGACACGTGTGAGCTGCGTGAAAAACATTGCTAAATCATACGCACCCAGCTACGCTTTACTGCTGGCTTCGCCATTTGCTTTCCTTAATTGGGAAAAAAAATACCTGCTCTGCCAGAGTTATAATAACTCTGCTACCCTCACGTTCTGTGACACATTAGCAGGGACACAGCACAGTTATTAAACTTCTCATGTTCATTGAATATACGCAGTGCTGCCTTTTGGTGGAAAAACAAGTGGAAACAAATCTATTTGTCCAGCCTCTGTCCGTCCTTACGGGCGGTGGACACGTGTGAGCTGCGTGAAAAACATTGCTAAATCATACGCACCCAGCTACGCTTTACTGCTGGCTTCGCCATTTGCTTTCCTTAATTGGGAAAAAAAATACCTGCTCTGCCAGAGTTATAATAACTCTGCTACCCTCACGTTCTGTGACACATTAGCAGGGACACAGCACAGTTATTAAACTTCTCATGTTCATTGAATATACGCAGTGCTGCCTTTTGGTGGAAAAACAAGTGGAAACAAATCTATTTGTCCAGCCTCTGTCCGTCCTTACGGGCGGTGGACACGTGTGAGCTGCGTGAAAAACATTGCTAAATCATACGCACCCAGCTACGCTTTACTGCTGGCTTCGCCATTTGCTTTCCTTAATTGGGAAAAAAAATACCTGCTCTGCCAGAGTTATAATAACTCTGCTACCCTCACGTTCTGTGACACATTAGCAGGGACACAGCACAGTTATTAAACTTCTCATGTTCATTGAATATACGCAGTGCTGCCTTTTGGTGGAAAAACAAGTGGAAACAAATCTATTTGTCCAGCCTCTGTCCGTCCTTACGGGCGGTGGACACGTGTGAGCTGCGTGAAAAACATTGCTAAATCATACGCACCCAGCTACGCTTTACTGCTGGCTTCGCCATTTGCTTTCCTTAATTGGGAAAAAAAATACCTGCTCTGCCAGAGTTATAATAACTCTGCTACCCTCACGTTCTGTGACACATTAGCAGGGACACAGCCAACACCAACAGCCTCACCACCACCACCATGCGCAGACATATGATGGCCAAGCACCCCACAAGGTGGGACGAAGGCCGTTCACCGCCTCCGGTTTGCACCCCTGCCTCTCCCCCTGTGCCCCAACCTGCCACTGAGATGCAACCCCCCTCTCAGGACACAGGCACTACCGCCTCATGGCCTGCACCCACACCCTCATCTCCGCTGTCCTCGGCCCCATCCAGCAGTGTAGTTCAGCGCACCGTTCAGCCGTCGCTTGCGCAAGTGTTCGAGCGCAAGCGCAAGTACGCCACCACGCACCCGCACGCTCAAACGTTAACCGTCCGCATAGCAAAATTCATCAGCCTTGAGATGCTGCCGTATAGGGTTGTGGAAACTGAGTCCTTCAAAAGTATCATGGAGGCGGCGGCCCCGCGCTACTCAGTTCCCAGTCGCCACTACTTTTCCCGATGTGCCGTCCCAGCCCTGCACGACCACGTCTCCCGCAACATTGTGCGCGCCCTCACCAACGCGGTTACTGCCACGGTCCACTTAACTACGGACACGTGGACAAGCACAGGCGGGCAGGGCCACTACATCTCCCTGACGGCACATTGGGTGAATTTAGTGGAGGCTGGGACAGAGTCAGAGCCCGGGACCGCTCACGTCCTACCCACCCCCAGAATTGCGGGCCCCAGCTCGGTGGTGGTATCTGCGGAGGTGTATGCTTCCTCCACTAAAGCACCCTCCTCCTCCTCCTCCTCCTCCTCTGTCTCGCAATCAAGATGTGTTAGCAGCAGCATGTCGCCAGCAGTCGGTGTCGCGCGGTGTGGCAGCACAGCGGTGGGCAAGCGTCAGCAGGCCGTGCTGAAACTACTCAGCTTAGGCGATAAGAGGCACACGGCCCACGAACTGCTGCAGGGTCTGACACAGCAGACCGACCGCTGGCTTGCGCCGCTGAGCCTCCAACCGGGCATGGTCGTGTGTGACAACGGCCGTAACCTGGTGGCGGCTCTGCAGCTCGGCAGCCTCACGCACGTGCCATGCCTGGCCCACGTCTTTAATTTGGTGGTTCAGCGCTTTCTGAAAAGCTACCCACGCTTGTCAGACCTGCTCGTAAAGGCGCGCCGGCTCTGCGCACATTTCCGCAAGTCCCACACGGACGCTGCCACCCTGCGCACCCTGCAACATCACTTTAAGCTGCCAGTGCACCGACTGCTGTGCGACGTGCCCACACGGTGGAACTCTACGCTCCACATGTTGGCCAGGCTCTATGAACAACGTAGAGCTATAGTCGAATACCAACTCCAACATGGGCGGCGCAGTGGGAGTCAGCCTCCTCAATTCCTTTCAGAAGAGTGGGCCTGGTTGGCAGACATCTGCCATGTCCTTGGTAATTTTGAGGAGTCTACCCAGGTGGTGAGCGGCGATGCTACAATCATTAGCGTCACCATTCCTCTGCTATGCATCTTGAGAAATTCCCTGCAAACCATAAAGGCAGCTGCTTTGCGCTCGGAAACGGGGGCGGGGGAAGACAGTATGCCGCTGGATAGTCAGGGCACCCTCCTGTCTATTTCTCAGCGCGTACAGGAGGAGGAGGAGGAGCATGAGGAGGATGAGGAGGAGGGGGAAGAGACAGCTTGGGCCGCTGCTGACGGTACACCGGCTGATTGCCTGTCATCCTTTCAGCGTGTATGGCCTGAGGAGGAGGAGGAGGAGGAGGATCCTGAAAGTGATCTTCCTAGTGAAGACAGCCATGTGTTGCGTACAGGTACCCTGGCACACATGGCTGACTTCATGTTAGGATGCCTTTCTCGTGACCCTCGCGTTGCACGCATTCTGGCCACTACGGATTACTGGGTGTACACACTGCTCGATCCACGGTATAAGGAGAACCTGCCCACTCTGATTCCCGAAGAGGAAAGGGGTTCGAGAGTGTTGCTATACCACAGGACCCTTGCGGACAAGCTGATGGTAAAATTCCCAGCCGACAGCGCTAGTGGCAGAAGGCACAGTACCGAGGGCAAGGTAGCAGGGGATGTGCGTAGATCGAGCAGCATGTACATCCCAGGCAGTGCAACAGTCTTTAAGGGCCTGGCCAGCTTTATGGCTCCCCACCAAGACTGTGTCACCGCTCCCCAGTCACGGCTGAGTCGGCGGGAGCACTGTAAAAGGATGGTGAGGGAGTACGTAGCGGATCGCACGACCATCCTTGGTGACGCCTCTGCCCCCTACAACTACTGGGTGTCGAAGCTGGACATGTGGCCTGAACTAGCGCTGTATGCCCTGGAGGTGCTTGCTTGTCCTGCGGCTAGCGTGTTGTCGGAGAGGGTGTTTAGTGCGGCTGGGGGAATCATCACAGATAAGCGTAGCCGCTTGTCAACCGACAGTGCCGACAGGCTAACACTCATCAAGATGAACAAAGGCTGGATTTCCCCAGACTTCTGTTCTCCACCAGCGGACAGCAGCGATACGTAAGCAATACGTAGGCTGCACCCGCGGATGGAAGCTACGTTCTCTCTCACCATCCAAAACGGGGACATTTCTGCTTCATCAATCTGTGTCTAATATTCCTCCTCCTCCTCCTCCTGCTCCTCCTCCTGAAACCTCACGTAATCACGCTGAACGGGCAATTTTTCTTAGGGCCACAAGGCTCACTCAAATAATTTTTCAGAACAATTTTTATAAGTTTCAATGCGCTTAAAAGCATTGGAACTTTAACTTGAACCAATTTTTCGTTACACTGGGCTGCCTCCAGGCCTAGTTACCACTTAAGCCACATTAACCAAAGCGATTAATGGGTTTCACCTGCCCTCTTGGCTGGCCATGGCCAATTTTTGGGATGTACATTAGTACTGTTGATACAGCAATTTTTGTGGGCCCTCGCCTACAGTGTAATCAAATTAATTTTTAGGCCACCTGCATTACAGCTGACGTTACCTCAGCTGTGTTGGGCAATGCAATGGGATATTTTTGTGTACCGCCGGTGGGTTCCAGGGAGCCACCCATGCTGTAGGTGCACACTGAGTTTTTAATACATCTGTACACTTCTAAAGAACCCGTCTGACTGGGGCATGCAGTGTGGGCCGAAGCCCACCTGTATTACGCACGACATTACTACCTCAGCTGTGTTGGGCAATGCAATGGGATATTTCTATGTACCGCCGGTGGCTTCCTGGCACCCACCCAGGCAGTGGGTCCACAGGGAGTTTAACCTACATGTGTCCACTTGTAAAGAACCCCAGTCTGACTGGGGCATGCAGTGTGGGCCGAAACCCACCTGCATTAACCCTTTCCAGTCCACTGTGTGACCTGTGAAGACATTAGGGTTTAAGGCTGTACAGCTCCGTTGTTGGTAGACGTCCGTCGGGGTTCTCTTACTGTATATTGCCAGCCTCTCTGCTGTCGGAGCCTATCCTACGTGTCAGCTCATGCAGTACTGGCTTTAGCCAGCATATAGCGCCGTTGTATAACAGCAGAAAAAGAGTAAGCCCCCTAGGAAAACCATATACAAATTGGATTGGAAAGGGTTAAGCACAACATTACTACCTCAGCTGTGTTGGGCAATGCAATGGGATATTTCTATGTACCGCCGGTGGCTTCCTGGCACCCACCCATGCTGTAGGTGCACACGGAGTTTTTACTACATCTGTACACTTATAAAGAACCCCAGTCAGACTGGGGCATGCAGTGTGGGCCGAAGCCCACCTGCATTAAGCACGACATTACTACCTCAGCTGTGTTGGGCAATGCAATGGGATATTTCTGTGTACCGCCGGTGGGTTCCAGGGAGCCACCCATGCTGTGGGTCGACAGGGACTTCACAATAGGGAGTTGTACCTGCCTGTGTCTATGAATTAAAAAGCCCGGTCTGACTGGGGCATGCAGACACCTTGACAGAATGAATAGTGTGTGGCACATAGGTTCCCCATTGCTATGCCCACGTGTGCAGCTCCTGATGGCGGTGGCACAGGATTCTATTTCTCATTGCTTCTGTACAGCATTGTGGGCTATCGCTCCGCCACTTTTAAAGAGGGTCGCTGCCTAGCCGTGCCAACCTCTGCAGTGTGTGCCTGCGGTCCCTCGTCATGGCAGACGCAATTCTAAATAGACATGAGCGTGGTGTGGCATGAGGGCAGCTGAAGGCTGCCCAGGGACACTTTGGTGTGCGCTGTGGGGGGGGAGGGGGGGCGGTTGGGCAGCATGTAACCCAGGAGAAGTGTCAGTGGAGTGTCATGCAGGCAGTGATTGTGCTTTGTTGGAGGTAGTGTGGTGCTTAGCAAAGGTATGCCATGCTAATGAGGGCTTTTCAGAAGTAAAAGTTGTTGGGAGGGGGGGGGCCCACTCTTGCCGGTATTGTGGCTTAATAGTGGGACCTGTGAACTTGAGATGCAGCCCAACACGTAGCCCCTCGCCTGCCCTATCCGTCACTGTGTCATTCCCATCACTTTCCTGAATTGCCCAGATTTTCACACATGAAAACCTTAGCGAGCATCGGCGAAATACAAAAATGTTCTGGTCGCCCATTGACTTCAATGGGGTTCGTTGTTCGAAACGAACCCTCGAGCATCACGGGAAGTTCGTTCCGAATAACGAACACCCGAACATTTTGGTGTTCGCTCATCTCTAGTAATCACCTAATTTAGGTGATACTAAAAGGGTATCGTAGCCTTGTCAATCAAGTATGCCTAATTGTATATATGATGCATCGGAGAAGAATACATGTGAAACAGACAAGTTTGCATTTCAAGCTATTCTTCCTCTGAAACACATTTATTAAGCACATCTGATATAGTAAGCTTGGGACAGACAGGAGCTAATCACAAGTTCACCTCACCCTGTGAGCATCCAATCAAAATAGAATAAGCATTTCATATCGAATCTCAGTAAGGTTATGGTAGCTGCATATTCATGGAGAATTTTTATCAATAATGTTGACATAAAAAAATAATTAAAGGGAAGAAATAATAAACCTTGGGAAATACATCCAGTACATAAGCTAGGAATAGTGCTGGTACATATAAAGGCATGATTACAAATACAAGGACATTTGTCTACTTAAAAAGAACAGTTCATTATGAGATGTTGATTTATTGCTTTATGAACTGCGATGAAGGAATGATGTAAGACATTATTCTAGGTTACTTTCAAAATGGTTAAATACATGGCATCCCTGGGAGCATTCACCAGACTCAGGGCTGCCATAGCAAACATTGGCACCCAGTGATTGCATTACGGAGGGCCGATGGCGAGTCAGAGGAGTTACTTCCCCTTCTCGTGACAGCTTACATGCTATGGTCAAGATTGATAGCTCACGTAAGCTGTAAAACAGCCACGATCAGAGCTAACTACGATTACAGTTGTTTGAGGCAAATCTTGGCTGTATCAAACAGATGGCTCCTGTCGGATATGCTGTGGGTTTAGATTCCAAACTTGCTTCACCATTTTACATTCCCCCCAAAAAATCCTATCTCAATTTGTTTGGGCGCAATGCAAATCTCAGGTGACCAGCACCATGGTTGCTAAGGATAGATGGGTAGGAGGCCTTGGCCTTCTAGACATTCAAGACTACTACATAGCAACACTTGTTGTTTCTTATTAAAAAAAAAAACTTTTAAAAAATGTAAGTCAAATGAAATTTTTGAAAATCTTAAATTCAAAATAACCACTTTAGCCATTTTTCTTACAAAATAATCTACGCAATAAGAAAAAAACCAACCTAACATCTGTGATGTATGTCACTGAGGACAAATGGGTTAAAAATAACTCACCGGTTGAGTAAATTGGTTTATACACAGACAATTCTCTTCTATTCTTAGATAACCCTGCTGAATCCTTGCAGACATTTCTAAACGTAATTACCCAGTTTAGTTCCTTAATTGGTCTGAAAATTAACTGGAGTTACCTGTAAATATCAGCAAACCTTCCAATTTGGCCATGTCCCAACCTTTGCAATAGACAAACAATTTTAAATATCTGGAGGTACAGATGTCTAGGTCATTATAGGATCTCTATTATTTAAATTTGACAATTTTACTAAAGTGTACGTAACTTTTAAGATGATGTTTTTCTGTAAAGGCTTTCCGTGTATGCACAAGAGGAATAACACTATATCTGGCCATCATAGGACTTGCATTCTGCATTCACTCCCTATCCAATAATCCAAAACGACACTTTTCACTCCTTTCTTAATGTGAGTTAGTGGTTGTGTATCCACTGTGTCACACATTGGTTATGTAGCAGCTGACATTACAATAAACCAGGCAGGCAGCATATACTTCAGCAGGTGAGACAGTTCATCGGTCAGGGTCAGAGTAGATTCAGCATGATATAAATAGGCCAGGAGTTGGGGCAGGTAGCAAATGAGTATTGTCAATAAAGCAAGCTGAGGTAAGAAGTAAATAATGATGAGTAGTTGGGGTATAGCCAGAATTAAAAGCAGGAAGTCAGAACAACCAGCAAGCACCTGTAGTTGGATCCAGAAGACCAAAAGCCTAGAAATCTTCCTTAAGGTGGAAGGTACTTGATATAAGTGGTCAGGGATTGGAGGGAGACAGATTTGCAGAATGAGCACAGGCTCTTTAAAACTGTGGACATGTGCGCCCTTGAACAGCAGTCAGAGACTGACTACAGATCAAAGTATGCCACTAACCACTGACAGGTAAGGCAAGATGGCAGCCATGCCCCAAATCATAACACTTAGCTCTAAAGTGCAGCTGCAATAACTGATCTCAGTGCTGAAGATCTGGGCACTTACTTCAAAGGCAAAATTGACAAGATCAGAAAGAAATAATCTCTTAATCCCTAGGTAGCTTTGATCTCCTTTCCTCCTGTGTCTCTTTTAGCTCACTCTCCGTATTTTGCCCAACAATAGAAGTAGTCATCTTCAGGCTCCTCTCTTATCCCTCTACTATCTGCATCAATTACCCCATTTCCTCACACCTCATCCAGTCTCTCTCCCTGACTGTCATTAGTCACCCTACTACAATTTTTAAAATCTACAGTATCTATTTTGGTATCTTCCTACCTCTTTTATACATGCTGTCATGTCCCAGTAGTAAAGAAGTTGTCTCTTGAACTGATCTGTGCTGCTGGCTACTGACCCATTTCTAATCTACTTTTCATCTATCTGCAGTGTTTGACCACGTAGATCACCAACTCCTCCTTAGTATGATCCGCACTATTGGCCTTCCGTGTACTGTTCTCTCCTGGTCTCTTGAACTGATCTGTGCTGCTGGCTACTGACCCATTTCTAATCTACCTTTCATCTATCTGCCGTATTTGACCCTGTAGATCACCAACTCCTACTCAGTATGCTCCACTCTATTGGCCTTCAGTATACTGCTCTCTCCTGGTCTTCCTTAATACTTCTCTGACTGCTCATTTAGTGTATCATTTGTCGACTTTACTTCCTCTTCTGTTCATCTTCTTGTTGGGGTTCCTCGGGGTTCGTTTTTAGGTCGTCTTTTGCTATCTACACAACCTCTATTGGATAACCTATTATTAGATTTGGCTTTCGGCACCATCTCTGCATTGATACCCAATTTTATACTTCCTACTATTATATCACACCCTTACTACTATAAAATGCCAGTGATTTTTTGTCTGCTCTGTCTAAAACCATGTCCTCTCTTTAATTAAATCTGAATCTTTCAAAAACTGAACTTCCTGTGTTTGCACTATCTATTAACCAACCTAAACCTGACATTTCCATTTGAGTCTGTGCCACCACCATAACTCCTAGGCAGCATGCCTCTAGTTTTGACTCTAATCGTTCCTTCACTCTCTCTATAATCAATAACTTGCACATTCATGTCTCCTGCACCTTAAAAGCATCTCCAGCATCCGTACTTCTGTTACTGTGGATGCATCAAAAACTCTTATTGTTCCCCTAATCCCTTATCTGCTCAATTGCTGTAAATCACTACTGATTGGTCAGCCCCTCGCTAAACTATTCCCTCTCCAATTTATCTGGGCTTCTTTTATTTTTCAACTGCTACACCAATTCTTTTACCCTATGCTAGTCACTGTACCGATTGCCTGTCTACTATAGAATACAATTTAAACTCATCACACTCATTCATAAAGCTGTGTCACACCACCCTATATCTCCTATTTCATCTCTGTCTACCACCCTAACCATGCTATCCATTCTGTAATGAACTTAAACTTTGTCCCTCTTTAATCCATACATCCCGTCTCTAAGATTCTTTCTGAGCTGCACCAGTTCTCTGGAATGCGCTACCCCAGACAATCAGGTTAATCCCTAATATCCAGTTTTAAGTTTGTCCTAAAACACATCTTTTTAAGAAAGCTTACCACATTCCCTAATCTAGTTCTTCTCCATTTCCCCTACTTTTACATTTCCCCTCAGAACCTGACCATCTTTATTCCACTGTATCTCACACATCATACACCTTAATGCACTTCATATCTGCATATACACAGATACTAACTGGTTCATGCATTTTTATGTATAGCACTAAATTTAAAGCATGGCTGGACCATTTTACAGAACAGGCACTTGTACCTCTTGTGTCACCCCTATTCCTTCATAGTTTTTTGCACTTGCAAGCAGGGGTCTTACTTCTTGTTCAAATTGTCTATTGGTTTAATACTGTATGTGATGTCTTTTTTTTGTCTGTGTTCCCTCTGACTGGTAAAGTGCTGAGGAATATTATTTATCACCATTTTCCCTCTGCAGGCTGTGTCTGTGATTTACAGTTCTATGAACTGGTGGGAGGAATCTCATTATTCTATTGTGTTCTATATACTGCACAGGGAAAACTGCAGATTCTGCTTCTTAACTCACTGTAACGCACACATGCACACACAAAGACCTATCATCACGTAGGACACTACAGAAGTATGGAAAAGTGTAGATGTGATTCCAGTGACTATAACCTAGTAAATGAACACTACTAACTGCAGACAGCCCCTTTGTGAGTCTCTCTCCCTCCAGTAAAGGTAACTTTACATGGACCCATAGTCTCCCGAATAATCGCTCAACTGAGTGATTTCAGGCAACTGTCAGCCTGTATACATATGGCTGGAGACAGGGCACTATGCGAGAAGTTGCTCAGTTGTCACTAGATGTTCCATTTCAGCTCACTGAAATGTAACAACTGTTGAGTGGCTTTTCACTCAGTGTAAACAGGAGCCACTTAATGTATGCGTGACCACCTGTTAACAGTGAATGGAAGCAGGTGGACAGGACGATATACGGCTCTCTCCATCACCATTCACTTGAACGAATATTACTTCTGTGTAAAACACACGTGCCTGACAGTTTTACCATGTAAAGATACTTTAATTCTCTCCCCTTTCCCTTCTCTCTTAATAGACTTCTCTGGGCAGCACGAGTCATCATCCTCCTTCACTTCCTGTTCTTGCGATCTCTATTACTATAGACAGGCATCACTAGACAATATTGAATACACAGAACATTAGAAGACAGGAAGACCCCTAGTGGCCAGGGATTATTCAGCATAAATGTTATTTTGAGTACATTTAGTGATTTATACTTTTGCTAGTTTCCACATTGTTTGACACATAAACATGAGTTGTTTGGAAAGTTAGTAATCATTTACTACAATCAGAGCCAAGACATATACATGATCTAAATCTTCCATTCTAGACACACACTTGTGCGGAGCTTCCCTTCTCCCCATCATGCAAATTAGAATTTGTTGAGTATCATTTCACTTACAGTGCACCTGCCAAGCTAGAATCGTACTGCACAGCGATGAGGGGTAAAACCCCCAAAACAGTTGTCTGTGTATGGCTTCTGGCTTGGTTTTCAATTTCCAATCATTGCTGCATAGACCTGCATAAAGGGTCGGACATTGATTTGCAGGATTGCTGCCATCCAATAGGTGGCGCTGCAGAGGTATTGTTCCATCTTCCTTATTTGCATATATTTTCCAGAGGAGCATGAATGGCCTCAAAAGCCTTCTTACTCACCTTCTAGGTGCTCTCCTTAAGGAGTGATATTACCCCTTCTGACTCACGTCACAGGCCTCTTATTAGCCAAGCCAGAATCCTACTGCACACTGACGAGGGGCAAAAACCCCGAAACAGCTGTCTGTGTATGGACTCTGGCTTGGTTTTTAATTCCCAATCATTGTTGCATTGTCCTGTATAAAGGGTCAGACAATGATTTGCAGGAATGCTACTATCCAATAGGTGGCGCTTCAGAAGCATTGTTGATAACCATTGTCTCAAGCACCGAAAAAGCTTTTCCTGCATCTGAGCATGGGTTCTTCATTGACTGCACCCCCTACTTTGCTTTGAATATTAAATACTATGAAACGGAACAAGATATCGCAAAGCAAATATATTACCAGAGACTTGTGCGCAGTGAAAGCCTGATCTCACAAGTTCACTGTGGTACCGTTATCCCAGCTTATGAGTTCTGGAAAGCTGTATAATTGGTGTATATTGTTTTCCCGTTGGGTTAGGGAAGGGGGTTCTTTGTTTCGCCACATTAGAGGGATGAGTAGCTTGGCTGCGGATAATAGGATTGTTGGCAGGGAGTCTTTTCTTGGTGTAAAGTTTTTAGATGGTTGCCATGGTAATACCTCCTGTGGTGCCAATTTTAATGAGGTCAAGCAGATTTTGTTGATTTGGGAAAATATTTGTTTTCAATATGGAACTGTCCCTGAGCAATTCCATCAAATGTGGAGGACAGTGCTGCCTTGGTGGCCGCATCTCCAACAGCTATCAGAGGGTGTTAAATTCAGTTTGAATAGTTGATGGGGAGTTTTGTACCATCTTATAATAAGGTTAAAAGAATTTTCTTGAATGCATCTTGAGAAACCATGAGAGTTGCTTGGGATTTTGTCTGTATTGTCTTTAGACAGGGTGATGTTTAATTCTTTTTCCCGTTCCCTTAAGTAGCGCGGCTTGTATGGGGCAGAGTCTAGGAGAACTCCCTTGTGAAGCTTGCAGATTAGTTTTTTACAAGGTTTGGGGAAAGATAGATAGGTTTCAAACCACAGTTGGTCTCTTAGTGCATTATGGTAGAGATCCTGAAATTTTGTGAGCAGTTAATAAATATTTTATGTTTTCAAGAAATTGGACAATTTTCCGCATGTAAAAAAGATCGCACTAGATAGAACCAATGCTTTTCAATGGTGGTGGTCACATGTGCGAATTTTACCTGTGGAAAAATGCCTGCGGCGAAAATTATAGGACACCGGTTCGCAAAACACAGGTAACTGCGTCAGCTGGTGTTTTAGTATGTGAAACCCCTAGATGCTGAGAACATATAATGAAGATCGTGATACTCTGCCACAGCTGTCACAGCTGTGGCAGAGGAGCACAATGTTCTCCCATTGAACTCAGTGGAGCCAGCAATAGAGCCAGCTCCATTGAAAGCAATGAGCTGCCGGCAAGCCCTGCAGTGATTTTCTGGGAGGGGCTTAAAATATAAGCCCTTCCCAAAAAAGAATCCCAAAAATGTGTAAAAAAAAATCTGTACTCACCTCTCTGTATCTGCCAGGGCTCAGGCGCGTTCAGCCCAGCTCTTCTCCTGCGCTGCTATGAAGAGCTTTCAGCAGGCAGGGATTTTAAATCCCCGCCTGCTAAAAGGGCTGCCTCTGATTGTCTGAGCACTTTGACCAATCAAAGGCAGCTCTCAGCTATTGAATGAAAGCTGAGAGCTGCCTGTGATTGTCTGAGCGCAGGCACCAATCAGAGGCAGCAATCACCCATTCATGAATTCAACACTCCAGGTTAAAGCAAGTAGGAAGCAACCAAAGGTGTGGGGAGATCTCTCTCTCTACCCCCTCCCCCCTCCCTCCTGCTCACTCCCACAACACACCGCTCACCCCCGCCAGCACCCAAATCTTTTCTCACGACCGGGCAGGTACTCGGAAAGGACAATACTCACTTGAGCATTTGTCCTTAGCAAGTATGCTTGCTCATCTCTAATGACATTATATATATATATATATATATATATATATATATATATATATATATATATATATATATATAATATAACTACATCTAACTCGCATGATTTTATATAACAAATACATATAATATGTTTTGTCCTTTTTTCTTCTACTCTTCCACTTTCTACGTCCCACTCTGCCTTCTAATGTGTACTTTATAGCTTGTATATTTTAAACACCAGCCGAACTGATGAAGGGGTTATCCCCAAAACGCGTTTTTATAAGCTGATCACGTACTTTATTAAATAAAAGTAGAAGTTTTCCACATCTTTGGTCACTTCCTACTTCTTTTACCCGGAGTGTTGCGCCTTCTGCACTGCCAGTTTTTAGTCCTATTCTCTTACTCTATCACACCCACCCAGGTGGTGCATCATCTGCTCGGGCAGCACCTCCACTATTCAAGTTACCACTTCACTCTCTTCACCACGTATGTAGTATCATTGTTCACAACAAACACAACTGTACGGGTTTTGCTCCACCCCTCTTTTTCCTCCTCAGCCACATTAAATGGAAAGAAGGATTTTATGGTTCAGCAAGCTGAAGATTAAATTTGAAACACTTTAAATTATCTAAACCTCGCTAAGTTTTTATACCCTCAGCCGTGCTTGATGTCTCACTCTGAAATAGTCTATGATTAAAGAGTACTGCTCCATTTGAGTAGGAATTTCTAATATAAAACCCTACATTAATGGAATTTTTGTTTGGGTATTTTAATTTACAGTAGTTTTAATCTACATTAAATTAATCTATATTCAAATTGGTTAGGTTTGAAATTAAATACTAAGGAATTCATTGGAGTGCAAATTTTCATTACCTAATGCTACATTAATTTTTCTTTCCTGAATACTTAAAAGTACATGTTATAGCTTACAAAAATTCTTGGTCATCCTCGAATTCTAATTGTTCTAGACATCTTTCCAACATTTAAAATTGACAGAGAGAATAAAAGTATTGTGGAGGGGATATCCAGTCAAAATAATGAACTATTATTTATCATTGATTTATTTTGATATTGGTGTTCTTTTCAGCTGCACAATTGAGAGCAGTAATTAGGCAATAATGACGTCCTTCTTGTAGCAATATAGCTATAAAAAAAGATTACCAGTGCTCAGGGAACCAAACTAATCAGACAATTGGTAGTAAGGAAATTAATGCTAAGTACCCACTTGCTTCATTATAGGGGCAACTGATATAGGTGGGATGATGCTCTCATGGGTTGAGTGGAGTATGTTGGTTCTTCTGGCTTGAAAAGTTTTTCTTGCTCTGATGCCTCTTACTCAGGTAGCTTTCAATGTACTGCAAAATTAGGTAAGTTGGAAATCTATCAGTTGTTCTTATAGTGAAGTTGGTATTTAGCACTTACTTCTGCACTAGCAATTGTCCAACCACTTTCGCTCCCTGCAGTGGAGGTCTAGTTGTAGTGACCTTCAGGGTCCTACAGAGTAGTGATTGAGAGTTAACAAGTTTCTGAGATCTCACTATGAGCCTCAAGGGGACATAGGAGGTGCCCCACCTGAGATAGAAGCTGTTATTCCTGAAATAGCCATCTCATCAACAGCTTAATGATTGGTGGTTTAGTTGCAGCTTACTGATTGGTGCTTTAGTTGCTTAGTAGCACCAGAGCCTGCATGGGAAATCAATTTTAAGTGTGCGTACATTGTCAGTTAGGAGTTGGAGATTGGGAGCAGAAGAGGGCAGATGCAAAGACAAGAGCAGGAAAGGGATATAGTGTGGTGAGGTGGTCATCAGAAGAGATAGAGGGAGGAAGCACGGAGAGTAGTGGAGTTTCTCCTCCCTCCGAAGTAAGGAAATCGCAGCCAGTCAAAAAGAGTCACACATAACCTTCACCCTGAGAGAAGTAAGAAATGTGACTCTGTCAATGTGGATACAAATGTAACTGTTGTTATTATCATTGTTTTACAAGAGTGAACTGTGTCTATGACCTGACATTATATAGTAAACTGCATGCCTTCAGTTTACTGGCATCCAATTGGACTGGTCTCGTTATTTCATTACCATAGGTAAGGTTTTTCTCATATAAAGGCATTGGCATCACATACAGATATCAGCAGTCAGTACCTAAACTACGCAGAGACTCTTACCAACTGCCTGCTGCGAGAGTTACCTCTGGCTCACTGCATAGTTTATCTAAGCGCTCCTTTACACGGCTGTTGTGACTTTTGGTCGGCTATGTCACGGCCGCAGCACATTCAATAATCACATTAACGAGAGGCAGCTGTGTCCAAGACACAGCTGCATCTCCCGTTTATGCACCCACGCAGAAGACCCAGGTGTGGCGAGATGATCCAAAACTCCCTCCCTTTTTGGTAGCTCTCATAGGCTCCCGTAGGAGTCTATCGGACCGGCCGGCGTATTTCAGTCAAAAAGATAGGTCCAGAACTATCTTTTCTGGCCAGCGTAAAAAAGGCCGACCAGAATGCGTACCATATGCACCATCTTTTCCGGCCGGCCGTTTTTAAGCACCGGAAAACCGCCCATCTGAACTGATGCATTGGAATCCAATGCATCAGATTGTCACGTATATCGGCTAGCCATGAAAACGCGTCTGATATACACTCATGTGAATAAGCCTTAAGTCACAATTCTAGATAAATACATTCCGTTTAAACTAAGAACATGAAAATTAGTTTTAAAATGTATGCCTAATATTGAGCAAATTGAGTAAATGACTGCAGTGTAGAGAGAAAAAGTAAGTGAACCCATTTGTTTAAGGGACAATCCAGTAATTTTTGTGTTTCATTTATTATGTAATAGTCACCCAAAATTTATATCAGCTAGTATATTGCTCAAAAAATTAAGGGAATACAAGCATCACAGTATAACCCCAAGTATATACATTTCACCAACATTGATAAAACTGAAATTGGCAACAGGTGACCTAAAAAAAGGCATCAGCAAAACAATCCCCCAAAAAGGTTGCATAGATAGTTCTGCTGCCCCAGAATGGCACATCCAAACATGCTATTGCAAAAAGTTTTAATATGGCTCCCAGCACAGTCTCAAGCATATGGAGCAGATACCAAGACATGGGCTATTAGCTAAGGAGAGCTGAATAGGGCAGTAGACGAGCATCAACCTAGTATCAAGACCAGTATCTGCTCCTTTGCATGAGGAGAAACAGGAGGAGCACTGCCAGAGCCCTACAGTGGGCTACTGGTTTGGATAGTTCTGACCAAACTGTCAAAAAGAAACTCCATAAGGGCCTCCTGTAGTAAGACCTGTGTTCACAGCCCAGCACCAGGCAGCTCAATCAGCATCCACCAGAGAATTTGATTTCTGAGCAATTTGGAATCCAACCCTCAATTGGTTGATGACTTTGGTTTCCATTAACGTATCATTTGCTTTTCAACAAATTACACAATTTATATCCGTAAAGATTTTCAAGATTTTTTCTTCCAGATCTGATGCGTGCCATTTAAGTGTTCCCTTAATTTTTCAGCCATGCATTTTATTTAGTTATTAATGAAATATTCTATTCTATCTGAAAATTCACAGATTCCTGCTCTTCAGATGGGCCATGTGATCTCACAGGGACAACTGGGAATTACTTGACTTTCTGTTCTTTCCAGGGGTTTAAGTCTCAGTCCCGAGAGCTTGTTGTATGATAATATGGCATGGACTATTTTACATAGGCTCTTTGCAAGGGGGTGGGGACATCAGAAATACTTATCATCACTACTGATGATGATAGGCTCTTACTAACTATATGAGCCTTGTGTGGTGCAGACTGTAAGCTCTCACCTACAACCTGAAGGTTGCAAGTTCAATCCCCAGATGATTCAGGTAGCCAGCTCAAGGTTGGCTCAGCCTTCCATCCTTCCGAGGTCAGTAAAATGAGAACCCAGCTTGGTGGGGGGTAATAAGTAATAATTACCTGAAAGCACTGCATAATAAGTTGGCGCTATACAAATACCAAGATTTATTTTATTTTATTTACATATTTATAATGCAGAAGATGATAGTTCATTTTACTTGACTGCATACGTATAGTCTTTATCTTATTTTGGTGAATATACACATTAGTGATAATTACACTGTCCTCCCAGCAGGCAGAAAGGGTACTGTCTTAAGTTGATATTTGTTAGGCAGGAGGCAGCACTGCAGAAAATGAGTACAAGCAGCGTAAAAGAAGTCCAAAGTGTGATATACAATCAAGTGTGTGTGTGTGGGGGGGGGGGGGGGGGAGTTGTACAGTCATGGAAAAAAATGACTTCTTTAACAGTTAATTGGCAAAAGGAGGTGTTTCAATTAATTTTGAATTTGAGGAGGTTGGAAGTGGGGTTTCACAGGTTACTTGCCCATAAAAGACATATACAATCTGGTTAGTGACAAATCTATTCTTCTCAAAAAAGATAATGTGAACCATGCCTCAATGCACAAAGAAGCCTATTTCAAGTTTGCCAAGACCACATGGATGTTTCAAAATGCTTATAAGAAAATGTTCTATGGACAGAAACGTACAATGCTATGTTTGGAGGAAAAAAAGAACACAAAAATCCCATCCCAACTGTGAAGCATGGTGGAGCAAGCATCATAGCTTGGGGCTGCTTTGCTGCTTCTGTGCCTGGATGCCTTGCAATCTTTGAGGGAACATGGACTTCTAAAGTATATCAACACCTTTCACAGAAAAATGTAAGGGCAGCAGTCTGTGGCATCAAGCAGAGTAGACATTGGTTGTTGCAACAAGATATTGAGTCCTGACCCTAACCCCATTGAGATGAATATTGCATGACCTGAAGAGTGCCATGCATGCAAGACAACTCAGAAATATCAAACTGAAGCACACTAGCAGGAAGTAAGAGTTCAAAGTTCCACCTCAACATTGTGCAACTCTTATTTGCAGCTGCAGGATACGGCTGGAGAAGGTGATTGCTGTAAAAAGGGGATCTACAGTGTATTAAATTCAAGAGTTCCCTTTTTTTCCCTGCACTGTGGGAGTTTACTCAGTGTACAGCCTCATGCACATAGCAGGTCCGGATTCCACCTGCAGAATCCCGCATAGGATCTGGCCCTGACTGAGGCGGTTGACGCTGCGTACCTGTGTGTGCAGGTAGCCTTCTTCCGGCTTCTCTGTACTGCGGATAGTCTGCGCGGCTCGCTGTCAAACATGCACAGTACAGAGAGTTCTTTAAAACTTCTGCTTTTCCCACGCCATCCGCGGGTGGTCCGCAATGTCAATTGCGGACGGACCACGGGTTAGACGGCTTCCATTGACCCTTAAGGGAAGCTGTCCGTGTGGGTACCACAGGCAAATGGAGCATGCTAAAAAATTTTATTCACGAGCAGAAACCGCAATCAGGTGCATAACAAATCATTTTGCCATAGCATGCTATGGAGGGTTATTGTTGTGGACCCTGGAGGCGGATGCTCACTCAAGATTCCGCAGCCAAAATCCGCCCGTGTGCATGAGGCCTACGACTGTTTGTGTGTTAATTTAGATTGTTATTAAGTTACAATTATATCCATATACAATCAGAACACATTCCTTTAGTAATCAATGCAGAAGTCTAGTTCATTCCAAAGGGTTCACATACTTGTTCTTCCAACTGCATCTGAAATTTGAGCAGTGGCAAAAACATTTGCTATCAAGCCCCTTAATGTTATGTGCTCTTTTTAAGCACAGGATTACGAAATGTAATCTTTATATATGCATACACACTTATTTAGTGTTTCAATTTAAATGACTAAAAGTAGGCCAAAGTGGGTACGAAGTACTAGGAATATAAGAATTTTGAAATTCAAAAGGGACATCAATATTCAACTGACTATTTCCATATGCTTACTGATAACGAGTGAGTTCTGAAGATGCTGGTAATGTAACCTAGCAATATACTAAGTGGGTGGATTATCTTTTTGGTCTACATTACTCTTAGATCTCATGACCACCTCCTATCCCAGACTGGATAGGACACTGAACAGTTATCGTTACAGTGTATCACATTGTGTCAAAGAATTGTTAAACAAATAGTCTAATTGACTATTCAGAAAGTTCTTTTTGCTGAACATTCACACTGTGAAGCCTGCACAGCATCATATAATCAACTTATTTGCTTTCTGTTTCAGTAGCATGTCATTGCTTGTAAAAGTTCTGAACACTGAAGTGCCATAAAAACCAGATGTCCTCTTTTATTTTAATTAAATTTCTTAATTGCTTCAAAAATTTAATGTTTTTTTTACACCACAAAATACTGAGTAAATTACTAAAATGTCTGAAATGGACATAATGTCAAATTTAACCATCAAAGAGGATATCTTTGTTCACGTTTCTCATCAGATAGCACAATGATGGCTGCTTTTGTTTTAAGCTCTTTCATAAAGTTAGAGACCTTCATTTAAAACTATATAGTTTGATATTTTTGATAAACAGAACTACAGTAGAACCTCAACTAATGTCATTAATCCGTCCGGAAGCAATGGACTTTAGTAGAAATCAATGTTAGTTGAGGACATTATTTCCATAGGAATTAATGTAAATCCAATTAATTGGTTCTAGAGGTTCCAAAAAACACACCATACACTGTTAAAGGGTGACTACCCACTATAGTTTTTTTTCACTGTGAAATTCGCAGCGTTTTTTTTTTTCTGCAGGGGTCTATGGGACTTGTAATGTTAAAATCGCGATCGCGCGAAATCACGATTTCTCGGTAAATTGCAATTTTGTGCGATCGCGATTTTAACATTACAAGTCCCATAGACCACATTTTGCAGTACAGTGGGGATTCAGGAGGCAGGCAGCGTTCAGCCGGCACTTTGGGGATTCAGCTGCTGTACTGTGTCAGCCGGCACTGTGCACTGCGGAGAGGGGAGGGGGAGGAGTAGGCCTGCACTGATGCAGGGGAAGCAGGAAGTGACCAGCATCAGCTGCGCCCGGGGTCATGGAGCGGTCGGTGCCCTTATCTGAGGGACCGACGCTGCCCTGACACAGCGACTTAAAAGAAATTCTACTCAAGGGTTTACTGTATAATAATAATAATAATAAAAATAATAGATATGTCCATTAAAAATGATTGATGTTTCCAGTGCTATCATCGGGCCAAACCATATTATGAAATAATGTATTTACCTATACAAAACATGAAAATGCAGTACATGGTTTTTGCCATTTTTTTTCTTAAACGGGTGTTCTGAGACTAAAGATATTGATGACCTATCAGATTGTTGGGATTCCACTACTCAGGACCTTAACTAATCAGCTCTTTGAAGTGGCTGCAGCACTCGGGTGAGCGCCTTGGCCACTTCAACACATAGCGACGTACATTGTTTAGTGGCTGTGCCTGGTAAAGCATCTCAATCTCATTCATTTAGATATGACTAAACTGATGTTGGGCCGTGTGACTGATGCACATGACATCATGTGCCTGAGAAGAGGCCACAGCCTTTGCAAAAAGCTGATCAGTGGAGATCCTATGCAGCAGAGATCCTCCAATATGAAGTTGATGACCTATCTTGAGAAGAAGTCATCGATACCTTGGTCCTGGAAAACTCTTTTAAGTTATAGAAATTTGGCTTATTTGATATACCTGTGTGTTCGGCAATTTTTGAAAAACAGTCCGGGAATATACAGAGTGGGACACAAAAATGAGCCCAGCACCAAAATCTGTGTTGTTCAAAGCAACCAATCACAGCGCAGATTTCATTTTACCTCAGCAGTATAAGAAATAGCAAACACTCACAGTGCAGCTTTCATTTAATCTCAGCAGTATAAGAAATTAAAGCCGAGCTGTGACTGGTTGCTATTGGCAACCAAAATTACAGGAGAAGTCAGTGAGGTTTTGATTTTTAATAATGCCAGTATTCATCACCTGGTGCTGAAGATATATAGGCAATGTCTGCGTGGGGGAGGTGGGGGTGGAGGTCGACTAAGGCCATGTAAAAGTCTGAATAGCTTTATTTGCTTGACTTTTCAACAATAAAAAGGAGATCCAGTGCAAACACATCAGGCACTGGCAGCACATATATTTGGTTCATACATGAAAATACTAAACACTTGCCCATCAGGGCCCCAAATCAACAGTAGTTCTTTACTAACTACTACACCGTGGCCTAATGCTACTACACATACCATAGCCGCCTTCTCGGGGAGTACCTCCCTCTCAGACCCTTGCCTATGTATGTGTATATATATATATATATATACACTGTGGCAAGGCTGTGGACAGGATGGGCTGCAGGAGGCTGTAGACAGGCCTTCTGTGTTAATTTTATGAATAGTTATATATATATATATATATATATATATATATACATATACAGACTAACTGTTGGTATAGAGATGGCAAATCAATTTGTTTATATTGTTTTGATCTGTTCATATTTCTTTACTTCATAGACATACTTAGTTAAATGTAGATTTCGGGCTATATCATGATAACCTAATTGCTGTGTTATTGACCTGCCTCTTTCTTGCTGAAGGGGTAAGCTGTCAGCTTTGAAAAGCTGCCTGTGTTGAATTTGTGAATATAAGTATTCAGTACATGGTGTGCAATCAATGTTTTCGAGTAATCTTTGCACAAAATAACAGTTCTAGGCTGTTTGTCATAACTTCTCAAACTTTAATAAATGTTTTAACCAGAAGTTTTTGCATTTTCTTATAATATGTTCTCAGCATGTTCTCCAAGTCTCTGAATGCCCATAAGGGTAGCTTCACTACAAGCTGCTGGCGGCTCCAGTGAAAACAATTTTCTGCCAGCCCCCTACATTCTTTTTCAGGGAAGGGCTTTACATACAAGCCCTTCCCTGAAAAGGAATCATTTTAGTCTAAAAAAAAATACTTACCTCTGCCGTGACCCAGGCGGGGTTTCCTTCACAGATGCAGCTGAGGAATTCTTCAATTCTCTACCGCAGCTGTCACACATAACAGCTGCGGTAGAGAATCTGCTGCCAGCATTCCCATCATGGGATTTCAGGGAAGGGCTTTAAACATAAGCCTTTCCCTGAAAATCCAATAAAAATAGTGTAAAAAAAATAAATAAATACTCACCTGCCTTTAGCTGCTGGGGCTCAGCGCCGACTTCTGCTCTGTAGTTCTGAGCTATCAGCAGCTGGGGATTTAAAATCCCTGCCTGCTGGTAGCTCTGATTGTGATTGGCTGAGCACTTCATAAGCCCTTCCCTGAAAATCCATTTAAAATAGTGTAAAAAAAAAAAAGCATACAAACCTGCCTTCAGCTGCCAGGGCTCAGCCGCGACTTCTGCCACTGTGCCCGGCTCTGTAGTTCTGAGCTATCAGCATCTGGGGATTTTAAATACTCACCTGCCTTCAGCTGCCGGGGCTCAGCTGCGATTTCTGACGTTGTTCCCGGCTCTGTAGTTCTGAGCTATCACCCCCACCTGCTGGTACCTCTGATTGTGATTGGCTGAAGTGCTCAGCCAATCACAATCAGAGCTACAAGCAAGCAGGGATTTTAAATCCCCTGCTGCTGATAGCTTAGAACTACAGAGTCAGGGACAGTGGCAGAAGTCACGGCTGAGCCCCCGCAGCTGAAGGCAGGTGAGTATTTTTATTTATTTATTTTTTAACACTATTTTTATTGGATTTTCAGGGAAGGACTTATGTTTAAAGCCCTTCCCTGAAATCCAATGACTGGGGTGCCGGCAGCAGGATTCTCTACCGCAGCTGTCATATGTGACAGCTGCAGTAGAGAATTGAAGAATTCCTCAGCTGCATCTGCCACAGATGTGGCAGATGTAGCAGCAGGGACTTCTTTTAACTAGCAGGGAAGAAGGAAACATCTGCCGCATGCGGCAGACGTGTTCTTCATCCCCGCAGGGGTCAAAGCAGCGGCTGAGAGGTTAGTATTTTCTTTTTTTCCTTTTTTTTAAACTAAAATGTTTCTTTTTCAGGGAAGGGCTTATATGTAAAGCCCTTCCCTGAAAAAGAATGCAGGGGTTCCGGCAGACCATTGTTTTCAATGGAGCCGCCGGCAGCAGCCGCGACTCTATTGAAAACAATGAACGCAGCTGCATACACGCGTATTTTTGCTCTTACGTAGGTACGCACCTATGTACATGCAAAAACATGCTCGTGTGAAGCCACCCAAAGGCTGTATCCGCACGTGCGATTTTGTCGCGCCATTTTTTAGCGATGCAACAGTGCTACAAATCACATGCTTTCATATGGATTCGTCCACATGAGCGATGTTTTGTAGTCTACTACATTGTGAGAATACAAAATCGTGGCATGCTCTAAACAGCCGGGATTTGCTATTTTTTTGTAGCCCATGTTTCCCTATGAAGGCTGTTACTTTGTTGCATCGCATACCACAAACTTGCACTTTTCGTACGATGCTATGCGATTTTAACATTAGAAAGTTCTATTAACTGTCTCGCTACAAAATCACGTGATTTTATCATTTGAAAAAATTGCGGGCAGCAGCGACGCAATGCTACAATTTTTCCAAGAAAAAAGCATCACTGACACTCCAAAATCGCGTGCAAATAGCAGTGATATCACAGCTATTTTGTAGCAGCAATATCGCTGTCGCTCGTGAGGATACAGCCTAACAGTATAGTGCTTTGTAAGGGCTCTTCCATACTTGCATTTTTCACGCAATGAATTCATGAATGGGTGAGTGCTGCCTCTAATTGGCTGAGCACTGTGACCAATCAGAGGCAGCTCTCAGCTGTTATTCAATAGCTGAGAGCTGCCTCTGATTGGTTACAGTGCTCAGCCAATCAGAGGCAGCCCATTTAGCAGGCGGGGTTTTTAAATCCCTGCCTGCTGAATACTACTCAGAGCAGTGCAGGAGAAGAGCCAGCTGGACGCGGCTGAGCCCCGGCAGCTGCTGAGAGGTGAGTATAGATTTTTTTTTATTTTTTACACATTTTTAGGATGGTTGTCAGTGAAGGGCTTATATTTTAAGCCCATACCCAAAAATCACTGCAGTGCTGGCCGGCAGCTCATTTCTTTCAATGGAGCCAACAATGCTGTCACAGTGTCCAGTGACAATGGGACTCCCCGTGGAGATGAAGAAATCCTCTGCCACAGTTGTCACAGCTATAGCAGGGGATTGCGATGTTCTCTGTGTCAATGGGGCCGCCACAGCTGCCGCCGGCCCCATTGACCACAGGTGAAATAATTACACCTGTTTAATTACAGACACCGGCCAAAAGTTCCTAATTTCTGTGGATCACTGATAACCCAATTTGTATAATTAAAACCATACATGTGAGCCTCATGCTAGATGTGTTATATTCCGTGTGTTATAAGCAGGAGCACATCAGGTGCCTATTTCAGTAAACTTTATATATAATAGCCTGAGAACCCATTAATGTATTACTGCTTGTCATGATAAACTTGGGTCTGGGAATCGCATGAAAATGCAAATAGGGAAGCGCTTAAAACTTCTCTCATATTTGATACAGAAGCATAACAACATGTGATGTTGCACAAAATAAATTTCCATTAACTTATTTGCAGTTGTGTCTAATATTCTTTATGATAACGTGCCTTCAAATTCTAAAATGTTCAGACAAGTGCTAGATTATGTTTAAGCCATGTGGAATATTTTCTTGCTGCAAATAATGAATTTTGCTCTTAGCATTTGTTAACATTTCTCAGTATGGCTCATTTGTACACCCTATAGGCAGGTTCAGCTCTTTACAAAGGTCTAATAAATTGAAAATCCAGTCAAGTTAAGCAGAGGTTTAGTTAGAATTAACACTGACCTTTTAAAGGCTGTGAAAATGCAAAAATATGGCACATTTTCAGTAAGCCATGTTATTTGAATTTGAGTTTTCTACAGGACGAATCAAAACTACATGTTTGACTGAACTTGCTATTTGATCGAGGCATTCGAGACATGCAACCCATACTTAATTTGAGGTTTGCATTATCAACAAAGTTATCCTATATATTTTAAGCCTGTAGATTTTAGCAATGAGTCGATGTGTGTGATAGAGGCGTAACTTGAAGCTGCTGAGCCTCAATGCAAAATCTGTAGTGGGCCCTCGAACTGTTACGGCAACAGAACTGAGCTTACAAATACATATGGTACTAAAACTGGGCTTATTATATAGATACGGTACCAGAACCCAGTTTTCTGAATAGATATGGTACCAGAACCAAGCTTACTACATAGATAGGATACCAGGAAAAATCTTACTGCATAGCTGCAGTTCCAAAAATAAGTGTATATTTGCTTCTATCATAAAAAAATAAGTGTACACAACCATTCTAAAAGAAAACAGATCTATCAAAAACAGCATATAATTGACATTCCCTTTTTATCTGCCTGTACCTGCATAGTTAGCTGTGGATCAATCATTTGGACTTGTTGCAGATTGAATTTAGGGCTTAAATAGATGAGCGTGATTTTGTCCCATTATCACGGCCGCACATTGGGATGAAACAAAACCATTGATTTCATTGGTTTCGTTTTCACTATCGAGATTCTCGCTCATCATTACTATGTGCAAGAAAAGATAGGACTTGCCTTGAATACATTGTGCAGGGAAGATCGGGCAGCCGCTATCTTCCCGCTTCTATTTTCAAACTCCTGCGCATGTGGAGTTTGAACTACCAGCGAGGGAGAAAAAATCTCCCTCATTAAGGCGCAGCTACACTCTGTACTGCTGAGAGTAGCTGTGTCTATAGCACTGTTAATAGGCCCTTAAACGTACATACACACAGTAGACACACTTTTACATATACATACAAATGGACATGCATAGGTATACTTTTGCACACATAGCATACACACACATACACATATCTATACTTCCACCACCTGTAGAGCATTCATTTTCAGTATAGGCAGGCAACCAGCTGCTGCTGCCACTGGAGAGAGGAAAGGGGACCTAACTTCACACTGCATCTTGCTTAAAGTTGGACATGCTACTGCTGGCAGCACCCATTCAGCCCCCTCCTCTTCCTCCTCAGCATTAGTATGGCTTGCCACTGAGGAGTATTGATGGGCTGTACTTAAAATCAGTGGTGGTGAGCGTGGTCAAGGGCCATCTGGGAGCTCCAAAAATGTAATCCACCATTGCCCCCGAGTGTGGTGCTGGTCAGATGCAGCAGCACTTGAGCAGGAGTACAAGGCTGGAGGTGGAACTTCATGCCACAGCACTTGCTGCAGTGAGGAGTCGCTGTCCTCTGCTGAAGCTGTTCCGTGCTTTTCTCCTGCTGTGCTTATCATCTGCAGTGCTGCCTGACCACTTTCTTCCAAGAACGGATGGCACCACAGCTGAAAAGCAATTGCCACGCAGAAGACAGGGGGTTCCTTTAGGGATGAGAGCCCTGGCCCATTGCCCAGTCTGTCCACACCCAATCCAGTCCCCAACTGCTATAGACAATATCTTAACTAGTACAGTTTTTGCTATAGAGAGTCACAAACATTATATATTTCAAAGGGTATATCCTTTAGAGAACTTCATTCCACGTGTCATAGAGAGGCTGTCCAGGGTTAGAAAAACATGGCTGCATTCTTGCAAACCCCACACCAGCATTGTCCATAGGGTTGTGTGTAGTATTGCAGCTCAGCTCCGTTGAAGTGAATAGGAGAGGCAAATGAAGATGAGGTCCAGTGTGTGTCTATCTTTGTGAGTTTGAGTGGAGCACCATTGCAAGAGGGTAAAGTAGGCAGGGAATGATAGAAGTTTGGAGGCAGCTGAGTAGGGTATGTCGATAGTTGAAGTCAGCCATAAGGATGGTGGGGATGTTGGTGCACAAGAAGTGCAGGAGCCAGTTGGTCAAGTGGTCAAGAAAGTCTGTGGCAGGGCCTGGCAGTTGGCAGAAGATGACCACTTGGAGGTTATAAGGAGAATAGATGAGGGCTGTGTAAACTTCAGAAGAGGGCAGAATGAGAGCTGGTAGAGGCATAATGGGAATGAAAGTGCAGCTATCCGACAGCAGAAGACCAACTACTCCGCCATGTTTGCTGCCAGGGTTGGGAGTGTGTGAGGGCCACCATAGGACAGTACTGCAGACAGAATAAGGAGACAGAGAGATCTTTTCAAGGTTAGCAAGAATATACAGAGGTGGGTCAGTGTCAGGAGGGAGGTATGATGATGGGAATCTGCTGGGGTGGTAAGGACAAGCATAGAGAGGGGTAGCTGGTGTGGACTGGAAAGGGTGTGCTATGGCTGTGTTGGTTTGTAAATGTAGGCTTTGAAATTTAAGAAGAGGTCAACAGTGAAAGTCCAGTGAGATGGTAAAAGAGATGGGGAGATAAACAGTCCATTGCTACATGCAAGGGTTTGGGAGTAGTGAAGTGGTTTCAGAGCTATGCAAGCAATAATGACTGCTAGCTTAAACATTGTGACAAGAATAGTACATGCAGATGTGCAGTGTCCCGAGCATCAGACAGCACATGGACTGTGGGTCCAAGTGATGTCTGATGCAAGTTGCAACCAAGAATCTTTGGTGCAACTTTTAAATTGTTTGTGTGCATGTAATTTGTGTTACCTTCTGGTTACTTCTGGATTACTTCTGGTATATTTTGAATTAGCACTTAAAAAAGCAGCACTTTAAAAGAGGAGCACCAAATGGAGTTGTGTTGCAGTTTCTTGCTCAGGGGGTGTCTGGGAGCACCATTGTGTAGGAAGAAGGCGAAATGGACCTTAGTCCTTCCATCATTTGGATCATCATGATGTTATGCTATATCCTAGTGATAACTATCTCATGGGAATTCACGTTTTAAAAGAGGGTCCCGTGATTGGATAATCCCTTTAAGACATTGGTGTTTTCTGTAGTTAATTGGTTGTTAGTTTTGTGTTGCTAAGTAGAGAATTTTATTTGCTTACAACCTTTTTTAAGGCATTGCAATTCAGTAAGTGGTTTCTTGAATGAATGGAAATTCTTGTGATGTTAAAACAAACAGCACAAAAAGTGTTTGTTGAATGTTAATCAGATGGTTTACTTTCTGGTAGCTTGAAATCCCCGAACATCCCTTCTGTAGACACACACTGCCGTGCCTAATTGCATTTTATTTACCAACTTTCACTGTGTGTTTGTTTTTATTCCCATTCTGCTTTTGGTCATATAACAATCATTTAGCTTTTTGTCAAGCCTCCATTAACTAATCATTCCCATTGTTGTTTTCTGCATTCAATCATCAAAATGTGATTTTAGTCCTTAAAAAAATCTACAGCTGAGAGATGACCATCCGCTTTGCTGTGAATTAAAAGACTTGCCTTCAAGTTACTTTTTCCTTTCTACTGAGGATTCCTGTTGCTGATAATTGTCTTACTTTACATCATGAGTTTCTTTTGAAGAAATGTATGCATGGCCATCAGCAACATGAATGCACACATAATAGTTGGACTTTTTAAGGTGGAACACTTCTGATGGTTGGAAGCCTGTGGTACTGGCAAAGATGAATGCTGAGGACAAGCCTGAAACATAAAACATGCTGGTCCTAGTGGTCAGGTATTTTTATGTTTTCTCAAGTTAAAGTGAAGAAATGCTTCTAGTCTGAAAAAAAAGAAACACAATAAAAAATCCATTATTGAGATTACTATTTCCAGAATACATTATCCTATGGTCCTTTCTTTGTTGAGAACTCCACAAAAAGTCAGTATCCTAAATAGAAAGGGCTTGCCTGCAATCATGTACCTCCTAGAGAAAGCTTTTATCACACGCTGGAACATACTTTACTACATTTATTGAAGTGACTTCTAGACTAAGTGTAAAAAGAAAGCACATTAAACAAATTGAACTATCTAAAGTGTTCTATCTTCTCAACTTGTCACCTGTCACCATTTGGGTGGCTTCACACATACATTTTTAGAAAAAAGGCTGCATTTAATTTAATTGACAAAAAGCCACAATTTAATGTGGCCAATATGAAGGTATTAATAAATACACTACAAACTGTGCATTTTTTTAAGTCCATGGATTTTTATTCAAAATGCAGCATTCTACAAGTATGGCTTATTTTTTCATGCTCTATTTTTAGGCGTTTTCCCATAAACTTCTCTAAAGAGGAAAAAATAACACATAAAAAATGCAACCAAACAAGCTTGTAAAAAACATGAATTTCATGTTCTTTTCACAAGCTCCAAAAAAAAAACAAACTAATGACATACTACCAGAAGAAAAACTTGGTCATGTATCTTGCTATTTATTTTGACTTTCCAAAGTACTTTGAACTTTAGATTCCCTGATAAACACATTTTTTAAGTGAGAGAATTATATGACAAAGTAATTAAATGAAATAGAAATGTTAATCAAGTCTTTCAATATAAGATTAAATGGGTTTTCTAGGCATTTAGTATTGATAAACTAGGCTTAGGATACGATCTGCCACTTGGGATCAGTGCTGATCAACTGATTTCAGCTCCAGACCCAATTACGACATTCGCCTCCCCTATACTGACAGCAGATCGTAGCATCAGCCCATCAGTGCGGATGCCGTGTGATAGATCCTGAGAATAGGCCATCAATAGTAAATGCTGGGAAACCCTTTAACCCCAATGCTCCATAATTTATGGCAACAGTGGGGAAGTCTTGGGATCTAGGCATTTTAAGGGGTTGTAGAAAATTAGAGCTAACTGGCTTTTCTTCCAAAAACAGAGCAACACCTGTCAATATGCTTGTTGCAGATGAGCCCTATTCACCCTAATGAATGTCTAACTGTTGGACAGGTGGAATGTTACTGTATGTTTATCAGAAAGCAGCATTATTTTTTATCCCATACCCCCATTTTATAACCTTCACTGATCTGAGTCTATGAATAAATTTGGTAAAATTCCTGTCTGTAGATGATAGCTTTGTTGAAAGGCCTCTTGATCTTTGGTAGTCATTGATTGGTAAGCCTTTTTAAGTTTATCAGGGGCCTTTTACATTAGCCAATTACGGTAACTTTTTAGCCCAAACACTACTTTGTGCAAACAAGGCAGTGACCAGCCAATAAACACCTGCTTGTTTGTCAGGTGATCACATCTTTAATGTGGTCTAAAAGAAAATAAAATGTTTGTTGGGAGTACAGCTCCTCATATAAACAGTATGCAAATTGTATGGGGCCCAAATGCTCATTTTA
This sequence comes from Eleutherodactylus coqui, assembly GCF_035609145.1. Taxonomy (NCBI): domain Eukaryota; kingdom Metazoa; phylum Chordata; class Amphibia; order Anura; family Eleutherodactylidae; genus Eleutherodactylus; species Eleutherodactylus coqui. The sequence goes on from NC_089840.1 coordinate 191,648,187, forward strand.
ATGAATGTTTGTCCACATACAGTTTGCATCAACCAGCGAAAAAGAGCCCTTTTAATGAGCTCCGACTGACTTTTTATATGGTTGGATTGCGTTGTAAAAGGACCTTTAGAGTGTGATAATTCAAAATCTAATAAAAGGTCAAGTCAACTTAGTCTTCATTATTTTAGTACTGGCAGTATAGTATTAGTAATAGCTTCCATAAATTGATGATCTAACGCCAATAAAATCAAATCTGATGTCATGCCAATGCAACTGCACTAAAAGTTATGCCAGTAGAATAGCATAAGATGTAGTGAACACAGAAATTCTTCAAACATAGTGCACATATAATGGCAGGGCCAGCCTGTGGGGTGTGCGACCTGTTCAACCGCACAGGGCACATCACTCCACCTCGAGGAAAAGGGCACCACCAAGTGCCCTATTCTGATCCAGGACCACTTCTCTCTGCTCCTGAAACTCAGCCTGCTGGAAAGCTGGGAAGGTTTAAACTCATGAATACACTCACACATGAAGCTGTCTTCTACTCTTAAGGCCCTTTTACACGCAATGATTATCACTCAAATATCATTCAGACACTATGCTATATTGTATGACAGCTTCTTTACTCCTCCGCCCGCCTAGCACTAGTCTCCAAGTTAGAGCACCCGGAGATCTTGTGGCCATCAAGTGGGGCACTATTACTATTTGGGGCTACAGGGGGAGTAATTTTGCTGAGTAGGGCTTCAGAGGAGGTCACAACTGCTATTTGGAGCCACAGAGGAGCTACTATTACTAAGCAGGGGCACTAAAGGGGTCTTAATACTAAGTGTGGGCACCCAGGGTAGTCCTATTACTAAGTGGGGGAGTAGTAGTACTAAGAGGAGCCAGACAGGGGGCGCCATTGTAAATCTACACCATTGTAAATATAAAGCATGGGTTAAAAGCTCCTGCAATCTAACAGGAGCAGGTCAGAAGCAGAGAAAGCTTTGTTCCTAACTGTTTAACACCTTCCATGCCTCAATCAGTAGCAAACACAGTATGAAAGCAGTTGATGGGAAAGGCAGCTCCTTCTATCACCCATTGGTAGCCGATGCACTCGAGAGGTGTCGATGGGTTCCCAAAGCAGCAAGAGTCCTGTCTGAGAAAAGTCTCTGTGTCCACCATGTCACTCAGCCTATCAGACCCTGCCTTCTGCAGAATCTAATAAGTTAACATCCTAGTAGAGATGAGCGAACGTACTCGGTAAGGGCGATTTCGAGTACTTCTCTACTCGGGTGAAAAGTACTCGGGGGCGCTGTGGGGCGGGGGGTTGCAGAGGGGAGTGGGGGGTAGCAGCGGGGAACAGGGGGGAGCCCTCTCTCTCTCCCTCTCCCCCCCCCCCCCCCCACTCCCCGCTGCAACCCCCCGCTCACCCACAGCGCACCCGAGTACTTTTCACCCGAGTAGTGAAGTACTCGAAAATCGCAGTGCTCGATTGCGAAATCGCCCTTACCGAGTACGTTCGCTCATCTCTACATCCTAGGCATAGTACATTGCATTACAGAAGTCCACTTCAGGAACTGAAAAAAATGTGTAAGAAAAAGTTCAATATAGTTTAAGAAAATCCACTAGAAAAAAAGCATTTTTCCATACAAAACAATTTCATAGTAGGTATTGCCCTGTTTGTCACTACCCGAACAATAAAAATATTTTGTTATTTATTCCACACAGTGAGTGACATATAAAATCTTTTTTTTTAAGAATTATTTTTTTATTGAAATTATTTTTACATATTTATCATAATAAAACACACTTGAGAGGTAACAGCCTGGGTCTAAAACAAGAACTTGTAGACATATCACAATGTGGGAACAACGGGTGTTAAAGAGAGTGTGTAGATTTAAAATAATTGCATGAGTGTATAAAAGATAATAAGTAAATATTAAAAATAATAATAATAGGAGTAGGAGTAAATTGTCCACCATCACTGAGGACCATAGAAAGGAAAAAGAAACAGAAAGAAGCAGTGGCTGAATGGATCAAAACAAAACAGACCATATTGTCTCCCATGGCATACAGGCAAGGCACTTCTGAAAAAAGAACAATGTAGGAAATATTCCATTTAAGGTGCCCAGGAAAAAAAATGAGAAGGTTTTAGTAAAATATCTATAAGAATATAGTTCCTCCAAATGATACGTAAGAATAATGGAATTAACTTTGTTTGAAGAAGGTGAATTTGAAGATCTCCATTTTTTGGCAATTGCCAGGTGAGATACAACAAAGATATTAGAGATAATAACTAAATATAAAGATGAAGTTAATCTGTCAACAAAAATCAAAGAGATCTTGAAGGAAAGGAATCCTTATTAATTGACTCATTAAACAGCATCACTAGATAGGGGGCCAGAACGGAAGAGTATTTGTTATGATGACCACTAAAGAAGCCATATGGGCCAGGAGATTTGAGAGATTTAAGCGTTTTTGATGGCTTCTAAAACTTTTGACTTAGAGTTTGGTGTAGAAAGATAGGCTAATTGGTCAAGTGACAGGTTCGGAAGATAAATGTTCTGTGGAAAATATGACATTTCTTTCAATTTGTTTTGATGCGTATTTGTATCTTCTTTTAGATTATAAAGAGTGGAGTAACATGATGAAAATTAATTAGCAATTTCTTCAGGATAAGTATACCTGCCAGAGTCTAAAAGATATCTAATCCTTAGATTTAAGACTTTTAAATTATTTGGCCAATAGTGACCCAAAACGGTTATCATGTGGGTAAATTTGCATAATCATTTTTGAAAAATAATATAATCTTTTACTGCCAAAAGACTCTGAAGGTTGGCCAGTAGTCTCAAAATTTTGTCCATTCTTTGAGGTGTGGGATTAGCATTATTTAGGGAGTCAATGATATTAATATGAGAGGTCAGGAAAGTTAATTCTTCCTCCTTCTTTCTTTTAACCCTGCAACAGTATTTTATAAATAAACGTCTCATATAGGCTTTGTGTGCGTTCTACACTGCGAACACTCTAGAAACTGACAGAAATTTACTTGTAAAAAACATCTCTGAGGGCTTGGTCAGATAAGTGATTTTTTTTTTTTTTTTAGCAAATGCATAGGCGCGCTAAAAAAATCACATGTCACAAATCGGGTGACCAAGCAAAATTTCTTAGCGCAGAAGAGCTGATCTTTATGCACCTGAAATTTGCCCATTGCCTACAGCAGCTGCGCTTGGAGAAGCACAGCTGCTCCAGGAGGAGAGAGAGAAGCCCTGAAGGGCTTTCGGATTTCCCCAGAGCATGGAGAGATAGAGCAGACCTATAGGGGATTTACCACAGCAGGGAGAGATGGAGCAGGGCTATGGGTTAATCCCCCATAGCTCTACGCTCTCTTCTTTGCTATGGGGAAATCCCTCATAGCTCCCCTCTATTTCCTTGCTATAGGGAAATCCCCCATAGCTCCCCTCTTTCTCCCTGCTCTGGGGAAATCCCGAGGGATATCCCCATAGCGCACAGAGAGTGGCTGGAGCTTGAATGAGTGGGCGTGGCTAGAAGGGTGGTGCTAGTGGTGGATCCCTCTAGCCCTGCCCCTCTTCACACACTCTCAGGGAAAGCCCCCCTCTCTTCCCTCTATAGGGAATTCCTTTGGAGAGAGATGCTGAGGGAGTCCCCTCCTGCCCCCGCTGCTGGGCAATTGTCCAGCAGTGGGGCAGGAGGAATACCCCACTGCTTATAGCAGGGCATTTAAAAGGTGCTGCCCAGAAGCACTTTTTGAATGTCCCGTTGTAAATTCTTGTTCGTCTTTGCGAGGATTAAGGGAACCATTGGGGAGTCCCCTCATCCCCGCGAGGACTAACAGGACTTTACAAAAGGACATTTAAAATGTGCTTTCTGTGCAGCACATTTTAAATGCCCTGCAGTAAGCAGCTGGGAAGCTATTCCCAGTGCAGGAGTTTCCATAAACTACTGTTCCCCTAGTAGTCAATGGAAACTCCTGAAACTCCATCCTATCTTTGTTAGGTGCGCTCCATTTAACAAAGTGCTGTCATAGTGTTCAAATAGTGACACGAACCACGGACCTATGATGCACGCATGTCCTATCTTTTACAGGTGTGCGCGTTTGTATGCCTGTAAAACGCGAACATGTGAACACACCATAGGGAACCAATGGTTCTAATAGATGTGTTGTTTTGTGTGCCCCTATGTATGCACACGCACCCGCTCATGTGAAAGCACTCTTAAAGAAAGAGAAGTGGTTAAATATACTTTGTGTTTGGCTGTTTGTATAACTCCCATAATGTATAATGAAGGGAACTACACTACCGCAGAGTTAAAGTCGGGGTCTCTAGCTTCCATTCTATTGAAGGGTTCGCTATAAATGTCTTTTGATGAAATATGGCTTAAAATATGGCTTAAAACTGATTTTGTAAGTGCTTTGTTGGTTAATCATTATGTTAAATATTCCCTAAATGTACAATGCTAATTAGTAAAGATGACTTGATCTTGTATTGGAATTCTGTACAATACTTAACCCCCCGAGGACGCGGATGTTTCGGTGCAAAGGGATTTTATCGATGTGATGGTTTTACGGAGCTATTTTTTATTCAGCTTCCAAAATTATTTTTACTGCATTTTTTTCGTAACATTTTTATATCTTTTTTTCACTTAATTTTTCCCCATTTTTTAGTTTTATTAAGGGTAAAAAGCTAAAAAAATGTTTTTTAAATATATAAAGTACTGGAATCGGTTCCTCATTTTGTTTCAAACATTTTGATATATAATTTATCTAATCTCGGATTGCAGGGCGTATATGAGATCGGTTTAGGTTGGCACTGGTGACAGGTTGTTTCCTTTTTTTAATATATAGTGACGCTCCAGGGGGTTTAAACACCAGGCAAACGACAAAAGTCTGTTCGTGTTGGTTTATTCACAGGAGAGATTATAACATAAACAGCTGGTATCCCAGTAAAAGTGGAAGAAATCAAAAGTCCTTCAAGTTCAATGCAGTAAGTACTAGTCCATAGCAATAGACACTATAACAGTGGTAGTTCTGTTTCAGGCAGCTTTTACCAGCTTAAAGTGGAGCCTCCTTGGTAACAACCTTTTAGTAGACTTGTGAGTAGTTTCCTCTAGTCAGTAGTAGCAGGGACAGGGATCTCATCAGCCTTCTGGGAAGACAAACTCCTGTTTTAGTCTTCCACAGTGCACATGTCTGAAGCTCTCAGACTCAGATACAGATACAGATACAGATACAAACACAGACACAGACACAGACAAACACCACACCCTGCTCTGCAGACTGACTCCTTTTATATCTATCAGGTGCCTGAGCTCCACCTGGTTTCCTGGCTTAGGTGAAAACCTGTACTGGACAGAGGATGTGAGGCCTACATCACCGAGCTGAGCAACCTCTGCAACACATACCTTCCATCCCTGACTTCTCCTCCCACCCTGCTACATACCCTCCCCCTCTGCCCCAAGCAGGGGGGCTGGGCACCAACTGCCACTGAACAATGGACCCTTGAAAGGGCATCTGCATTGCCATGTAGTTTTCCTGGCCTATGTTCTACATCGAACTCAAACTCCTGTAAGGCCAAAAACCACCTTGTAATTCTTGTATTGTTCCCTTTTCTCTTACTCAACCATTTCAAGGGAACATGGTCAGATACTAACTTAAAGGGGTTGTCCCGCGCCGAAACGGGTTTTTTTTTTTTTCAACCCCCCCCCCGTTCGGCGCGAGACAACCCCGATGCAGGGAGGTAAAGAAAGCTCACCGGAGCGCTTACCTGAATCCCCGCGCTCCGGTGACTTCTCTACTCACCGCTGAAGATGGCCTCTTCCTCCGTGGACCGCAGCTCTTCTGTGCGGTCCACTGCCGATTCCAGCCTCCTGATTGGCTGGAATCGGCACGTGACGGGGCGGAGCTACACGGAGCTACACGGAGCCCCATAGAAGACTGCAGAAGACCCGGACTGCGCAAGCGCGGCTAATTTGGCCATCGGAGGGCGAAAATTAGTCGGCACCATGGAGACGAGGACGCCAGCAACGGAACAGGTAAGTATAAAACTTTTTATAACTTCTGCATGGCTCATAATTAATGCACAATGTACATTACAAAGTGCATTATTATGGCCATGCAGAAGTGTACAGACCCACTTGCTGCCTCGGGACAACCCCTTTAAATTTCCTCCCTAGGAGATAATATTTCTGTGATTCCAGCACCCACTTTACAGCTAATCCCTCTTTCTCAATGAAGGCATAACTTTTCTCACAGGGAGACAGTTTCTGGTTTAAAAACATCATTGGATGCTCTTCTCCATTCACTTCCTGAGACATGACAGCCCCTAGTCCTACATCTGATGCATCTGTCTGCACTATAAATTCTTTTGTGAAATCCGGTGCTACCAAAACGGGCTACTGACAAAATATCCGTTTTAGGGTTTGGAACCCCTGTTCTGCCTCTGATGACCACTGAGCCATCACTGACTGTTTTCCTTTGGTAAGCTCTGTTAAGACGGCTGCTATTGTGGCAAAATTAGGAGCAAAGCACCTGTAATACCGCACTATCCCCAAGAATGCTCTCACTTGCTTTTTTGTTAATGGACGGGGTCAATCTTGTATGGCTTCCACTTTGTTGACTTGAGGTTTGATCAATCCCCTTCCCACTACGTGGCAGAGGTATTTGACTTCCTCCATTCCAATAGCACATTTTGGGGGGTTAATTGTAAACCCAGTCCTTCTAAGGGAATCTAGTACAGCCTGCACAATTTTTACTATTAAGTTTGCGATGCTTGGTCCTTATTAGATAAAGAGACCTGTGTCACCTACTTTTAGCCCTATAAGATAAGCTCATGGGCTGAAAGTAGGTGACCTGCTTAGTCTGTGGATGTAAGTGTTATACTTACCTCCTCTGTTGTTCCCTTGGTGTGAGCACTGAAAGCTGCCACTCAATGCATTGAATGGTGCTGCTAAGTAGTAATCCCATGGTAAAATTAGAACAGGTGGACTACTTAGCAGCACCGCTGAATGCATTGAGTGGCAGCTTTCAACACTCACTTTGGGGGAATGACAGGGAAGGTAAGTATAACACTGACATCCCTGGACTCAGCAGGTCACTTACTTTATGCTCATGAGTTTAGCTTATCAGGCTAAAGTAGGTGACAGATTCCTTTTAAGCTTTGGTTGCTTTTGAATCAATAAGAAATTGTAGAAGTGTGACTTTTATTCTTCTTTGAATGAGACAAAACCATAATAAAACATGGCAGATCTAATATGGACAATGGTAATAATCATTTTGAAGTACATTGTGTCCTCTGTGTTGGCATTTGCAGGGGATTAGCTATAAAAGTGAATTAGTCCATTCATTCCCGTTAATGCTTGACATGTGCTTGGAACCTCCGTTCTGTCTTGCACAGGGTATAGCTCCACAAGTCTGGTTGCCACAGTATAGTCATAATAGCTGTATTATCCGATTATATTACTTGTAAGTGATGATCATTCTTCAGCCTACAATTATGCCACTAACTTGGGAAATGAAGGACTACTCATATAAACTCTGTAATTTTGTAGTTTGTGTTTAATAGATACATGGATACCGAATTGGTCACAAGAGATAATTCATAGCCATGTGTATACTGGAGTGTATTATAGCCTCAAATCTTCTTGGGTATGATGCCACAAAGTTTGCACAACTGGATTTAGGGAATTTCTGCAATTCTTCTCTGCAAACCATCTTAAGTTCTTTCAGGTTGGATGGGGGCCATCTGTGGACAGCCATTTTCAGATCTCCCCAGAAATGTTCGATTGGGTTCAAATCAGGGCTCTGGCTGGGCCTCTCAAGGATATTCAAAGAGTTGTCCCTAAGCCACATCTGTGTTGTCTTTGCTGTGTTCTTAGGGTCATTGACTTGTTGAGTGATCAACCTTTTACCCAGTCTGAGGTCTCTTGAGCTCTGGATCAGATTTTCATTAAGAATATCTCTTTACTTTGCTCTTTTCGGCTTTCCATCAAACCTGACTGGTCTCCCTGTGCCAGCCGCTGAAAAATACCCCACAGCATGATGCTGCCATCACCAGGCTTCACTGTAGGGATGGTATTGGGCAGGGGGTGAGAATTGAGGCCAAGAGGTCCAATATTTGCTTCATCAGACCAGAGAATCTTGTTTCTCGCAATCTGAGAGTCCTTTTGGTGCTTTTTAGCAAACTCCAGATAGGCTTTCATGTGTCTTTTACTGAGGAGATACTTCTTTCTGGCCACTCTGCCATAGAGCCTGGATTAACACAGTTCTGCAGTGATCGCTGACCTTCTGGACATTTCTCCCATCTGCATGCAGGATCTTTGGAGCTCAGCCAGAGTGACCATTGGGTTCTTAGTCACCTCTCTTACCAAAGTCCTTCTCCCCAATTACTTAGTTTGGTGTATCAGCCAGCTCTAGGAAGAGTCCTGGTTGTTTTAAACTTCTTCCATGTAAAAATTATGAGGCCACAGTGCTCTTCGGAACTTTTAGTGCAGGATTACACTAAACAATCATCATTCAGGATTTTAAGCTGCTTAAAATCCTAAACAATGATCATTCAGTGTAATGCTGAGTGATGATCATTCAGTGTAAACAGCAGCCGTTCAGTGCTAAAGTGAATGGAAAGGGGCGGGGGAGAGCGAGGAATGAAATCTCCTCCAGCCGCCTCGCCTCCCTGCTGGCCGCTCAGTCAAAGTGCCAGCGATACTCGCTCTTGTGGAACTGCACAGGAGTGAGTACATGCTGGGACAAGTGTCTGGCATCGTTTGCCCAACACTCGTCTAGTGTAAAAGGGCCTTAAAATAAAACGTCTCCTTTATTGAATCATTAAAGACAGCAAAATGGGTCCCGAAAAGCAGTGAAAAATGTTAATGCATTTCTGGCCTTTACAGCCTTTGATCACAGCACAAAAAATTGTTAACACCAAAATTGCCCAAAAACTCAAAAAAATCCCCGGTTGAATACACTCATTAAAATCTAATTTTTATTGAACTAAATAAATTACTAAGAAGCATAGGAATTAAAACTACAAACACTTGCCTAGCAAACCTGGAAGTTCTGAGCCACCTATAATATATATCATCTAATGCTGCTGCAATGTACTGTATACTTGGCTTTATAGAGCTCTCCTAGATAGCTAGTAGTTATATAAGATATCAAGCAGGTGACCAATGCAGACTAATGGTTCTGCCTAAATAATATTGCCAGGTCTTGGTGTTTGAGATAAAACAAAAATAGAAACCCGCAACAACATGTTTTGCCAATATAGTGGCGTCTTCAGGGTCTGGGGTTACTAGAGGCCTCCTCAGGGGTTTGGGGTTACTTGACGTGCACCCACTTAAATGACAGCTGTTATATAACATGATTGAAAGATTTTTCCATTTGACTGACCAGTGAAAGACACTGCATACTGAGTGGCCAATGCAGAAAAAGCGAATGATGTTGGGCAGGCCCTTAAGCCAATCCTACAGATTGCCTCCCTCATACTTGACCAATCTCATTGTGTGATGATGTAATCAGCCTAGCGAATAGCTGTTCGGCCTTTCCCAGCATGCTCAGTGTGTCCCTCTAGAACTTTGATCCTTTTTAACTATATTTTGTGGTGTATGCTCAGTACACAAGAGCTCATATTTAGGCCGATTTGCACAGGGCTGTAAGGCCGCCTGCAGACGGGCGGAAATTCTGCGGCGGGATTTCCTGCAGAGTTTCTGCCCCTGGACGCCTGCATAGGATTGCATTACAACACACAATCCCATGCAGACGGCCGTGGTTTGTCTGCGCGAAATCCCGTGCAGCAAACAAACCACGGCATGTTCTAATTCTGTGCGAGCCCCGCACAGAAACGTCACTCACCGTCCGCTGGTTCCACTCTGCACATGCGCCGGCTGCCCGGCAGCCGGCACATGAAAGAGCTGGAGCTGCGGGACCGGGTAAGTACGCGCTGCTCTCTGCAGGCGCTCGGGTCGGGTCCTGCTGTGAGAATTCTCACAGCCGGATCCGACCCGGCCGTCTGCAGGCGGCCTTATTCAGCAAGATACTGTGATTTGTAGAGCTGCCCAGTTTGCAGAAGTCCACACTTTAAAGAACTGTCTTGTGGCCTCAGTACTGTGAGAAGGGATTCTACAATACTCACCACTAGAAGTGTCGTGAGTTACTGATTGAATATTCAAGGTGTTGAATCCATAGATGAAGTTCTTATATTAGGTTAAGGGGAGAGGGGCATGTTACACTAATACAAATGATGTCAGCATGTACCAACGGAGCTGCTGGTGGCACAGGCCGTAACATAGCAATATCTGAGAGTATTCGGTAGTATACTGCATCTTCCAATCTTAAGTGTTACTCATGCAGAACAATTCAACGTAGCTTAAGCCCATTGGGGTAATTCGGATGTTTTCCACAGACACCTAGATGGATCCCCATAATTATCGTGTATCATATTGAATGCCTTCTAGTCCGAGCATACATTTCACTACTAGCTTATAGGTTATGCATTTATTTATATTGAGAGACTCCTAAGGCATGTACTATACCCTTCTGTCACAGGGCCTCAGTACCCTACACTGCCACATAAAAAGCTGTTAGGTGATTATGGAGGTGCTATCATATAAAGCAAAAGCCTTATAAATAGTTATACAATTCATAGAAGTGATTGTATAGTGTTTCCAAAAGCTGGTTTCAAATTCATGCTGAATATGATAATCCTTCATTTAGGCCAAAGGGGCTCTTACTCCTGAGGCAGGAAATCCAACATGCCTCCTCTTCTACCAATTTTTGTCCCGATCCCTTTTGCAGGGACCCAGTTCTATCTAACAGATGCTCCTAATATTAGTTGAGTACCATGGCCTCCATGACATCTATTAACCTGCCTTGCAATAAGGGTCTGTTTTTGTACATGTATTGCTCAGATGTTTGGAAATATGCTTAAAGGGGTTGTCCCGCGCCGAAACGGGTTTTTTTTTTTTTCAACCCCCCCCCCGTTCGGCGCGAGACAACCCCGATGCAGGGACGTACAGAAAGCTCACCGGAGCGCTTACCTTAATCCCCGCGCTCCGGTGACTTCTATACTTACCTGTGAAGATGGCCGCCGGGATCCTCTGCCTCCGTGGACCGCAGCTCTTCTGTGCGGTCCACTGCCGATTCCAGCCTCCTGATTGGCTGGAATCGGCACGTGACGGGGCGGAGCTACACGGAGCTACACGGAGCCCCATAGAGAACAGGAGAAGACCTGGACTGCGCAAGCGCGGCTAATTTGGCCATCGGAGGGCGAAAATTAGTCGGCACCATGGAGACGAGGACGCTAGCAACGGAGCAGGTAAGTATAAAACTTTTTATAACTTCTGTATGGCTCATAATTAATGCACAATGTATATTACAATGTGCATTAATATGGCCATACAGAAGTGTATAGACCCACTTGCTGCCGCGGGACAACCCCTTTAAGCTCTTGAACCATCTTATCAATATTTATACATATATTAGGGTTGGGCCATCGTACTCCATAAATAATGTCTGTCCTGTAACATGCAAAAGAGAATGTGATAAAATACTGGTGCTGAAGGCGCAAAACTCTAAGCTAGTTGAAAGCTAAAGGTCCAAGATGCAATAGTGAAAGCACGTCTTCTTTATCTAACAACATAGAGAATCAGCGAGTGAATACACATTTCAGGGTCAAGCCCCTTCATCAGTTCGACTGGATTAAACACGATAGGATGCCTGAGGGTGACACAATTCCAAAAGTTTTTGGATGTGCCAGAAGTTCTGTATGTGACAGGGAGACAGGGAGGAAAGAGGCACTTCAGGATAACATATCCTATAAGATGTTATTTTCTAGTTTATCTGATACATTTTGTTGTCCACTGGATTAACAAATGTAGAGGCGCTCATGACAAGTGGACAGAAAGAGCATCTTCCACAGGAATGAGAGCCAGTAAATTTGAACTGGGGTAGTTGTCTACTTTGGGCAAGAGGACTGACATTATGCCCTAGTTGTTCTTAGCCGTTTAGTCGTTCATGACCCTCGACAACCCTAAAGGCGAGCTCCATCCATGGTTTTCGGTTTTGCACTGCTTCTTTCAGTTGTATGATATCCATGCCAGTATCAGCTCTGACAGTATCAGCCATCGTGTCCTTTGGTGGCCAGGTCTTCTTTTGCCACTGATCTGTGCAAGCATTATAGATTTTTCTAGTGACTCTGCTCCCATTACACTGCCAAAGCTCACATACTTGCAACATGAAATGTGCGTGGCATGAGTCTAGGGAAATTAGTTATTGTGAAACGTGAAACGACAAGACTTAACATTATGCCCTAGATGATCACCTAAATTCTGACCTCTTCTGTATGTAATGCTTGGGTCATGGGTAATGGCCCCTTCTAGATCCGAATCTGATGTTAATATTAGGCAATATTTTTTCATAATATTTACGGCCTGATGAGTATAGACGTCGTAGGTTCCTATATAGCTGTATTTTGATTTTGCTGGGTTACTCCTGGTCATAAGTTACCTTGAACAATCCTCAGTTTTAGCTCTTTTATATGCTTCCCTTAAACATTTAACCAGATAGCCCCTCCTGCGAAACCCCATGAACAATAAATTGCATTCCCTTTGGAAGGATGTTTTATCTGGGCGGTTTCTTCTTGCTACTAAATATTGCTCCACTGGAAGCCCAACCTTGAGTGAAGGAGGATGCCAATATTCCAGTAGAGCAGGTTGTTTGTTGCTTCGGGTTTTCTATAGATGTTGGTTCGAATGCATTTATTCTCATCGAGTGAGATGTCCAAATCTCAAAAGTGAATATGCTTTTCATGGATATCACAGGTAAATAGCAGACCAATGTTAATGTTGTTCAAAGTGGATATGAATTTTTCAAAACGTGCCGGTCTCCATCCCATATGATAAGCAGGTCATCAATGAATCTGCATCCGAACAGTGTGTGACTTGTGCAAAGTTCCATCTCACCAGAAAATAGATTTGCATAGCTTGGCGCACATGCGGTGCCCATTTCTATGCCCTGTTTTTGCAAACAAAAAAGGTATTGTCAAAAATAAAATAATTGTGTTGGAGAATGAATAAAAAAGTTTTTTCACAAACTTATTGTGAGGGAAGGAATGTGTCCCACATGTGGATAAAAATATTTAACAGCTGTTAGGCCCAGTTCATGCAGAATATTACTGTAGAGACTCTCTACATTTATGCTGGTGAGTAATGCGTTACTGGGGACGGTAATCGCATGTGTTTTAGCAATGATGTCTTTCCTATCTTGAAGATATGACAGAAGTGTGCTGCCAAATGATACAGGGAAGATGAAGACGCTCACCAGCAGGATGCACGGACCTGACTTAAACCAATTGCAGAAGACAGCAAGAAAAGGATCCAGCATGCATAAAATCACAGCTTTACTGAGACATATTAAAATCCCAACAGGAAGGACATACAATGGCGCGACACTGACGCATTTCAAGCTGTCACAGCAACTCTTAGTCATAACATAAGAATATGGCACACCGGCTTAGTTTAAAAAGAAAGATACATTCAACAGACAAACAAAAAAATAATTATGTAACTAAGCAGAAAAAAGGCACAGAAAAAGGAGACAGAACACCTGGCAATTAACCCTTAATAATTAGAGATGAGCGAACGTACTCGTCCGAGCTTGATACTCGTTAAAGTATTAGCGTGTTCGAGATGCTCGTTATTCGAAACAAGCAACACGCGATGTTCGAGTTACTTTCACTTTCATCTCTGAGACGTTAGCGCGCTTTTCTGGCCAATAGAAAGACAGGGAAGGCATTACAACTTCCCCCTGCGACGTTCAAGCCCTATACCACCCCCCTGCAGTGAGTGGCTGGCGAGATCAGGTGTCACCCGAGTATATAAATCGGCCCCTCCCGCGGCTCGCCACAGATGCATTCTGACAGAGATCAGGGAAAGTGCTGCTGATGCCGGAGCTGCTATAGAGAGCGCGTTAGGAGTGATTTTAGTCTTCAAGAACCCCAACGGTCCTTCTTAGGGCCACATCTAACCGTGTGCAGTAGTGTGGAGGCTGCTTTTTGCAGTGTTGCACATTTTTTTTTTTTTTTTTTGTATATCGGCCGTGCAGAGCATTGCGTCCTGCAGTAATTTTACATTGTCCAGGGCCAGTAGTAGTGAGGCAGGGACAGAAGACATATTTAGTGTATATAGGCAGTGGGCCTTTCCAAAAACATTTGGGAAAAAAATCTATTTGGGCTGCCTGTGACCGTCCTCAGTGTACTGGGTCTCTGCTGGGGGTAGTTGTCCTAATTCATACGCAGCCAGCTAAGTGTTACAGCAGGCTTGCGCAAAATTCTTTCCTGGCTCTGTGTTGCCTGTTACATCACCGCTGTATTCCAGTCCACAGTAAAACAGTCTGCAGTAATTTTACATTGTCCAGGGCCAGTAGTGGTGAGGCAGGGACAGAAACATATTTAGTGTATATAGGCAGTGGGCCTTTCCAAAAACATTTGGGGAAAAAATTCTATTTGGGCTGCCTGTTACCGTCCTCAGTGTACTGGGTCTCTGCTGGGGGTAGTTGTCCTAATTCATACGTAGCCAGCTAAGTGTTACAGCAGGCTTGCGCAAAATTCTTTCCTGGCTCTGCTGTGCGTTCCGTAAGCGAAGTCAGCCTCCAACCACAGGCCAATAAGCGGCACATTTAATTACAGCGTTCTGTTTCTGCACTACTGGTAATACACCATGCTGAGGGGTAGGGGTAGGCCTAGAGGACGTGGACGTGGCCGAGGACGCGGAGGCCCAAGTCAGGGTGTGGGCACAGGCCGAGCTCCTGATCCAGGTGTATCGCAGCCGACTGCTGTGGGATTAGGAGAGAGGCACGTTTCTGGCGTCCCCACATTCATCTCACAATTAATGGGTCCACGCGGTAGACCTTTATTAGAAAATGAGCAGTGTGAGCAGGTCCTGTCGTGGATGGCAGAAAGTGCATCCAGCAATCTATCGACCACCCAGAATTCTGCGCCGTCCACTGCTGCAACTCTGAATCCTCTGGCTGCTGCTCCTCCTTCCTCCCAGCCTCCTCACTCCATTACAATGACACATTCTGAGGAGCAGGCAGACTCCCAGGAACAGTTCACGGGCCCCTGCCCAGAATAGGCAGCAATGGTTCCGAATCCTCTCCCACTGGAGGAGTTTGTCGTGACCGATGCCCAACCTTTGGAAAGTTCCCGGGGTCCGGGGGATGAGGCTGGGGACTTCCGGCAACTGTCTCAAGAGCTTTCAGTGGGTGAGGAGGACGATGACGATGAGACACAGTTGTCTATCAGTGAGGTAGTAGTAAGGGCAGTAAGTCCGAGGGAGGAGCGCACAGAGGATTCGGAGAAAGAGCAGCAGGACGATGAGGTGACTGACCCCACCTGGTTTGCTATGCCTACTGAGGACAGGTCTTCAGAGGGGGAGGCAAGGGCAGCAGCAGGGCAGGTTGAAAGAGGCAGTGCGGTGGCCAGGGGTAGAGGCAGGGCCAGACCGAATAATCCACCAACTGTTTCCCAAAGCACCCCCACGCGCCATGCCACCCTGCAGAGGCCGAGGTGCTCAAAGGTCTGGCAGTTTTTCACTGAGAGTGCAGACGACCGACGAACAGTGGTGTGCCACCTGTGTCGCGCCAAGATCAGCCGGGGAGCCACGACCACCAGCCTCACCACCACCAGCATGCGCTGACATATGATGGCTAAGCACCCGACAAGGTGGGACGAAGGCCGTTCACCGCCTCCGGTTTGCACCGCTGCCTCTCCCCCTGTGCCCCAACCTGCCACTGAGATTCAACCCCCCTCTCAGGACACAGGCACTACCGTCTCCTGGCCTGCACCCACACCCTCACCTCCGCTGTCCTCGGCCCCATCCACCAATGTCTGTCAGCGCAGCGTCCAGCCGTCGCTAGCGGAAGTGTTTGAGCGCAAGCGCAAGTACGCCGCCACGCACCCGCACGCTCAAGCGTTAAACGTGCACGTAGCCAAATTTATCAGCCTGGAGATGCTGCCGTATAGGGTTGTGGAAACGGAGGCTTTCAAAGGTATGATGGCGGCGGCGGCCCCGCGCCACTCAGTTCCCAGTTGCCACTACTTTTCCCGATGTGCCGTCCCAGCCCTGCACGACCACGTCTCCCGCAACATTGTACGCGCCCTCACCAACGCGGTTACTGCCAAGGTCCACTTAACAACGGACACGTGGACAAGCACAGGCGGGCAGGGCCACTATATCTCCCTGATGGCACATTGGGTGAATTTAGTGGAGGCTGGGACAGAGTCAGAGCCTGGGACCGCTCACGTCCTACCCACCCCCAGAATTGCGGGCCCCAGCTCGGTGCTGGTATCTGCGGCGGTGTATGCTTCCTCCACTAAACCACCCTCCTCCTCCTCCGCAACCTCTGTCTCGCAATCAAGATGTGTCAGCAGCAGCACGTTGGCAGCAGTCGGTGTCGCGCGGCGTGGCAGCACAGCGGTGGGCAAGCGTCAGCAGGCTGTGCTGAAACTACTCAGCTTAGGAGATAAGAGGCACATGGCCCACGAACTGCTGCGGGGTCTGACAGAGCCGCTGAGCCTCCAACCGGGCATGGTCGTGTGTGACAACGGCCGTAACCTGGTGGCGGCTCTGCAGCTCGGCAGCCTCACGCATGTGCCATGCCTGGCCCACATCTTTAATTTGGTGGTTCAGCGCTTTCTGAAAAGCTACCCACGCTTGTCAGACCTGCTCGGAAAGGTGCGCCGGCTCTGCGCACATTTCCGCAAGTCCCACACGGACGCTGCCACCCTGCGCACCCTGTAACATCGGTTTAATCTGCCAGTGCACCGACTGCTGTGCGACGTGCCCACACGGTGGAACTCTACGCTCCACATGTTGGCCAGGCTCTATGAGCAGCGTAGAGCTATAGTGGAATACCAACTCCAACATGGGCGGCGCAGTGGGAGTCAGCCTCCTCAATTCTTTACAGAAGAGTGGGCCTGGTTGGCAAATATCTGCCAGGTCCTTGGAAACTTTGAGGAGTCTACCCAGATGGTGAGCGGGGATGCTGCAATCATTAGCGTCACCATTCCTCTGCTATGCCTCTTGAGAAGTACCCTGCAAAGCATAAAGGCAGACGCTTTGCGCTCAGAAACAGAGTCAGGGGAAGACAGTATGTCGCTGGATAGTCAGAGCACCCTCCTGTCTATATCTCAGCGTGTTGAGGAGGAGGAGGAGGAGCATGAGGAGGATGAGGAGGAGGGGGAAGAGACAGCTTGGCCCACTGCTGAGGGTACCCATGCTGCTTGCCTGTCATCCTTTCAGCGTGTATGGCCTGAGGAGGAGGAGGAGGAGGATCCTGAAATTGATCTTCCTAGTGAGGACAGCCATGTGTTGCGTACAGGTACCCTGGCACACATGGCGGACTTCATGTTAGGATGCCTTTCTCGTGACCCTCGCGTTACACGCATTCTGGCCACTACGGATTACTGGGTGTACACACTGCTCGACCCACGGTATAAGGAGAACCTTTCCACTCTCATACCCGAAGAGAAAAGGGGTTCGAGAGTGATGCTATACCACAGGACCCTGGCGGACAAGCTGATGGTAAAATTCCCATCCGACAGCGCTAGTGGCAGAAGGCGCAGTTCCGAGGGCCAGGTAGCAGGGGAGGCGCGGAGATCAGGCAGCATGTACAGCACAGGCAGGGGAACACTCTCTAAGGCCTTTGACAGCTTTCTGGCTCCCCAGCAAGACTGTGTCACCGCTCCCCAGTCAAGGCTGAGTCGGCGGGAGCAATGTAAAAGGATGGTGAGGGAGTACGTAGCCGATTGCATGACCATCCTCCATGACGCCTCTGCCCCCTACAACTACTGGGTGTCGAAGCTGGACACGTGGCCTGAACTCGCGCTGTATGCCCTGGGGTTGCTTGCTTGTCCTGCGGCTAGCGTCTTGTCAGAGAGGGTGTTTAGTGCGGCTGGGGGAATCATCACAGATAAGCGTACCCGACAGTGCCGACAGGCTTACACTCATCAAGATGAACAAAGCCTGGATTTCCCCAGACTTCTCTTCTCCACCAGCGGACAGCAGCGATACCTAAGCAATACGTAGGCTGCACCCGCGGATGGAAGCATCGTTCTCTATCACCATCCAAAACGGGGACATTTTTGCTTCATCAATCTGTGTATAATATTCATCCTCCTCCTCCTGCTCCTCCTCCTGAAACCTCACGTAATCACGCCGAACGGGCAATTTTTCTTAGGCCCACAAGGCTCAGTCATATAATTTTTGTAAACAATTTTTATACGTTTCAATGCTCATTAAAGCGTTGAAACTTTCACCTGAACCAATTTTTATTTTAACTGGGCTGCCTCCAGGCCTAGTTACAAATTAAGCCACATTAACCAAAGGGATTAATGGGTTTCACCTGCCCTCTTGGTTGGGCATGGGCAATTTTTCTGAGGTACATTAGTACTGTTGGTACACCAATTTTTTGGGGCCCTCGTCTACAGTGTAATCCAATTAATTTTTTGCCCACCTGCATTAAAGCTGACGTTACCTCAGCTGTGCTGGGCACTGCAATGGAATGTATTTATGTACCGCCGGTGGGTTCCAGGGAGCCACCCATGCTGTCGGTCCACACGGAGTTGTAACTGCATGTGTCCACTTCTAAAGAACCCCAGTCTGACTGGGGCATGCAGTGTGGGCCGAAGCCCACCTGCATTAAACATGACATTACCTCAGCTGTGATGGGCAATGCAATGGGATATATTTATGTGCCGCCGGTGGCTTCCTGGCACCCACCCATGCTGTCGGTCCACAGGGACTTCACAATAGGGAGTTGTACCTGCCTGTGTCTATGAATTAAAAACCCCGGTCAGGTTGGGGCATGCAGTGTGGGCCGAAGCCCACCTGCATTTAATCTGACGTTAGCTCTGCTGTCCAGGGCACTGCAATGGGATACATTTATGTACAGCCGGTGGGTTCCAGGGAGCCACCCATGCTGTGGGTGCACACGGAATTCCCATTGCGGAGTTGTACCTGCCTGTGACTATTTATAAAAAAACGCGGTCTGACTGGGGCATGCAGACACCTCGACAGAATGAATAGTGTGTGGCACATAGGTTCCCCATTGCTATGCCCACGTGTGCAGCTCCTGATGGCAGTGGCACAGGATTATATTTCTCACTGCTTCTGTACAGCATTGTGGGCTATCGTCCTGCCCCTTTTAAAGAGGGTCGCTGCCTAGCCATGCCAACGCTCTGCAGTGTGTGCCTGCGGTTCCTCCTCATGGCAGACGCACTCATAAATAGACATGAGGGTGGCGTGGCATGAGGGCAGCTGAAGGCTGCGCAGGGACACTTTGGTGTGTGCTGTGGACACTGGGTCGTGCGGGGGGGGGGGGGGGTTGGGCTGCATGCAACCCAGGAGAAGTGGCAGCGGAGTGTCATGCAGGCAGTGATTGTGCTTTGTTGGAGGTAGTGTGGTGCTTAGCTAAGGTATGCATTGCTAATGAGGGCTTTTCAGAAGTAAAAATTGTTGGGAGGGGGGGGCCCACTCTTGCCGCTATTGTAGCTTAATAGTGGGACCTGGGAACTTGAGATGCAGCCCAACACGTAGCCCCTCGCCTGCCCTATCTGTTTCTGTGTCGTTCTCATCACTTTCTTGAATTGCCCAGATTTTCACAAATGAAAACCTTAGCGAGCATCGGCGATATACAAAAATGCTCGGGTTGCCCATTGACTTCAATGGGGTTCGTTATTCGAAACGAACCCTCGAGCATCGCGAAATTTTCATCCCGAGTAACGAGCACCCGAGCATTTTGGTGCTCGCTCATCTCTATTAATAATGCAAAAACATATATATATATATTGCTGTAGACATTTAAACTTAGAAATTTTATTATTTACTTATTATATAGTTACAGTCGACCATATTTTATATTATTATTTTATGTAATAAAGAAAATGGTATTCCAGTTTACACAAATTAATGTATTAATTCTTATGTTGCATCATGTAATTATCAGATTACTTTTCTATCTGGTTCTCCATGTTGTGGAATATTCTGTCCCTCATGAAAAGTCCTGCTATGTAAGTCACCTGCTACCGTATTTTTCCTTAGATCCTGCTCCTTGGCTGCTTTTTTAGCTCAGCTTTATTAAGACAGGGCTATGATCTGTAACTATAGCTTGGTTGTAGTGCCAAATGTTAGTTGTTGGTCAGTAGTAAAATATGGCATTTTTTAGCCAATTTATCATAAGCTTTTATATAGGAAAACAAAACTGAAAAAAAGGTCACTAAAAATTTCACTAATAATGGAGACATCATCAAAAACTACATGCAATTTTTCTGGCATGTTTTTTTTTATTTTTTATTTACATTACTTAAAACAAAAACACCATAACAGACTATTCCTGAAGAAACCTTAGAGTCCCAAAGTTGCAATGGATCCAAGTTGCAAAGTCTGAAAATTGCAAGAAAAGTGTTGTCTTCATTTTAAAGGATACCTGGTTTATTAGAGCATCTTTTCTTGACTATAGATAGAAATGTACATTAGACGTAGATTGATGAAACAGATTAGAATTCTAATTATGTGTGATTACCATTTAAATAGTTCCCATGACTACAAATTGATTTTGCTTTCCTTGTTAAAACACTGGTCATAATGACATTCATTTATATTAATATGTGTGTGTCATTGGAACACCCAAATAAATTGCCTGGCAATTGGGCATTAATTAATGTGCCATTAAAATAAAGTGTCAACCAATTAATATGAAGCTTGAGGTGATACCTTGAGAGACCTGCTGTAAAGGAAGAGTTTCTGAAACTCAGTATCTATACATAACTTAATTAATGGAGGATTCCAAAGGATTCTGGGCTGCTGAATATATTTCAGCATTCAGACTGTGCCATGAGCATTAGGTTATAAAAGTTAAATGGCACTACTATAGTTCCAAGTATTCATTTGGTGTTTGTGGATATTAGCAGACACTGAGCAGAATCTGCGGAGCAGAAACTTAAAATGATGTGCTATGAGAAAAAAAAACATCTCTTTCAGTTATGAAGGTGGAGAGGTGAAATAGTTTATTTTTTATTGTATTAAAGATTAAGTAAAAAATATAAACTGGGGTAATAATAAAATTACACCGCTCAAGAAAAGCCGTGCAGCTCATCGGAGCTGTTAACCTTTTAAATGCCACAGTCAATTCTGACAGCGGCATTTAAATTTCCCCGGCTGATGTTCCAGGGTCCCATATGGATTTAGCATGTCTGCCTCTAAGTTGTGTGAATTTGCCTCCAATCTGGTTTAATTACACAGAACATTACCAATTGGTAAGATTGTAGCAACAATAAGCTCAATAACATTGGACAGCTAGTCACTCTTTGTAAAATTGTTCCAAAAATGTAATCAACCTCTCTAAAATATTTCCATTTAACAAAATGCCCTTTACATCCAGCAAATGTACTGATTGCTCAAGAGTGCATGAATGACACAAAATTGCTGTGACAATGCTAAAAGCGGGTAGATCTCCAGGCAAATCACAGGAGAGGGAAAGGGCATGAGAGGCCTCTTATCATAGTTTCTGTCTGCACTATATTTTCATTACATGTACAAGAAAAAAAAATAAAAAAAGAAACCTATCCGAAAACACATTTCATCTTGTAACAAAAGGATTCTGCATGATCCAGGGAACACATCACAATGTATCAATATGTGGAATTGAAAGCAAGTACTGCTCAGAGGCGTGATGATGACATCTTGACTATCTGACGACAATATCTATATTAGAAATTATATTTTGTGCATAGAACTAAGGGCAGAAATATTTTTTGCACTAATAACTGCTATTCTGTTATACAGGGATGGGCACTTCTTTACTGACCAGAAATGGGTAATCTGATAAATTCATCTCTGGACACATTTTGCTAATTGCTAAAATAAATTTGGTAGAGTCCTTGTCAAAGAGATTTGTTACAGAAAATTGGTTGGTTTGATTTCACTTTGACTATACACCATATCATACATTTCCCCCACTGCACCATCTGAAACATTAAATCCACTTTTCATTCTTGGGGAATTTCCCTCTGATTCCCCCCTTAGAAAAAAAAGGGGCAATACAAAAAAATTTGGGTAATACATGAACCTTACTACCATATCTTAGCCTCTAGCAGCACAATATAGTTGTCATCTGTTGTAAAATTCCCCACTCTCTGGTAATAAGACAACTCTGCTTACTTTGCCTCGATCTACACAGTTAAACTGATGTGCAGAAAACAAGAAATGTCGTCCTATTGCGTGTGCTCCAATCATATTATATGTATATATATATATATATATATATATATATATATATATATATATATATAACATTACTTTTCCATTAAAATCTGATTTCAGAATGTCTGCCTTTTTCTAATGATAGACTATCTTTGAAATGACCTCCCATAATCACTTCTATTTCTCTTTCACTGCCATAGAGCATATGCAAATAAACCAATATCAACTACCTATCTGGCTTGCATAGTAGCCAATGTGGGAATACATCAGTGAG
Source organism: Eleutherodactylus coqui (assembly GCF_035609145.1). NCBI lineage: Eukaryota > Metazoa > Chordata > Amphibia > Anura > Eleutherodactylidae > Eleutherodactylus > Eleutherodactylus coqui. The sequence goes on from NC_089840.1 coordinate 191,670,688, forward strand.
AATTTTAATTCCCACTAGGTGTTCTTGGCAATTCAGCACCTGTCAGAAGTCAGAACAAGATGCATCCACAGAATATCTCTCTCTCTCTCTCTCTCTCTCTCTCTCTCTCTCTCTCATAGGTCTGTATTTGCATGTGAACATTTGGTATGCAGAATAGAGCAAAAGGTAGAAGTCCTGTGAGTTTGATTCCTTACCTATAACAGCAAATGAAATGTCCATTTGTCAAATAGCACCCTGCCCCCAAAAAACAATCTTGTGGGGAAAACACAACAATGCAAGTTATTGTGGATGAAACAATGAAGGAGGAGCTAGAATTTTCTAGCTAAAAAAATCATAACTGTTGTGGAAACAGTCAAAGGTTATGGAAATCTTTCTGCATTAAAAATCCATTCACACATATCTTACTCAGTACCTGCAAAAAAAAAATGATGCACTCATCTGTCTTTTTGCATGACGTTTTCCTTCTCATACATTTAGAATGCTTCATACTTTGTTGGCAAGCTTTCTTAAATTCATGTTTATGGCTTGCCAGCACTGATCAGCTAGTCTCTATCAATGCACACAAGCTCAGCTCCCATTCCTCTTTCCTCTCTCAGAGGTTATGTAACACAACCATGCTCACTCAATACTGCACAGCTGTCTTATCCTCTCTCTGAGTAGCTGCTTGTCTGTTCCCCCTCACTGTTGATAAAAGCAGAAAATTCACCCTGAGTGAGTTACAGCCCTCTGTAATAGTAGTTTTCTCTGCCCTCTGTCCTCCTGATTTTCTCTACCATCCCACAGCACTGTCATACAGCTCTTTTGTAGTAGCTCAGACAGACGGTGCATACACATTCACAGTAGGCTGGGGGAGGAGCCAGTCAGTTTACTGTAACAGAATTTGCAAGTGTAAAAAACAACGAAAAGTTTTAATTTTTTAAAACACATTGATTAAAAAACAATGTGAAGTCCTTACCGTGTATTCTGCTAGTTTTATGTCTTAAAATTGTTAATGTTTTTAAAAATGAATAAAATCCTGGACATTTTTAGTAGCTGTTTCCAGATCATGACTCTTTATTAATAACATGTGTCTGATTCAACATCTATTTCATTGTTACTCGGCCCTATTTTTCTATTGCAGTCTTTCATTTTGTGACCTTCAAGCAGCTGTTTGGCCAGATTGCCTGTCATTCTTACATGTTATTTGCACTGTTGCTGCACAGATGTATTTGCATTCTAATAGTTTTACTGTTTGAAAAGAGAAAACCATTCACGATAAATGGCAATTTTAGCTGCTCATAGTTTAACCGCTCACACTTCACTATGTCCAGTATCTTAGCACCTATTAAATATGACATTTCACATACTACAGTCATGGTTAGCAGTGAAGGTAATGGTAAATATGTGGTTCCTAGGCTTATTAACACAATGTAAGGTTTTGATAATTAAAACACCCATACATACAAGATTTCTCAAGTTCAAAATCTCAAATTTAAGTTTACCTCCAAAATAGCCTAACAATCTGATGTATGTATACTGCACATTCTTCTTGGCTTTTTTCCAAAAACTTCATAGTAGTTTTATAGATGCACCATTTTTTCCTATTCTTGGCATAAGTCCACGGGATGCGGATGTTGCAGTAGCACCCAGGCTTGGTGCTTAGGAGAGCCCAAAGGCTCCGATCCCTTTTCATGGTGCAGCTCTCTTCCCCTGGAATTTCATGTTTGATTATAGAAGGTCAGAGCTATGTTGAACACGCAGCTATGGTGTAAAATGAAGTTCCTGGAAGCTCTAGTTGTAGTATTCCTGTTATCAAAACTCGCAGTGCACAATTATAGCCCACCTGCTTTCTAGAAAGTAAATAGATTTTGCTAAATTTTTCCAAAAATTTACAAACAACAGATAATGGTATACCATAAAGAAAAAATCTATACTCATCTTTCCAATAATCTCTCTTGTCCAGCGCCACCGGTCTAATCCCAGAAGTGACTGAAATGGTCATATGCCATGTATTGGTCAGATGGTCTCAAAAGGCATCTGTGCATGAACAGCATGTGACCACTGAGCCAATGATTGGCTGAGCAGTCATGTGAGCGATGCACAGCATGTGACCACTGCATTCACATGCAGGATCGGACAGGCAGCGCTAAAAGGGGACAATAATGGGAAGGTGATAGAGATTTTTTTCTTAATCTTAAACCATTATCTGTCTGCTGTAGGTTTTTGTTACATTTCGGTAAACCCTTTTACAAGTGAATCTCGAGGTTTTCCTTTACAGCGGCTGCTATCCTTAGTATTAGTATAATTATGTGACATTTACCTTTTGAAGCACTGATGATTTACTTTCTTGTAGCTCATAATCATTCTATTCCTGCTGCATAGAAATATATTCTGCCTAAACTTACTGCTTTGTAAGAAGTCTCCCAAAAAGCACAGATGTTGCAGTTTAATCAATTTATTGAATTCATGTGACAAAACCTTTTGCTTGAGCTCCCACCCATTTGCAAAGTGTTATGGGAAATTATTTAGCAATAAGGCAGCTGGAGATGTTTAACTTACAGCACACCAAAAACTTTTCTATTGAATATTTTTTGTTCTCTCCATAGGAAGGCACACGTTACTTAGCCCTACAATGCATGCTATAGAATTTTGGATACATATGATTTAACTAGCTTACCCGTCGCGCGTTGCTGCGAAGACATACATAAATACATTCGTTTTTATATATCAAGATAACCAATCACAGCGCAGCTTTCAAGTTACCTCAGCAGTATAATATATAACAACCAATCACAGAGCAGCTTTAATGTTACCTCAGCAGTATAATATATAGCAACCAATCACAGCACAGCTTTCATTTTACCTCAGGATTCTCAATATCCGGTAATTGTCTTGCGGAACGTTCGGCGGATGCATCATTTTGTAGTTGAACACGCAACCCGTTGCTCGTAATGCTTTTTGCTTTCGTGCTTGAGATGGAAATCAAACGATCTTTGTCCGGGGGGCATAACTGTCGACGATGCTCGCACGCGCGCCACCTATCGTAGGAAAGATGTACTATGCCAGTAATCTTCCCAGGAGTGTACTCAACAACTTCCCAAAGTTTCATGGTGATTGGATGAATGGTGTAGTAATGCATAAAAAACAAACAGACCAACAGTCATTCATTTATATATATATATATAGATGACATCAGGTAGTAAAAGAATTAGATTCCATACGTAAAATTTGGACGCTAATTGTTTAGCGCTTAGAATTGAATAATCGAGTTGGGACCCACTAACTTTTCCTATTTATGACATAATCAATGCCCGTGACAAATTACATCGGGAAGTGAGAGAATTAGATTCCATGCGTAAAATTTGGACGCTAATTCTTTTGCGCTTAGAATTGAATAATCGAGTTAGGACCCATTAACGTTTCCTATTTATGACATAATCAATGCTCGTGCCAAATTTCAAGTTTCTATGACATTGGGAAGTGAGAAAATTAGATTCCGTACGTAAAATTTGGACGCTAATTGTTTGGTGCTTAGAATTGAATAATCGAGTTGGGACCCATTAGCTTTTCCTATTTATGACATAATGAATGCTCGTGCCAAATTTCATGTTTCTATTACATTGGGAAGTGAGAGAATTAGATTTTGTACATAAAATTTGGACGCTAATTTTTTTGAGCTTAGAATTGAATAATCGAGTTGGGACCCTTTAACTTTTCCTATTTATGACATAATCAATGCTCGTGCCAAATTACATCGGGAAGTAAGAGAATTAGATTCCATACGTAAAATTTGGACGCTAATTCTTTTGCGCTTAGAATTGAATAATCAAGTTGGGACCCATTAACGTTTCCTATTTATGACATAATCAATGCTCGTGCCAAATTTCAAGTTTCTATGACATTGGGAAGTGAGAAAATTAGATTCCGTACGTAAAATTTGGACACTAATTCTTTGGCACTTAGAATTGAATAATTGAGTTGGGACCCATTAGCTTTTCCTATTTATGACATAATCAATGCTTGTGCCAAATTTCAAGTTTCTATGACATTGGGAAGCGAGAAAATTAGATTCCGTACGTAAAATTTGGACGCTAATTCTTTGGCGCTTAGAATTGAATAATCGAGTTGGGACCCATTAATTTTTCCTATTTATGACATAATCAATGCTCGTGGCAAATTTCATGTTTCTACAATATCGGGAAGTGAGAGAATTAGTGGCAATGATGGAAATCGAACGATCTACGTGGGGGGGGGCGTAACTGTCGACGACGCTCGCGCACGCGCCATTTATCGTAGGATAGTTGTACTATGCCTATAATCTTCCCAGGAGTGTACTCAACAACTTCCCAAAGTTTCATGGCGATCGGATGAATGGTGTAGTAGCGCATAAAGGACAAACAGACACACAGACAGACAGACATACATTCAATTTTATATATATAGAAGTGCAAATTAGACATAATAAGAAAAAAAACATGCATTGTGGGGTTAAATATTACTTATAATGGGTAACTATTCATAGTCTACAGTTCCCAGGTCTTGTGGCATCAAAGGTCGACTACATACAAAGTACATATGCTTAAAAGGGTTTTCCGTTGTTCAAGACCCTGACTGATCAGTTGATTGTGCGCCCGCTGACAGTGCCACAATTACAGAGAGGTCGGACTGGAAGCAGCGGAAGTCTCTTCTCCAACCTCTGTGTAGCTTGTAACTGTAAGTTCAGCTCTCATTGCAACCAATAGGGCGTGTCTGCAGTTACAAGCGACTGCCACTACACAGAGATCGGAGGAGAGACTCCCACTGCTTTTGCTCCGACCCCTGTGTATTTGCGGCAGCACTGTCAGCGAGCACACAATCAGCTGATCGGTCAGGATTCCGAATGACGGACCCCAGCTGATCAACTATTGACAACCTATCCTCAGGATAGGACATCAATATTAGTCTCCCTGGAAAACCCCTTTAATGCTTTCATCTCTAATTAACTAAAGAAAGAAACAGCAATGTTTCTGAATCGCTGACAGATACTATGACACATGTAAAAGTCACAATAAGAGTACTGATGGCAGTAGTGTATATGCACCATGGGCCATTAGTCAAATAATCCACCAGGAGTTAGACAAATAGGAAAGAGTACCTTAACTGGATTAGCATAATAGGTCTCAGTGGTCCATCCCATCTTGACTTTTATGCGATACAAAGTGTCCAAAGTTGTCATGTCAGGAGAAATTATCCACAAAATTCCACAACCCGTGTGAGCAGGCGGATGGCGTCCTGTGTGTGCTGTATGTAGGCGGGCGGGAGCAATCTCTAGCCCACTCGGTCTGCATACACCGAGCGACTATTGCTCCTGTTTGAAAGCACAGAAGTGATTATTGTTAGGGTGATAAGTGCCCGGCAATCATCCCATGTAAAGGGCACAGTTAGTGAACGGTGTGAACTATGATGTTGATTAAACAGAGGCTTTACACAAGTTCAGTTGAACAAACAATGCTTTACTGAATGTACAATAAAGAATAATATGGCAAAAACGTGCAACAGTTTTATTTTGATACAATGCAACCCGTTTACTGACATTCAGTTAATGCCATAACTTTGTCCATACCCTATGAATTGGGTGCCCTTAATATTGTATGCAGTGTAGAATGATCACAATCAATAAATGAGGTATATAGCTCCATGCATGCTGTTTGAAAATGAAAGTCTCCTCTAAAATAACTCAGCTGTCCAGGAACTTGGATTAACCAAATGAGTCAATCCACTATCTGAAATATGCAGTCAGTCTGCCCTGGACAAATTATTAGCACAGTATCTTTGGGGAGGTCATGCAACGATGAAGTCAAAACAATCTGTTTTACTGACGCAGAGTCTGGTGGATGGTACTCAAGATTACCAATCACTAGAGATGAGCGAGCACCAAAATGCTCGGGTGCTCGTTACTCGAGACGAACTTTTCGCGATGCTCGAGGGTTCGTTTCGAAAAACGAACCCCATTGAAGTCAATGGGCGACCCGAACATTTTTGTATATCGCCGATGCTCGCTAAGGTTTTCGTTTGTGAAAATCTGGGCAATTCAAGAAAGTGATGGGAACGACACAGCAACGGATAGGGCAGGCGAGGGGCTACATGTTGGGCTGCATCTCAAGTTCCCAGGTCCCACTATTAAGCCACAATAGCGGCAAGAGTGGGCCCCCCCCCCCCTCTTAACAACTTTTACTTCTGAAAAGCCCTCATTAGCAATGCATACCTTAGCTAAGCACCACACTACCTCCAACAAAGCACAATCACTGCCTGCATGACACTCCGCTGCCACTTCTCCTGGGTTACATGCTGCCCAACCCCCGCCCCCCTTACGACCCAGTGTCCACAGCGCACACCAAACTGTCCCTGCCCAGCCTTCAGCTGCCCTCATGCCACGCCACCCTCATGTCTATTTATAAGTGCGTCTGCCAGAGGAACCGCAGGCACACACTGCAGAGGGTTGGCATGGCTAGGCAGCGACCCTCTTTAAAAGGGGCGGGACAATAGCCCACAATGCTGTACATAAGCAATGAGAAATCCAATCCTGCGCCACCTCCATCTGGAGCTGCACACGTGGGCATAGCAATGGGGAACCTATGTGCCACACACTTCATTCTGTCAAGGTGTCTGCATGCCCCAGTCAGACCGCGGTTTTTTATAAATAGTCACAGGCAGGTACAACTCCGCAATGGGAATTCCGTGTGCACCCACAGCATGGGTGGCTCCCTGGAACCCACCGGCGGTACATAAATGTATCCCATTGCAGTGCCCTGGACAGCAGAGCTAACATCAGATTAAATGCAGGTGGGCTTCGGCTCACACTGCATGCCCCAACCGGACCAGGGTTTTTAATTCATAGACACAGGCAGGTACAACTCCCTATTGTGAAGTCCCTGTGGACCGACAGCATGGGTGGGTGCCAGGAAGCCACCGGCGGTACATAAATATATCCCATTGCATTGCCCATCACAGCTGAGGTAATAATGTCATGTTTAATGCAGGTGGGCTTCGGCCCACACTGCATGCCCCAGTCAGACTGGGGTTCTTTAGAAGTGGACACATGCAGTTACAACTCCCTGTGGACCCACAGCATGGGTGGCTCCCTGGAACCCACCGGTGGTACATAAATATATCCCATTGCATTGCCCATCACAGCTGAGGTAGTCATGTTAAATGCAGGTGGGCTTCGGCCCACACTGCATGCCCCAGTCAGACTGGGGTTCTTTAGAAGTGGACACATGTAGTTACAACTCCGTGTGGACCGACAGCATGGGTGGGTGCCAGGAAGCCACCGGCGGTAGATAAATATATCCCATTGCATTGCCCATCACAGCTGAGGTAATAAATTCATGTTTAATGCAGGTGGGCTTCGGCCCACACTGCATGCTCCAGACAGACTGGGGTTCTTTAGAAGTGGACACATGCAGTTACAACTCCCTGTGGACCCACAGCATGGGTGGCTCCCTGGAACCCACCGGCGGTACATAAATATATCCCATTGCATTGCCCATCACAGCTGAGGTAATGTCATGTTTAATGCAGGTGGGCTTCGGCCCACACTGCATGCCCCAGTCAGACTGGGGTTCTTTAGAAGTGGACACATGCAGTTACAACTCCCTGTGGACCCACGGCATGGGTGGCTCCCTGGAACCCACCGGCGGTACATAAATATATCCCATTGCAGTGCCCAACACAGCTGATGTTACGTGAGCTGTAATGCAGGTGGGCAAAAAATTAATTTGATTACACTGTAGGCGAGGGCCCCCAAAAATTGGTGTACCAACAGTACTAATGTACCTGAAAAAAATTGCCCATGCCCAACCAAGAGGGCAGGTGAAACCCATTAATCGCTTTGGTTAATGTGGCTTAATTGGTAACTAGGCCTGGAGGCAGCCCAGTAAAAATAAAAATTGGTTGAGGTGAAAGTTTCAACGCTTTAATGAGCATTGAAACGTATAAAAATTGTTTAGAAAAATTATATGACTGAGCCTTGTGGGCCTAAGAAAAATTGCCCGTTCGGCGTGATTATGTGAGGTTTCAGGAGGAGGAGCAGGAGGAGGAGGAGGAATATTATACACAGATAGATGAAGCAAAAAGGTCCCCGTTTTGGATGGTGATAGAGAACGATGCTTCCATCCGCGGGTGCAGCCTACGTATTGTTTAGGTATCGCTGCTGTCCGCTGGTGGAGAAGAGAAGTCTGGGGAAATCCAGACTTTGTTCATCTTGATGAGTGTAAGCCTGTCGGCACTGTCGGTTGACAGGTGGGTACGCTTATCCGTGATGATTCCCCCAGCCACACTAAACACACTCTGACAAGACGCTAGCCGCAGGACAAGCAAGCACCTCCAGGGCATACAGCGCGAGTTCAGGCCACGTGTCCAGCTTCGACACCCAGTAGTTGTAGGGGGCAGAGGCGTCACCGAGGATGGTCGTGCGATCGGCTACGTACTCCCTCACCATCCTTTTACAGTGCTCCCGCCAACTCAGCCTTGACTGGGGACCGGTGACACAGTCTTGCTGGGGAGCCATAAAGCTGTCAAAGGCCTTAGAGAGTGTTCCCCTGCCTGCGCTGTACATGCTGCCTGATCTCTGCGCCTCCCCTGCTACCTGGGCCGCGGAAATGCGCCTTCGGCCACTAGCGCTGTCGGATGGGAAGTTCACCATCAGTTTGTCCACCAGCGCCCTGTGATATAGCATCATTCTCGAACCCCTTTCCTCTTCGGGAATGAGAGTGGAAAGGTTCTCCTTATACCGTGGGTCGAGCAGTGTGTACACCCAGTAATCCGTAGTGGACAGAATGCGTGTAACGCGAGGGTCACGAGAAAGGCATCCTAACATGAAGTCAGCCATGTGTGCCAGGGTACCTGTACGCAACACATGGCTGTCCTCACTCGGAAGATCACTTTCAGGATCCTCCTCCTCCTCCTCCTCTGGCCATACACGCTGAAAGGATGACAGGCAAGCTGCATCTGTACCCTCAGCAGTGGGCCAAGCTGTCTCTTCCCCCTTCTCCTCATGCTCCTCCCCCTCCTCCTCCTCCTCCTCCTCCTCCTCCTCTGGCCATACACGCTGAAAGGATGACAGGCAAGCAGCATCTGTCCCCTCAGCAGTGGGCCAAGCTGTCTCTTCCCCCTCCTCCTCATGCTCCTCCCCCTCCTCCTCAACGCGCTGAGATATAGACATGAGGTTGCTCTGACTATCCAGCGACATACTGTCTTCCCCCGCCTCCGTTTCCGATTCCAAAGCGTCTGCCTTTATGCTTTGCAGGGAACTTCTCAAGAGGCATAGCAGAGGAATGGTGACGCTAATGATTGCAGCATCCCCGCTCAGCATCTGGGTAGACTCCTCAAAGTTTCCAAGGACCTGGCAGATGTCTGCCAACCAGGCCCACTCCTCTGTAAATAATTGAGGAGGCTGACTCCCACTACGCTGCCCATGTTGGAGTTGGTATTCCACAATAGCTCTACGCTGCTCATAGAGCCTGGCCAACATGTGGAGCGTAGAGTTCCACTGTGTGGGCACGTCGCACAGCAATCGGTGCAGTGGCAGATGAAACCGATGTTGCAGTGTCCGCAGGGTGTCAGCGTGCGTGTGGGACTTGCGGAAATGTGCGCAGAGCTGGCGCACCTTTCCGAGCAGGTATGACAAGTGTGGGTAGCTTTTCAGAAAGCGCTGAACCACCAAATTAAAGACATGGGCCAGGCATGGCACGTGCGTGAGGCTGCCGAGCTGCAGAGCCGCCACCAGGTTACGGCCGTTGTCACACACGACCATGCCCGGTTGGAGGCTCAGCGGCGCAAGCCAGCGGTCGGTCTGCTCTGTCAGACCCTGCAGCAGTTCGTAGGCCGTCTGACTCTTCTCTCCTAAGCTGAGTAGTTTCAGCACGGCCTGCTGACGCTTGCCCACCGCTGTGCTGCCACGCCGCGTGACACCGACTGCTGGCAACGTGCTGCTGCTGACACATCTTGATTGCGAGACAGAGGTTGCGTAGGAGGTGGAGGAGGAGGAGGGTGGTTTAGTGGAGGAAGCATACACCGCCGCAGATACCACCACCGACCTGGGGCACGCAATTCTGGGGGTGGGTAGGACGTGAGCGGTCCCAGGCTCTGACTCTGTCCCAGCCTCCACTAAATTCACCCAATGTGCCGTCAGGGAGATATAGTGGCCCTGCCCGCCTGTGCTTGTCCACGTGTCTGTTGTTAAGTGGACCTTGGCAGTAACCGCGTTGGTGAGGGCGCGTACAATGTTGCGGGAGACGTGGTCGTGCAGGGCTGGGACGGCACATCGGGAAAAGTAGTGGCGACTGGGAACCGAGTAGCGCGGGGCCGCCGCCGCCATCATGCTTTTGAAAGCTTCCGTTTCCACAAGCCTATACGGCAGCATCTCCAGGCTGATCAATTTGGCATTGTGCACGTTTAACGCTTGAGCGTGCGGGTGCGTGGCGGCGTACTTGCGCTCGCGCTCAAACAGTGGTGCTAGCGACGTCTGGACGCTGCGCTGAGAGACATTGCTGGATGGGGCCGAGGACAGCGGAGGTGAGGGTGTAGGTGCAGGCCAGGAGACGGTAGTGCCTGTGCCCTGAGAGGGGGGTTGGATGTCAGTGGCAGGTTGGGGCACAGGGGGAGAGGCAGTGGTGCAAACCGGAGGCAGTGAACGGCCTTCGTCCCACCTTGTGGGGTGCTTGGCCATCATATGCCTGCGCATGCTGTTGGTGGTGAGGCTGTTGGTGGTGCCTCCCCAGCTGATCTTGGCGCGACAAAGGTTGCACACCACTGTTCGTCGGTCGTCAGGCGTCTCTGTGAAAAACTGCCACACTGTAGAGCACCTTGACCTCTGCAGGGTGGCATGGCGCGAGGGGGCGCTTTGGGAACCAGTTGGTGGATTATTCGGTCTGGCCCTGCCTCTACCCCTGGCCACCGCACTGGCTCGGCCTGTGCCCACACCCTGACTTGTGCCTCCGCGTCCTCGGCCGCGTCCACGTCCTCTAGGCCTACCCCTACCCCTCAGCATGCTGTATTACCAGTAATGCAGAAACAGAACGCTGTAATTAAATGTGCGGCTTATTGGCCTGTGGTTGGAGGCTGACTTCGTTTACGGAACGCCAGGAAATAATTTGGCGCAAGCCTGCTGTAACACTTAGCTGGCTGCGTATGATTTTGTAGAACTACTACACCCAGCACACACAGACCCAGAACACTGAGCACAGTGACAGGCAGGCCAAATAGATTTTTTGCCCAATATTTTTTAGAAAAGGCCCACTGCCTATATTCAATCAATAATATGTCTTCTGTCCCTGCCTCCACACTTCTGTCCCTGGACTGTCACAGAACTGCAGAGTGTTGCACTGTTAACTGCAACACAACGGTGATTTCAGAGCCCAGACAGAGCCAGGAAATAATTTGGCGCAAGCCTGCTGTAACACTTAGCTGGCTGCGTATGATTTTGTAGAACTACTACACCCAGCACACACAGACCCAGAACACTGAGCACAGTGACAGGCAGGCCAAATAGATTTTTTGCCCAATATTTTTTAGAAAAGGCCCACTGCCTATATTCAATCAATAATATGTCTTCTGTCCCTGCCTCCACACTTCTGTCCCTGGAGTATTACTGCAGGGCGCAATGCTCTGCACGGCCGATATAACAAAAAAAAAAAAAAAAACACTGCAAAAAGCAGCCTCCACAGTACTGCACACGGTTAGATGTGGCCCTAAGAAGGACCGTTGGGGTTCTTGAAGCCTACACTAACTCCTAACACTCTCCCTATAGCAGCTCCAACACGATAGCACTTTCCCTTAGCTATGTCAGAACGCATCTGTGGCGAGCCGCGGGAGGGGCTGATTTATATACTCGGGTGACACCTGATCTCCCCAGCCACTCACAGCAGGGGGGTGGTATAGGGCTTGAATGTCACAGGGGGAAGTTGTAATGCCTTCCCTGTCTTTCAATTGGCCAGAAAAGCGCGCTAACGTCTCAGAGAGGAAAGTGAAAGTAACCCGAACATCACGTGGTATTCGTCACGAGTAACGAGCATCTCGAACACGCTAATACTCGAACGAGTATCAAGCTCGGACGAGTACGTTCGCTCATCTCTACCAATCACCCAAATGTGAATATCTGGATACTGACTGTTGGTCTTTTAACTCTCACTGGTGGTTACTTGCTGTCAGTAACTACAGCTGACGTTTCCTTGGAGGATCAGCAGATTTCCCACTGGCACGCACTTGACAACAGTTGGAGAGTGTCAGTCTAGGAAGCAGAATTGTGCCCTCTCTCTGGTACCAGAAAACCCAGCACTCCAGTAGCACTGGGGTAGATCACTCCTCACATGGGGAAATATAGCATGTACTGTTAGAGTATTATGAGATCATGTTTTTTTCCCAAAACTGGTTATTGCATGCCACAAATGTCAGAATATGAGCTAAAAGAAGGGATAATGAAGGAGGAGGAAGAATGTATTGGGGGCTAGTCTCAGTGCCTCACCAGCTGTTCCCTTTCACTAGTCCTTACAGAAGAATAACCCCACCATCAGTTCTGCAGGACATATGTCCTCTTTGTGTGGTAATAAAAACCTCACTGTTAGGCCTGTTTCACACGACTTTGTAGCGATGCGGCATCGCTACAAAACGCATGTATGTGAAGCTCATGGTTTCCAATGGATTCTTTCAGGCTACAAAACATCTCTCATGTGAAAGAATCAATGGGCTTCACATTCATGTGTTTTGTAGCGATGATGCAATGCTACAAAATCGTGCAATTTTGTAACCCATGTGAAGCAGGCCTTACCCTTTGATGTTTAACGTCATGGCAGGATCAGGGCTGATGCTGTAACAACGCTGACAGAAGGTCCCTCTGTCTGCACATGTGGACAGAGTTGCACTTACCCCACTTCCCCTTATAGTCTTCTTCTAACGTCTTGCCTAAGTCCGGCAATCAGCAACGTATAGTTGTCCTTGCTTCAGCGACAGGATTTGTTTCGGCCAACACTGATGTTTGCTCTTCTTCCCAATTGGAAATTAAGCTCCACTTCCTGGCAACCAGTAATACTGCAAGTGTTGAGCAGCGACCCCATTCACAGTGGCCTGTTGATCACAATATAGAATATGAAAGGAACAGGTAGGTTGCCTCCCTTTCATCCTGTTTAGCTTTTGATGGGCTCGTAAGCACACATAACAGCCTATCTGAACAGGCAGAGCTGCAGTATGAAGCGGCAAAGCAGCAGTTTAGGATTACCTAGGAACACATAGGCAGCCCTAGTACAGCTATGTACAAATAAGAGCAGTAATACAGTCATCTGAATTGACCCTTAATAGCATAGTAGGTCATAAGGATGAGTTTCCCAAAAAATGCACATTTTAGTAAAGTGCTCAATAAGAAACGTGGTAATCTTGAAAATAAAATAAAAATTAATCTTGTTCTTTCTATAGCACCAACTTATTCTGCAGCGCTTTCAACTAATTTATTTATTACCCCCATCCCAGCAAGCTGGATGCTCATTTTATCGACCTTGAAAGAATGGAAGGCTGAGTCAACCTTGAGCCAGCAACTTGAACCAAGCGGAGATTGAGCTCACGACCTTCAGGTCGTGAGTGAGAGCTTAGGACTGCATTTCTGCTGCCTTAACAGTATAGCTGTCCTTCTTTAAAAATGTCTCTAATTTTGTGAGAAAACCACAGAGAAGTGTGCAATAATTATGGAAATGGTATTGTCAGGGGCATAAGAATTAAGTGTATCAACAGATGATATAACAAAGATCATACATCAATATCATATAGGATGAGATCTTGTTCTAAGTTTCCCATTTGAATTGTCGAAGCTTATACAATTCACATTAATATATGAAGGTACTAAAATAGTCATGTAAAAGGTTTTTATCCTGCTAATAATTCAATGAGGCTTGTAGTAAAAGATTTATTCTCAAAGGTTCAACTGGAAAAAATGTGTTTCTGACAAAATTCTTCCCTTTCTCTGGTGAGGCGACTGAAGGAAGAATGTAAGCTGCAATATAGTCTTTAATAAGTATGTAAGTGAATCCTCCTGTAATTCAGGTATTGTGTATTGGAGGCAGATTACTATTCAGGACAGACCATACCAAACTTTTATTGAAAGGCATAAAGTGCTGCTCTTTTCATAGGTGACTGACAGCAACAATCTGCTAACATAATTGTTTCTTTATCTTGTCTAGTTACAAAAAAAAACCTTCTGGCAGGAAGACTGAGGCACTCGGTGAAATTCATGGGCATTGTTGGAGGCATATAAGATATCCAGTACTGTGTAGTAGCCCTCTGCTCAGTCTATTAGGGCACATGCAAAGAAATTGTTCAGAAAAAAAAAAATTAACAGTAGTTCACTTTTATTGCTGCACTTCTTACTTTATAAAAAGTGGGTACGTGGGGGTCATGTCTCTGCTTCGTGCGTGCAATAACTGCAAAGCAAAATATAAACTCTCTGACAAGCTCACACCATACTACCAGGAACCCCCTGCAGTGCAAGGGAAAAAATAAACAAAGGAGCAAAACTTTCTCTAAGGTTAACTAGAGGGTGACAACCCCTGCCTACTCTTGGATGGCCCGTACTGATAAGGACACATTCACCCTTGTGCCTGTGCCACTTACTAACCCTGATAAATGTCAATAGAAAACCCACCATAAGAGTAAACCAAAACCTCAAAGAATTAATCTCAATAATAAAGCTCTGAAATTATCTGAAGAGCCGCTAAAAGAAGTATGGAAATCGGATCCAGAAAGCTCCTCACTCCACAGAGAACGAGACTGCACTGGAAATGGCCAGCACAGAACCCAGACCAGGAGGGAACTAAAAACCCTCTCTAATTGCCCCCAGGTATACACCAACAGCTGACACACCCATCAGGGGCAAAGAAGACCAAATGCCCAGTCAAGCTCAAATTGACACAACAGTGGGGATCAGTCATTGGCACTTATGTGCTATTGAAACACAACAGTGGGGATCAGTCATTGGCACTTATGTGCTATTGAAACACAACAGTGGGGACCAGTCATTGGCATTTATGTGCTATTGAAAGAGGTGCTATGGCAGTTCATAAGCAGAGTTGCACTAGTGCAGCATTTCCCAAACTCCAGTCCTCACAACCGCCAAACCGATCGCTTTTTCAGACACCGGTGCAGCTTATCCTCAAATCATTACCTGTTGAGGGGTCTTTAGGATGGGAGTTTGGGAAACACCGCCCTAGTGGCAAGTCTACAGTAAGTGATGAACATACTAAATTTTACAATTTCGGTAGAGAGTGCTCTAGGGGATATTCACATGTGGCAGATTTGTCATAGAAATGTCGGTGGCTCTCAGTCATCCGAATGCCAACAGCTGTAGTGCGTAACTGAGTAGTGCTTGTGTGAAGCTGGCCTAAGGCTGTGACTTTATAGTGCTACAACTGTGAGACCACCTTCTGTAGGCCAATTGCAGTCCATACCACTAGTATATATTGGGACATATTTATCAATCCAAATGTTTCAGTCTTCAGACATATTTATCGAACGCCCAACACATTTTATCTGTCACTTGTGTAATATCTGAAAACATCAATGTGGCTTGCAATGTGTGTTGTGCAACATACTTGCCAAAAGAAATCCTGTCACCTTTCTGCATGGAAACGTTTGGTTGAGTTATGTCATACAGGACTCGGCAGCTGCACTGTTTATATTCATCATACCGCTTGTATTTTGCTTTCCTGATTACTATGACTAATTGCCCACATTGGTGTATCATTAAGATACGGTGCTACAAAGCATACCTTGCAGCTGAGATGCATCAGAAATCTTCGGCTATCCATGGCTCTTTAAGTGCTTTCTGATTGAATGGTTTAAGGCATTCGGTTTGTCTAAAAGCATTTAAACCATTAGCGAGTCACGGCGAACATTTTGTAGAACTGTGCAAAGCTTTTTATTTGTATAGCAGAATTTTGTATAGTTGTAAGGAATTCACCCCGAGGCCTTAATATTGCCACAAATTGGAGAAATGCACTAAAATTGCATTATGTGCCAAATTTTGGTGCAGTTGAATTGAGCATGCTCACTAGACATTGATTGGTTGGTTGATGCACTGCTATAAAAGACGATTTTTACTGAGCAAAATAGAGCAGGACTAAAGACTAAGAAGCTAGCTGAGATATCTTAGACCCAGTGAGAGTAGGATCATAATGGCCCGGAGCGGGACAGGACCAATCAGCACTGGCAAGGAGACAGAGAGGAGAGTTGTGCTCCTAATTCTGGACTACACTGTGGAAAGAAACTGGTTGGTAGAAGCTGCAACTTCCGTGCATCAAACTCTGAGTCCGGCCCTAAGTAGGGACTGTAGGTGTGCACATCAATACGGACAGATACTAAGTACCCAGCTTGCTGCCACATACGCAGATTGCAATAAAGAGAATGGATTGTGAGACATGCTCAGCATTGCGCAAGTTTATTAATCACAAACAGGGATATTTTGCAAGGGGGAATAACAGCCAACCTTAGAGGTGAAGAAGTATAAACTCCTAAAGAGAAACAGTGTATTGTATCCATAATGTGTATTTCTATGAGATGGTACTGATATGTGAGTGTTATTGTTCAGAAAGTATTATTACGTTCAACTTAACAGCAGATCGTGTCTAGTCTAAGTAATAATTCAGTTGCTTACTCATTAGTATCCAAATTGTTTGCATTATTTCTGCGTTCTCAAATATTGTAAACGTTGGTTACTCCATCGTATCCGCAATCTTGTGTTGCCAAACCTCGACCCGTGACATTGTGATTGTGGGATTTATAATTTGGTTTCTCGTTACTACTTGGTTTTCATTCATGTGTGTCGTCACTTCTCTTCTAACCTGGAGAGCACTTGGTGATGTTTCATCTTTGAGGTCACCCACTACCTTACTTTGTGTTAACTGAATGGGACTGATTTGCAGTCCCAGGTGTAGCCACTGGCTTTAACATTCTGCTGGTTGGCGGGGGTCCTGGAGGTAAAACCCATAGGATTCAAACATTGATGGCTATTTCTAAGCAGGTGTGCTAAGCAGGGAATGCCTTGAGTGGTACAGAATTAAAGTCAAAGTGTTTTAGTTTCAGAATACTATTTAGGGGTTGTCCCGCGGCAGCAAGTGGGTCTATACACTTCTGTATGGCCATATTAATGCACTTTGTAATGTACATTGTGCATTAATTATGAGCCATACAGAAGTTATAAAAAGTTTTATACTTACCTGCTCCGTTGCTGGCGTCCTCGTTCCCATGGAGCCGACTAATTTTCGCCCTCCGATGGCCAAATTAGCCGCGCTTGCGCAGTCCGGGTCTTCTGCTCTCTTCAATGGAGCCGCTCGTGCAGAATGCCGGCTCCGTGTAGCTCCGCCCCATCACGTGCCGATTCCAGCCAATCAGGAGGCTGGAATCGGCAATGGACCGCACAGAAGAGCTGCGGTCCACGGAGGGAGCAGACCCCGGCGGCCATCTTCAGCAGGTAAGTATGAAGACGCCGGACCGCCGGGATTCAGGTAAGCGCTGAGCGGTTTGTTTTTTTAACCCCTGCATCGGGGTTGTCTCGCGCCGAACGGGGGGGGGGGGGGGGGTGTTAAAAAAAAAAAAACGTTTCGGCGCGGGACAACCCCTTTAATATCGATGATATGCTAAATTGTTATTTTTTGTAAGGCGTTTATTATTATGTTCTATACACTGTATGCTCTGTTTATTTATCTGATGCTGTTAAAACTATAGCACTGTGTAAAACTATTAATTGTTTCCACACCCCACGAATATGTCAGCCAAATACAAAATGAAAATGAAAAAAAAAACAAGATAAGTAATACAGATATAATAATTCCTTACATATAAAAGTCAGTAAAAGCTGCTGGAAGCTGTAAATCACTTATTATGTTGAGGACAGGAGCTCCTTCAGGGTTCGGTACAGTACATACTGTGTTACAGAAAATAAAATGGGGCCACCGTTACCTGGTGTGCAAAGGAACAACTCATCCTGGCAAAGGTAGAAAACAGTATATAACCTGTAGCACCGCACTTTACTGTAGACAGATGCTATTAGACAGCCAATCAGTGCATGCAGATCAGCACCATGTTTTCCCAAAAATAAGACCTATCCCCAAAATAAGCCCTGCCCTGATTTTTCAGGAAGACTTGAAACCAGAGGCGTAACTATAGGGGATGCAGTTGTAACCCGGCCCAGGAGCCTTAGGGGGCCCATAAAGCTTCTTCTCTCCATATAGAGAGCCCAGTACTATGAATAAAGAATTACAGTTGGGGGCCCTGTTATTGATTTTGCATTGGGCCCAGATGCTTCAAGTTACATCTCTGCTTGAAATATAAGCCCTAAATGATCCACGGGCAGCCAATTCATAAATCCCACCTCCACAACTCGATGGCTGTTGATTGGTTCTTCGCATGCCGTGGCTCTGCCAATCAATGCAGCACTCAATGAACCAATGCACTGGCTGTGATTGCTGCATTGAGCGCTGCATTAATTGGCTGAGGAGCGCTGAAGAACCAATCACAGCCATAGCTTCATGGAGGCAGGATTTTTGAATTCCGTAACCAGGAAGTCATGATGTACAGTTAGGGCCAGAAATATTTGGACAGTAACACAATTTTCGCGAGTTGGGCTCTGCATGCCACCGCATTGTATTTGAAATGAAGCCTCTACAACAGAATTCAAGTGCAGATTGTAACGTTTAATTTAAAGGGTTGAACAAAAATATCTGATAGAAAATGTAGGAATTGTACACATTTCTTTACAAACACTCCACATTTTAGGAGCTCAAAAGTAATTGGACAAATAAACATAACCCAAACAAAATATTTTTTTTTCAATATTTTGTTGCGAATCCTTTGGAGGCAATCACTGCCTTAAGTCTGGAACCCATGGACATCACCAAATGCTGGGTTTCCTCCTTCTTAATGCTTTGCCAGGCCTTTACAGCCGCAGCCTTCAGGTCTTGCTTGTTTGTGGGTCTTTCCGTCTGAAGTCTGGATTTGAGCAAGTGAAATGCATGCTCAATTGGGTTAAGATCTGGTGATTGACTTGGCCATTGCAGAATGTTCCACTTTTTTGCACTCATGAACTCCTGGGTAGCTTTGGCTGTATGCTTGGGGTCATTGTCCATCTGTACTGTGAAGCGCCGTCCGATCAACTTTGCAGCATTTGGCTGAATCTGGGCTGAAAGTATATCCCGGTACACTTCAGAATTCATCCGGCTACTCTTGTCTGCTGTTATGTCAAGTGACCCAGTGCCATTGAAAGCCATGCATGCCCATGCCATCACGTTGCCTCCACCATGTTTTACAGAGGATGTGGTGTGCCTTGGATCATGTGCCGTTCCCTTTCTTCTCCAAACTGTTTTCTTCCCATCATTCTGGTACAGGTTGATCTTTGTCTCATCTGTCCATAGAATACTTTTCCAGAACTGGGCTGGCTTCTTGAGGTGTTTTTCGGCAAATTTAACTCTGGCCTGTCTATTTTTGGAATTGATGAATGGTTTGCATCTAGATGTGAACCCTTTGTATTTACTTTCTTGAAGTCTTCTCTTTACTGTTGACTTAGAGACAGATACACCTACTTCCCTGAGAGTGTTCTGGACTTCAGTTGATGTTGTGAACGGGTTCTTCTTCACCAAAGAAAGTATGCGGCGATCATCCACCACCGTTGTCTTCCGTGGACGCCCAGGCCTTTTTGAGTTCCCAAGCTCACCAGTGAATTTCTTTTTTCTCAGAATGTACCCGACTGTTGATTTTGCTACTCCAAGCATGTCTGCTATCTCTCTGATGGATTGTTTCTTTTTTTTCAGCCTCAGGATGTTCTGCTTCACCTCAATTGAGAGTTCCTTTGACCGCATGTTGTCTGGTCACAGCAACAGCTTCCAAATCCAAAACCACACACCTGGAATCAACCCCAGACCTTTTAACTACTTAATTGATTACAGGTTAACGAGGGAGACGCCTTCTGAGTTAATTGCAGCCCTTAGAGTCCATTGTCCAATTACTTTTGGTCCCTTGAAAAAGAGGAGGCTATGCATTACAGAGCTATGATTCCTAAACCCTTTCTCCGATTTGGATGTGGAAACTCTCATATTGCAGCTGGGAGTGTGCACTTTCAGCCCATATTATATATATAATTGTATTTCTGAACATGTTTTTGTAAACAGCTAAAATAACAAAACTTGTGTCACTGTCCAAATATTTCTGGCCCTAACTGTACGAGCGGGAATGAAGTACAGCACGGACCTCCAAAGAGCGGCGTGAGGGACATTTACCTCTACATCAGTAAAATAAGACATTTCCTGAAAATAAAACCTAGTGCCTCTTTTGGGGCAAAAATTAATATAAGACAGCCAGGGTATTTTTTGGAGTGGGGAAACACAGTTATATAGGTGTTTAACCAGTGAAATGCCCATGCTGATT